>NC_069111.1:10979795-11617295 GCF_025612915.1 Magallana angulata
AATCGCTTAACTGAGGAAAGACAGACACCGATCTTGCACTCTATCTCTTCATTCACATTTTCTGCAGACCGGGCAGGGCACACTGCAGACTTATCACTCCATATAATATCTATTTACACACATTTTTTTCATTTGTAATAATTCTATGAGTTGCAAGGATGTTGAAATAATAAAAGATTTAATACGTCACTGATAAACCCATCCCCGCAACAAATTTATGAATGTCTCCATTTCACTATTTGAGAAGTGTCAAGTCAAAATATATTGTATGAATATTACATTATCTTTGATTTTATTTTGTTTTTGCAGATTTAATTTTTTTTTTCAAGAAGAAAAAAGCAATTCACTAAATCCTTTCAGCATTTGGAATTTTCCTCCCATTTCAACACTTTATTCAATCTAGACAAACTATTACTTTTAATTTCATCCGTTAGTTTTCATATAATTCAACTCTTTTACTATTAAAATTACATTCGTGATTCTTTCCATAGTTACAATATCAAGATGATAATAAATATATCATTAAATTAATAAAAAAAAGGCCATCAATATACCAGGTATTTGTCTTCTAATAAGAAATTTCATTAACAAATTAACGTATGTAAAAGTATTTACTGATCAATCTACAAAATAAATACTTATTTTTACAATTCTCTCAGATGAACGAAATCTAAAACATCATATCTTATCAACAATAACCCTTAATAAATAATAGATATTACATGCAAGGCCTGTTGCGTTTTTTTATCTGAGAGGAAGCTCTAATCATTCAGATAACTGTTACATAAGTGTAGGCCTTTAAAACCAATATATACTTTATACACGCACCACCCACTAACTGAATTACTAATTTTGGCTAAGGAATATTATATTTTTTAACGCTATTTTTTCTTTTATATGACAGTTTATGGAAGTTTGAAATTTTAAAAAAAGTTAAGAATTTAAAAAAGTCTTATAGACAAGAAGATTTTTACATTTTTTTTTAATCTTATTATATTAATTTCAAAAATGATTCCTAAAGTGATTAAGACATGAGATCAGTTTTATAAGATTAATAATTCTAACCTACCCATGAAAGAAACAGGGTAGATAATCCGAAATTCCTCTGAAGTCCTCATGTTTCATTATACATCAGTGCAACATCATCAGCTGAACGTTCGCAAGTCAATCTCTCAATTAACTCTTCAATTACAGCTATATGGAGAAACTCTCTCAAGATCTCGAGGGCCGGCAAAAGTTCTTCTCTTCCTTCCTTCTATATTTCTTCTCCCAAGTATGTGCACCCTTCTTTCACTTCTTGCAACTCAGGTGAGAATACAGGTAAGGTATAAAGTAGCTGGGTCATTGATAACAAGCTCGTCCCTTTAAGTCAATAGCGGGTAGTTAAAGGCTCTAGGTATTACAGAAGACACACCGAAAAACACAGAGAGCTATTGTTAGCGAGACATCAATCTTCATTGTTAACACGCCTTGCCTTGGATCAAAAATCATATTGGCCCGTTTCTTGGTTTGGCATTTAATTTAATTGACCACTGATTTGATTATACCAATGAACTTTCAATTCTGCCAATAGTTTTTATCAAGATAGGTTGATTTTTAAACAGGAGGAAATTTACATTTGAATATTGTCTGATATAGAGTTTGAATGCCTTTCTGTTTGAATAAATAGGACTACGTAATGCTCGATCCTTGATGCTGTAAGCACAAAAGAAAGCTGAAGATTGACGGGGTTTTATATTTAAATTAAAACGGTGTAATGTCTTTTATGTTTGCTATTGTTGCAACCAAACATTCAATTTGGAAAAAATCATCAGTGAGGACAAAACACGCCTTGTCCGCGCTTACAGTCGTACGTCAGACATCGATTGTGACTTTTTAGGTGTTAATTATACCAACATTCAAGCACACTCAATTTATTATAATACTCATTTTACCTGAAATCAAAATTACGATATCTATCCAAGATTGAATAGTCAATAATATGCCAACGTCCCGAGTTTTGTGGCGAGGCAAGGTTATATTAAATACAAAAATCGGGACTCAAAGCTGGGTCTAATAGAACAACAAAAGTGATAATATTGTCAAGCTCTTAAATCACGGCGTAATGAGTATCACTCCAGAGGGATCAATGTTGGTAAAGACGCTGCCATCGATGATTGAACAATAGCGAGACTGATGTTGAGACCAATCACACTTTAGAGGATGTGACAGCCAAATATTAACAGACAGGCACACAAGCAAACCAAAGCAGGCTTGACGTCTGCTGTCAACTTGTATAAGAATGGCCAAATTTACATAAATCACAAAAGCGTGCAACAAATAAAATAATGATGCAATTTGCCTCTACCAGCGCAAAAATTATTTTGGTGCCCATTGAAGCATGGGGAGGATGAGCAAATTTAGATGATAGATGGTCTTGGGCATTAACTGGGCGATTCCCCACAATGCATCAGGATTGATTGGACAGTGGTGTAAATATCTAAAATTGCCATCAGCTCCGTGAAGCGCATTCCAATACGAAACAGAAAATCGAGAGCAGTGTCTTGGATCCTTTGTCATTTGCTATTGTTGTCTTTGAAGACATTCTTTTTTCTTATAGTCTGTGAGTCATTATGATAATTTTCAAAGACAATGAAGTGATGATAACCAAAATTACTGACAGAATTGGTTGTTATGTCTAGCAAACATCTCACTGTTCCTAAGAGTCCACATGTATGCAGTCACACGGAAAAACAGGTTCCTTACAAACGAGATACCTGGACGAATAATGACTCGATTCTTTTGAACTTTGATAAATGTAATTGGATGTGCTTTACATATTAAATTTACTTTTTTTGGCCTCAAGAGACAAGAACAAACTTCATAGACAAACAATGCACAAAAAGAGGAGATAAAATAGCTTCACTTCTACTCCCAAGTAACTCTGAAGATCAGCCCACGCCCTTGATCAATTTCTGGACAAATATTATGACATCTTTATGATATAACAAAGAGGATACTTAATTAGACCTTCCAAGGTTTTTGTTCGTACCACACAGGCGGGTTAGGCTTTCTATGTACATATGAGTTCATTGTCACGGTGTCACCTAAGACTCAGACAATTCAATTCCACCTCCACTTTGTCTAGCTTGATATAAATGTCAGGCAGGTAATGGTATAAATCTCACTCGCCGAAATTTAAGTGAAAATGCTCGACAAAAGCTACTTAGGTGATTGTATTGTGATAAGATCTTAATGACCGGCGATAATTTAGATATAACAAGATTAAAACTACCATTCAGGTGTATTAAACAGCATCAGTTTTAAGTGCGTGATACCAGCAGTCAAAAGGGAAAAAAAAAAAAATTTTGACTAACAGGACGGTTGACTTAATTCATATGCGTATATTCGCTATTTTAATAGCAATAACAATATGAGGCAGCACTTTTTTTCATCTGTCACCTGTTGGACGGGTGGAGGGATTAACAATGAGCAGAACAAGGTGCAATGGGATAGGTATATCCGCAAAGTAACAATGGGTGACAACAGCTCAACGTCAGTCACCAAGGAAAACAAATACCAATAAAGGGTATCGCTTTCTTAGAGCGCTTGTATGACCTTACGTTGATATTCGTTAAAAAAAGGGAAGAAATCATTGAGGGTATCACTCTAGTTCACAAGCTCAAATCATAAATTGGTTTTTGATCATTTGAAGAATCTTCAGCCTTTTTGAGTGAGTTTTTGGAGGCCTGGGAAAAAGCAAATACACACTTAAGTTACAATGGAAGTAAATCTAAACCTAAAGGTGTGTACAGCGCTATTGGTAAAACAATTAGCAAAACAATGACGGAGAGCTTAAATTATTCTAATCAGTTAATCAAGGAAGCAACAATGTAATCAGCACAGATAGAAATACAATTTCCAGCTCCAAAATTGACACAGCCATTGTCACCATGAAACAATGCAAACATTCTGTTTCTTCTTCAACAATGTATAATAAATCTATCTCCCCATCTTCAGGACTGTTGTTTCAAAGGTTTCAAAAACATTAGCAGGGCCCTTGTTCTGTGCCTTTTGTGATTAGTAACAGTTCAATATTGCTGTGACATTATAAGAATAGTAGTCGCTGGAAACAAAAGCTCTCGAAATAAACCAGATATACTGGAGTTGGAACTATCATTTACATCCCCAAACAGAGAAGAGTATTGACTCTGCACGCGGTACTGACAAGGCAACAATCCCAGAATTCTAGCCCTTGTCTTCCCTTGTGTTTGCAATGATGAACAATCTCGTTTTTAGTAAAGTGACTTTGTATTGAATTTTGAAATGCAGGAAATTCCTAATAGGCAATATCCTGAATAGACTGTAAATAAGAAAGAAGAAATGGAGATATGGGTATTCTTTGTTTGGACAATGGGCCTCCACTGTGGACGGTCGTCCTTTCGGGGTGTAAGCAGCACCCCTAAGAGCTTGTCAAACACCCTGTGCACACATATCACTAGACTGATGAATTCTCACAATAGACCACCAATGACGCTCATAACAGATTTTCAAATTTGGTTTCAAAATTCAACTTTTTTGTGAAATCACTTGTCATTGAGGCTTATACAATACGTTAAGTCTACAAAAGAAAATTTGAAAAATAGTAACTGGCATTGCAGGAGAGAAGAAGTTCAAATGGACTCTTAACATCAGTCTCTGCTATAAGACCTTCTGAATCACAAGTTTCCCAAGAAATAGATAATTTTTTGTCTTTGTAATTCTCTGCAATGAGGTGTTATGGTGTAAGTATATATATTTATTATCATTAAATTTTTTATAAAATGATAAATCATGAAGTGAAAAACACCTATGAAAAGCAAAAATTTTATTTAAGAATTGACATACAGATGTCAAACCCTGTTTCATATACTGCAGACCTACTTCAAGAATTATTCTTAGAATTATTCAAAGTTCAATTTCACGATTCTACAAATATATGCCAAGAAAAAGAGATTTATTCAAAATTGTGTACAGGTTTTTTCTGTAAGCTATGGAAATTGAAAAACTTTCAATAATACAGCTGATATTTCAAAGCAAGTTTAAAAAAAAAAACTGGAACTGGTGAACAATTCACCATTAATTAGTCTTTTTAAATTAACTGAAATTAAGAAACCTTTGGGGTGTCATAAAGAAACAAAACTTTCTTCTCATATACAAAAAAGAGGGGAAAATGGCAGCGAGTTACAAACCTATACAAATAATTCAAATCAAGTAATCCACAGAAAAGCCACTTTTCATCATTTGTTTAAGTTCAGCCTTGAAAAACGGGGGAAATACGTAACTCTCTTACCTCATCTATGATTTATATAAATTCACGAAGACAAAAAATTGTTAAATAATTCTGAAAAATCTGCTTCATCTAAATACCGGAATTCATGAAAATCTCATAACTTCTACAGCTAAAATCTAAATAAAAAAAGAAGAAGAAAAAACAGTTGTCTATGAGATTTCTATCTTTTCTTGCATCTGAAATTATTTTTTGACTACAAAGAGATATACAGACACAGAAGAGTTATAAAAATCATTATCCAAATAGACTTAACTATGGAGGAAGAAGAAATTTTGGTGTTTCCAGGCATCAAAGAAAATAATAATGCATTAATGTTCTACAAATTATGTATACTGCTTGTGAATTCATTAACTTATTTTGCTAACAAATTCATATGATATTAATAGAAAAAAATGAAATATCCCCAAAGAATAAACCCAAGTTTGATTATTAAGAATAATTAAAAAAACTTGAGAGAGTTTTTAATTGGACTAAAAATTTGAGTATTTCAAACGCACTTATTTTTGTCCATTTGTCATTCTCCAAAAGGATGACGCTTGAAATGTACTTTTGCATCCCAAATAATACGTAAATGGGTGTTGACAACAATGATATCGTCTTAACAATACTATCTTTCAGAACTTTTAAAATCCAAAAAAATGTTGAATGTACAAAAAGTGGATTAAAAATGCATGATGTTCAAATATCGGGTGAACACCCACGTCACAATAATTGGACTTCTCGTATAGCCGCCTTCATATTATGTAAATTACATTTATGATGAACAAAATGCAGTGATTAAATATCAAGTAAGTTGGACAATAGAGCCTCAACTAGACATACCTTAAAAATTTGAACTTTATCATCAATGTCTATTATTTTCTAGACTACAATAGTCAGACTTGGATATATATGGGCTTAATACTATTATGAAGAGAACCAAAATTAATTCTGCTTTGTGTTTTATATTTAAAAACTATCGCTGATTTATAAAATTCAACATTTTAGATGCAAAAACTAATTTTGCAACACAGATTTAAAATTTAAAAGGTAGTAACCGTATAGATGTTCTTTTCCATAACTGATCAATGTTTTATTCTAAAACCCAAAAATCCTTTCCATATCATTATGATATTAAGCTACTGTTGAATCATTAGATTTCATGGTGGCTCAATTTTCGTGGAATTCGTGGGTACCTTTGATCCACGAAATAACATCCTCCACGAATTAATAGATTAGGATAATAAAGTCATATTTCCTCTGTAGGTTTAAGAGAATACACGAAATTACGTCCCCATGAACCTGTAAAGTTTAAGCAATCCACGAACATTGGCCCCCACGAAAATTAATGATTCCACAGTATTTACATTATTAAAACCATCCTACATAGGATAAAAAGTCAAATTAAAATTCTTAACTTAATGTATATCTTACTTTAATAGTCATTAATAGTGGACTTATTGTACTGGTGTTGGTGAATTTCTAGTTTTACCTTTTTCCTGGTGTGGCCAGTCTTAAGTGTTGGATGACTTCAAAGATTGTTCACAGCCTCAGAAGATTCAGTGGACCCTGCAAAGACACAAGACAAGGTTCCCTATACTTATTGACAACCATGGATAACAGGCAGCTGGGCATTGTCTCTGACCAATTCCTGATTCTTTTGTCAGTACAGAGACTCCAAACAAAATAATGAATTGTTTAGAAAAAAATTTAGGAACTGCAAATATAACTTAATAATTACCAATTGATTGCGAAAAAAAAGAGTCATAAATCGGCTTATCCAAAC
Source organism: Magallana angulata (assembly GCF_025612915.1). Classification (NCBI taxonomy): domain Eukaryota; kingdom Metazoa; phylum Mollusca; class Bivalvia; order Ostreida; family Ostreidae; genus Magallana; species Magallana angulata. The sequence continues at coordinate 10,986,872 of NC_069111.1, forward strand.
TTATTGACCAATAATAGGACATCATTGTGGAGTTATCTGCAGGGATCCCCGAACAATGGCTTTAGGAGCAGGAGAGATATCCATAAGTTTGATTTTAAATGGGATAATACAGCTACCCAGTTTTAATTAAGTTCTAAACATTGACTTCAGTGTTTTATTGGTCTGCGTTGGACACCCAAGATAAAAGCTTTTCCTTGATTGTTTAACAGTTCTGATGCTTGCCAGAAAAAAAAGAGATGGGGTCAAATTGGTTCACTTATTCAGGACTCTGAAATGAACTCTAAATGCAATACATATAGCTCTCAGCTCTGCACCAATATTACCAGAAGTAGAAAACATCTAATGCTGGAACCAGCTATACTCACAATATTCCTAATAAAATTTCTTTTTTTGATTCTTATGGTCCAAATTTGTATTTGTCAAGTTTCCACTTCATTTTGTTCACAATGGTTGGACGCCATGCGGTGGAATTCGGGGACAAAAAAAGCTAAATCTATTTCTCAGTTACCAGCACATTAAAGCAAATTTAATTTACAGAACCAAATGAAGTTGAAATTACCAAGTTACGACAACAATGACTGTTTTGATAGATCCACACAAAATATGTTTGAAAACAAATTAAAAGATGGTTCAATTGTTGGATGCCTTGAAATGGCAGGACCGTACGGAACCTTTTTTCTATTCTGACAGACTTACTGAATATTAACCAAAATTCAATAGAGTGGACTTTGTGAAGTAATTGAAAACCCGATGTTGCTGTGTATGAATTCGAACAAAAGCCGTGAATTTCAATGTCTCTAAAGTCTGCCAATGATGGGTTATTATGTAAATTCGAAATATAGTGTCTATTGACGCATTTAATATTTTTTATGAGAAAATGATGAACTTCCCAACAAGTAAATTTGAATTCAGTCTGTCATGGGGGAACTTTTATCCACCCATACATTAAAGTTATATCAAGCCATTGTCCTTTGTTGGATAAGACATGACAAATGCATATTAAATCCTCCACAGAGAAAGAAAACTCGAAATGACTTCTATAGAAATCATATCAAAATCTTTAGAAAATCTTCCATAATGCTCTTTTATTTGTTTGTATAGTTATTTTTTTTCATGTCAATTGAAAAGAAATGTTTCTATGTTTCTCTCGCTAAAAAATATATATTGGAATCTTGACCTTTGTATGGGGCTTTCAGGCTACACCTAGGCCACAGTGCTCAGAAAAGTACTTAGAGAGCTATACCATACAAAATAACAAAAAAAAGGAGAAAACCCCACTATAATGCCATCATTCCCTAAAAAAATAAAAACTCTAAGAGATCTCAAAATAAAAGGCAATTTGCTCGCGAAAAAAAAGCAGCATTATTTGTGCGCAATTGAAATGTGTTTGCTGCCATTTCACAAAAGTTCTTGAAACATAAAAATTGGCCAAAAAAAAATAATGAAAAACCAAGTCCCATAAACAACGCCTGACACAGTTGACCCGCTAAAGAAGCTAAAGATGCAGTGCATTGTCAAGCCCTTACCAGACACAACTGATTTCAACTTTTCAAGGGGCACTTCCCTATCTTCATCATCTTGACAGTAAATGCTTCATCAAGCACCCAGTTGCCATCAGGAATTTTTTGGATGTCTCTAACCACAACAGGCTTCTTGTCTTAGACAAGCGCTCCGAGCATTGGCATTGTGTTTTTTTAAACTCCTCTAGGAGTCTCAGCCTCAACACAATACATAAACACCCTGTAAGAAACCAGCGATGCCTCAATTCCCAGTGAGAAAATAAATTCTGAAGGCACATGTAAAGACTACTGATCTGACATAGGGTTAAACGATTTGCAGGTTGCTGTCATTAGTCTTAATTGGGCTATTATCTCATTAAATTGTGATTTTATTGAGAAATGGTCCATTAAAGCTCTTTAGATGTGGAATCATTGTGATGTCAAATTCAGATACAGATCTGTATCAATTCCTGATACATTACACTAGGGTAAGATTCTTCAGTGGGTTAACTCCCTTGAACAGAATGTGTCCTGGCAATAAAGATCAGACACAGGCCTTTTCTGTGGTCAGGCAAGGCTAATTGAACATGATGTCTACTTATTCCAAGACCACAGATTAGACAAATTTTCATGGTACCTTGATAAAAATCTACAGAAAACATGCCATAAAACACGGTTGATTGTCAGAACTTGTGCCTCTGAAGACTTGTCAAAACTTCTACACACAATGCCTGCATTGGAACCTCCCAACAAAGGAATCTACCCAAATGCCACTTTTACATAACATTGCGGTGTCAGGATCTGTTGCAAAATCTTTGGTCTTGTATTTCCTACCAGTTGGGACAGTATTTCCCTGGGTTGAAGCATCAATAGCTTTCTGGTGGCCCCTATATATACTCTGTACAGTGTGGAAATGAGTTTGTGTTTGATAATATACCGTTCTATTCTTTTCATAAACTTAATCTGTGCAATGTGATTGTATATCCAATTTAACAATGTTTGGCTGTATAATTCATTGATAGCATATCATATCTTTAATGTAAGAGTTTCCATTCAAATAACGAATTTGGAGCATATCTGTATGGAAAGTTTTATAGACCATAGTTTCTGTATCCTTATGGTCTTTGCTATGTCAGAAAAAATATCAATCTTGCACAAGGTAGTCTTGATGATTTGACAAATGGAATAGACAGTTGAATAGACAAAAGGAACAGACAGTTGAATAGACAATCAGAAAAGACAGTGAAATTGACAAAAAATCAAATGTAGCAATTCTTGCACATTATTTCAAATTTGAGGCATATGAAACATAAATTTACATTAAGAAAAAAAAATAAACAAGCTTTTAACAGTGAGAAGACAATTTGACTCAATAGCTATAACGTATTATTATGGCTAAAGTTTGGTCACCAATATCCGTGGTACGCCCACGTGTGAAACAATGGTGCATTTTTTCCTATTTGCAGAACAAACCACAGTCAGGAGAAGGCACAGTCCTACACATTGTTCTCAGCCAATATGGCTGCATTGTCCTCCATCCAAAACTGTGCACTATACATGTACTTATTGTTTGTCATTTCCTTTGCCTATTGTTTTAACAAAATGTAAGTCAGTTACCGACTGATGTCTGGTAATTTTCATCTAAACTATATGATACATATTTAGTACATGTACATTGTTAACACTGTAATTCTATAGCTGTGTTAATTCTTTTCCATACCCCCCCCCCCCCCCAAATCTATGAGCTGTGATGTATTTTTAAAAATACAAATTATATAGCAGGTTCATATTCTGTAACATAATTTTAAATAACCTTTAACCAATGCATTTCACTTCACCGAGAAAATAAAAACTAACCAATTTACATTCAAAAGAATTAAAACTTACCATAATCAAAAACTGAACATATATCAGTATGAAAAAAAATACAAAAATGAAGAGATTTCAAACTAAATCACTATCCTGTTCAACATTGTCAGCGAAAAACTTAAAAGATTCGGGGACGACCCTTACCTGAATCAGCTAGGAAAAGAAATGTCTTTGTTATGATATATTGAATTTGTTTGTGGAATTGTCTGAGTTTTCCTTTTGTACACACATGGCTGAGTATTTTCTACACTTTTCCCCTGCTAGCTTTATAATCAACTGTGGACACACATCGATGAATTTTATACAACTGATAAACTGATGTGGACGCAAGTCAACCCGTACACCTAATCATATTTCACAACGCAGCTTTTACAGGGTTTAGTAGCATTTTGTCTTACGACTGATTTGGGAGTGATTAATTGACTCAAAGAACTGCATATGTACTCTGTACAAACAGTTTTTAAAAAATTTTAAGCGAAAATCCCTGCATGTTTCAGATTTTCTTGATATTGTGGACTCCCAAAAATTGAAAAATTTTAACTCAATACAAGAGGCAATTATTACACAATATGCATCAAGTCAAGTACCGAGGTAGTGCGACAGCTATCACACAAATCTACACGGCGCCACAACACGAGCCCCTTTTCTGAAAATTTTTTTCTTTGAATCTGTCTCTCCAAATCACGTGAAACTGGCACCAAAAAAAATCTCCATATCCACGCCCAGCGGGGTACAGCAGACAATGGTCAAAATGAGTTAAGTCCAAAAGATACAGTGAATAATCACTGCATTACTTCATAATTGTGTTGTATCATAAGAGTTTAATCTCTAAACCCTCCTCATCTTTTTTCTTAATGCCAGGTTTACTTTGTAATTGGAAAAAATAGAATATCATAGCGATTTTTGGGTTTAACATCAGATTATGTATTACAGACAGCTCAAGTTCTTATTATTATTTATAATCCTGCCTTTCCTCGTTGCTTCAGAATTTAATTATAGCTCTAATATTTCATGATAACTATAGCACTGAAAGTTGATCTACGGAGCATTTTTATGTGAATTAGATATATCTGTCTACAATCTAGTTGTCTCCCTTAATTGATGTCTTTATCAAATAGGGATGTTAGAATATTACTGGCCTGAAAAAAATCAGCCATGTGAGCATACATAAACATCTGCTGTGATTGAAAAAGAATTTTATTTGAAATTCAAATTAGCAAATTCTTCAATAAAACACAATTTAATATTCTTTAAACTGACCTATTATATCTTCATTTTGGAAAAGAAGGTAAAAATTTTAAAACATCATGAATTAATATCACCTAAAATCTAGCAAAAAAAAAGTAAAACTCTTGTCTAGGACACTAACCCTTGTGATACAGGAAAGGGGTAGACCATGCTGCAATAAAATGCTGTAATGCTGCACCAAGAGGATGCTGTACTGCTGCCTGTTAAGCTTCTTCTCAACACTGACAATGCTTCTTACTCTAGGTGACGTTCATTCACAAAGCAAACATCCATAGCACTTCTGTTCTGTGAGGCCTCTCTCATCGCCAGCAGAAAAACCAATTAAGAAAGTCTTTTGTTTTGCTGATAACCCCACTATCACATTGTGGCCTTTTAATTGTTTCCTCAAGAATGCTTGCTAGTATTTAAACACCTCACCATAACTGCTCTGCTACTGTTACAGATTTTTTTTTATCTTGGAGAGATTTGCTTGTGTTTTCACTGGCAGGGAATCAACTCTGATTGCCTCCACGAATCAGCCCTTTGTTAACAATTACTTTCATTTATTAACAATTGAAGAAAATTCCGGCAGACATTGAACAAAACCCCCAGATATGATTAGACGCTTGGAAACGCTGATATGCTGTTGTACTTAAAAATCTTGTAGCTTCAACAATTGAAATTTAAAATTCAAATTTCCTGATTTAAAAGATTCCCTCAATGTCATATTAAACAGATCAATGAAGATTTGTAAAAAGATAGGAGATTCACTCCAGAGAAAAAAGCCAATATGTTTTTGCGAATTGGTGAAAATAAAATGTGTTTGTGAACTACACCTTCTATCTATGAATGTGAAATAATAAAAAAGTTTGAAAAATTATCATTGCGCAAAAATCAACAACCTTTACAAAACAAAGTAATGTACGCCCATTCTGTATTTAGAAAGTCATTTATAAATTTCATAGATAAAATGAGAATTATTAAAAAGTTGTTCTATGCAAATGATGACATTTCCCTCTTACTCCAGTAACTATGTGCATCTAAAAAAAAAACAAGTCAATAATTCTTTGCTTGCAATTTTGATTTTTCCAAACTTATAAGAAAACAATTTCAGCTGGAAAGTAAAGTGACTTGACTTTTGAAAGAGTTTGTCTCCATAGTTAGTTCTTTGTACATTACAGTTTTGTTTGGAATGGCTGGCCTGAATTCCGTTTGTTTTAACATGTATATGTATATACAGATTAAGTATGGTCGTCTGCGCCATTGTGGAACAAAACAATGCTTAATGCCTGTGTTTGCTTAGCCTGGTAATGGAGGAGGTGTCCTCAAAAGTTCTCTGTTTAGCTGTTATCTTTAAAATTTCCCTATGTCAACTAAAGAAGTTCCATTACAAGAAGACATGTTGCTCTAGGAACATGATATTCTACAACATGTTTGCAGTCATCCCCTTTCTCCTGCCTTCTTTATCCAACCATCTGATCTGAAAAGTTGGTGAAATACTGGTAAATACTGGAAACTTAAAAGCAGGAATATTTATTGGGGATTATACTTTGAATTTTTTTTTTGGAATTTTTGTTGATACTTTTTATGAAATAAAGATAAAATCATAAACTATATTTTAACTTCAAGATATATTTAGTGTAATTATTTGGATTATAAATCGACCAATTTTCATTCCCAGGAACATTTCTGAATCCAACTGTATCTACATAACCTCTGGTTATTCCTGAATCAGACAACACGTAATTAACATAGCTGTTAGCAACTTCACTTACAAACATATTATACATCTACATGTATTGTGTACATTTTCTCTTTTCGTACCATAAACCAAGTTTGAAGTTAAACCACATTGCATGGAGTTATCAAATTGTTATGCAGAGATATCGTGTCATCACTTTTAGTAGGTACAAGGCCCCTTTCTGGAAATCAGCACTATTTTCTACCATTCTACACATTGCATTTCATTTAGGGGTCATCAATTAAAGACTAGGTTCTTAAGAAAAACCCCAAAAAGATCCGTTTCAAATTTTCCATCTAATTACAGTAAACACACTTACAATGAAGTGCAAGGACCAGGGATTTTGCAATTTGTTTAATCTGTTAACTTTTCAATATGTTTAAAACCTACAGGGAATAAAAATCACTTCACTATAGGCATCAATTCATTATAAGCATGTTCACTATAAGCATGTTTCACTGTATTCCCAAAATTTTGGGTGATCAAAATTATTTTGAGACTTATGCTTAAACTCAGATCAAAGAAAACAAATATCACTTCCAAACCACCATTCCCAGCAAATTGCATCAAAATGCTGGGAAGTGTTTGTAGAACAGAGGTTGAGGGCACCAGTGGTACACGGAGCACCTGCACTGTGTCTCCAAGCCCCCTCTTTGTCTGTTCTGTTTATCCCTTGTCTACATCATCACCTTACAACAACAAGCATTGTTTACAGACACTGGGACCTTCTCTCAGGTTCAACACTGGACCGGCCTATCAGCCGGATAATCTCTCTGTCTTCCCTGTTATTGTTTTCCTCCGCTAAAACATGTCAATGTGGCCATGAAGCATACAAAATAAACATTTTAGTGGAAATTGTGAATACATATTAACAAAATTCTTTTCATAATGGAGTTTATCTTTTTTTTCAACTACTAACCCACTGAAAATAGTGCTGTGTCCCTTTTTGTGGGAGCAATTGGTACCACCCAGATCCTCTTGTTGAATTCTTGGACATTGCATTAAAAGCATTATAGGCTTGACTGTTATCCTAAGGCGTAGCTCAGAAAAGGCGAATTACAAGCAATCTAATAATATACAATGTAGGTGTATCATTGTGTTTTTGTACCAAAACAATCAGTCATTCATATATGACTTTCTAATCTCTTCCATCTGAAAACAAGAGCCATTTTTTGGTGCATTTGTAGATAAGATTTCAGTTAATGTTTCCATGGCTGTGATAAATTGTGTCAGTTTTATTCCCATGGAAAAATGAAAATTTGACATTCAGTATCTCCAGCACTCACAAATCTTCACAACTGTGATATACACTTCATTGCTGCAAACACTTTAATATCTGTTCTTATGATTTGAAAGCAGCATACAATACCTCAATGTAAGAAACTTGGTCAATGGATATCTAAATTGACTTTGTTATAGCTAGAAAATAAAACTCACTTTATTTGGCAGTATATAAAACCTTCAAGCATTATTATTATCATATCAGAACCTCTACATTGTAGTTGCATGAATGTCTGACCTTCTGACCTTTGAGTTTTTCCAAATGACCTTGACCCTTTCACAATCAAAGTTAATTCAATGTCCATATCCTGTAACTTTATCAAACAAAATTTCCGGTGTTTCACAGAGAATTTTATTTATTAACAGGTTTCTTTGGTCACAATTTTAAAAAGTATCAAATGTTAAAGGTCTATGCAAAACCTCTTTTCAATACTGATTGGAATGGATAATCATTTCTTACTACATTGAATCCTTGCGTTTTTTCCAGCTTCAAAAAAAAGCACAAGCCCAAGTCACAAGTCCATTTCTAGTAGATTTTAAAACACAGCTATAGCAAACATGCTTATAATGAATTGACGCTTACAGCAAAGTGATTTTCATTCCCTATGACTTTATTGCATTTTGTAAACTAGACGGAAATAACGAATTAAGCTTATATAGATTTTACAAAAGATTTTATATTCACAATTGGCTAAATTCAAATGAATTAATTAGGACGTCCAATATCAATATCATAAATTTCCACAGAACAAAATTAGGTATTCAAATGAAAAGTTTAGCAGTCCATTTTTCTAAAGATTTCAAAAAAAAAAATCTATTCTCCAAGATTGAGCAGTGAATGAAAAATATTTATGAAAGTACTGGAAAAAATTATTGTTCAACATTTCACATTCAATGAAACTTAAGCTTCAGAATGAAAAGGAGAAAACAGGATACAATGCTTGAAGTAACTGACAAATGGGACTGCTATGTGATAAAATCAGTGAAGAGAAGACATTTTCCTCCATGCAATAATGGTCAGAGAAGTTTGCATGCTTTGAATGTGGTATCTGGCAATAAGAAGGACCAAAGCAACTTCTCGCTCTCTATCCGAGGAGGAAACAACAGAATTTATAAGTCATTTATCTTGAACAATGGCTATTGACAATGTAAAGGAATTTTTCATCATAGTATTGATTGTGTGATGTTCTGTAAAAAAGAGAAGAATTGATTTCTTTCAGGGGGCATTGTAAAAGCACCAAATATTACACCAAAGAAAAGCATTAGTTCTGACAACATTAATTTTTGCTTTAGTGAGAGGCCACAACTCGCATGGGTCAGTAAGCATTATTATCCCAAAGTCAGCCAATCCAATATCTTTAAATGAAGAGCAGTATGTCGGCTTTGTCTTGGGTAAACAACTAAACATCATTAGACGGGACAGAGCTGAAGACATTGATTTTATTCTTTAAGGCTCATTCAAAAGCTAATTTTCAAAACGATCAGTCTTCGAAATGACAATAGTAATGAATTAGCTAAAGCTGGTCAACAGTGGAAACGGGCTCCTTGCTGAATCCTTCTCCAACAATAGCCAGCCTGATTGTGCATTAAGGAAAAAAATTTCAAGAGCTAGAACACAATTCCTCATCATTATCTTAAAAATTCAATTTCGTCTTTGCATGCCCAAAATATGAAAATCAAATCAAGTTTTTAACCATGCAACAAAAGAGAACTTTTGTTAATATTCTGTATGGTAACGACCTCATACAAAACAAATTTTGTGACACAGCAATGTGGCTCTAAGGAATTAGATCTTGTACTATAAAGATTATGTTCATCCTTTGTGTCTTAATTTCAAGGACTTGTACCATGGTTGGGAGACTGACAGTCAACATTGCCAAGGTCGTATTACAAGAGCGCCGACACCTACAAATCTTGCTGACCACTTAACAAAGTAACCAGTCTGTCTCATCCGAGATGTTATCTCACCTTGTAAGTATGTAATCGGTAGCAAAATCTATCACAAAAACAATGTTGTTTACCATATTAGTGCAGCTAAATACTGCTAATTAGGAGTAGTGACTTTAAGTACTGGCATTATATTAAATTGCAGCAATTATTGGCAGCAAGTGTGTTGAATGCTGGGCATTTCAAACAAACTGCTCAAGAGGAACTCGTTCCCACAGAGGAAAGAGTCTAGCCATTGGATAACCACAATACCCACAACCTGGTGAAATAACTAAAGGGCATTACCATAGTCTTCCTAAACAAGTCCTCTCAAAGAAACGTGCAGTTGATCCATGAAGAAGAAACGTGCAGTATATCCATGAAGCAATAGAACCTAAAATACCCACACTCTTGACTCCTCTAGATTTAGAAGTGCAAATGTATAAGGAAGGGTGTATATATGACATGTAGACAAAAGAAGGCAGTCATTAAAAAAAAGTCAGGCATATATATGGTATTGGTATCCAATTAGCCAATACATGTATAACAATTTTTTCAGTGCACAAATCTTAATTAACACATTAAATCAGGGGGTGAGACTGCAACTGAAATACAAAGAAGATTTTTTTGCTACATCTAAGCCATTAAAAATCATTAGTAATGTATAATAATTCCATGAGAAAAAAAATTTCATCAAATACATTCTTCCTAAAATGAATCAAAAAATGGCTGTATAGATGGTCATGGCTATTTTTAGACTACATGAACCTCCTTAACAAGAAGAGTTCTGTATAACGATATCACAAAATATTCAAATTTCTAAGCTAAAATATATGGATTTTTTCTTTAGTAATTGATAATTTATAGATAAACAAATCATATCTGAAAACTTTAGGAAGATGTGATGGTTAATTTGTTGACCATCCAGCTTCCATAACATTAAAACTTTAGCTCAAACTAAAAGAAATTCATGACGACCCTCAACATACCAGCTAGATTACCGGTACCAACGTAAGTTGAGTAATGGCTACGAAACTTTTCAGATTTAAAACAAAATTCACTGAATGCAAGAAAAAATCCCAAAATCAAAATCACCAAAGAGTTTTTTTAGAGGACTTACAGTGCAAAAACTAACACTACACTACAGTATGAACAACTTCCTAATGACCCTTATAACAAAAGAGCTCCTGAGCAGCTATTAAATCATTTCTGAGTGTTTCCTGAATGTATTTGAACCTTACAATCAATTGTATTTTTATTCAGTATGTCATCATAATTGTTTTGTCAAAATCTAATGGTTTCAAAGTAGGTCGCACTTGCAAAAGAGGTACAACTTCTACTCATGTACCAAGTTCAATGGCCCAAAAAAAAAGGGGGGGAGGGGGGAGAGAAGGATTTATGTGCACAGACTTTACGATTTCCTCAAATATGCAAAAGAGCAGAATATCTTGAATCTTTAGGAAATAAAAAACGCACTCTTTAATAACATTTAAATTTTTTTACACACAAAACCTCGAATCAATGGCAATAAAGTCCTCCCATTATAGACTGATCAAGCCGTAATAAATAGGCGTGACTGCATTGCCTTAGTTCATCAAATCTGCCAATGATAGGATTTTCTCAGTGGGCTTCCTGTAAAATATTGATTACACAAACAATTGAAATAATACATGAAGCATGTGTCAATAATGACATGATAGAGGCTATGCATCTTTCCATGCACATGCCTACCATTAATATTTAGTTTTGTTAACAAAAAACAAACCGATAGATAAATTCAAATGGTTAGCGTTAAATAGTGTCAAAAGAATTACTATTATCTTGATCTACGTCATAAAACTACAGATCGTAGATGAGAACGACCATGAAAGTCCTCGTATCAAAAGAGGGCAAGGGAGAGAACTCCAGTCACACCCTAAAAGTCGAGTTCCTCGCAAATACTTCGGATGCCTTGTTCCACATAATAGGTGATAACTGGGAAATGATTTACTTGTCAATTTTATAACTGTGTTGTATTTCTACAATTATATCTCGACTTCACATCGGCTGCCAGCACAAAAAACAATTGAGTCGCTGACAAGAATCAGCTCAATGTGACTTTATCTGATTTTGTGAGGCCTTTAGCGGGCAACATGGTTACTGTTAAAAAACTCATCAAATTCAAAGTCAAGCAACCCCTGCTTCTCCGAACCAAGATAATCCTTCACTCCATGTTTTCTATCATAATTAATAATGAATGTTATTTCATATCCATGTCAGCCTACTCTGATAACAAAACTACTGAAATAAACAAATTACCTTTTCAAAACTGTATATTTTGAGTAGATATGACAAAATCGGTTGCATTTTTGGGACCCAGTCTGCATTGTTTGTCTGTACATCGACACCTTAATCCCGGAAAGGCTGATTTAATGAAAGATTTCATTCTAAGTTGGTTCTGAATGAAAACCCTATGGTTTTCAATCTAGAAGATAAAGGTGTCATCCTCTTTGAATACAGCAGCAGTTATGTGCGAGGATTAAGTTATCTCAGCCCACAAGGATACACCACTGATTCAGACAATTTATTAAAATTGCTATTCTCTTAATTACTTATATTTAGAATAATTAATCCCTTCCATCCCATGTACAGTTCTGCATCTTACATCACAAGATGAGAAAACGTAGCAAACTTGTATTTAATGTTTTATTGAATACCCACTCCTTTGAGATTTAAATTCCAGTTGATCTCATGCTTATCTGCTTAAAAATAAGAAAAACTTGAATAAGAAGAGGAAGGAAAAAAAGATTTTAATTAATGTTTTCAAAGCAGAGATCCCACTTGTACAAGTACATTTTTGTCAACAATTGTTCTCGAGTTTTTGAGTCCCTCGTTTGTTTTCTTCTAACAGACTAAGATTAAATGATATGCCACAAAAACCTGACTCGAAAAACTCGACAAAACAAAAGAACAACACAGCAACAACTGAAAACACAGGAAACAATTGATCTTGTCTGCCAATCAGACTCACCAAACCAGCGCTTTGTCTTGCACTTCCATCACTAAGGAATTTTAACATGAATCTTTCTCACATTTTTTTCCAGCCATTTATCAAAACAAACACATTCTGAATCTATTTTGTCTTAAAAGAAAGGATCGGAATAAAAGAATAAGTTTTATATCTCGGATTCATGTCCCTAATGTTCAGATATACACAAAATATGATTGTAACATTCTAAAGTAATTAATTGTAGAGCTTTGAAGTGAATATTTGTATAACATTACAAATACAAACAGTTGTGGGCCTCTTTCTGTTCAATAGAATTGTACCCACTGGCCACATACCTCGAAGATTAATAAAATAATGAAAATATGGATGAAATTAACATATCTCCAGAATTACAATTCCTATATATTATCTAACAGATTTGGAATTTGGACTTTTTTCAGATGAATTCTGGGGTTTCTTTAGCCATGTGGTTTCTTCCAGTGCTGACAACTATTTAAAATCTGCTCCGATTTTTCACAGAGCACTAAATATTTAAGCTTACTGATATTCATTTTTCTCAGTGAAACTTGTAAACAAACATAATAAAAAATGTATTGTATCTTGAATAGAAAAGTTGGTTTACAAGAAACAGACAAGCTGTCAAAATGGTGAGATGATCAGGCAACATAACTACAACCTTTGACCTTTTGTGGTAGGGATGTCATCATGGTCTTGTAGCCAATCAGAAGAACAACAGAACACACTGTATTAGAACTCTGATTCACTTCATCTTGGGGTTGTGGTGATGAGAGACATGGATTCTTTTTTTGCAGTAGTTCATTAAAACTTTGTGGTAAACCACAGCCTGATAAGGCAGCTTTTTAACACTTTTAAACCAAAACTATTAGTTAATGAGTGTTCACCTTAATTTGTCTGAGTATAGCTTCATTGCAAAAGAGACTAACTATTTATATGTGTGTGGTCAACTATCAAACCATTTGAACCCATGTACACTAAAAATGGACCAAATCTTTAACAAGTGACTCTCATTTGCAAGGTTGTGCACTGATAAATCATTGGATGATTATACTTACCAAAAAAATTGCTGAGCAATGCAGTGATACATAATTTTGCAAGATTGACTCGATTTCTTTGACCTGCTTTGAAAGAATCTATCTATATATGTCAAGTGAGTCAAGAAACCACAGCTTCAGATACATTTTGTAATGCCAGCTTCAGCTAATTGCATGAGTAGACACTGTTGTGAAACTTTCAACCTGCTATTCACATATACTTTCACTTACACTGGTTACTTATATATGTACCTGTACTTGATGTTAATGTCCTTTTTTCCTGGTTTCTTAAACATCTATTTTGAATATTTTTTACTTACACCGATATTCCAAAGGAATATGCTCATGCAGCTCTCTCTGTTTTATGCCAACACCTATGCATTTGAACCTTGGATCTTACAGTCTAACTAGACTTTTGACGTTGATCATTTAGAGAAGAAGCATTCAATGTTTGTATGAATGACAATGGTCTGTTATACCCTAGACCTTATGCTTAAGGGGCAATATTGAACTTTTTTACAATATATCCTTACAAGCCTAAATACATCTGGATACAATGTAGCTGGTTAATACCTTCATTGACCATATACGTAAATCCTTCTCAACCACCTACAAGCTACTCTTAAAGGCTTTAAAAGTGCCAGTTGTGTATTCTTAAAAGCATAAATATATTTTGACCAACAAAATGGCACTTGTTGCAAATCAAGTCAAATTCTTACCCTGAATGTACATAGCGAGCAATGGCTGCTTGGAGTCACTTCTATCAAAACACAATGAGAAGAAAGGGTAAACCCAGTCAACCTTTCACACGAACGCCTTCACTGCACATTCCTAATTGAATAAACATAAAATTTGACAGTATACTTTTTCTTTACATCAAACAATATCAGGAAATCGGTAAAGATAATTGAGATCCATTAGGGATGATGTGGCTGAGAAAACAGGGGGAAGGAGGGCCATTGTTAGCGGGGATGACAATGAGATTTTCTTGACTAATGCATGTAATCATCGCCTCAATCACTGGACCAGGGAGGTTAATGCTTTCTCCCAATAAGTCCACAGATTAAGGCAGCCCAATATGTATTATTTTATGTGCTATCCAGTATGTGCTTATTTAATGTATCTGTAACATCGTACAATTGTCACTCCTGGAGAGATGGGCAGGGGAGATTGATGGAGAAACGTTGTTATCCACAATGCAATTGTTTCCGGAGCCGCACAAACACCGATTGTTATCTCCGTCTCATTGTTAAACAATATCTTTGAAGTCTCTATAAAGTACATCTGAAATGAAATCCATATAAATCAAACATGAACGTCTTAATCCCACTATATATGAAGCTAATGTAAATGAGCAGCTATATTGACCAAAAATTCCCATCAATTTAATCATGGTAATCGTTTCTTTAGAAAATATGTCTATGCAGTACCTAATTTATGACTAAATACCAATTTTGCACACACATTTTTTTATCTATATTAACTTCTATAAATCTAATTTATATCCTGCATTTCTTTCATTTTTTGCAATTATTAATATTCTTTTTTTAAATGGACTGGGATTCAATGAAGTTAAAATACTTATTAAAAAAGGTCTGAAATTCTATTAGAAGTACATTAATTGTATTGGTATTATGAAATCACATATCCTTCAAAGCTATAGGGGGATGAACAAATTTCTATTATTCATAAATCAAAAACAAGAAATGTATAAACTTTTCAGCACGTTCCATTTGATTGTGTAAGGGTGTATGTGGAAGGGCATTTTGTGGGATTAGTGTTCGGGAGAGTGGGGTGAGGTTCATAAACTAAGACATATAAATGCAACAATACATGTATTGAGTATTTCAGGTAAGGGCACTGCAAAATTTGGAGATGAACAATTTATGCCAT
The DNA here is from genome assembly GCF_025612915.1 of Magallana angulata. Classification (NCBI taxonomy): domain Eukaryota; kingdom Metazoa; phylum Mollusca; class Bivalvia; order Ostreida; family Ostreidae; genus Magallana; species Magallana angulata. Next base: position 11,002,349 of record NC_069111.1, read on the forward strand.
TGTGATACTGAGCGTATAAAAATGTTGGAAAAACCTCTACAGCACTGATCTGAATATCTACTCAGTCTACCTGAGAATTAGTACATGTACTTTTAAATATCTGACTATAAAACACATCATATATGTTCAGTTTGCATCATTGTTGAGCAAATCATATACTAAAATATGGCTATTGAAAACTTTTATTCACAAACAAGAAAGTATAATAAGGTACATATTATAATAATTGTTGTCATGAATATTTCTTATCATAAAATTGTCCTTCAATACCTTTTGTGATTTGTTTAATATCAGTAACAGAGGCTCAAAAATAAGTCACAATTAACAAACCAGTAATGAAGTGGTGAATAAAAGTTTGTTTAAAGAATTTTGAATAAAACGTCTCTCAAAATCTACACACAAATGATTAGTCCCTATGTAAAATACAAGATTGAAAAACCTAATCTGATAACCAAATAAAATATAGACTCTTAACAATTATGAGATTCTGCAATTTTCTTTCAAACCTTCTTTTCTTCAAATTTCAAAAACTGCTTTTTTAAAAAGTTTTGCAACTTTATTCAATGCAAACTAGGACTATGCATGGTCTTTTTGAAACAGCGACATTTAATTGTCTTATAATCTTGTAAAATGTCATTGCCTCCAACTTAACAATGACTTGCACTTTGTGCACTTTACAACTTCTTTCTCATCTTTTTCTTTTTTGTGTGTCGTGAATAATGAAAAAGAGATAAAAATTTTGTGTTTTCCCTGTTCAAACGTGATCTCTTAGCCTCCTTTTGGATCAAACGAGTAATAAACCTGCAACAATGGGTGCAATTCAACTCTTATATCAGTACAATATTTACCCAAAGGCTTATAAAAGTGTAAGCAGATACTCTAAAAATTGGACCTAGATTTTGTCTTCTCGATTATTGTATTTTTTTCTCTATAGCAACTGAGTAATCTGCGTTGTTCTGGCAGTGCCCGCTGAAGGACCCATTATTTGCCGGGCACCTCAATGGAGGAGAGCGGCGGAACATCTCAAAACAATGTCAATTGTTTAAAAAATATTTACTTTCATTGGCTGATAAAAATGAAGAAAAGATTAAATTTAATTTTAGAATTCTTAAACCCTAAGGACATCAAGCCGTACAAGTGCTTCTTACAGCCTTACTCTAGCCCTTTATTCACGACACTTGCTCTGTAAACCAACACTGCCTGATTTTTTTTTTAAAAGTTTATCCAACTACCTTTTAGGCAATTCTTTGAAATTGATCGTTTTCATCTAATGAGATTTAAAAGGACAATTCCCCTAACTTCAGCACAGAAGGATTTTACAAGTGTTGCTAACTGTGAAAACAAAATTGTTTGTTTTTTGAAACTAAAACACCTACTATTAAGATACAAAAAAATTGCCCTTTTCACAAATGTTATCTTAATAGCTTTAAAAATCTAATTTTTAAAGCCATATCAGTTCTACCTTCTCAGAGGTCTTCCATACAATATAGAAGAGTTTTGAAATGACTTTGATGAAATAATTGCTTTGTATGTGTGAAGTTTTATTAAAGAGCGAACCTGGTGTCAAAAACCAGAAAATTTGAATGTTCAAGGGAATATCTGACACCATGACAATATAAATTTCAAATTGTGTTTTAATTGTCACAAATTGTTCCACTCTGGGCTTTTGTTAACATCCTTGATTTAATACAGCTACCTTGACAAAAATTCAATTCGTTTTTGCCTCCCGTTGAGATAGGAATACAATTTTCTGATGAAATGAAACCGAAGGTGAATACATTAGCTATATACTTAAATCTTTTAATAGGTGTCAGGGGTCTTTTGGGGTTAAATAACACACATTTTCTTCACTGGACTTAACAAGTCAATAACCCATGGAAAGTCACTTATTTTTTTTTTTTACTTGATTGCCTGGACTAGCAATGATATGTTTTCAAATTAGCTGATTTTTAAGGGATTTATTTCTCGCAAACATTTAATGTGAAGTTCATTATGGAGAGAACTACCATTATTTACAAAAACATAAATGCTGAATACTTAGTAATCACCAGCTGAGAAAACAAAAGCAAGCGGAAAGTACACAGTACTGTGGGAAAAAAACACAAAACAAAAGCATCCTCCTCCCCCTAAGAAGCGCCCAATTAAGATAAGAAACCATTGATTGTAAGCAGACAGAAAGCATAGTATTCGGCCAAATCACCATCATGATTCACAAAATGACACAAACTCACACACTTTCCTCATGAATCACTGGGTACTACAGACTGCTGTGGCAAGAACAAGAATTCCTTTTCAAACACTCCCCCCTCTGCGGGCCCCCTGCAGCAGTTGGACAATAACAATCTACAAAGGCTACTTCAGCAGCAGGTCTACCTACTTCATTGTTTTATCAGAGCCATTTATCATCAAATCGGCAAAAATTCAATTATAATTCACCGATATAATGCATCTTCTAGCTGTGGCAGGCTCACACAATACTACCACTGATAAAATCAACTCAACTTCAAAAAAATCATCTTCTCATTTCCATATCTTTATGTTCTGGACATTTTAAACAACTCAGAGAAGAGAAAGAAAATCTTCAAGAGTTTAATTACCTATTATCTTGAGAATCATCATTTACTTTCATACAAATTTGATGCTTTACACAATGGAGGGTTGTGTGATGCACTTGAAATAGAGAATCCATATACTTGTGATCTAACTGTTTCCTCAAGTGCTCTATTAGTAACAAAACTCTTTGTTCTAAACCTGACAAAAATATCAGCAAAAATCATAAATAAAAGCTAAAAAGAGATTTCCCTTATCTTTCTCCTAAGTTGTAGACAATGTAGACTTCAACAATCAAAGGATTCATCAATCGTTTATCTAACACATGTATATTATCACAAAAACACAATATTGGAAGACTGTTTTGCAAATCTTTAACAGGCATTTATTGTAATTTTTATCAAATTATATACATGCAAATACTGTGCAGTTTACTCAGAAATGTTTTAGTTTAAAGTGCATTTTCTAGGTTTTTTTTTACAAACAGAAAACTCATTCATGAATACTGTTGATATCCCAGCATGTATTCGGTTGTTCTTCGACAGAACGGAGGGCCAAGAATATGACTACTGGCAGGGGTGTTTTCTTGTGAATGTAATTAATGGATTTCAGTCTTTCCTGTGACATTGGCCATTGCACAATCGCAAGACATCATCATCCACATCAATTCTCTTAAAATCTGACACTTAAAAAACACAGGGCCGTGGGCAGACTAACAATATGAAAGATACGTTCCTCTGCATCCATATCTTTACTATCAAGATTGAATTTTAGATAAATCCAAATTTACAATGCCATAGGTCTGGGGATTTTTCAGGAATAATCAAACCTAAACTTAAGTGAAGCAAAGCAAGTTTAGGAGAACACTTGGCTTTCATAGAGAAATAACACCAACAAATATTATGTCATTTGGAATAAAATTTTCTAAATTCTATCAACCTGACCCTGATGTTCAATAAAATGACTTCTGAAGAAAGGAATTGCTCTGAACTCTCAAGAATTTTTAGTATAGCTTGAAATCTACAATCAGTACTTTCAAGCCAAGGGAACCACACCCTATGATCACACATCCAATAGCAGTTGTGATACTTGTTCATGTACATTTACTTTTCATTGAATCATGATTGATCAGATAAAAGCCAACGATCTCAACAGAACAAAATTTTAATGTGACATCAAACTTTTTAGATCTGATGAAATAATCCATTGCGTGCCTTAAACTCTACTGTCAAGCAGATTCTCAATTTCAATATCATAGCAACAGACAGACAGACAAATGAAAAGATCCAAACTTTGATTTATTCAAATAAAATAAATATTAAATATATCTAATATATTTTTAAACAAGACTGCCTATGGAGAAAAAAAATCTCGGAGTTTGTCTCCATGAAACTGCAAAATTGGTGAAGTCTTTATAAATGTGTGGGGTAATGCACTTGAAAAGGTTTTCCAATAAGAAAAGCATTGGATTTTATCAAATTTAATCTTACACATACATCCCATATTTCCTTTAAATACAATCAACTCTTTAATAAAACAGGATGAGACCATCCAGGTTATTAATTGATTTAGGAGACATAAACAAAAATATTTTTAAAATGTGCGTCAGCTGATTAACAAATCTTAATAAATATATAAAGAGAAATGCATTTTATATCTCTATCAATAACTTCTCTATCTCTCCCCGAAAATTTTAATGTGATAAATGCAGTTATCTTATTGTTGATAAGCGAATTTTAACTCACTGATTTAGAAGTTAAAGGCCCCTTTATTCATGCCGACAACAGATATCAAAATTAGTCATAAATTTACGTGCTTAGCTTAAGTTACATTTATTCGTAATTACATTATCAATGAGCTTTTAGAAGAAATATTTATTTTGACAGGCTGATTTTTTGTACTAACAAAGCTGTGTTTTATGAAGATTGGTGTATAAAACACATCTTTCTTAATGTCTGAAAAATCCCAGAAAAAATCCAAAAACACAATATTACCCCATTTTCTCTTTGCCTCATAATATGGTAGACCTATAACAATGATTAGATTGCCTAAAATATTTCTTTTTCTTCAGATTTTACATTTGTGAGAACTTGAATTCATGCTGAAATATCATTTTCATACAATATAGCATGTGTACTACAGTTGGCAAAAATTTACATCTTGAAGGCTTTTTTAAATAAATGAAAGTGCAAGGTATGTTGATTCAACATTGACTAAAACTGTCCTAAATTTCTTTATTGGTTAATGATATAGCAGGACAGCAAATGTTTTTTAGTACATATAAGAAATAATGTACCATGAATCATTTTACACCCTAGAACAAGAAACAGAGCTTCGATACTAAGTCTGTTTTATCAGATAAAATAAATATTGACAGTGATAACTACCATTGAGGCGAGAGATTGTAAAAGTTGTAGGTTTTCTTCATCCAAATCTGATTCAAAGATTGGAAAAAAACCACAGATATAATGTAACCTAGATATCCTGATCTTGAAATATCCAACGTAAATTCGAATCAACAATAGCAAGGATGTAGGATTTACGAGTGCTCTTTTCTGTTGATGATTTGATAAATTTTGACAAAAGACATTGGTCTAAATCTCAGTAATCCATTGTTATAGTCACTTCTGATGATAAATGGCCCTACCCCACAAGGCAATCCACCACATGTAGGTCAATATTATGAGCCCTTCAACAAGTTTCATGTTCTTACAACCATTGGTAAAAACTGTCACCTCTCTGTCATTTTCTAATAAAATGCATTGTAAAATGTGCAAACTAATGTGAAAATAGCTTTATTCAAACCCCTTCTCTGAAAATGAGCATGCATTGCAAGCAGGTTTAATAATGTATACTAAATATATTTGAACACTGCATAGAGAGGCATAAATGGTGACGAAATGTCAATAATGGTGACCGATACAGTATTAGTAATTCATGCACTTAAAAAATCTCTGTTATGTTACATAAATTTTACAAATTAAATTTTAGTGTATGGTTACTTCTATGCAAAAAAGAGTATACCCTCTCTATTCTTGGGTTGAATTCCTCCTTGGAAGGAAGTCAGTTATCTCCCATGGAACAGTTTGCACATAGCCTGACTGAGAGTGGAATAACACCAGATTCATTTCCCTAAAAATGAACTGCATAACTTAAGTAAAAATATTGAAAAGTGGTGATAAACAGTATCTTTAAGAGCCACTCCTAAGAATATGAATAACTTAGAAATCAAAAAGCAGAGTTCTTAGACATTACTGTACAATGTCAGGTAGTGTGGACCAAGACCTCATCTGTTATGCCTATACCTTATATGAAATATATTTCATCAGTGAACATTGGACATTGATGAAAAAGTCTTATATATTGAAGTATTGTTAATATAGATTATTAGATACAAAGCAAATAATCATAATATTAATTTATTAAAATATAACAATAATATCTGTTAAACTAAGAGAAAGATTTATAGAATATTAGAAGTCCAGGGTTCAAAGATGCCTGCTATTGTGAGGTGCACTTTAAATCAAACTCAATAATTTTCATTGTCATTGGGTTCCAATCAGCAGGCTCAGTTATGAATGTCACTTTCAGTAGATCAGTGATGTTTCTCTCAGTCAGGAATATATTGAGGTCTGACACTGTAATTAATTAACTGATGTCTAACATTGACAGTAGATAATTAAAGATAAGTAATCCCTATCACTGACAGTAAATAAATAATGTCTTTCATTGACATTAGATCAGTGATTTCTATCATAGGCAGTAGAACAGTGATGCCTGTCAATGTCAGTTCATGAGTTTAGTCTAACAATGTCATTTATTCAGTAAAAATATATCACTGTCAGTATCTGAGTGATCTCTGTAACTGTCAGTATTTCAGTGATGCCTATCAGTGACAGCACATAAGTGATTTCTATCATTGACAATAGATCAGTGATTCATATAAGTAACAGTATTCCAGTGACATTTGTAACTGTCAATAGATCAATTATGTCTGTCTCTCATTCTGATGACCTTTGTCATTGACAGCAGATCAGTGAGATCTGCCACTGTCAGAAATAAGTAATGGTTGTTAGTGTCAGTAGTTCAGTGATGTCTGTCAATACCAGTATTAAGGTTGAGTTTGTTATTTACAGAAGATCAGTGTCATCTGTACCCTTCAACAGTTAAGTTATGGTTTTCAATGTCAGCAGATCAGTGATGTCTGTAACTGTCAGTAGATCAATGTCTGTCACTGTCAGTAGATCAGGAATGTATGTCACCATCAGTAGTTAGGTTATTGTTGTCAGCATCAGTAGATCAGTGATGTCTGTCACTGTTAGTAGTTAAGTGGTGTCACTGTCAGTAGATCAGTGATGTCTGTCACTGTAAGTAGTTGAGTGGTATCACTGTCAGTAGATCAGTGATGTCTGTCACTGTTAGTAGTTGAGTGGTGTCACTGTCAGTAGACCAGTTTTGTCTGTCATTGTCAGTAGTTGAGTGGTGTCACTGTCAGTAGTTCATAGTTGTCTGTCATTGTCAGAAGTTACATAATTGTTGTCAGCATCAGTAGATCAGTGATGACTGTCATTGAAAAAGTCGAGTCATGTCACTGTCAGTAGATCAGTTTTGTCTGTTATTGTCAGTAGTTGAGTTGTGTCACTGTCAGTAGCTCAGAGTTGTCTGTCATTATCAGTAGTTACGTTATTTTTGTCAGCATCAGTAGATCAGTGATGTCTGTCACTGTAAGTAGTTGAGTAGTGTCACTGTCAGTAGATCAGTGATGTCTGTCACTGTCAGTAGTTGAGTGGTGTCACTGTCAGTAGATCAGTGATGTCTGTCATTGTCAGTAGTTGAGTGGTGTCACTCTCAGTAGATCAGTGAAGACATTGTTATTCACAGAAGATCAGTGTCATCTGCAACCTTCAACAGTTAAGTAATGGTTTTCAATGTCAGCAGATCAGTGATGTCTGTAACTGTCAGTAGATCAATGTCTGTCACTGTCAGTAGATCAATGTCTTTCACTGTCAGTGGTTAGGTTATTGTTGTCAGCATCAGTAGATCAGTGATGTCTGTCACTGTTAGTAGTTGAGTGGTGTCACTGTCAGTAGATCAGTGATGTCTGTCAATGTCAGTAGTTGAGTGGTGTCACTGTCAGTATATCAGTGAAGACTGTCACTGTCAGTAGTAAGGTTAATGTTGTCAGTATCAGAAGATCAGTTATGTCTGTCACTGTCAGTAGTTGAGTGGTGTATAGTCAGTAGATCAGTGATTACTATCACTGTCAGTATTTATGTGATTCTATAAATGCTAGTGATTTCTTATATCAACAGTAAATTAGTGATATATGGCATTGACAGTTGATCAGTGTCTGTTAATGTTAGTAATTCAGTAAAGTTTATCAATGTCATTATTTCAGTGATGTCTGTAACTGTCAGTAGATCAGTTATGTATGCTTATGTTGGAACTTTGGTGAATGTGTCAGTGTCAGTATAGTCCAGTGATTCCTAATATCAAAAGTAGATCAGTGCTATTTGTTACTGTCAGTAGATCAGTGGTGTTCCTAACTGTCAATAGATCAGTGATGTCTATCACAGTCAGTAGATCAGTGATGTCTGTCACTGTTAGTAGATCAGTGCTGTCTGTCACAGTCAGTAGTTAAATGCTATCTGTCACCGCAGTAGATCAGGAATGTATGTAACCATCAGTAGTTAAGTTAATGTTGTCATCAGTAGATCAGTGATGTATGTCACTGTCAGTAGATCAGTAATGTCTGTTTCTGTCAGTAGATCAGTGCTGTCTGTTACTGTCAGTAGATCAGTGATGTCTGTCACAGTTAGTAGATCAGTGTCTGTCACCGACAGTAGATCAGTGCTATCTGTCACAGTCAGTAGATCAGTGATGTCTGTCACAGTCAGTAGTTAAATGCTATCTGTCACCGCAGTAAATCAGGAATTTATGTAACCATCAGTAGTTAAGTTATTGTTGTCATCAGTAGATCAGTAATGTCTGTCACTGTCAGTAGATCAGTGCTGTCTGTTTCTGTCAGTAGATCAGTGATGTCTGTCACAGTCAGTAGATCAGTGTCTGTCACTGTCAGTAGATCAGTGCTATCTGTCACAGTCAGTAGATCAGTGATGTCTGTCACTGTCAGTAGATCAGTGCTGTCTGTCACAGTCAGTAGATCAGTGCTGTCTGTCACAGTTAGTAGTTAAATGCTATCTGTCACTGTCAGTAGATCAGGAATGTATGTCACCATCAGTAGTTAAGTTAATGTTGTCATCAGTAGATCAGTTATGTCTGTCACTGTCAGTAGTTCAGTGATGTTTATCATTGTCAGTAGATCAGTGATGTCTGTCACTGTCAGTAGATCAGTGAAGTATGTCTCTGTCAGTAGACCAGTGATGTCTGTCACTGTCAGTAGATCAGTGATAGCTTTCATGGTTAGTAGTTCAGTAATGTCTGTCATTGTCGCAAAGTTTTTATCATTAGGTTCAGTCACTGTCAGTAGTCTCATATCACTTTGACAATTGATACATGACAATCTCTCATGATATTACTTTTTTTTACCCTGTTTAGCTTTGATATCTTGAACATTGATATCACGAATACAATGGATATGTCAGAGTGATTAGTAAGTCCCAACCCCTTATTTTTAAAGTATTTTACGGCCCACGTCTCAAATACTTGGATATGTCAAAGTTTTTAAACAGTCCCATCACATTTGAGATAACGAAGTTTGACTATATTTGAGCAATCCAGTTTTATATAAACTGTATAATTAATATAATGCACACTTTGATGATTATGCATGCTCTTAAGAGAAAAAAATACTGCATGAATAAATGATGAATTATTATATGTAGTTCAATAAAAAACACCCCAATGGATTCCATCTTATTATTGTTAGCATAATAGATAAATAATATTTTATCCATAATTCACATTTCCCCCCAAAAAATAAATTAAGTATTACACAGATGTTAATGCATGTAACATCAATCATAAAGAAGACAATCGGAAATTTCAATCATTTTCTGTTTTTTATATGAATAGCTTTTTGTTCAATACAAGGCATTATTTGTGTGATTAGGCCCCAATATTTACACAGAAACAATGATATTGGGCCTGTCCTTGTTGATAATGTCTTGGCCCATTTTCTCATCACAATGTACAGATGCCCATATGGTACATATTATTGACCAACTAATGACAGACCACGATTTCTCATCATAAAAGCCAGACCTTCACACCTTTAATAGCAAATTAAAGTCTGCAGCACTTGGGATGAACCCAACAATGGCCCCATTTTATTTTTTAATAAATTAAAAGAAAGAAGACTTGATGTTATCTTTTCCTGTGAAGCAGAAGTGGGCCAATAGTCTTGAAGTTCTACTTGCCGTTTACCGGACTTTCCGTGTAAGTGGGTACAACGTGGGCTCCAATCGCAAGGTCACGAAGGGCATCAGGCTTAACGGCCAGTTTTGGTAATTTAAGATCCAATTATGTAACACAGATCACACAATTACATTTCTAATTAAAGGAATGCTTCAGATCTTTAACAAGGAGAACTACTCTATGTACAATAGTTCTAACGCAAAAGAAGCTTCTCAAATTTAATTGAATTACAAAATATTTTTTTAAAGAGAATTTCAAAAGAAATCACTTTGGGCATTGCTTTTCTCCTTGTATTATCACTTAACAATTGTTAGCAAACATGTGTTCAAGCAGCTCATCAGATAAGTAAAACCTGCAAAGTACAAAAGGAAGAATTATCCTGTTAAATAATATTTAATTTTGCTTAAAATGTTCCCATTTTGTATATGATACAATCATTCAAATCCAAAGCAATTAAAATCTCACTTCAAACACAATATACAAATTGCAAGAGCCGGTGCTTGAAACATCTGCTCCATTACAATTATTTAAGTTGAATTTTCATTACATGTGACAATATAGATGACCCCCATATGTGTCCTGGTATTACTTTGGTATTAATTATTTTCATCTATATAATGATATCGGGTCTTTTTGATTTGATTGTGCCCAAATAACCAATAACAATACACCTTTGTCATCTGTTCATGATAGGGGGTTGGGTGTTTCTGAACCATCCCATATTTTACCAAAAGTTTCCATTAAGTTTGAATTTAAATTACTGCAGTACTTGATCCTTCTTTCTTGATTCAAACTTTACACTTTAAGACAACTTCAAAATTAATAGGTTGAAATAAAAAAAAGAAAAGAAAATAAACTCAAAATCTAACAAGATTAATACAAAATTCTTATCATATCTTCGCTGACATTACACTGAGATTTAATTGTTCCATTTTCATCAGTCTTACTCTGGCCCTGAAGTAAGCGCATTTAAGCATTTGTAAATAGATTACGCACTTTGTAAAACTGTCCATGACCACAGGAACAGAGAACAAAATCAAGTGGTATATATGAAATGATACAGGTAATTAAGATCTGCACTGGGGGTTCAGGAAGTGCATAGCAACTGTTGTTTCCTGTTTTGTGTATCTGATAAGACAACAGATGCGGGGTCTTGTGATCGGGCCCCGATACCCCATCCCCCCTTAGTTCTCTCCTCCGCCCCACAGAGACGCAGTGTCAAATTCGGGAAACTTCAGTCTCCTGCACCTCTCTTAAACAGTTGGAAATACAAATTAACGAGTCGAAATAAAACAAAACCTGTCAAAATTTCTGAGGGCTTTTCTTTTTAGCTTTGCGTTGCTTTGTTAATGATAAACAGTAAGAACTGGGACATCTATATGTGCATGGAGTGCCGATTTCTGGTAAAGACAGATGTTGTGATGCTCATCAAAATTAGCCGTTATGTGTAACAATTCCGAATCGGAGATATACTAAATTTCTGCTTATCAAAAAAATGAAGAGGAAAAAATCAAACAGAATTCTTTGTAGAAGACTATATATTTCTTATCACATCACATAATAAGTTGTAATCGAATCAGAAGCCGAACAGGTGAATTTTTTGTGAATGCAATGCTTCGAATCAAGATAAGAAAATTCAACAATTATCAACAAAAATGCATAAATAAAATTAAACAAACAGATGTTTCAGGAGTGTCCGAGATAGATAACTCATAAATTTGTAACAACTGAAAATAATAGCGCGAAAATGTCTTATTCTTTCGAGATCTGTATCGGGGACATGAAATTATCTGGTTCAGGTCAGTGATTGTGAAAATACTCCACCCTTGTAGAATTGTTGTATCATCATGAGGGGCCTTTATACTTGCATCTGCCATCATGGTATATTCTTGCTTATGATATAGCATATAAATATTTTAGTCCACAATTCAATCATTCTTAAAATGCTTTTGAACAACTTTAGATGCCTGCCCATACAAAAGTATACATAATCATATATAGTATTTTTATTTACAAAATCTATCATTTTATCAAATAAATCTTGGATGTTTATCTCAGATTTACATCTTCATCTGAGCTATATGCAAAATTATCATCACGTATTGTACTAGCTGTTATACTCATTTATAGCAGTCATCATTGCAATAAAATAGTATGCTATCCAATAACTCTTTATCATATTAAGTAATATAATTACATAATCATAGTAACAGATTCTATCATATATCATAATACATTTGAATTTTAGATAACATCATAAAAATAAACCTCTCCTACCCAATACCCCCACCCCCAACAATCACGATTTCCATTTACAGACAAGTTATTGAAGCCCTGTTAATTGGCTGGTTAGGTTTCATACTATAGACTTTAAAGGCCAGGTACCCCTATCAATCACCCAGAGCGATGTATGCCCACTGAGCAGCTACAATAGAGGGGCGGGGCCTCGCACACATCACCTCAGAACCACAGGGTTCTAGTTTATGCCTTCCCCAAAATCACAGATCCATAACTACATTTGCTTCAAGCATTTGCCTATTTCATGATCCATATAGACTCAAAAATCAAATATTTGTAAAATCTTTTTTTATAAGTGAAAGATTGTGAATATTGCCTCACAGCAACTCCTGGGCCCCTGGCTTGTACATAATGACTTTTTGTTGGTGATATCTGTGAAGTAGCCCTCCAGAGGCGAGTACCATGAATGTTGATATTTGACACTAATAAGGAAATCAATTACGGGTGATATTCGACTTATTTTTCATCCACAAAAGGCCATCGTGCAAGACAAAATGTGAAAAACCGAACAATAATTTTAAAGATTTGTGTACAAAATCTCCTTGTTCTCCCAATTGTTTGAATGGTAGAAATGGATCGGACGCTCCAGGCAGCTGACACTTAGAATAAAGCCTTAGTTATGAAAATTATAAATAATTCCTTTTTAATGGCCAAATATTCAATGTGGTGTTAATTTTAGGTATCACCTGTTCTTTAAAAGATTTGACAGTTGTAGATATTTCATTGGCCTCAAGTGTGAAAATTAAACTTGATATGTAAAGGACTTTTAAATGATTTCAATTCATTAGTTGCACAAAATAAGTTAATGATGAAATTGACGACATAATTCAAACTGAACAAGCGGGACAAAGCAGAATCTACAGACAGCGAATTTATCAGGCTCCAGACCCGACGCATTGTTCGCTACATCCTTGCAAAATACAAAAAATCGGCCAAGCCACGTAGATTGATGAGCGAATAAAACACACTGTTCTTAGACCTTGTTTACTGGACAAAAGGCAATATGAAAATAGAAATACATTTTATTTTAATAGTTCTGCCTTTGTTCCGATATTAAGGCTTGTCCTTTGGTTCTTTGCCATAAAGTGCTACTGCATTGTCCTTGCATTAAACCCATCATACAGATGTGAGCAAAATAATGTTTGATATATATTTTGATCAAAATGCAACTAAGACCACGGAACAAAGCCAAAATATTTAATAGAAACCCAGATGACAGACATAAAGATGCTATTATGCAAGTCTGTCAATACCCTGAGACAATGCAATGAGCATTAACTCATGATTAATGGCTTGTTGCATTCAAACCCTATCATACCAAATTTTAAAATGTCAATATTTATGCCTGCTAATACATTTATCACTGCTTTTCAGAATTTTTAATCATCAGCTATTTCATGTTCTCTATTGAAGCTTCGAAAGGAAGTGCTTTCATGGACTTTTAACAAAGCTAATTTATTTCACTAATTTCAGCTCATATAAAGGGTCTCACATCTCCTCTTGCAAAAGCATGCATATACATACAATGTCAAAACAACATAATGTGTTTTTCATAACAGTGTGACAGACAGCAATTTACTTTGTTTAATTTCCTTTTTCTCACAAATGAAGGGTCTGAGAAAAGACAAAATTTAAAGAATAGGTACAATAATTGAAGTTAATTTTCATTATCAAGGTAAAACTATACCTTTACCAATTTGAAAAAATTGTTTCTTTTATCCTCATTTTAAAAACAGTTTTGTAAAGGGTTTTGATGTCTCCTGTAAAAGGAGAGGAACAAAGGATTCCAAAATGCCGAAAGAAGAAAGAAAATGCATTTGTGTATATCTGATGTCCCGATAGAAACGTGTTGATAAGAGATATCCAACGAGTTGACAAGATTAATATGATCCCCATAAAAAACACATCTCGCATTGTATGTTACAATTGCGACACCTATTGTACTGGAGACAAGAAGATAATTGCAACAGTTTTTTGGCAATTTTCTCTTTTGTCGTGCAGTAAATTGTAACAAGAGAGAAAAGCTAGCTAGAAGAATGAGGATCACTGCTGGGGCAAGAAGACCGGGTTTGAACTCTATAGTTATCCTCCTCTTGTGTTCCTGTCTTCTATCATGGGAAAAAAAGAGACTGTTGAAAAGATGCTTCACATTTCTATGTGTATCATAGTGCAAACTCGTTAGAACGGTCTCGTTGTTTCTTTTCTATACAAAAGAAATAAATACTTTAACAACTTCAAAAACAGCAAGTTGTTTGTGTATATGTATATATATAACTATGGGCAGGGACAATTCTCTCAGATTATATAGTGCATATTATCTAACATGGTATCTCGATGATTTATTCATGAGGAAAATTATTCAAAAACATTTCAAATTCAAAATACAATGCATTTAAAAAAAAAAGAAAAGTACATGTTACAGACGCCTGGATTAAACTAAAAAAAAAAAACACCAAAATTTCCCAATAATTGATATGAAAAATGTCCTGTTGGAATTCTTCTTGATAAAAACAATTCAATCAAATCAAAGTAACTGTGTTTTTCCAAATGTGATAATGCATTGTTGGTTTTTAAAAAAAAAAAAACTGTTTTGTACATTCTCCCTATCATTAATTCAGAATCAACAACAGAATAAAAGCTGGAGTGCACACTATGTACTTTCCATTAGATAATTTCCCTTTTTTCAAATTCAATTCTTCAGAAACCAATCAAATATTTACACCACCGTTAGTTCAGAAATAAAGTAAACAAGCTAATATTGACTTTGAATATGAACAAAAAAGAGAGGCATTGAAAAAAAATGAAATTCAGACCCTCTATACAAATTTACTCCTTTCTTTATCTATTGTTGAACAATATACAAGGAACATCTTAAAACCTTTCTTCGGTACATAATTATCATTTTAATAAAGCACATTAATGTTCAATGATTTCCCTGTTATACAAACAAATCACTAGTATTGTCGTACATATCACCCCCCTTTGAAATAGAGCTTACTGCCTCCCACAAACTATTTCACACTCTCTCCCACACTTTCATTAAATTTGGACCTAATTGACAGTTTGTTATATACTGTTTGACAGCAACGTTTAACAACTTACATGTAGCTAACAAACTAAATGAAGATGAGGCATCTCACTGATTCCATGGTTTCCTTTTTCCGACTATTTCAGTTTTATATGGCATGATTATTTTTTTTGGCTATATATTTAGTACTTTTGCATTCATCGTGATTGTATGACTAGGATTTTAAAATAGTAAATGCATTTAAGATCTATTATGAAATAATATTTCATATATTTACTCTAGAAATAATTCTTTCTTATAACATAATATTTCAAATATTTACTCAAGAAATAATTCTTTACAAAATTTATAATCATGCAAGCATTCTTTTGTGTTCAGAAATGTTTTGTTTTGATAGGGCCACAGACTCAGAGTACATGATGTAATATGACATGGCCAGACTTGTGGATGTTACACGTACTGACATTTTACAGAATTTTGAAAATTTAACAAATCATAATAAAACTATTGCCTATTTTTCCGTTCCAACATCAATAGCTTCACTGACTGGAATATCACTGTAACTATTGGCGCCATGTTGAAGTGTCAAATGATCACACAATGACTGTCAAATGTCTCATTGCAGTCAGTAACAATCAAAAGTTAATTTTGTTCCTTCGATCACTTAAAATATACAAACTCTGTCTGTTATCATAAACAGCAACCATCAACACATCGTTCATTCAGTTTGTTAAATTTAATAAACAGGGATTGATCATTTGAAAAGCCCAGACATTAGATAAATTTTTTGTGTCTAACAGTGTTTTTTATTTTTTCCCCCTGTAACACTACGCCGGATATTTAATATTCTGAAGTCATGATTTGATCCATGGACTTCTTTTTGATACATTAGAGGGAGTCGGAGTCAAGGATTGGAGTTGAAATTAACCGAAATACGGCTCTAATACCGTTGTACAGTAAGCACCGATGACAATTACATTGGCCGAACAATAGTGGCTCTATGTTCCCCTGTGTGTCTAACTTGTTACCTGTAATTGGCCGAGATAACAGTGGTGTCACATTACCCACGCCCTTGGCTAACTTTGGCTGCCCGAGTCTATTAAAAAATAAAGCAAGAATATCAATTATAATGGCCTCACAAATCATTTGATCATTTCGTAAGTTTATGTTGGCAATACCACATCACAAGGTGCCAATGTCTCTGCTGATTCTTCGAATATTTTTTCCTTGTTAGATAAATCTTAATTATCTCTTTAAACATCTTGACTGATCTTAAAGAGCGCCATACATCCAGAAAAATAACCCCATTCTAATGTTTCATTTCAAAGATTCAATTTTTCTTGTATCCTAGTCCCTCTGTCAAATTTAGAAGCTAGAAGAATTCGTTTTTTAAAAATAACCCAAGAGTCAACTCTTTAAAAAAGGAAAGAAATGTTGCAATTCGTATCATACGATACTAATATTTTGACGAAAATATTTTCTATACAACCTGCCATGCTAATAATGTAAGGAAACACATTTATCATATTTTGTCCTACATTTATGAAAACCAGTTTCTACAGTCAACAGCAAAAACCTGCCTAAATTTGGTGTCACATTTCTTACCCCACGGAGAATTCCAGAGTACCTGGACCTTTGAAATTACATATTGTTGTGAAACCATGAAAACTGTTAATTGCTGAACCTAAGAGAACACTTCATTATATCTAGGGCTCTTAAAATAAGAATAATGTTTTTGCGTGACTTAAAAAAAAAAATCAGATTAATTTTACCCCGCACTTCAATAGGCATATCATATCAACTCTGTGTTTGAGTCTTTTTTCCAGGGTTGAGGTGAAGAGAGATGGAAACATAATGGGTCTTCATTAATCCGATAGCAAACCTGAAATAATAAGCAACAATGGATACTTGTGCTGTATTGTCGGATAGTGCAAGAATTGAAAAATTCCATCATCTCACCGAGTGATGAAGTGCTTTTGGCTGATATACTCGTCCTAACTAGATTTCTGCTCAAATCTAAGGTTTAATTAAAAATTGTCAAAAGATTCTCACAAGAGCGCCCAGTAAGTATAAAGGAGACAATGAAGGACTCATGACCAAGGCTAAGAGAGTAGGCTATTGTCATGTTCATCTTCCACAAAACATGCAGGAGAAGAAGCATTATCTGCAGAACAAAGTTTAATGTTCTAAACTCAAGGTAGACTGGAGAATGGATATTATAAAGTATTCTCCAGAGCCATTGTTGTTTCACAAACATCAAAACCTGGTCTCGATGTGAAAAATGATTGATAACTGGGTTATGAATACATTAGAGAGAAAAAAAAATCTCATTTTCTAAATCAACAGGAAATTACGCATTTTTGAACATTGTCCTCAACGTGGAACAGTACGAAAACAATCTCAAGGCTCAGTTACGCGGCTCAACGTCCAAAACAGACTTAATACCACGCATCAATTGAAGTCTCATGCTAAGATACGACACTTTGTCCAACAAATCTAAAACCAGCCATTATTCACACATCACACAAAAATAAAATTGCTGTTCTTTTGTTCAAAATTTGATGAATTTGAAGCATTGATATTATTTTGGTTTCTTTTGATGTTTTTGTCTGGAACAATTCACTCCACAATTTTATTTCCCAGTGAAATGAAACAGACATTGTTCACTTACTTCCATTGTAAGACATAAAACACAGATTCAACCTATCTTAGTTTTATGTTATTTTGTTTGTTTAATGGAAATTATGAATAGATTCAATTAAAACACGAAAAACCAGCTTTTCTGTTCGCAGAAAAAAAGATTTGACAGTTTGAATCACCAACTTCTGAGGAAGAATGAAGGCCAAGTGGCCGTTCTAAAGTTTTCAATTTCATCTACAAAGTACACTGTTTCCAACAATTAAAATGACATTAACATGATAGAATTGCATATTTATTTCTAACGGTTAACAAAACAGGTGCAGTCACCCCCTGGGGTTTCTGAGGGGTGGGACTGTCTTTATATAAAGGGTAATGTAAAGACTTTGAAAACCTGGCCAGATATCTAAGTTATCTATATCCAACACATTATGTACATCTTTAACAAATTCATTAATAAGTTGTGATATTTGCAAACCATGCAGTGAAATTTTTAAAGAATAAGTTTGTTATCGTTAATACAAAATAATTTTTTTAAGGATACACACTTTAAAGTAATGAATTTGTGTTGTTATAATTTTAGATATCTGTAAAAGTACATAAACCATTTTGAAGATAGAATGGCTTTAAAATGCTGGCAAATTAAAGATTGGTCTACAAATTCAAGAATGTGATGTGTATGGTGGAAATTGAAACAAACTGTAGTTAACAGCCTATCTCTAACACCTCCACCATTAAAATTCACACCCTCTTCATATTTTTCCTCTTTCATTGTCCAATACATGTACATGTATAAAGAACCACCCTTCATTACCCCCCCCCCCCCCCCCCCCAAAAAAAAATATCATAACAGATTATCAGAATACATATGAATATTATATTAAAATGATAGACTTATAGAATGTTTCAATGCATTGAAATATAGATAAAAATATAAAACTGGTTTTTCAACAATTGTTTCCAATTGTTATAAAATTAAGAAATTGGTTTTGAAAAAAAAAATTATAAGACTTTTTGCATTAACTTATGTGATACATTAGTGTTAATTTGGGAGAATAGGATACATCATAGTCTGAAAGAAATGTTGAAAAAATGTTTATTCTGTACATTTAATATACTGATTTTTTAAATTGTAACATATATCTAATGTCAAATGTATATTGTTAACACGTACAGCAGGCCTCGGTCGATCATTTGTATCTTTTTTTTTTCAATTAAATCCCATAATGTCTCATACTACACTATAAACCCATAGAATTGTACAATCATTGTGTAAATAAAGCAATGTAAGCTTAATTCATAATTTTTGTTGATCATGGCCACATAGATAACAAAAACAAATAATTTTATCCAGAATATCATGCAAAACAATACATGTATGTATGCAGATGACAAAAGATTTACATGTGAGTACATGCTATTACAAGGGGAACAAAGGTTTATTTTTGATTCACCAGCACACTGAATAAATGTCATGAATCACCCCACATTCATTATTATATTTTGACCCACAGATATTGCACATGCAATGTGCATACAAACGAAGGTTCAAGTATAATGTTTTTATCAATTAAACCATATAAACGTGTTATCAGTTTTCAGAAAATAATAACACATTGAGGTGCACATGTATTTTTAAAATGTAGTTCTGCATAAAAAATTTAAAGCATTTGTAAAACTATAAAGACAATAAAATTTCATCCAAATTTAGATCTGCAATAAATTCAAATGAACACAATAATAAAATGACTGTGAAAGAGAATTTGTAGAGTATACTGTAATGTGTGAAATATCAACAAATACATTTTATAATACTTGTACAATATCAGATGACTTTAATCTTTCAGTTTCAAAATCTTGAAGAAGTTAAGAAAATTGCATGGTCAAACAAATGATTATTTTGATGGAGTGGTTTTATTGGGAGTTGATTTTAATCAACTCTCCTATGCAGTTACTCAGACAAACCGAAAGTGAAACAGTGTTTGGACCTCAGCACAAATCTTGCTGCTGACAAGACTTAGTTCTTGAAAATAATTGATAAATTCGATGTAACGTATGCTAAAACATTGTTTTTCAAAGAAACTTATTTATAAATACCTTGAAAAAAGTCAGATTTTAAATGGTACGAACAATTTAAATATTTTTTGTAGTCGTATGTATTCCTATGCCAGAGTTCAATATAGTCTCATTCAACTCGACGCTTGGCTGTCTCCGAGACGGTGTCAGCCAAGCGTTTGGTTGAACGAGACTAGAGTTCAATATTGCTTGGATCCATACAATTTTCGAGAAATATTTCTGTTACTGATAGTTTGATTGAATTAATTTTATCTTTAAATAATATTTCACATGATTCATATGGTTTTTTTTTGCAACATTCTTGTCGAAAAAATCCAAAAATTCATATAAGATAATTATAGAAATGTGCGTAATTCAAATTAGAAGCTATATGTACTTGTCATGCAAAATAACATATCATTGATTGATTTTAAAATAAATAAACATCGACAAAATCAACTCCCGTCAGTTCTTCAGTACTTTGATTTTATACAGATATGTATATAAATCTGATATTTAGAGCATGTTGTACATATACACTGTAGTCCGTATAGAAATCATTGCCTTGGGATCAGTTACATCATTAGTTGACAATTAATTTCTGTAGCCAACCAAGATAATTTTGTTAGATGTACAATCCAACTTAATTTTAATAAATTATCAGTATAATAAGGCTTAACAAAAAAAATAGTTTGTTTCCGCTTTCATGCTGAAAAAAAGTAGGGTCAGTCGGTCGGAAATGTTTTTTATTTTTTCAAATATTTTTTTTTCCCTTTAATATTGCAGTATCCATACATGCCGGTTAGATACTGACACTGCTGAATGGTATAAAATGAGAAATACTTTTAATATCATTCCTGACTATTAAGCTGGTCTTAAGAAAACACAAAATTATATATCGGATACATTTGTACTTCCTCTGCCAACGATGAGAGCATTATTAAAATCTACAACACATGGAAACATACAGCCATTTTGAGACAAAACATTTGAGTTACACTGATTTGAGAAGAGTAACTGCTTCAAGCGTTTTTGTGATCAAAATTTTGATTAATTTTTTTTCCAAATCGGATAAAAACAAAAATAAACTATTTTCCATCAAAAATCCTTAAAAAAAGTTTTGAGTCGGGGGGTTAAAGCTAGGGTCGGTCGGGAAAGCAGAAACAAACAATTTTTTTTCTTAGGCCTAACCAAACAATCAACAGACTTTAAATAATATTGTTTCCCTAGTGAATAAGTTGAAACCAAAGGTAATATAAATTGGTTGGTTCCAATTTTGTGACATGCCGGTACACATAAAAAAATAGTTTGACGTCAGCATACCCAGTTGAATCTACCAAAAGTGAGCAGCAATTCAAGAATGCAAGAAGTCTACTTGGTGTACAGATTTATATAACAAATTGATCAGCTGCCACCTCTGTAGGGACAATGTGATCATGCATCTTGATTTCAATTGGCTAATATGATACAGAGGAAACAAGGAATGAGAAAACCTACTGATATCTAATCAACTTAGACAAATAAGCATTGGTTACATAGTGAATAACCTTGCATGATACCTGTTCCTAATACAAAATCATTGTCAGCATAATATCAGACAATGATCTTTGTCTTCTGATATGGATAAGATAAAGTAAACAATTTTACTTCCTTTATTAGAAATTTATATTAATAAATAACTTCTAGCGTCACAGTTAAATACATCATTACCGGTGCATGATAAGTAAGAATGGGGTCTTACAATACTGTAATGATGTCTTACAATACTCTTGAATACTGTAATAGTCACAACCAAGTCACTGTCTGCAAATTAGAATAACAAATTCAATTTTTCAGGCCAATGTTTCAGTTCATGGCATATGTATAAAGCAACATATTGACAGTCTAGATCATACATCAGAATTTCAAATTTTTTCATAATAGAAAAAAGAAAAAATACAAAATTCAAGTCCTCTCTTAAGACAAATCTGATTCCATATATATTCAAACGATTTCAGGCACTGTGTTTTATTTTTTAAAGACTTTCAATTACCTTTGAAAATGGAATTTAAAGAAATCTCTTTGCAAACCATGTTTAGGAAAAGAACATCAATTTTTCATAAAACAAATAAGTACAAAAGGTACATGACTATATATGACCATCTGAAAGACTTCAAGACTTCAAGACTTAACCTATGGAAAGAATTAAGTTTTGCTATTCAGTTTCATTCAGTTGACTTGATTAACACAAAATCTATACCCATAAAAAAATTTGATGGCAACATTTCAAAACCAATTGTCTGTCATTAAGTTTTTATGCTTGATTTTCAAAGACCACCATCTTTTCTAAAAAAAAAAAAAAAAAAAAAAGCTTCTCAAATTCAATACCTTATTTCATATCAAGTTTGGTCAAGATTAGCAGACAGACTATGTCTGCCTCTGAGAAAAGAAAAAAAGACAGCTTAAGTGACAACAAAACAACCTGCAGATGATGCACGATCAGAGGGAGTGACTTCGAGCTGATCATAAAACCTTTAATTTCATAAAGCTTTGTATAAACAGGATTAAATGTACATGCTTTTTAACAGAAAAACTATGTCCTTCTATTTGCATTGGTTTGTTAAAGATCTTATTCTTTTCAATTGAATTTTCTCCATAATTCATTAGGCATCAATCGAACAATCCATGCACCTTTAAAAATGAATTTTTAAATAAATGATGGCAGTGGTTTGTTGTTTCCTTCCGTTATATAGTCAAACGATCCTTGATAACTGTTAGAAAGCCGGCATTCAATTTTCTGACTATCAACAGTGAAATTCCAAATTCCATAATGTTACATAACGGAAGATATATAACATCTATTTCTTCAGTCCTCTTTGGTCCTCATTTTTATTTAACCTTTGCCAGACTTGCGAATAAGAAATCTCCTTGTCGTATCAATTTAAAGTCCCACTATTACAAACCTGCAAGGTTGCCTCCCCTGCTAAGGAATTAAGCTGCCAATCATCGGGATCATAGAACTGCAAAGGGACAACCTTCCTGGGATCTTATCATACAGAAAAACAATGCTATCACAGCCCCCAGCGTTCCAAATTGTTCTCTGTTTAAACCTAAGCATTAAGCCTTAAAGTCTTAGCACAACTTGATAAAAAAAATCAGACCAATTTTGGCAAAAATTGGTCCATTATCAGTGTTTTGTTATTTATGCCCAGAACTATTTGTGCGATTCCATTGTAGTTTGAAGATTTATTGTGTAATTTAGCTTTGGTAATAAAATTAACATGACAAGAAAAGCTTAGTTTTCCCAAATTGAAAAATAAATTAAAGTGATAGAGAGCTGTTTGATAAACTACATCCAGCCAAAGTGAAATAAACAACAAAAAAGACGGCTTGACGATTGCGTACCTGTATTACTTTAGATTGTCGAAGGTCAAGCTTATAAAGGCATCAGTTGTAAAAACTCCCAAAGGAAACTCCCACACATGGACTTTAGAAAAAAAAAATCAAGCATTTTCCTCATGTAATTATTTCATTATGTCTTCTTGCTCACATGTCATATACACCTGTTGAATTGTTTAAAAGTTTTGATTTTACATTAATTTTCCATCTTCTGAATTGGTTATACATGTATTTGCATTTCATAATTGTTGGATAGAGTGATGCGTTTTCTCAATAACCTAGTTAATTGTATGATTTTTTTGTTCATTTTGTAACAAATAAAAAATTTTATTCAATCTCACTTCAAATTTACATTCAGAGCAGCACAACTTCTCATCATTTGCAGCTATTCTATCTCAAAGACTGAAATTCCACAATGAAATTTACATACAGATGTGTCTTTTGCAATACAAATGGAAAGAGGAAAAAACTCTCATAGAAATGATGTAAAGCAAAGATGAATAACAAACAGATGATTTCATTATTTTCATTGAAAGTTAAAGGCAAAAGAGAAATTAAACCATAATTCAATTCCATCTTCCCACTTCACCTACCTGAGAAAAACGAGAGTTCCTCATTTGAATTCTTTCAATGTCTTTGCATTTTACCGTTTTCTTTATTCTGATTTATTCAGATTTAATTGAGAAACTCTAAATGTGTTTGTTGGATTTGACAGTATACAAGACTTTGTAATATTGTTATATCATTTCCCACGAGTTTAAGAATGTTGACTTGATTCTGAATCCACGAAGGAAGAATCATTATTTTCAAGCTCTAATTTGTAAGCTAAGCTCACTTTATATATTGTAAGTCCATAGTTATCAGTCTGTGAGGCCAGGGGAGTGGATCAGAGGAAATCATACTAATAAATTATGATCCCCTGTCTCATCTGTACATGAATTTTGAAATCATTAATCAAATTACAATGTACCTGGTGAAAGCATTTTGGTTGCAGTTGTCTGTTAAACTTCTGTCTCAATAAGTTGTCTGCTTCTACATATACCTACAAGACAATTGGGCCATTAAAATGCATGAGTAAAGAAAGACAACTCCAATTAACATCACTCCTTTTTTTATCAAACCATGGTACTCTTTCATACTCTCTCTCTCTCCCTCTCTATCTCCTCACGGTTTTTTTTTTCTTTTAATGAGGTGTAAGGATAACAAAACAAGAGACCCATGCTAGACAAAAAGTGATCAGAAAAGGTTACTTGTGCTTTCAGCTCAGTGAGCCAAAAGTAGAATTTACAATTTATGAAGATGCTTGTATTTTAATTTTAGAAATTGAAAAATTTTAGTTCTTAAAAAAAAAATTACGTACAGTTTCCCTATAAAATTCTATATTAAACTTTGAAACCCTTCTGAGGATCCAGGATTGGCCCAGAGGTTACAGTTGAACAATTTAGAATCCACTATGCTTGCATAGTTTGGTAACATCACAAATTGTGGCATTGTACCTGGTTCTTTAGATTTTATCATGTATTCATTCAATATTTTAATATTGAAGTTTAAACGAACTCCTCTTGGGACCCCAGTATTTGTTTGTACACATTGGTTTTAGTAATTTAGAATAAACACTATATATAGAAGCTTTGATGTAAATATTGGCATTTCTGTACACTGGTTCTTGAGAGACTTTACTTTGAAGGTTTTGTGATTATCTCCCATTTAAAAAGGGTTTCATACTTTAACTACTAGAATCTAAAAACCTAGCTGCGGTTTTGTAACTGAAAACAAGGTTGATCAGTCCAAATCTAGCGCAATATTTTGTGCGCTTTACTTGCAGTTCTTTTATTACGGGAGGTCTGTAGCTCCCAGGTTGTCCATCAAATTTTTTCAGACTGGGAACTACAGACTTGCAGCTACTAAATACCCCTACCCATGAGAATGCTTTGTACCAGGTTTGGTAAAATTTAGGCTAGTGGTTCTTGAGAAGGAGTCAAAAATGTGTGATGGTAACCGACAGACAGACAACAGAGGTGTGTTCAGCAGAGCTAGTGCTCGGGAGCACTCCTCAGAATTTAAGTGCGGGTCCAAGGGTTTTTTTTGGTGATTGCTCGTGAGAGCCAGATCTGCTGAACACGAATCAGGTCATCAGAGAAGCTCTCTTGAACCTTTGGTTCAGGTGAGCTAAAGAATTTCAGAGTTAAAACTTAACACAGGCCGAGTGACAGGGGCTTGTGTAGCGATGTTTTCTTTTTCTACACAAGCCCATGTGGTAAAGTTTGAAAACTCTATATTTTGTGAATAATCATGATTATCATTAGTCACACCAATCAACATTAGCAATGTAAAATTTACATAAAAAATAGTAATTTGACCAAGTGTAGGCCTACGCAATCGTTCGCATAGTGGTAACGTCACATGTAACGTTAACGTTATATTCCACCTTTAATGGCTTTATCCATGTAACGTTATGTATTTCCTTTTTTTTTTTTTAGTGATGTATGTAGTCATACAGTTTGTACAAAACTGTATGACTACTTTTTCTAAATTTGCATGGTTCAAATTAAATTTTCAATGTAATTTTTCATAATGATAATTTACACTTATCATCCAAGCACTTAACTACATTTAACTTTAAACATGTTAAATCATGTTTCTGGGCATCAGCAACTTACCACCATTTGGGCGAACGGTATCAAGACGTTTCGTGGCTAAGGCGCTTCGGAACAAAACGTAATTTGACACTTGCACGTTTCCAGACCTGTCATGATTCTAAATCAGTGGCGTAGCTACCATGAATTCTTATGTGCCTGAGCATGCACATCATTTGGGAAAAAAAGAAATTCAGTAAAACAAGAGGCCCAGGGGCCACATCGCTCACCTGAGCA
This sequence comes from Magallana angulata, assembly GCF_025612915.1. NCBI lineage: Eukaryota > Metazoa > Mollusca > Bivalvia > Ostreida > Ostreidae > Magallana > Magallana angulata. The sequence goes on from NC_069111.1 coordinate 11,028,545, forward strand.
ACAATTGCCTTAATTCTGATCAAATTAGCATTACAGTATCAAAATATCTTGACAACTAAGTACAGTAGATCTTGCTAAAAAAAATTGAAAATCTGCCAATTTTTATCCACCTCTTCTTTTTTGGTAAATACCAAGCCCCTTTTGTTGTGGTACCTGTAAGAAGATTTTTCTCTATTCCTATATATCCCCCCCCCCATTTCGTGGCCCCACTTTTCTCTAGGGAATCATGGTTTCATCAAACTTAAATCTGCATAACCTGTGCTTTCACACTAAGTACCGAGTTTTGGACCGAAAACTTTCCGAGAAGATTTTTAAAGATTTTCTCTATATATAAAAAAAAATTTATCCCCCATTGTGGCCCCACCCTACTCCCAGGGACCATGATTTGAACAAACTTGAATCTACATTATCTAAGGATGGTTACACGCCGATTTGAGCTTTTTTGGCCGAATAGGTTTTAAAAGAATTTTTTTTTAAAGATTTTCTCTATATATTCCTATGTAAAACTTGATCCCCCAATTGTGGCCCCACCCTACCCCCGGGGACCATGATTTGAACAAACTTGAATCTACACAATCTGAGGATGCTTCCATTTTAATTTGAGCTTTTCTGACCTAATAGTTTTTGAGATGAAGATTTTTAAAAAATTTTCTTTATATATTCCTATGTAAAATATGATCCCCCTATTGTGGTCCCATCCTACCCCCGAGGACCATGATTTGAACAAACTTGAATCTACACAACCTGAGGATGCTTCCATATTAATTTGAGCATTTCTGGCCTAATAGTTTTTTAGAAGATTTTTAAAGATTTTCTCTGTATATTCCTATGTAAAATATGATCCCCCTATTGTGGCCTCATCCTACCCCCGAGGACCATGATTTGAACAAACTTGAATCTACACTACCTGAGGATACCTCCACACAAGTTTAAGCTTTTCAGGCCGAATAGGTTTTGAGAAGAAGATTTTTGAAAAATATCAACAAATTTTCAACAATTCTCAATTATCTCCCCTTTAAAGAGGGCGTGGCCCTTCATTTGAACAAACTTGAATCCCCTTCACCTACTGGTGCTTTGTGCCAAATATGGTTGAAATCTGCCCAGTGGTTCTTGAGAAGAAGATGAAAATGTGAAAAGTTTACAACGACGACGACGACGACAACGACAGACAACGGACAAATTGTGATCAGAAAAGCTCACTTGAGCCTTTTGCTCAGGTGAGCTAAAATTAATTAAGAAAAAAATAAAGAAAAAAAGAATTCAAGTATAAAGATCCATCCTTAGTTATTCCATCAACCCGTTTCCGTCACCCAGTTCTACTTTATCCGGAATCAATCCTAAACAAAGTCGTCTTAAGTACCAAATATAGGCACGCAATATGGTCTTACAGTACCATATTAAAGAAACAGTATACAGTTGTTGACTGGGGTCGAGGGCAACAGTTGATCTGTCGGACCGGCTCGCAAACTGTTGCCCGACTGTTGCTGTTGCCGGTCCGACAGATCAACTGTTGCCCAAGACACAGTCAACAACTGTTTTGCTATACCCCTTCTAATCAATAACACGTTTTTGCGAAATGTGACGTCACCGTCAACAGTCTTTTTTAACAGTCAATTTTAACAGTTCCAATCTAACATTTCCAGTCAAACAGTCAAAATGCTGGACTTTTTTTTCGTATAGAGTTATATAGTAACTGTTTTACAGGGGTATAATAATACACAATGCATGTACCTAATAAGGCAAAGATTTATTTTGTATTTGACATTAGTTTTACACATCATTTTAACCCCCCCCCCCCCCCCCCCCAAATAGAATATCACAGTTTTATTGAGTTATTCATTACCATAAACTAGGTGAAAATGAACTTAAGAATAAAATCTTTGAGTGGGTCAAAATCAAGCGTCAAAAGTTTTTTCTTCTTTTAGCTTTTAAGAGGTTTTGTGATTTTATTTTATGCCTAAACTATAACCAAAACAATTTTAACTGCCTAAAAAAGGTTTAAATAGCGAGCATTCCTTTCAATTTCTGCGATGATTTTTAGTTTTAAAAATCGTCAGAATCCATGAGCTTCCGGGGCCTTCACCCCCTGGGCCCCATCAGGCTTTCGCCCTGGACCCACTGGGGGCATTATGGCGGCCCCCACACCCCCTGCCATTTTAAGTATGCACTTTGTTTCTGGTCTAGTTACGCCACTGTAAATAGTTTAAATCTAATAATATTTATTACATAATGGTACCATTTCTAATCATTTGGAAATATTGTTCAAATATAAACTATTAATTTATTGCTCTTTGCTGATAGAAGTCCAATCGTTGAATAAATAATTTTCCCCCCAACATTTTATTACAAATATGATGAGTTATAATCAAATCGATATGCGAATTTATACTGGTATAAAATGTATTATTATTTGCATAACATATCTGTAAATACTTTACAAATATAAATATGATAATAAGTTTATTGTACCTTTTTGATAGCAGTTTGCAATTGACAGTACTGAACCCCCCCCCCCCCCAAAAAAAAAAAACAAACAAACAAAAAACAAAAAACAAAACAAAAAAAAAACAAAACAAAACAAAAACAAAAACAAAAAACAAAAACAACAACAAAAACAAAAAACAGATAACACATGTACTGTGGAAGTAATCATTCATTTCATAACATGAAGTATATTTCAACAAAATTTCATGTCAGCTAAAATTTTTAGGTCAACTCGTTTATGATCATTTGTTTCCTATTTCTGCGTAACAATTGATATTGTTATACTTTCATGTCATATACTGAAATCTGATTGGTTTAGACGCAGTTCATAATCCGTTCTATTACCCTCAGCGTTAGCAACGCACTTAGCAACGGGTAACATTACAAATTGTTACATGCGCAAAAATTATGCGCGTACGGTTCGCCGAAGAATTCACGTTATTCCTATGTAAAAGCAGTAAAGTTTTCTTCAAAATTAAGACATTCAGTATAATGAAATAAATAGTGCCTGTTTGGGAGGATAACAGTTGAAACTGACACCCCTCGAAAACCATTGTCAACCTCCGCTTCGCGTCGGTTGACAATGGTTTTCTCGGGGTGTCAATTTATATAATGGTGTTATTTCATTTTTTTTTCAACCTATTTCACGACGGAGTATGATAAAAGGCAAACATAGTCATCTAATTTGACTCAGAACAATGTATGTTTTGCATACAAATTTCAGGTCATCTAAAATTATTTTCTGGTCAATTCCAATTTAAAAGTCTTTCGCACTTCTGCGTAAATAACCGATAATGATGCTACTAAATGATATATTTCAACACGTATATACTTGGACATTAAAATTGAAGCATAACATAAAAATGTATTAATAAACGTTAATTAAATATATAAAATTTCAGGTCAGTTCAAAATTTCAGGTCAGTTCAAATTTTCAGGTCAATTCAAATTTCCCGGTCTTTTGCATTCCTGCGTAAATAACTGATAAGTATGATATATTTTAACACATATCTACCTGGGAATATAATAAAACTCACAAATAGACATTAAAATTGACGCATAACATAGAAATGTATCATTATATAAAATTTTCAGGTCAATTCAAATTTTCATGTCTTTTGTATTCCTGCGTAAATAACTGATCAATATGATATATTTTAAACATATTTACTTATAAATTTAACCAACAAAGTCATTTCATTTGACCAAAATCTTAGAAAAGTACGTACATGATGTATCATTTATATAAAATAAACAATAATAAAATAATAGGAAGATGGTGGAGATATCTTAAAGACACGCATATTAAAGCTGACATGAATTCATAAAAGTGTTTGCATGGTCGCCATATTAGTTTCGATCGCTCCTCTACTGCCACTGGGGTATATATACTGATCGAGAAAGTTACGGTCGGTTGCTTTTCGATCGAGGAATTCAGGTTGCACGGACTTCTAAATGCATCTACTACACATTGCAGTAAAATGTTTGCAATAGAGAATAAAGGAAACAACAATCAATAAAATACAAAATATATTTATTCTTTGATAGAATTTCCAAGGTACTAGTATCCGTTCATTTTGCACAGACAATGCTGCCTTACTTCACATGCACATCGAACACGTGTGTCGTCGATACAGATTGCACAACGTCTGCATCTTTTTGAAACCCCGGCGGCACTACATCCAACCCAGTAGCTAAATGATAATAAATCCAAGAAAGTAACAATGTAACAGCGACTCTTTTCCATCGGTTCTATAAAAACGCTCCGTTTCCATGCGATCATTGAAAACGTCTTTTCGTCCAAGGTAACGTGTTCCGGTGTATGAAATACCTGAATGCGGTGAAGCATGAATAGTGCTCTCGGTCTTATATAGGGGGTGTGTAGCGATGAGCAGAACAATGGAAATCGACAACTAATATGGCGGTAGTCGGAGATAAAAGGGAAATAATGCGTATTTATGAATTCATGTCAGCTTTAACTCATGTTTACCACTTTTGAAAGACATGAGAGATAGTGCATGGAGTTCTTGATTTGTCTTATGCTATCCAAAAAGAATGTCTGAGACTCTCATTCATGTCATCCACAATGCCCTAGAAAGAGTTATGGACACATTGAATTATCATAGAATTGGAAAACAAACACACTTTGTCCATCTAGTCGTTCATCCTTTTTATCATGTCCATTTCTAGTAATGAATGCTATATGTCATCAGGATAAAGAGGAATTCCAATATTTGTTTTGTTAATAAGGATTCCGTGCTCATTGAAATAAGTGCGAAACAGGAGATGAATCCCAGTTCATTCTTAGCTGTAACTCGTTGCAGCAAGAACGCATTCAATGTTTATCAAATGATGGTAAGTAGAAACGTTATCGCACTACTTAATATTCACCCTGAACCCTTCTAATTCTTAAACATCAACATTTAACACAACGCCCCGACGATTATATTTCATTTGCTGCGCACGCAATATTTTCCAATGGCGACTTTAAGGGTAGGTGATTTGGTTCTACCAAGCTTTCCACCCTATGTGAAAGACGCCCGCAAACACATTAGTGACATCGAGAACTTTCCTACAAGAAAAGATGACATTTTATTATTTAATTACCCAAAATCAGGTAAGTTTTGTTCACAGGAAAACTCCTGTTTCCAAATTCGACCTCTGTGTGATAGTAGATTTAAGCTTAGACGTTGATTTCTTTTTATTTTTCTCCTTTCATATTTAAAATACAAGTTTTGTAATAATATTTGAAATACCTGACGTTCGTATGGGTAAAAATTCAGTCGGTCACTGCATTCATTCTGGTTTTGTTTACATACCATATGGGTCGTGTTTGTACATAGAACCTAAGACAACTTTTGTGAAAAGGAAATAAAATGCATCAACTAGGTATTATACAACTGTATAAAAATATGTTTTGTGATATAATTATTCTTTTGTATTCTTATAGTTTTGTTATTTTTTGTTTAGAAATACCTTTGTCATTGATGGATAGAATTACATGATATTCATGCTTCGTTGCTAATATCTAGCAGAATTTAAAATCCTGCACTTACAAGCAGATATTTATAAAATCACATATTTTCGATTAACAACTTTAAAATATCAAAGTAAGCAAATATCTTTATTTATGTATTTAATCGTAAGGTCAAGATACAAAGCCGTAAGTACAAATTATCTATCAATTTCGAGACAATACATATGTATGTATATCGGTATATACGGAATACCTCGTAAGAACAACTCGTGCAGGATAGTTCGTGACTACGAGATGGCGAGCCGTACGAACAATATGACCCAAGGCGCACAAACAACAAAACAAGTTGATGTTATAACGCGATTATAAGTTTTAATATTTGCATTTTTCAGTGTCTTTGCCTGTGACAACACTACGTACTTTCGGTCAGGGCTTTATTGGATTTGATCACGCCCCGACCGAATTTACCATCATATAATACTCAAAGAATGATTCTTAATTCCTTAAATAATGCAATATGTAAGTACTAAATACTAAGTCGTGAGAATGAGACTAGGTTGTACCTAAGAGACACAGATCGCACAAACGATCAAGTCAAATTTACGATAATGAATCATACAAAGAATAATCGAAGTACTGAAGAACTGAAAGCCGGGCTCTTTTGGCATGTCTTTATGCATACTTTGTAGTAAAGACTGAAAATCTCTCTCTCTCTCTCTCTCTCTCTCTCTCTCTCTCTCTCATGCTTTTAATATTGGCAAAGCGTCAGTTAGCAACCAAATTTTGTAATCGGCCATTAACAAAAATATGTTCAAGGCAGTTGCTGCCTTTAATTTAAAACAAGCGTTATATATTCAATCCCCATTTCTCCTACGGTCAGCAAAGTAGTTCATGGAAATTCATGCGCATTGTATATGTCCAAAATGCATAGTCTTGTTTTTAAAACACGTTATTAATAAGAAAACTAAAAAAGATAGACAATTCTCTCAAAATTAAAAAAAAGAAACAAATGCCAACACTTTTGACAAAACTTGGCTCTTTGTGTAACTATTTGGTATGGCGGAAGCTTTTACTTTGACGCTGTTTGATTATTTGTTTACTTTTGAAGTTTTGCTATTTATAGTAACATTTGCCTGCCTACAGCCAGGACTCTGCTTTCAGCAGAGCCCGGCTAAAACTTTGTCATACTAACGACATAGTAAAAAAATATGACGAGAAAATGAATCGTAACAACGGAAATTTGTCACTAAGTCTTTGTTTTAAAAAAAGTACTAAGAAATGCATGCGAGAAATATCTAGCGGTTACGTTGATGAATGTCGCTTGAATGAGACACTAGGTATACAAACAGCCTATGATTTGTAGTAAAACGATACTAAAATTAATCTAGTCACTGTATCCCCCCTTCAAAAAAAAAGTCTTAATAACAAGATAAATGTCGTATCTCATGCGTAAAGTATATCGTATCTCGTTTGAAGGTCTTAATACCGGTATGTCGTACATACAAATTAGTTTATTTCGTTCGTAATATTTACTTTTTATGTTCATACATATAACTTCTATATGTATTTTTTGTGCCACTGAACATTATGCATGTTCAACTTTGCATCAAGTAATCTTGAAATAGTATCTCTACATACGGCTAGTTAAACAAGAGGCCCACTGGCCATGATGGTCACCTGAGATGGACCTGTCAGGGAGTCTCATAATTTAAGTCTTATTTAATAGCTGAAGACTCCTCAGACAGTAATATCCGCTTTTGCATGTATTATTTGATGTTTGCAAGCATCAATTCATTGATGAGGATGGAAGTGGGGGCAAGGGTGGGGGGGGGGGCAAGAGTAGGAGGAATCTGGGATTATCGATATCCTCGATCCATGGGCCAACTATTGTAAAATTTAGGTAAAAATGGCCTACAGGCCTTAAATGGTCGTTTTATATAACATTCACAGTTTCATTACTGGTAATAAATAATAATTACAACATGAATACAGTTTATTGCTACAAGTATACGATGCACATGAAATTAAAGTTTCAAAAAGAAAAATGTAAAATCGGACCGCACACGACCAACGGCAAAAGGTTAAACTAAAGTGACCTAAATATATGTTCAATTCATATCTAGAAATTAAGCTGCAACTTCATAATTTTTCCATGACTATCACAGGGAACCATTGGTTAAACGAGATCATACCCCGACTTCTACACAACAAACTGGATTCAGACCACATGCTGGATAAGAGCTTACTGGACTATGTGGAAGATCTAGAAAGCATGGACTCGATTCCCTCCCCAAGAGTTATGACGTCACACCTTCCTCCTCGACATCTTCCAAAGGATCACATAAAAAATGGTGGGAAAATTATCCATATTATTAGGAACCCCAAGGACGTGGCACTTGCGGCTTTCCACCACTATAAACAGGATCCTTTCGCGGCTGAGGTCCTTGGCGTCTCCAAAGATCTATCTGCATTCCTGGACTTGTTTCTGAAAGGAGGTACATGTACTACACCAACAATTACTTGATTAACATTAAGTGTAACTGCATATGGAAATTTAAAATTGTGATATAAAATTGTACGACTGCTATCAACTAATTATAGTATGACAGGTAGAACCTCAAAGTGGCATTGGTTCAACGTATCGTAAACAATTTTTTTTAGCTGATTTTTTTTATCTGGTGATTAGGTTTGAACATTGATAATTAGATCCTAGCATTTGTCACATTTATTTGATGTCGTCTAAACCTGAAAAATGTAACAAAAAACATGACCCGAGCTTTGTTTATATAAAAAAGCATTTTGGGCTCTGTGACTCACTTATACGCGCTAAAATTTTATGAGAAATGCCTTAATGAAGCATTGAAACATTAAATACGGAAAAAAGAATTCTATCAAAAGTAAAAGTATGATAAAATCGATTTGACGTGTTTGGTATATTACTGTTATCACATGTACATGTATCATAAACTTGAGGTGAATTAGTTACTTCCATTGAAGCTTTGATAATACTTTGCATGATAAATGGATTAATAACAGTGCATCTTGTTTTCATTGTTAAAATGTTATAAACATGATATATGTATATTACAGCGTAGTTGGATATTTGATAACAAACTATCAACGGTGTTTGTTCGTCCACATTTATTAGACTAGTGCAATGTAAGAAAAATATCCGGTATTTTATTTCATTTTATTTTCTTTTATATATGTGCGTAAACAGAGACTCTCTATGGCAGCTGGTTTGATCGAGAAAGAGAGTGGGAAGAAGCAGCAAAGAAAAATCCAGATAACTTGCTTGTTATATACTATGAGGACCTGAAACAGGTACATCCTAGCATTAACCCTAGCCCTGCCCACCCTAACCATAGCACTGCTAAATATACCCCTATACTTAGCCCTAACCCTAGCACTGCTAGCCCTCAACATAATGTTGGATACAACTACTAGATGGTTTGGATTAGGTCGTTGTTAGCTTTCGAATAGGATAATAATTTACTTTGTAAACACTGTTACTGGATATACTTTAAGGATAGGAACAGCGAATATCAAGTTCATATAAAATCGTAACTAGTTAAGGTTTGAAAAATGTGCCTAATATATAGGGTTGATATGAGAAATAGTAGGCTTATACAGGCATACTATGTCTAGGTAAGACAAGATTTACTAAATGTATAGGATTGTAGAGGCTTAGAAAGATATTGCCGAGTGCATGCTTCTTGTACATACATGTAGGATTTTAGAGATTAAACTTGCGCAAAAAGCATTTAACGTTAATAAAGATAATGCTTTGTTAAGAAAAGAAACTTATGTGCCGGTTTATCAAGCACTTTTTTTAATTATACGGTATATAGATATTCAATAAGACGAAATGTGTGCTGTTAATTAAGATCCGTATTCCGGTATTCTAGACATTTGTGAAAAATGTATAATGATTTGAAATTATAGAATGGAATGGAGAGCATGAAGAAATTAGCCACTTTCTTGGGTACAAGTATAGACACCGACTTTCTACAATCTGTTTACGATACATGCACTATCGAAGAGGTTAAAAAGAGAAAAACTACTCCCTTTGACAATATTTTCCACAGAAAAGGTAATCTAGAACTGATAAAAATTTATTGAATTTAGTTTAAATGATCGGTTAAATTTCGGTACATACAATGTACAATCATTGACAATATCTTCCAGAAAAAAAGAATTAAAAACGGATGGGTTTATTCTGATATGTTTACAATGCAATGCATGGTGTGTGAAATTTTTCTTTTTTGAAATTGATATCGATGAATAATGTAGAGGCGCAAACACGCGTTAAAGACATTATGACGCCTTTTCAAAGATGTTATTACACGAAAAGGCGTTATAACGCAAACAGGTATGAAAACGCTATTCTAAAAGGAAATCTTAAAACTTTCTTTAAGGTGTCATAACGCCTTTTTTTCGATGCCTTTCTTTGGTGATACATGCAGGATATGAAGGGGGTGACATTGCAGAGAAATGCCTAACCCGCGTTATAACGCCTTTTATCGCACTGTCATATTTTCCAAGTGTTGAGAATAAAAACTACAAATATCAAGACATGGATGAATTGCATCCTGTTTTTGTAATAGTGAAATATTTAACACATTTATTAAAATATTTACACTCTTAATTGATAGTTCAATAATGGCGCCTAAATTATAAATTGTAAGAAAAAAGTGTATTTTTGTTTCATATTTTTATATCCTTGATCACTGATTGAGAAAAGGTGTTGATTTAAACATTTCATACTAATATCATTTGAAAAATATAAAAACGTAAAAATAATTTTTAAAATAATATAAATAAATTTTTTCAACTTGCCTATTCTCAGTTCAGGGCCTAGTTTTTTTTATTTCAATTCCAATATTCAATATTTCAATATTTCCAGGTGTTGTGGGTGACTGGAGATCAAACTTCACAGAAAGTGACAACGAGAAATTTGATCAGGTTTACAAGGAGAAAATGAAAGATTCAAACCTTAAAATACGATTTGTTTAATATTGATAAACTATACACAATCATTTATACCAGATGGTGACTATAATTTTTATTGTGACTGTAAGATAATCGTCTGTTACAGTTTTTTAGTTTGGATCCCCTAACTCACCAAAGGGACGTTCTATTGGCGACCGTTTTCATTATTTGTTGTACGTATCACCATTTTGTATATAACAACTCGGATTATCTTGATCAAACGAATGTAGGATGTGCAAGAGGAATAAAGCAAATGAATCAATTAATGTAAAGAACGTACAAATGAATGCAACATATATGAATATTCATTATTACTTGACACGTAATTCACAAACCACTATTATATACCTGACCATGATAAAATCCCTATTTTGTCTGAAACAACTCTGATTATCTTGATAAAACGAATGTAGCATGTGTAGGTGGAATAAAACAAAAAGAACAAATAAGTGTGAAGTACGTAAAAATAAAGGCAATTTTTAAGAAAATTCATTATTACTTGATATATTATACACAAACGACTTGTATACACCTGGCCATGATAAGCAGTACTGCATTTACTATGATTCTGAAAATTACTAATGAAGAGAAACGGATTCTGTTGTTAAGATGGGATCATGAGTTGCTAGTAAATTCTTTCATTTGTGACCGTAAAGCCATTTGGGCCCTTTTTTTCTGTTTGATTGCCTCTACAGTGATGTTTAACTTTGTTGTTGTTTTTTTATTTCTTTAATGTATAAAGCTGTTGTAGAATTATTATTGATTACTTGATAAACGATTTTTGTCAACTATTACTCCGAAACAATTTGAGGAATTGTGATAATGTGATAATTGTAAAAGTTTGCTTGAAGTGAGAATATAGAAAGCTGCGAGAACTTGTGTTCAAATACATTCTATCTTACATGATAAAATGTGTCAAACATGTGGCAACATATGTATCATATGTGGTTGACCTAAAATTATTCACTTCTTTAAAATAAGGATAGACGATGAGGCATTTACCTTAAAGATATAAGAAATACAAATTGTAACATTTTAGGAAGTCTTAACGGATCTTCTCTAATTCCACAGTAGTTGGAGATGAACTGAAGGCATAGTAAAAATGTTCATGAAGCCCTCTTTACCAAATTGAGAAATTGATAGCTCCTTGTCAGTGGTTCAGACCATTTGGCGCGGCCAATATGGTCATATACTGAAGATGAAATTAATCTTAGAAAATATTCTAATTATAATAACTCCAAAACATAATACTGCAAGACAGATTCATCTGCAGACTGTCGGCCTTTTGTTGATTTAGAAATCTTGTCATATACTGTATATACCGAACAGGACTCGTTTTACATAAGAGCTCAGGGCGAAATCGTAAAAATTTACAGCCTCATGGAATTATTTTTTATTAAATAAAAATCATGTAAAATCTTTTCTTATAAAAAATCATATGAAACCATTTTTATTTATCTTGCAATTAAAATAATTTTTAAATCTTTAGTTCTTAAAGCTTAATCGCTCAATTAAATGGAAATACTGATCAGAAGACCTAAATAATCAAGTTTGATGAAATACACAAAGTTGCAAATGCTCGTTAGTTTGGATTTAACTCAATGTTGGAACATTTGTAGATGTTTTATAAAACAAACACTAGCCTATTGAATCGAAGTTGAAATCATTAATAAGGATCGTCAGGATGAGCTCCTTGATAGCTAACGTGATTTTCAGTTTTATAAACTAGACAGGTATATGTTTTCCTTTATTTTGTTATTTAAATCTGTAAGTTTATTTTAAAAAAATTCATGTCAGCTCAAATTTTCAGGTCAACTGATATATGTTCATGAATTTGTTTCATATTCCTGCATAACAATTGATAGTGATGATATGTCATAGTTTTTTTTTCAACTTATTGCACGACGGAGTATGATAAAAGCCAGACAATATCATCTAATTTGACTCAGAACAATGTATCTTTTGCATACAAATTTCAGGTCATCTAAAATTTTCAGGTCAATTCCAATTTTAAAGTCTTTCGCACTTCTGCGTAAATAACCGAAACTGACGCTATTTAATGATAGATTTCAACACGTATATACCTAGATATATGATTAAAAACTCACCAATAGACATTAAAATTGATGCATAACATAAAATTTATTTATTAACGTTAACTAAATGTATAAAATTTCAGGTCAGTTCGAATTTTCAGGTCAATTCAAATTTTCAGGTCTTTTGCATTCCTGCTTAGATAACTGATCAGTATGATATATTTTAAAACATATATACCTGGTAATATAATAAAAACTCACAAATAGACATTAATATTGACGCCTAACATAGAAATGTATCAATTATATAAAATTTCAGGTCAGTTCAAATTTTCAGGTCTATTCAAATTTTCATGTCTTTTGTATTCCTGCTTAAATAACTGATCAGTATGATATATTTTAACACATATTTACTTATGAATTTAATTAAAAACCAAACGAAGTCATTTCATTTGACCAAAATCTAAGACAATTATCATTTATATAAAATAGACAATAAAAGAATAGAAATATAGTTGAGATATCTTAAAGAAACGTATATTAACTCATGTTTACATGAGAGATAGCTGAGTTCTTGATTTGTCTGATCCTATCCATGTAGAATGTCTGATACTTTCATTCATGTCATCCATAATGACTAGAAAGAGTGATGGCCACATTGAATAATCATAGAATTAGAAAACAAACACACTTTGTCCATCGAGTCGTCCATCCTTTTTATACAGCAACCCAGAAGTATTTGGCTGTTACGATATAAAAAGGATGTAGACATAAACATTCTTAATATGTCTGAAAATATTCAGCCAACCGAAAATGATTTTGTAATGGGTTCATCTATCGAATTAATTTTCTGAAATTGCCTTATAGAGAGAATGCTGCCTCCACATCTATTGCTCCCAAGCACGTTACACGAGGCTATGGAACTTTTTTGGAACTTTATAACGTTTTTTTAAAATTTAACGAAGTTACACATTTTCTGCAAGAATAAAATCAGGAATGTTAAACACACAACACTACACTTTAGAGTTTTAATTTAATCTGCTCACACCAAGGTGGTAAAAAACACTTTTTAAAAGTCATGGGTAGTAATGGCGGTTATCACCTATAATTCTCAGCGCAAATTCTTTGCAGCAAGTTGAACATGGGGATACTATAAAAAATATCGCGTACAGAGCAATGCAAATCAGGATTTCAAATAACAACAAAAACAGTTTAATAAAACTAACGTGTAATCAAATTAACCTCTTTCAATCATAGCATATATAATGTTGTTTGTTATCATAATTATCACATTTCTGATATACTGAGATATCGGCTGATTAAATAATGTTGACATAACACACGACCCGTTTCTTAACAAGATTGGAATATAGTCAGAAACATTAATTAATAAAGCATTTCGCAGTAAGCAGTCGACAGTAAGCAGTTATCATAAAAGCTGACATGAATTCATATATACGCATTATTCCCCTTTTTTCTCCGACTACCGCCATATTAGTTGTCGATTTCTATTGTTCTGCTCATCGCTAAACACTCCCTATATAAGGCTGAGAGCACTATTCATGCTTCACCGCATTCAGGTATTTCATACACCCGAACACGTTACCTTGGACGAAAAGACGTGCCGAGACGCGTTTTGAACAAAAATGATATGACAACCACAGCACTGGCAAGGAATATCCAATGAACTACAAAATAAGACAGACTGAAATCCAGGCACAGATACTTCAAAATGTAGACCGTTTTCCTGTGTATGTTATAACATCGCACATGCGCAAACCACACACTGTGGCAGATCGAGCTATGCCACATGGATTTTAGATACGTTTTTGTAGAAACCGATGGAAACGATGCTTGGTTGTTACTTTCTTGGGTTTTTATTATTTAGCTACTGTGTTGGATGTAGTGCCGCCGTTTTTTTTAAAGATGCAGCCGCTATGCACTCTGAATGAACGAGACACGTGTTCGATGTGCATGCGAAGTACTTGGTAAGACAGTACTATCTGTGCATAAGTATACGGATACCTTGGAAATTCCCTCTACAAATAAATATATTTTGAGTTTTATTTATTGTTGTTTTCTTTATTCTTTATTACAAACATTTTGCTGCAATGTGTAGTCCATGCATTTAGAAGTCCGTGCAACCTGAATGCCTCGATCGGAAAGCAACCCACCGTATCTTTCTCAACCGGTATATATACCCCAATGGCAGTAGAGGTGCGATCGAAACTAATATGGCGACCAAATGCTTTTATGAATTCATGTCAGCAGTAAGCAAGTTGGTTATAGGCAGCAAGCAGTTGGCAGTTGACAGTTGACAGTTAGCTATTGTGTATGGAATTCCATAGTATAAAAATATGGGTAACTGTTAAATTTTAAAGCTAAAATTTACGTTTGAGACAGATCTGATGGTTAATCCACCAGCCTCCTTTAGAACCCTCTGTAATGTATCACACTAAAACTTCAGTCCGTTCCTACACAGTGATCACAGATGCACCGTATTTACTTTAAATTGAAATTAAAAAAAAAACCTGCATAGCTGGATATTTAGAAAAGGGATGAACATTTGAAACTGAATTAGATGATATATGCATGAACATGGCCTTACTTCTTTTTGTTGCTGCTGAGTGGAAAATGATTACAATAATGTTTTAAACCAGTGAGTGGGTATTTAGGACGTCATATGTCGATATTTTGTTCTTTAGGTCAAATTTCACTGATATTCTAATCGCTATTTCGATCTTGTTTATCGAAAATGAAAGTAGGTTTTTGATTAATTACACTGTAATAACTTATCAGTTAAATACAATTATACCATACGGACATCATCACGCATGTGTTGAAATACCAAAGGTGTAAGCAAGTCCTCTCGTGCAGGCATTTTGTAGTTTATTTACAAAATGCCTTAATTTATAAGTATAGATATATAAGTCAGCCTGAAAGTTTGGTATGGCTTGTCCTGAAAGCTTTTTATATGAATTGAGAACACTGTCGGGGAAAGTTGTAGTGTTTCAAATGAATAGTTGTGATTAAAAGTTCCGTGGTAAAAGAAAGTTGCGGAAGTTGTTATACAATGAGCATTTTAAAATAAAGTGTTCTTCAGTTTTAGTTTCGTTTAAGTCACAAAAGATTTGGATTCTATCGTTAAGAATGTCAGTACGAAACTGCCCAGTCTCCACGCCAAGGGGGAGTATCCCACATCAAATTTGCGCCAAAGTGGTTCTCGTGTTTTTTTTCTGTAATGTCTATAAGCACATAATTTTAAGAGAAAAAGTGTTGTTTTATTGGTATTCTAAGTTTCGCAGAGTTTTCGAGATTTGATAGCCATGTGTTTTCCAGTATTGATCAAATGTTGAAGGACAATAAATTGTTGGATGTCGCGGATCGTTGCGTTTTGGTATACATGTATATTAATCATATTCGTCGATTATAAGATAGATTTCATCTGATAGCCCCAACTTCTCTCGTTATCTAAATTTGTTTCCCAAGTGGAAACTTGTTTTATAATTCTGTTGTTATCCAATTTTATTAACTTATTCCAAAGACGAATCATACTTGTTTGTGTCGAGAACAGGCAGGTGCCACTCCACATTCACCTCGTATTGCTGATAACTGTGCGAATCTATGAGCTCCATGGGAGTACCGAATAGCGCGACCCTTATCTTGGTCCAGTGAGTGAAAAATTCTGATAACCCCCACACCTCACTACATTGATCGAGGACTGGCGCAACACAGCTGATATGAAATTTTCAAGAGAAAAATCTCATATCTTTCGAGTTATGAATTCTTTTATATTGACGATCTTAAAGCTCGCTCTCCTTATTTGGATAAATTTTCAGCGTTACTTTTGAAATCACTGTTTTAGTTCAATAAAACAACAAGATATTTGTAAACTTAAACATATTCTAAGCTGGTGTTACCCACTTGGAATGTAAATGTACTTCTTCTCATATTTCTCTTTCGGAAATGTATAAATTTTGACTTGGACAAATTGATTTGTAGATGCCAATTTGTACACCACTTAGTCACGACATTAAGAATTTCCTGCATATCTTGTTCATTTCTAGTAATTAATGCTATATGCCATCAGCATGAAGAAGAATTCCAATATTTGTTTTGTTAATAGAGATTCCATCATTAAGCAATTAAACTTCACCAGCAAGGCCATTAATGAATAAAGCTTATAAGTTCACATAAGACATGGGCATGATTACTTGAAAATGTAATCGATTGATAATCGATTACGAAGTGGATTTTTGTGTAATCGATTATTAATCGATTACACTCATTTTTGTCTTGTAATCGATTGTAATTGAATACTTTAAAACAAGTTATCGATTAATAATCGATTACTTCGATTACTTTTCACTAAAATGTAAATTACACATCTTCTGAACATAGTGTATAAACTCTTCAAGTTGATTTGGATTTAGAGTTATATAGGAATTTTCATTAAGAATGATATAAAAATTTGAGACTTCAATTTCAATCTATTAAGATAACATCTTATACTTTCTACTGCTTATTCAAATTCAAATGTCAAAGTATAATCAATACGGAAAGATCAGTCTGTTGAATTAAATTAATAAGGTTTTTTGGTATGGTTTAGGTAGAAACTTGACCTTGCACCTTTAACCATCATAATTCTGTTATTGGTTTCTTGATAATTAGAATTTGATTGAAATTTGATGATTAAAATATTATTGATAATATGCAAAAATAATTGAAGGAACCTTGTTTCTTGATTTAAATTAAATGTTTTTAGAG
The DNA here is from genome assembly GCF_025612915.1 of Magallana angulata. NCBI lineage: Eukaryota > Metazoa > Mollusca > Bivalvia > Ostreida > Ostreidae > Magallana > Magallana angulata. The sequence goes on from NC_069111.1 coordinate 11,045,801, forward strand.
CTTGTAATTGTTCTAATTAAAATCTAAATTCTTATCGGGGCCCAAGTTTAATTGTTATCCAAACATGTAGATGGTCACACCTCATTATCTACATTGTGGATTCTTTAACTGACCAGGACAAACACCCTTATAGTGGAACTTATACACCCTTTGTCTCTTTCTCCGGCAAAATAGACACAAAATACATGTATACCCCCTTTTCCTCTCCGTTTCTCTCCCAATAATGGTCATTCAAAAAGCAGTTCTACTGAGCAATCTCTCTGTCTGTCTGTCTGTCTGTCTGTCTGTCTGTCTGTCTGTCTGTCTGTCTCTCTCTCTCTCTCTCTAATGGTTAATCAAAAGGTATATAGCTTTAGTGATTTATCTAAGACACATTAGGTTAAATAATGAAAAAATTTGCAAGGCGGAAAGGACACATACTGAACAACTGATTATATACTCAAGTTAACCAATATTTGTATTTTAAGTGAAAGAGGACATTCATACTAACTACATGAATATAATCAATTTTATTCTAATTATAATATTTTAAATAACTCTTGTGAAGTATTTTTTTCTATTAATATGTGCATTACAAAATATTCATGTGAAGAATAATTAAAAGTAATCGAAAAAGTAAATATAATTACACCGAAATTTTTAGCTGTAATCGATTAAATTACGATTACAAGTAATCGAAAATCTCTTCGATTACAGATTACTGGCGATTACTAGAAAAAGAGTAATCACTAAAATCGATTACGATTACTCGATTACGATTACCCCATGCCTGGTTCACATGACATAACATGATTAAAAAACATTTTTCACCAAAGATGAAATCAAAAAGTATTCATATTGTTCCTACGCTACCTGCATCATCGGTCAATTTTTCGAAAATAAATGTCATTCTTCGGTTGACATTTTTTCACCAATGAATATTGCTTATATTATTACTACAATAATATCACTTTCAAGATTATTGTTCGTTTATTACCACACAATCTCATCTGAGAGAGAATGCTAATTATTCATTGTGTATGATTGTATTTCTTTTCTTTTACTTTTTCTGAATTACAGAGTATTTATTCAACACCTGCACAGATATCTGATCACACCCGTGTAGACCTGGGCTGCAGCTGCTGCAAATGTAAAACCGCGACAAAATATAGTTCAGTAAGTTGTGCATAAATTGTGTAAATCAAATATCGTTTTCAAATACCTGATACATTTTAAAGCTAAAACTTTAGATTTTTTTTTATTAAATGTATTATACGGACAAGCATATCCCATGTTAAAATTTAAGGTAGATCTGACAGTTAATTTGTTGGATACCCAACCTCTTTAGGACTCTTGTGTTGTATTTACTTTTGCATAAAATTGAAATTGAAACTGATTATAAGAATATATTCTATGATGTGAATTCCTTAATTTTTTTTACCCTACAAACACTAGTAATTTTTTTAAAAGATACATTTGATCAGTGCTTACTGTTTTTTTTTTTTATTCAAGATATATTACTATAATTGTTAGGTACTCTACACACTCTACACTCTACACACAATTGCTCTGAGAAAAATATAGTCCATTCTTCGATTGCATTTTTTTCATCAATGAATGTTGCATGTATTATTATAAAGATTATATTTCTTTCTGTAACTTTGATGACAATTATTGTTTGTTATTACACAATCTCTTTTGACAGATAATATTAATCATTCATAGGGATTGAATGTTTTACTTTTCTTTTCTTTTAATTAAACACAATGGTTATGCTATACTTGCGCAGATTTTGGATCGCACTCCATTAGTGCATTTAAACATTAATTTGATACACTGTCAAAAAAGATTTAATTACTTTTTGTAGATTTCGAAAATGTGATTACCATCTACCCATTGAAACTGGACGTTGGGCGAAACAGGAGATGAATTCCATACCATTCTTAGCTGTCACAGCAAGAATGCATTCAATGTCTATCAAATGACGTAAGCAGAAACGTTAACGCACTACTTAAGGTGGATCTCTACACCAAATAAGTGTAGGAGATTTTCGTTGCATGCATTTGTTACAATACTAGGCACAGTATTCAACAATAATAGACCTCAAATACAATACACTATTTTCTAGAGAATTTTTAAAATATCAGTCTGGTTCCAGATAACCCCTTATTTATCAAATTTTTCAACATTTCTGTTTTAAAATTCTTATGAAAGTGAAATGTTATTAAGTATAGAAATGAAAAACAAAAAAAAATCATGAATGAAGTTTGTATGGTTTTTATTGGAATCCACATAAATATGAAACTAAAATATAAAAAAATTCTTTTAAGGCAAACTGCTGGGCAAAATCCCACAAAAACCTGAAAATATAAACAATATTCGTTGGTTAATGGGATGAAGAAAAGAAATTGAATGAAATTGAAAAATTAAAGGAAATACTCAATTATTGCAAAAATCTTGGTATGAAAGATCCTGTTTAAGAGTTGTCTTTCTTTATTTTACATGGTCTCAAATATCATGGGATCAATTTTTTAATTAATAAAAATCACGAAGAATGTTTAATGTCAAAGTTTCAATGAAAGTCTTTTACTGCAAATGTTTTTTTTTTAATTTGGAAAGTTAGGATCAATTCAAGAGATCGTACTACGGTACTTTCGTTTTATATTCATCATACAGATATAGTTTAAATGAAACTTTGACATCTGCTTACCTATATCGATAATCCGCCACATATGTATGATCGTCTGTTGCAGATGACATGACAAAAATGTATTGCCAATAGCAGCAGAGCAGGGAAACGGTATATTATTTAGATTCCACGTTTTCCGTACAAAACAGCTGATAATCAATGTTAGTTTTTTTTTTTTTTTTTTCTAAGTCATAATTTAATACAATTTACGAATAAACATGTAATAGGAATTGACAATTGTGAATATAGAGAATATAAAATGCTCAATTTTATCACTTATATATAAAAAGGGTTCTCTAGAAAAAATAGAAAACTACAGACCGATCAGTTTAACTAATATAGATTACAAGATCATAGCTTGTGTCTTTGCTAAAAGACTACAAAAAGTAATGGATAATATAATAAATGAAAACCAAACAGGGTATATCAAAGGTAGATTTATAGGTAATAATTCTAGACTTATATTAGATATTCTAGAGTACTGTGAAAATAATAACAAAGATGGCATATTACTTTTCGCTGATTTTCAAAAAGCCTTCGATTCGGTTGAATGGAACTTCCTATTTAAAACACTACAAAAATTCAATTTCGGGCCGAACTTTATAAAATGGATACAAATACTTTATAAAAACCCATGTTTTTATGTAAAAAATAATGGCTGGCTGTCACGGAAATGTAGAATGGAACGTGGAATAAGACAGGGTTGTCCAGTATCAGCCTTATTATTTTTATTCGTAATGGAAATATTGAATCTAAAAATACAGAATTGTGGAGATATAAAAGGGTTCAAAATTAGTTCGTTAGAAAAAGAAATTAAATGTATACAACATGCTGATGATAGTACATTTACATTGGAAGATCAATTATCATTGGAAAATGCGCTAAACATTTTAAAAAAATTTGGCAAAATGTCGGGCACAAATTTAAATATGACTAAAACGGAATGCATCATTTTAGGACCTCTTAGAGAAAGATTAGATCGCCAAACACACGTATATCAAGTAAGAATAAATAAAGATACTTTAAAATGCTTAGGTATATATGCTGTAAATTGTAAAATATGAAATAGTAATAACAATAATGTTGTATTATTAGTAATAGAATATAATGAACTAGAGGGCGACCTGGCTCTCGTACTTTTATGCGGTATAGGACAAAAAGAACTGTGACTGTAGAAGCAAGTCCTACCGCATAGTAATCAATGTTAGTTAAAAGCTTTAAACAGGAAGAAAATTGACATATTTTCTAAGCGTTTTGGTGATTTCATTCCTATCTCACCTCCTTAGTTAGAAGAGTTCAATTAAACGGTGCATAGCTATTTTGTACCACGACATAATGTTATCAATCCGGAACACAATGGCGTTTCGAACGGAAGTCAGACATGTTGTGACGATGTAGCCTTCCACCTTAATCTTCACCCTGAACCCTTATGATTCTTCAAATCAACATTTAACACAACGCACCGACGGGAATATTTTCCAATGGCGACTTTAAGGGTAGATGATTTGGTTCTACCCAGCTTTCCACCCTTTGTGAAAGACGCCCGCAAACACATTAGTGACATCGAGAACTTTCCTACAAGAAAAGATGACATTTTATTATTTAATTATCCCAAATCAGGTAAGTTTTGTTCACAGGAAAACTCCTTTTCCAAATTCGACCTCTGTGTGATAGTAGATTTGAATTTTGAAGTTGATTTCTAATAATTTTCCTCCTTTCATATTTAAAATACAAGTTTTGTGATAATATTTGAAATACGTGACGTTCGTATGAGTTAAAATTCAGTAGGTCACTGCATTCATTCTGGTTTTGTGTACATACTAAGTGGGTCGTTTTTGTGGAAAGAACCCAAGACAACTTTTGTGATAAGGAAATAAAATGCATCACTAGCTAATATACAGCTGTATTTGTCATTGAGTTATTCAATTTTTCATATTTATTATGATGATATCCGGCGATATTGAAGTCAACCCTGGACCAATGACTGACAATGTCCTTGACATAGTTCCTCTAAATATTAAAAGTATCACACCCTAATACTGACATTTTATGCTTTACGAAAACTCATCTCGACGTCACTGTGTCGAACGAAAGTCTTTCACTTGACGGTTTTGATACTATTTATAGAAAAGACAGGGGTTATGATATATGTTTCAAACATCTTTCAGATATAGGCGCTCAGAATACGAACCAGTCGGGATAGAATGTTTGTGGATAGAAATCGTAAACCATACCTGTTACTTTTTCCTCTGTTGCATACAGTTCCGATCAGACCCAACCTAACACCAGAGGAAACCCCAACTAAACCCCGGGTGTACCTTTGGGGTTTACTTTGGGTTTACTAAAGGTTTACGTTTTGAAAATGTGGGTCCACTCGGGGTTTACTTTGAGTTTACTCGGGGTTTACTTTGGGTTTACTCGGAAATTTCTTTCAAGGTCAACTGAAGACACTGAAGTGTGAAGTAGACCCATCTAACTTACCATCCTACTGCCTGTAATTCCTACCCCTTGTGTATTCTGAATACACAGTAAGCTTCTGCTTTCAGGGGATACTTCTGACCGGGTTTACTCTCTGTGTCGACTCTGGGTTTACTTTGGGTTTACTATAGTAAATCGGGAGTAAACCCAGAGTAAACACAGAAAGTAAACCCAGGGTTTAGTTGGGGTTTACTTTCTGTTATGTTGTGTCTGATCAGTACTGTATATCGTCCGCCTCACGTTGACAATAGATTTTGGACAAATTTTTTTTGGTCTTTTGATAAAGTTCGGGAAATATCTAACAAAATAGTAATAGTTGGATATTTAAATGTTGACTTTTCTAAATATTCCACAGTCACATCCAATTGTTGATGTTTTACGCGATCTATAGTTTAATTCACGCGAAGCAGGCACTATTGAAATTGACTCTACTCTTACTCTTACTCGACCATAAAGCTACACATATTTCGCTTGTTCTGAAGTATAATTTAAAGCGGGCGTACAGACGTAACGTTTGGGATTATAAAAGCGCTGACTTTGATAGGTTAAATCTTTTGATTAAGGATAGTAACTGGTCAACTCTTATATCTAAAGCCAGCAACGTCTCTGTCGCTGCTGAAAATTTTACCATTCATTTCCTCAAATGCGTACGTGAGTGCATTCAAGAAAAAACTTTTACTGTTCGATCTAGGGATAAGCCATGATTCGATTCTACTCTACGTAAAACAATTAGGGTAAGAGATCGTCTACGTAACATTGCAATGAAAACTGTTAAAAGCTGTGACTAGTCAAAGTATACAAAAGTTAGAAATCACGTCAACAACATGAAAAAGCAAGCATTCTCTAACTACTACGACAACATTGAAAATTTTATTGATGACTCCAGTAAGAGCAATAACAAATTATACTGGAAACTTCTTAAAGACGTTTTCCAAATAAAAAAACCCAGTGAAATTCCACCTGTACAATACACAGATGATAAAAATAATGTTAAAACAGCGTTTTCTGATGTTGATAAGACAAAAGTGCTTAACAGATATTTTTCATCTATATCGAATATTCTGATTACCGGAAAGGTTTTACCAGAATTGTACTTAAAATGTGATAAAACTTTAGAAAACATTTTTATTGAAGAGTTTGAAGTGACTGACATTATATCCGTTTTACCAGTCAACAACGCTATTGGACCTGATTGTATTAGTCACAAAATGTTAAAATTAACTATGTTTACAATATGCAAGACTTTATGTTTACTTTTTAATAAGTATCTTTTAGAACTGTTGGAAAATGGCCCATGTTCTACATGTACCTCGTTTTAAAAAAAGAACCCATCACTCTCATGTAATTTAGACCTGTTTCTTTACTAAGCTGTGTAAGTAAAATAATAGAGAGAACTGTTTTCAAACACGTTTATAATTATTTCCATAATAACAAATTATTTTATAAATACCAAGCAGGTTTTTTTTACCCGGTCACTGAACAGTGTACCAGTTAATTGAGACATATCATAGTATTGTTAAGAATATTGATGAGGGTAAAACATGTTGCATTGTTTTAAGTGATCTATCAAAAGCCTTTGACAGAGTTTGGCATGAAGGGATTCTTTTTAAATTACAAAGTTACGGCATTTGTGGCAATCCTTTTTCAATGGTTTAGCAGCTATTTGTGTAACAGATCTCAAAAAGTGATAAAGATGTATTATCATCCAGCTTAAGTGTAAATGCTGGAGTGCCACAAGGATCTGTACTTGGGCCCCTTTTGTTTTTAATTTATGTCAATGATGTTGCACAAAGTATGTTGTCCTTTTGTAGATTATACGCAGATGATGATTCAATCCATTATGCGGATAAAAACTTAAGAAATGTAGAAAATATGTTAAATCATGACCTTAGAATATTTGAAAATTGGTCCAAATATTGGTTACTAAACTTTTATCCTAATAAAACCAAAGTTGTATTTTTTAGCTAATCAAAACATAATGTAACCCCAGAACTGTTTTTTCAAGATTGTCAGTTAGATATTGTTTCTTGTCAAGTGGTGTGTGTACATTAATGATGTCGTGAACATCGCTTGTAAAAAGTTAGGACTACTCAAGAAACTTAAATTTACTTTAGGCAGAGACAAACTATCATAATTTTATATAACTTTTGTAAGGCCATTATTAAAATATGTTTCTGTTTTATGGAGTTGTTGTTCTTCCGCAGAAATTGAAAAGTTAAAAAAAGTACAGCTACACGCTGCAAGAATTGTAACGGGACCTCCAATTTTGGTCTCAATGGAATCATTGTATTTTAAAACGGGTTGGGAATCTCTATCTAAAAGAAGGGAAATAGCTAAACTAACGATTATGTACAAAATTCATTACAATCTTGTACCACAATATTTTAGTGATATTACTAACATTTATCGGAAAGATAATTCTCGGTACAATACTCGTTATGAAGAAAATTATATACCTCCTAGAGTTAAGTATGATACATATAAAAAATTATTTACTCCAGATGCTATAGGCAAATGGAACTCACTAAATTCGGAAATAAAAAAATCAACATCCATCCGCCAGTTTCAAAGAAGAATCTCTAATAATAGCAGTGATTTAAAAGTTCCTAAATATTTTCTTCATGGTAAAAGAGTAGCTAACATCATTCATACAAAATTAAGACACCATTGTTTACTAAATTTTGATTTACACAGAAGAAGTATTGTTGATTCTCCAAATTGCATATGTGGAAAGAAAGAAGATGCATATCATTTTTTATTTGTTTGCAAACTATTTTCTAATGCAAGGAATACCTTCTTTAATGAACAGGTATTATAGATTCGCATACTTTACTATGGGGCAATGACAACCTAGATTATAAAACTAATGTTAGAATGTTCACAGCTAGGCAGAACTTTATAATCAATTCTTGCTGATTTATATAAGCATACTATTTTGTACTTAACCATTTTTTGTCATTATATAAGTATATACCATGTTTTATGACAATTGCAAATTACTTGTATTAGGGTGAGAGCCTAGTAAGTTGCAAGAACTTGTGTTCGAACCCTTTGTATATTATATATACAATAAAATAAATTCAAACCAACCCAAGACAACTTTTGTGATAAGGGAATAAAATGCATCAACTAGCTTATATACAACTGTAAAAAATATGTTTTGTAACATAATTATTCTTTTGTATTCTTAAAACTTTGTTATTGGGTGTTGATTTTAATCAACTCTCCTATGCAGTTACTCTAGAAAACCGAAAGTGAAACAGTGTTTGGACCTAAGCACAAATCATCACCTCTGACAAGTTCTTAAAACTAATAGAAAAAAATTCGATGTAATGTATGCTGAAGCATTGTTTTTCTAGGAAACTTATCTATATATACTTTGAAAGTAGTCAAATTTTATATACTACGAACAATTTAGATACTTTTGTAGTCTCATGTATTCCTACGCCAGAGTTTATATAGTCTCGTTCAACCAAACGCTCGGCTGTCTTCGTAAATCTGCGACAAGCAGAGAGGTGGCAGTTTGATTTTAAATTTTGCACCAAAGCATGAATATTATGAAATTCTACCCATCAATAACAAAGGTATTTCTAAACAAAAAATCAAAGTACTGAGGTAATGACGGGAGTTGAGTAATATATCAATTTGACAACCGAGCGTCTAGTTAAACAAGACTAGAGTTCAATATCAATAAAGCTTAAATCCATACAATTTTAGATTTGTTTCGATAACTAATAATACTAGTAGTGAAATCTTTCTTTAAATATTACACAACATGATTCACATGGGGTTTCTTGAATTCTTGTCGGAAAAGTCTAAAAATTCATATTATAAGAAAGCGCGTAATTCAAATACAAACTAAAAATTAATTTCCATGTCAGATAAACTGATTTTAAGGACGTTGGATCCTGCGATCAAAAGTCTTTCAGTTTTTTCCTAAAGTTTTTTTTTAAATATCTACACACATATCTAAACCAAAATTCAAAACAAAATTTTGGGGTCTATATGCTCCTTTCGGTGCTACGATGTATTTAATATGACCTCTCTGCACTGAGAATGCAAATTGCACATAAATCGCTTTTCCCTCTTACATTTTTTATCGAAATGAACCATGATTTCAAATACAAATTTATATTATTTAGAATTAATAAAATTAAAATTATCATAACGAAAAAGTTTGCAATTTTTTCACCTTATTGATATTTTGACCTTTTTGCACTGAAATAATACTATTTTTATTCATAAACGATTAAACATGTAATTAAATAATTTAAAAGTCTCAAACTTTTTCTCAAATTATGACAGACTTGTCAAAAGAAACTTAAATATTCAGAAAATAAAACCAAAATTATGGGTCTATAATGTAAATTTTGAGATATGGCATGAAATAAGCTAATTTTAGGAGAAAATTGGAGTTAATTTTTTCTTTACTTTTATGAAATATCACTTAAACATGCTAATATATGTCGATAGAAATATTGAGATATTGTTGAAATATGTTCTTTAAACAATACGAAGATATCCCAGTGCATAAACTATCTGAAAATTTGGTCTGCACGGAAAATAAGAAAGCTAAAATTACGGTGCTCTAAAACAACCGAGTTATGAAAAATGTTCATTTTCTTCTTAAAAACCTTCCGCCACAAAATATAGTCCCTTATTACACTCTCTAACTATGGAATTTTTTCTTCACTATTTTATTCAATAGAGTTTATTTGGCATTGTAAAAAAGGAATTTACGAGTAGAATTCATATATGACACAGAATTTCCAGACAAGAGGTGACACAAAATGGCTACCCAAAATCAGAGGATCGAACCTCTTTAAAATAAATGATAATTGATAAAATCAACTCCCGTCAGTACTTCAGTACTTTGATTTTCTGTTTAGAAATACCTTTGTTATTGATGGGTAGAATTTCATAATATTCATGCTTTGGTGCAGAATTTAAGATCAAACACTTACGAGCAGATAATGGTAAAATTACATATTTTTGATTAACAACTTAATGTCAAAGTAAGCAAATATCTTTATTTTTTTTGATAATCGTAAGAAAAAGATACAAAGCCGTAAGCACAAATTATCTATTACTTACGAGACAATACATACATTTATATCGATATACCGATATACGAAATACTCGTAAGAAGGACACGCGCAGGATAAATCGTGACTACGATATGGCGAGCCGCACAAACAAGGCGCAATAACAACATGAGAATGAAAAAATGACAATAGCAAACCGTCAACCACCTCAAATATCCATAAATCGAAATACAAATTCAAAGCAGAGCAAAACGGACCTTCACAAAGACAGAGGTAGGATCAGATGCCTAGGAGGAGCATCCTCTGCTGACCGGTCACACCCGCCGAGTGCTCTTTGTCGTAATCGGGAAAAATTGATGTTATAACGCGATAAGTTTTAATGATGCATAACGTATGTACGAGATTCTAAGTCGTAACTACCAATAGCACGAACGATCAGGTCAAATTTACGATAATGAATAATACAAAAGATATAAACTTTGTCGTGCTGACGACATGGTAAAATGTTATAACGAGAAAATGAAACGTGATTACGGGAAATTGACACTTAATCTTTGTTACTAAGAAGTGCATGCGAGAAATATCTAGCAGTGTTGTTTGAACGAGACACTTGGTATACAAACAACCTAATGATTTTGTAGTAAAAAGATACTAACAGTAACCTAGTCACTGTACCCCTCCACTCCAAAAAAGTCCTATTTACGAGATTAATGTCGTATCTCATGCGTATAGTACACTGTATGTTGTTTGAAGTCTTAATATGTCGTACATACGACATAGTTTATTTTGTTTGTGATGTTTAGTTTTTGTGTTCATGCATGTAACTTCCGTATGTATTTTTTTGTATCACTTAACATTATGCATGTACAACTTTTCATGAAGTAATCTTGAAATAGTATCTCGACAATCGACATACGACTAGTTAAACAAGAGGCCCACTGGCAATGATGGTCACTTGAGTACCACAGCCCTACGATGGACCTGTCAGGTAGTCTCATATTTTAAGTCTTATTTTTTAGCTGAAGACTCCTCAGACAGTTATATTCGCTTTTGCAGGTATAATTTGATGTTTGCAAACATCAATTCATTGAAGAAGATGGAAGTGGGGGCAAGGAGGGGGGGGGGGAGGGGGGCAAGAGTAGGAGGAATCTCGGATTATCGATATCCTCGATCCAGGGGCCAACGATTGTAAAATTTAGGTAAAAATGACCTGTAGACCTTAAATAGTCAATTTATATAACATTCACAGTTTCATTACTGGTAATAAATAATGATTACAACATGGATACAGTTTATTGCTACAAGTATACAATGCACATGAAATTAAAGTTTTCAAAAGAAAAGTGAAAAATCGGACGGCACACGACCAAAGGCAATAGGTCAGACTTAAGTGACGTAAATATATGTTCAATTCATCTGTAGAAATTAAGCTGTAACTTCATAATTTTTCAATGACTATCACAGGAAACCATTGGTTAAACGAGATCATACCCCGACTTCTACATAACAAACTGGATTCAGACCACTTGCTGATAGAGCACTTTCTGGACTATGTGGAAGATCTAGAAAGCATGAACTCGATTCCCTCCCCTAGAGTTATGATGTCACATCTTCCCCCTCGACATCTTCCAAAGGATCACATTAAAAATGGCGGTAAGATTGTCCATATCATTAGGAATCCCAAGGACGTGGCGCTTGCGGCTTTCCACCACTATAAACAGGATCCTTTCGCGGCTGAGGTCCTTGGCGTCTCTAAAGATCTATCTGCATTCCTGGACTTGTTTCTGAAAGGAGGTACATGTACTACACCAACAATTACTTGATTAACATTAAGTGTAGCTGCATATGGAAATTTAAAATTGTGATATAAAGTTGTACGACTGCTAACAACTAATTATACAATGTAGTATGACAGTCAAAACTTCAAAGGGGCGTTGGTTCAATGTACCGCAAACAGTTTTTTCTAACTGAATTTTTCCATCTGTGGATTAGTTTTGAACATTAATTAACAGTTCCGAGCATGTCAGATTCATTTTAGATCTAAACCTGAAAAAATCAGCATTATGGGCTCTTTAAATCACTTATAACTCGACAACTGACCTCAAATTATACGAAAATGCCTTACGTAAGCTTTTTTAACATTGTAAAGACGGGAAAATGAATTTTAATCAAAAGTAAAAGTATGAAAAGGATGATTTGACGTATTTGGTATGTTACTGTCATCACATGTACATATATCATAAACTTGAGGTGAATTTTATTATCTCAATGAAAGCTTTGAAAACACTTCTAATAATAAATGGATTAATAACAATGCATCGTGTATTTCATTGTTAAAATGTAATAAACATGATTTATAAATATTACAGCGTAGAGAGATATTTGATAACAAACTTGTTTATTAAACTATTAATGGTTTTCGTCCACATGTATAAGACTAGTGCAATGTAAGAAAAATACCCGGTATTTTATTTTCTTTTATACATGTGCGTAAACAGAGACTCTCTATGGCAGCTGGTTTGATCGAGAAAGAGAGTGGGAAGAAGCAGCAAAGAAAAATCCAGATAACTTGCTTGTTATATACTACGAGGACCTGAAACAGGTACATCCTAGCATTAATCCTAGCCGTAGCCCATCTAACCGTAACCCTATTCCCAACCCTAGCTCTGCTTCATCTACCCTTACCCTAACCCTAGCCCTGCTAACCCTCAACATAACGTTGGCTACAGCTACTAAAAGGGTAAGAGATTATTTGGATTAGGTCGTGGTTTGCTTTAGAATAGATTATAGATTTACGTAGTTTACACTTGGTACTGAATTAACGTCAAGGCTAGAAACGGCGTACATGAAGTACATGCTTATAGGCTAGAAAAATTGTAACCAGCTAAGGTTTGATAAATGTACCTAAAATGTAGGATAAATGTGAGAAATAGGAGATATTAGGCTCATACAGACATACATGTACTATGTCTAGGATAGACAAGATTTACTAAATATATAGGCTTGTAGAGGCTAAGAAAGATATTGCTGAGTCCATGCTTCTTGTATATAGATGTAAGATTTTTGCGATTAAACTTGCTCAAAAAGACGTTTTTTGTGTTAATTAATGTAAATAAAGATAATGCTTACGTTTCAAACTTCATGTGCCGGTATATCAAGAATTTATTTATTATCAATTAAATATATATTATGCAGATTTTTAGTAAGACATAATGTGTTTTGTCGTAAGATCCGTTTTCCGGTATTGTAGATATTTGTCATAAAAGTGCAATGATTTGTATTTATAGAATGGAATGGAAAGCATGATGGAACTCGCCACTTTCCTGGGTACAAGTAGTGACCCCGACTTTCTACAATCTGTTTATGATACATGCACTATCGGAGAGGTTAAAAAGAGAAAAAATACTCCCTTTGACTATATTGTCCTTAGAAAAGGTAATCTTAACTGATAAAAATGTTCTAAATTTACGTTAAATGAGCGCTTAAATCGCAAAACATACAATGTATCTTCCAGAAAAAAGGTAAATTTAAAACCTGATGAGTTTATTCGGATTTGTTTACACTGCAATGCATGGTGGTTACCATTTTTCTTCTGTGAAATTGGTATCGATGGTATAAAAGTATATAAGTATCATTTATGTACATGTTATTGACAAAAAAAATAATGAAAGGCGTAAAAACGCGATGATGGCATTATAACGCCTTTTCAAAGACAAAAAATACAAACACAAAAAGGGCGTTTTAACACAAAAAGGCATGAAAACGCTATTCCTCATTACAATATAAAGCCTTTCTTAATAACGTTTTTTTTCGAAGGCGTATTCGAGCCTTTCCTATCATGTTATAATGCATTCAAAGAATAAAATGCTTTTTTTAGTAATACATGCAGGATATGAGGGTGTTGACATTGCAGAAAAATACATATCCCGCGTTAAAACGCCTTTTTTGCATTAATTATATTAATATACTATCCAAGTATTGAGAATAAAAACTACATAAAATATCAAGACATGGATAAATTGTATCCTGTTTATGTACTAGTGAAATATTTAAAACATTTATAAAATATTTACACTCTACATTAATAGTTCAATAATGGCGCCTAAATCATAAACTGTAAGAGAAAACTTAGGACCAAGGTGTATTTTGTTTCGTCTTTTTATATCCTTGATCATTGGTTGAAAAAAGATGTAATGTAAACATTTCATACTACTTTTGTTTGAAAATATCAAAACGTGAAAATCATTTTTGAAATAATTTAAATAAAATTTTTTAACTTTCCTATTCTCGGTTGAAGGTCTAGGGATAGTATTTTTGATTTCCATTATATTTTCAGGTGTTGTGGGTGACTGGAGAACAAACTTCACAGAAAGTGATAACGAGATATTTGATCAGGTTTACAAGGAGAAAATGAAAGATTCAAACCTTAAAATACGATTTGTTTAACATTGATAAACTATACACTAACATTCATACCAGATGGTGACTATAATTTTGACTGTAAGATAATCGTCTGTTATAGTTTCTTATTTTAACATCGCCTAACCCACCAAAGTGACGAAGTATTGGCGACCATTTTAATCATTCGTTGTACGTATCACCATTTTGTCTGAAACACCTCGGATTATCTTTATCAAACGAATGTAGCATGTGCAAGAGGAATAAAACAAAAAGAATGAATTAGTGTAAAAAACGTAAAAATGAAGGCAATGTGTATAAATTATTATTATTACTCGACACATAATACACAAACCACTAGTATATACCTGACCATGATAAGTATTACTGTATTTAATTAGATTTTGAAAATAACTAATCAAAAGAAATAGGTTCTATTGTTAAGATGGGATCATGAGTTCCTAGTAAATTGTTGCATTTTTGACAGTAAAGCCATTTGGGCCCTTTTTTGTTCTGTTTGATTGCTTCTACAGTGATTTTTAACTTTGTTTTTGTTTTTTTTATTTCCTTATTGTATAAGAATTTTGTAGAATTATTTTTTATTACTTGATAAACGATTTTTGTCAACTATTACTCCGAAACAATTTGAGGAGTTGTTATAATGTGCTTGTAAACGTTCTCTGGTGAGAATATAGAAAGCTGTGAGAACTTGTGTTCAAATACATTCTATCTTACATGATAAAATATTTCAAACATGCGGCAATATATATGTATCATATGTGGTTGACATAAGATTATTCACTTCTTTAAAATAAGGATAGACGATGAAGCATTTACCATAAAAATATGAGAAAAACAAATTGAAACATTTAAGGAAGTCTTCAGGGATCTTCTCTTCTTCCACAGTATTGGGAGATAAACTGAAGGTATTGTAAAGATGTTCATGAAGCCCTCTTTACCAAATTGAGAAATTGATAGCTCCTTCTCAGTGGTTCAGACCATTGGGTGCTATTGGTGCGGCCAATATGGTCATATACTGAACTTGTGATTAATCATAGAAGTTATCCCTCTGTGGTAACACATATAAATTGTTTTATGCAAAGATCAAAAAATAAGGGTAAGGATAACAGTCAGAAGGGTCTCGGGGAAGAGCTTAAAACTCAAAAACATAATACTCCATGACAGATTCATCTGCAGACTGTTGACCTCTTGGAAATAATTTTTTTATCTCTAGTTTTTAGAGCTTAATCGCTTAATTAAATAAAAATATTGATCAGAAGACCTGAATAATTAAGTTTGTTGACAAACACAAAGTTGCAAATGCTCGTTAGTTTGAATTGACTCAATTTTGGAACATTTGTTGCTGCTTTATAAAACAAACAGTAGCCTATTGATTTGAAGTTGAAAATATTAAATCAGGATGCATACTAGTGGTGAAATAAAAGTCTTGGGAGATATTATTTGGTAAGTTCTTATATAAAAACACAAGAAAACCTTTCTGTTTTAATTTCATCGCATCGTCGATCAGGATGAGCTCTTTGATAGCTCCTTGATAGCTAACGTGATTTTTAATTTTATAAACTAAATAGTTTGACTTGACGCAGCTGACGTCGGGTACCTCATCCGACTGGGACCCCCACACAACATCGTCTTGTCGGTTCGGAACATGAAACAGATATTTTGAAGATTCGTCACTGAAGATGTAGTTCTCCCAGTCTTCAGCTGTCAAGTGCTTGTGATCACGAGCAAATTTCAATTTTTTTTGTCGTTGTGTTTTCGTCAGAAGCTGATTTCTTGATCATTTTTTTTACTTTCCGTAAATAATTAAACACAGTCACATGACTTACATTAAAGCCCGAGTTTTTGAGTTCCTTGCTGCATTTTCTTGTTGATTTTCCTCTTTTGTATTTTATGTTCTCGACTTTCCTTTTAACTACGCCTACTATTTTCGACGGTCGGCCCGATCTCGGTTGGTCAGTGAGCTGTTTATTTTGCTCTCGTCTGCGTCTCCACTTTGTTACCCATCGCTCACTTTTACACAGTTGTTTAGCCAAATCCTTCACACCGATTCCTGCATCTGATAAAGCCAAAGCCTGGGCTCGTTCGTTGACAGTATCGACACTTGAGCAAGACGTCTGCTTTTTCACCGAACTCGTCATTTTGTTTGATGACGTAATAGACATAAATGTTTACATCACTCTATGACACCACCAGAGAGTGCACACAGGGGAGGATAACTGATGATATGTTGAGAGAAAATTCTCTAGTATAACCAGTGTGAATTTGAAACAGAAATATTGCTTTTATTAATTTATTTTTGTCAATGTACAACCAGAACGAACTTTCTTAACACCCTTTATGATATAGAAGATATAGTTATGTGGAAAACTATAAAATATTTGAAAATATGTCACTGAAACTTTGAAGCGAGAGGCTGTGTCAGAAATAGTTCAGACCGGAAGTATTTAAAACATCGCCCGTAAAGCAAAGGTTTATCACACAGGTAGTATACACCACACTTATGAAATAAAATATAGTATACAATACAGTTCTATAGATCAACACACTTACCAAAAAACCGTATGCAGATTGCAGACCCAAATATTCCGATAAGCTATATGTAACAACTACTGCACCAGTAATAAACCAGTACAGGAATATCTACAATTCTCTAGAATTCAATGTTCAGTTTCCAATCCAAATGTTCTTTTGGATGATAGTAGTATCATATGCGTCGGAACCGGGGGGGGGGGCTAGGGGGGCTTAGCTTTTTTTGCAAAGTTAGACCTAACCATTAGGCACATAGCATCATAGAGGGTTCAGCCCCCTCCCCCCCCCCCCCGCACTTTTTCTCGCACCAAAGATAATTGTTTTAAATTTACCTTGAAAAGATGGAAATAATGAGAAGTTGGAGAGGCATAGGTATACCCCCCCCACGGATTAGGATTTTCATGATTTTGGGAATAGCAGCTTATCCCCATATACCCCCCCCCCCCCCTCAAAAAATAAAAACAAAAAACTTACATACACTTTACCCCATGGAGGAATACTCCCAATCGTTTTTTGTTCAGGACTAGAAAAAAAATTATGGAAAGCCATTTGTGATTAGAATCCGTTTTGCATGAACCTGCATAGAACATTTGTTTGTACATTTACGGTGTGTTTGTTTAAATAAATGGTTTCATCTTACCAAGGAGTAACAAATCCGGAGATCTTAATTAGCGATGTAAAAGGTATGAAATTTATGCAGTCACATGCAAAAGTAAATTTGTTTTTACTTTGAATGTTAAAAAATTATCATTAGAAATCTAAATGACATGATTTATAAATCAATATACATGTCTGTACCTCTCTTTAAATACATGTACTTGTTATACACTATAGTATACAGCTATCTGAGCCAACAGGAATCGTTCGCGCCAAATTTAATGAAATTTTGAACAAGAGAAAAATGTAGCCGAGTACTCCAAAAAAGATGAATTACCAAAGCCCCAAAGTAAAAAAAAAGGTATACTTCTTTTAAGCTTAACATCATTCATCATACAAAATAGGCACCGTCACACAAGAATATACTTTTAAACCCCCGTTGGTTATATTACAATACACCCGACTGCAAACCTAAAACTCCTGACCGACGTGTAATTTTCCTTTTGTGGACAAATATTTTGTGCTCTTCTTTCTTGTTTATTTGAATATTCTGTTAATCTCTCAATGAAATCTAAACAGAAAGTCATATTTTTTTTAAAAAAACAAAGAATTGTTTGACTGACGATTATACGTATATTAAAGTTTATTGATCCTTTCATTAATTTGAACAATAGAGTGTAAATTAAGAATTAGTAAAAGCATTATTATTCCCATCCAAAGCATCGCCAGACGAACATAGATCAGAGAGAGAGAGAGAGAGAGAGAGAGAGAGAGAGAGAGAGAGAGAGAGAGAGAGAGAGAGAGAGAAAGAAAGAGAGAGAGAGAGAGAGAGAGAGAGAGAGAGAGCAGAATCGAATTTGAATGCATTGATTGATTTAAAGGATACATAATTTAAATATTCTCAGAGCGTTAATTGTAAGGTAGTTTGAACCCAAAGATTCGTTTTGCAATGTTAAATGTATGCGAGAAGTGTTGGCACGATAAAAAAAAAACCTCGATGATTCATGTTGTTTGCCAGGGGGTGTTCAAGTCCTACATGTATATTTAATTAGTAATTTTACTAGGTCAATTTAATATGTTTGTTTGAATCTTTGAGTTACCCATCCGCCCCTCTAGATCCGTGCATGGACGTCAACCAGTGCTAAACATCTTAGAAAATTTGGACTTTTATTAAGATATGTCCAGGATCAGTGTACAAACTACATTTACATAGATACATTGTGAACACATATTTTCAAAGAACTAGGTACATTTTCAGTCATATTTTGCCCTGATTTAGAGTGATTTTTAAAAATTTCATAAAAAAATTAAATGTAACATTTATCTACACAAAAATACCCATAAACTAGGAATCTATAAATAGTTACCCGATTAGACTTTCACAAGGGTAATTGTGACGTCACAATCATTGCATTTTTCCGTATTTTCATAAAACTGAGTAGAAGACAGCAATTCCTCGGTGATTTTTTAAAATAGAAAACTATGTCCGCAGCCGTCGCCCTTATGAAACTCACATTATAACTTTTTCATGTGATAACAGATAAAATATATTAATTTTGTTGTGGGCAACGGCTGTGGACACATTTTACTCTTCAAACAACTATGAGAAACTGTGCCAATTTTCATCATTTTTGACTAAATCTTAGAAATGTGCAAAAATGTTGAAGTCATAATTATTTCAGGAAACAAGATAAAAGTGTATAACTTGGTACTTTACATATACACATGTTCAAGATAATACATGTTTATTTTCATGAGATTTCAACAACTTCTGAATTCTAAGGCTTATATTAAAAGAAACTGTACCTATCAGATTTTGATTGGCAATTGATACTTTCTGAAAACACAAATGCAGCATTATGTATAAATACATGTAACTATGCAAAAATACGTTTATCTAGGTCATTTGTAACTCGGGTATTTGTGGACAAGACAGTTGGCTTATCCCCCATCTTAAGTGACAATGAGTACCAATCATAATTCATGGTCATGATATTTACTTATATACAAATATAACTAGGGTCAATAGTGTGACATTACTTTGAATCAACCCTTGTACATAGATGTATAACTAGGGCCAACGTCCCACTCTGATCACCGTATAATGATAAATATGCTTACTTTTCCATAAATATAATTTCTCTGCAGTTGAGTTTGTCTACATTTAGTTTACTTACACGTACTCCTAATTCTTTATTCACTGGGTGCATTTGGATATAGTGTGTAGTGACCTTAAACCAAGTTTCTTAGTAAAATTTTCCAATGGCAACTTTAAGAATAGATGATTTGATTCTACCCAGCTTTCCACCCTTTATGAAAGATGCCCGCAAACTCATTAGTGACATTGAGAACTTTCCTACAAGAAAAGATGTCATTTTGTTATTCAGTTATCCCAAATCATATAAGTTTTATCTACAAGAAAACTCCTGTTTCCATACTCGACTTCTGTGCGGTTATAGGTTTGAACTTCGACGTTGAGTTTTAATTATTTCCGTCCTTCCATATTTATAATACAAGTTTTGTAATAATTATTTAAAATTTGACGGGGTAAAAGTCAGTAGATCTCTACCTTCATTCTAGTTTTGTTTGGATAATACGTAGATCAACAGTCCCAGTCTTCGGTTGATAGAGTTTATTTTAATACAATCATATCAACCTACTTTATTAGGTTTGTGCATTGAACTCAAGACGACTTTTGTGATCAGGAAATAAATACATCAACTAGCAAATAGAGATTTGTATAAAACATGTTGTGTAATATATGCCCTGGCGTTCTTTTAACTTCACACTATTTTTTTGTCACGGATAGGTAAACTGTTTTCATGTTTCAGTGCTTTTATCTAGTAGAATTAACAATCTTGCACGAACAAGAAGATTTGTTTCGACAATTTCTATCTGCATTTGAAATCATGTTCTTACAAAAATGATTGGGTAAACGTTAGTGCACCCCGTTCGTTTCTGTACAGTAATTTAGTGTCAATACAAACAAACACAGACACAAACACAAAACAAACAAGATATATATATAATAACCCCCCCCCCCCAAAAAAAAAACCCCTCAACACCCCCAAAACATACAAATCAGTTGTCTATGGGTTTTTTTAAAAAGGAATTTTTTGAAATAACATATTTTTGATTACTACGAGGGTAAATAAAAAAAACCCACAGACTTTTGCCGTAGCTTTTTTACTTAAAGTCATACCATCACAAAGCCCATTAGACCTAATTCAGTAATACTAGCCATCAATTTAAGTTAAAAAATTGAATTTATATCTTTATATCTAAATTTAATTCAAAATTAAAATTAGCAAAAGTATGATGAGGCCATAGCGCACGGTGAGATATTGTGTTATGCAAACAATAAACCAGAATTTTCTTTGTACCAAATAATGATCGGATAAATTATTTGATAAAACAGAAATCGTTCATTAAAGACGAGATGTCCTTATTAAAAAAGTTTTTAAAAAATGACGTCGCCGTACGTCACGGAAAGTGATAAAAGGTATGAGTTTAACTCTAAAAATAACCGTGATAATGTATGTTGATACAAATAATACGTAAAAAGTTATTCGCGCATTTTTAATGGTGCACAATTTTTAGGTGGTGTAAACTGTGATTATGACATCACAAGAGCCCGAGATAATTAGATTATCAGTAAGTGTTTTGTTGAGTAGTTGATAGCGTTATCTTACGTTTCTTTATTGTGAACGAAGAGTAACAGTTAAAAAAATTAAAACATCAAAGAAATGCCTTCTGATTATCCATCAACTGTGAGCAAAAAAGATACGAAGTCTTATAGAGTCGTTTTAAAATACAGCAGAAAAGACACTAGACATTTAAGTATGAAGTAAAGATTGGTTTAATTTAATAAACTTTTATATTCTTCGACATGACGCCAATTTTACACATAACATTGCTTCGTGGTGACAAACTATGATGCTTTTAAAATAAGGTTACAAAATTACTTTCTCAACAAATGTAATAAAATTTCACATATCAATGAAACAAATATTTGGGCATAAATTGACGTGTTAGTTGTGACTTTCATGAAAACTGTGTGACAGACAGCGACATTGTCTTCGTATTTTTTGATTGACGCTCGCATTAGCCACTTTATGTCAAAGGAAGCAGATATGTGCAAATATCTACAAAAAACACATTTTTTCAAGTTCAAGATACTAAACCCTAAGTACAAACTATCTATTAATTATGAGATACATGTAATACATGTTTATCGATGTATACGAAATACCTTGTAAGAATGACAGGACGCACTGTGACTACGAGATGGTGAGCCGTACAAACAGTATGACCCAAGACGCACGAACAAAATAAATCGACACTTATCGCGATTAAAAGTTTTTATAATGCAAAAATGCATGTTC
This sequence comes from Magallana angulata, assembly GCF_025612915.1. Classification (NCBI taxonomy): domain Eukaryota; kingdom Metazoa; phylum Mollusca; class Bivalvia; order Ostreida; family Ostreidae; genus Magallana; species Magallana angulata. The sequence goes on from NC_069111.1 coordinate 11,067,922, forward strand.
CATGCATATAATACGTCGTGAGAATGAGACTAAGTCGTACCTAAGAGACAAAAATAGCACAAACGATCAAGTCAAATTTACGATAATGAATCATACAAAGAATTAAAACTTTGTCATACTAACGACATGGTAAAAAGATATGACGAGACAATGAATCGTAATTACGGAAATTTGTCACTAAGTCTTTGTTTTAAAATTGTTCTCAGAAGTATAGAAACAACCTAATGCTTTGTAGCATTAAAATACTAACATAAACCCAGCCATTAGACCCCCCTCCCTAAGAAAAAACCATAACTACGTGATATCTCATGCGTATAGTACATTGCATCTCGCTTGAAGGTCTGAATATGTCGTACATACGATTTAGTTTATGTCGTTCGTACAATATCGTTTTTTTGTTCATACATGTGACTTAATTATGTATTTTTCGTCCTACTGAGCATTTTGTATTAACGACTTTTCATAAAGCAATCTTAAAATAGTATCTTGACATTTGACTTATTGAACAAGGCATTAACGGTCACCTGAGTACAACAACCTTTAGATCGACCTGGCAAAGGATCTCATGTTTAAGGCTTTTGTCTCGTTTTCAGTCTCAAAATTCCGCTTTCACATGTATTATTTGATGTTTGCAAACATCAATTCATTAGAGAAAGAGGAAGTTGGGGTTGGAGACCTGCAGGCCTAAATGGTCAATTTTTGAATTATATTTACTGTCATTACCGATAAAAGTTAATAATCACAACATGCATACAGTTTATTGCTACTAAGTATACAATTCACTGAAATTAAAGTTTAAAAAAGAAAAAAAAATGTAAATTCGAACGGCACACTACCAATGCAATATGTTTGACTGGGGTGACATAAAACATATGTTCAATTAATGTTTAGAAATAAAGCTGTATAATAATTTTTCCATGATTATCACAGGGAACCATTGGTTAAACGAGATCATACCCCGACTTCTACACAACAAGCTGGTATCAGACTCTCTAGTTATGAAAAAGGGAAATATGAGAAGAGAATTATTTCGACTCAACATTGCACTGTATATAGAGGTCTTTATATGACTTGTAAGCCATTGACCGTGCAACATGAATTTCAAGTGTAATCGTTCTACCTTTACCCTAGACCTCAATGTAGGTCTTTGAATTGTTTTGTCATTTAATGTGTAAAATTATAAAATTCACTGTTAATAAATGCGTTCATGCATTCATCTAACAGTATTATTAATTTCATAACTACGCAAGTTTGATCAATTTTTATAAAGGCTTTTTCAAGATTCGGTGAAGTCCTAGTTTTAGCCGAAGTTGGTGGGATACACTTATCTGTTAAAAAAGTAGTAGGAGTTCTTAGTTTACCGCGTCTTTGTCTTTTTTTTTTAAATCAGAGACCAACCAGCGTTCTGCATCGTTGATTGGATTTGATACATGTATGAGACACATACAGATTTCGTGACTGATCAAAGTTTGTTGTTCTCAGTGCTTAACGTCTCCAGTTGACAAATACATAATAAGCAAAATACAATTATATGTTTGGTGTATATAATTACCTGTATGTTAATTAGGTTTCTAAACATCTATCTGTTTATCAAAAATGCTATTTAAGAGTTTTATATTAAAAAAACTCAGAAAAAATAGCATCAAGGGTTTTTTTCTTGACTACCACAGGGAACCATTGGTTGAACGAGATCGTACCCCGCCTTCTCCGGAACACCCTGGGCTCGGACCACATGCATACTGACCAGATGGTAGAGTATGCAGAAGATCTAGAGTCCATTAAGTTCATGCCCTCTCCCAGAGTGATGACGTCACATCTTCCTCCTCGAAATCTTCCAAAGGATCACATTGCGAAAGATGGGAACATAATTCACATCATTAGAAATCCTAAAGATGTTGCTCTATCGACTTTTCACCATTACAATCGGGATCCACACGTGACCGAGGTCCATGGGGTCAGTAAAGACCTGTCCGCATTTCTGGACTCTTTCCTGAAAGGAGGTACAGTCACATAGCATAGATAAGACATATAAACTAGAGCCGAGCTCGTTGCAAGCGACGAGGAGGTCTTCCGTTACAGCTTCAAGTCAAGAAAGGATTGTCAATCAATCTGAATAAAACCATTCCCACCTTTCTCCTTACACTTGTCAGGGCATGACATATATTGACAGGTAATTTTTACACTACCTTCACTTCTGATCAATCAGGGCTGTAGAAAATCAATTTAAACCCTTGAAAATTTGTTCATGCCTATTTTCTGTGTATTAAATAAATGTAACCCCGGACTACAGAGTATATAAGATTTATACCTATCGTAAAACAGATAAAGGCATGTCTGTGATAAGTTGGGGATATATTTAGACAAGAAAAGTATTGACTGCGACTTTAAAACACTATTAGCACAGGGGGCTATTCCCTATAAACAAAATGAAAGCGGGTATGCATGTCATCACGTGAAGCTTTTAACTATCATATAACGCAATATCCAAACAATACTATACTACAATTAGATTGATGAAATAATGAAAAACAACTTTTTCAGCAAAAGCAATATCGTAGCATGTATCGTTTTTAGTTATACAGCAAAGACTTTCCGGGCGGTTAGACCCCTTATTTAAGGGGCCAGCCCCTTTTTCCTGGTCTCCCATGAAAGCCCTTTAATTTATGCACAACTTTTGTTGTATATGCATTTAAAAAATATTTCAAACTAAAAAAAATACGAAGCAAAAACATGAGTAAAAATTAGCAATTTTTAAAACATAGATTTCAATTATATAATTCAAGTGGTACAATTGGAAAAATCTAAAATACAAAAATCAGAGGACAACATTCAAAGTGTCAAATTTAAAGATTTCTAACTTTGGGTCATTTGCAACGGACCATTTTGGAGCCTTTGTCCTGAAACGAATGCCCATAAAAAAATTTTTAAAAGGGGAATAACTCGAACGCAGAAGTTACGATTTCTCATTTTTTTTGTTACCTTAAAAACTTCATCTAATTTACAATACACCCTGAAAATTTGAATGAAATCGGATGATAAACAACAAAAAAGTTATTAAGGTCTAAAAAAACGTCTAGAAGAAGAATAACAATAATGAAGTATTACCATCAGAATCAGTACAAGGTCGTCCGTTGGAAACGGAAAACCTTAATTATTGTGGTTTCATAGGAAATTCATTTCACTTGTGGGTCAAATACCAGTAATTAACGACTGTGAAGCACAACTATCATATAAAAAAATGATGTCTCGTGAGTGAAATAATTTCCATTTTAACGACGTTGATATTTCTAACAATATTATATGTCTCCTTTTTAAAACTAAAAATAAAAAATGAAAAAGGATTCCAGATCGCTGTTGGAAACACAATGGATAAATTACAGTACTATCCTGATTAAACATTCAAAGTCTTATCCTGATTAAATATTTTGAAATGTGTTTGTTAAAAAGGATTTCTTAAAGTGTTATAAAACAATTTTGTTTATTCTCTGTGTAAAAGAACATTTGAAGGACAAAGTTTAGATACACCTACATTAAAATTAACCTTATCTAAATGGATTTTCATGTATTCAAACAAAAAATTTACAAATTAAGGTTGATGCAGGATATGAAATTAAATAACGGTATGCAAAAAGCAATGTGACTTTCGAACAGTTACTATAAGTATGTAAGAGAAAAAGGAAAAGTTTTATTTATTTCAATTTTACATGTATATAACTTGATTCTTTAACAGTAACCATGTTTAAAAGCCATACCACACACGGAGTTTTGGAATCTTAATTGAAACAGAATATCAATATCATCTTTAATTTTGAAAAGGAAAACACAAACCTGTACGCATTCATTTCATCTCTTTTTCATGTTGTAAGACAGTGTGTATGAGAGTTGGTTGTTCGAGAAAGAGAGTGGGAAGAAGCAGCGAAGAAAAACCCAGAGAGCTTCCATGTTATGTACTACGAGGACCTGAAACAGGTAATGCTAAGAATATTGCATGTAATGATCAATATATGGATAAGAACTGGAGGGGTATTTCCCGCCATAATCCAATTTTCAAAATGTTGGATGTTGCGAAAATATATCCGCAGGACAACTAGCTGCAGGTCTGTAGCTCCCGGTCTGAAAAAATTCGGTTGGACGAAGTGGGAGCTACAGTGCCTCCCATAATAAAAATTTGCAATTTACGGCGCACAAAAAAGTGCGCTAGCTTTGGACTGATTAACCTTATTTCCAAACACAATCTGTACAAATATTTGATTCCTAAAAATATTGGAGCAGTTTGTTTACACGTAAAAATGGCGACTCTCGATCTCGAGGTAAATTAATATACTTCGTTTTCCGAGGTCGGTTAGCATGTTTAATAGAACGTCTGAGGCAAGTAAAGTGATGATATCAGTAGTGAATTTCCTGAAAAAATGAATGGGGCTAACTGTTTTCACAGAATGTGTGTGCAAATAAGGTTAATCAGTCCAAATATAGCGCAATTTTTTGTGCGCCGTAAATTGCAGATTTTTATTATGGGAGGCACTGTAGCTCCCAGGTCGTCCATCCGAATTTTTTTCAGACCGGGAGCTACAGACCTGCAGCTACAGGACAACATGGTCAATTTACATAAGTTAGGGAGAAAACAAAGGTTCTGTCATATTATATCGAATGAATTAAGCGTACCACCCGTGTCCCTATTATGTTATGAATTTATGTTGTGAACTTTAGGAGAAAGAATTTCAAGTTTTTAATTATTTTTTAAATCTCACCAGTCGCTCTGTTTCAGTGTGTTTTACATTAACATACGTGATTTTTGAAAGATACTGACTACTTGGGTAACTTATACTCTGTACATTTATAGCCATTTAATATAAGGTGATCAAGCGGGAATTAACAGAATTTTAGCTTAGGAAGAACCTTGAACAGAAAGGGAAGGAGTTAAACATGTATTTTCTGTGTCATTTTTCCGAATTAGCATGTGATACCTTGTATGAATCGCTTTGTTCTATACAGTTTCACACGGAGATATGTATAATTTGTATTACCTACAAGTTATACTCTTTTCCAATTTCATTCCGGACCATCTAAAGATCAGCTCAAATAAAACATGTTCATAATTAAACAAATTTCCAAAATTAATGCATGGCGTACAAACTTATGGATAAAAAAATTACCTTTAAAAAAGATAGATGACGTTTACTGATGGGAAGATGCTCCATGTCTAAATTTTAGGCCTACATTGAACATATTGATTTCATCAGGACTACTAAAAGATTTCTCGACATTTGATAAAAATTGCAACATTTCTCTCGATGTAGAATGGAATGGAAATCATGAAAAAACTATCTGCCTTCCTGGTAACCAGTACAGACCCTAATTTTCTACAAGATGTCTATAATACATGTTTAATTGAAGAGGTTAAAAACGATTAAAAAGTCCCATTGACACGATCTTCCACAGGAAAGCTGCTAGATGTGATTTCCTTAATATAATTTAAAATTATTCGACAGTTTTATTTAAAATTTGTATTTGTAGGTATTGTAGGTGACTGGAAATCAAGCTTTACTGCTGCAGACAATGAAAAATTTGATCTGGTTTTCAAAGAAAAAAATGAAAGATTCTAAACTCAAAATACTGTTCTCTTAAAATCCCTGACGGTTATTTCATAACAAAAACAGATAAAAGATACTTACATTAAAAGAGTTTTTAAAGGAACATTTATGTTAATTCTAAACCGATGTAAACGTTAAGAAAGGATCAAAACAACAGACGGTAAACGTAAAATGGTATCTGATGTACAACTGATATCATAATTTTTTTTTTTACATAAAAGTTGCTGAGTTATGAAACCTAATTATGGTTGCAAAAAGTGACAATTTTTCCAGTTTCAACGAGTTTTGGGATTACTATATTTGAACAATTTTATTTATGATATGCAAGTATTCTCTTGTATGTAAATCAATATAAATCAATTTAAATGAAGATTTCATGGATACAATTTTTAGTTTATTAAGGTCTTCCGTTTCCAACGGAAGACCTTATAGAGATTGTAATGTTTTTAAGGTCTTCCGTTTCCAACGGAAGACCTTATAGTGATTGTAATGTTTCTTTTTATTAGGGTCTTCCGTTTCCAACGGAAGACCCTCTTGTTATTCTACGGTTTCTTTTTCTTTATTAGGGTCTTCCGTTTCCAACGGAAGACCCTCTTGTTATTCTACGGTTTCTTTTTCTTTATTAGGGTCTTCCGTTTCCAACGGAAGACCCTCTTGTTATTGTATTGTTTCTTTTCTTTATTATTATTTTTTTTTTTATTTTTTTTCTGACTTTTTTCGAACGCTATTTCTCGTGAACTACTCAACCGATTTGCATGAAATTTTCAGGACGTATTGAGCATCAAACGCACTTGATATTATAAAATTTCTAGCTGATGACGTCACTTCCGGTTTGAGATTTTGAGGATTTAGTGAATTTTTAAGGCCCATTTTGTCCACGTAACTTCTCAAAAACTAATTGAGATAGAAACGTGAAACTTTCAGGGATAGTAGATGAATATCTGTAGATGATCCTATTTATTTGATTGTTTGAAAAATGCGCAAGGCGGCGAAGCTCGCCCGAGCTCAAAAATTGGCACCAATTTCTTTCACAAATATTTCGCACATTTTCGGCCCTAGCTTTTAATGTGTAAATATTTTGTTAAGACATGTAATGCAAAAGTTGTTCAAATTAACTAGGACTATCGTTTGTTTTAAAGAAAAAGGGGCTGGCCCCTCAAATTAGGGGCCAAAAGGGCTCTAATGTATTTTTGCAATAACTATTTACTGAAAAATAATTTGTTATCAATTATAGAAGCAAAAATGTTTATTGTACAGCTGGTTATCTATGCAGTACCATATCTAAGTCATATGTTACGTAATTACGGGTTTCAAGGGGCCAGAAGTCCAAAACTTTGATCTTTAATATCTAGAAAAGGAGAAATATTTTGATAAGAATTATAGAACAAAAATTGCTTAGAATAATGTTCTTAACAATATACTACCTAAATAATTTTTGTTGGTGGTCCCAGTAAGGATTTAAAGGGTCGGCCCCTAAAACACATTTGTTCAGATATATTTAGAACGGTCAACAATTTCTGAACACTTGTTGAACAAAATGTGTTTATATTTACAAGACCTTTTATTTGATATCAAGAAATAAGGATTAGCCCCTTAAATAAGGGGCCAAGAGGGCTCTAAAGTCTTTTTATAATAACTCTTTACTGAAAAATAATTTGTCATCAATTAAAGATTTTATCTATACGGTACCATACCTAAGTCAAACGATACGTAATTAGGGGTTTGATCCTCAAATTAGGGACCAAAAGGGCTCTACAGTCTTTTTATAACAAATCTACATTGAAAAATAATTCGTTATCAAATTAGTAGTTTGCTATGTCACATAGCTGAAAGTGGACCAATTTGAGAAAAACAAATCGCTTTAGAACATTTGATAAAACCTATAGTTAACAAAACCTGTCATATATAATAATTCTGCTGAATCATATATATATATATGTATGTATATATGTTAGGATGGTTTGCATCGCAGAAGGACGCATTGGTCATTCGACCTTTTTTCGTACGACTTAACAATTTTTTTCCATGAAAGGTGAAGGTCAAAAAGAGCTATAGGAAAATTACTGAACTGGCGAACACTGTTTGACTGGAAGATTGAATCGTCCTTTTGATTTCTATCAAAGAAGAACACCGAAGAGTGAACGTAAAATATCCAGATTACGAAAGTGGGGCCTTTTCAGTCGTGCATGTGCTGTTTTCATTATCAGCGTAAGTTTGAGATGTTTTTTGGCCCTGGGCAGACATTTTCTCCGCAGCGAAGTATAAAAGAGTTCACAATTTTCGATTTTGTTTGAAATTATTTACATTAACTACCAATGCAATAGCTTCTGGTATCTAACTCTTAGGTTGGACACTTTGTTAAGATTTTCGGCCATCAACAATGTTTTGTGTACGCGCTATCGTTTATGTTTTCATTTTTGTATTACGAGTTATCGTTCTTGACATACTTTTTTTGAGAACAGGAAAATTGTTTTTTGAAAGCTGAAAGATCCACCAAAAAATAGCAGCCAGCTACAGGGCTGGCTACTTTTAAAAGTTACCAGCCCTGCTCAAAATCTACCAGTCATTTACATTTACACATAACTTTAATTATTCACAACAATTTGAAAGAATGAAAAGTTACAACAATGGACAAGAAGGGAATGGAAAAAAAAACCCAACAGTCTGACTTAAATGTGATTTATTTATATGTTCAGATGCACTCCTTTTAACTGCTAATTGTGTATTAGGTGGTCGCACAACTCTATAATTTTCTGAAGGTTCAAAATATGGCTGAGGCATAGGGGTTTAGTTTTGCCAGTGGCAGGGGCTGTATTTTTTATGTGATATATATATAGTTGATTTTCAAGCACATGTGTAACTTGAAGTAAACAAACTCTCTGCCTTTGTGGATGGCTGTGTTTTTTTGCTTCTAAATTGTTCAAGAATTATTGTTTTAAAAGTTGTAAAGTGGGATTTCCCAAGAAGTCTGTTCAAAATTAACTACCCACATCTAAACTTGCATAATTCTGGAAAGAATAAATAGTAGGTTGTAAAAATGGTGTACTTCCATTTCATACCTGACAATGTTTACAATACGGCTTCTCATGTGTTTTGTCTCTTATCAGCCATTTAAATTCTACTTTCCATCCCGGAACTATTTTTCGGTGTCTTTCATTTTGGTCGTAGACTTAGTCTTCGTTTCCAGTTGGCGTCAATCAAGGGACGCTTTTTGGGGGTTGACAACATATTTAACTCTGCATATCATCTAGAACGTTGCTTCATTTGTAATATTGCCAAACAAAATTTTATTGCAAATGCTGGTTGGCTATAACAATCATTCACTACAATGAGCAAATAGATTACAATTTCTAGATCTTACCTAATTCTCAGTGATACCAAACAATGTGACAGCATCTGTACTTTTTGGAATGAGGTAAATAACTTAGAAATAAAAAATTGTCGGTTTAAAGATAGGAACTGGCTATTAAAAATAGCCCGACTGCTGGGCTGTGTTTTGAAGTTTCACCCCGCCTGCCTAAGAAACAACTCATATACTGGCATATAGGGCGGGCTATTATTTCCAACCCTGATTAGATATCTGTCCTCTTATACTTTATTAATTTGAAAATCAAGGATAAGAAACTTCATAATGGTTTTTTTAATTTAGCTGCCTTGAGATGAAATATAGGCCTAATTAAAATTACAAAGAACTAAAAAATTTACTGGTCAAATGCAGTGTTTCAAACTCGTCAGAAAACTAGCTAGACACTCAGGGCTTGCAGCTAGTATAAGTTATCAGCCCTGTTAAAGGTGCAACGATACACTTGCCTCACGATTCGTATCATGATACAGACTTTATGATACGATATGTATCGTGATACTTTTGATGCGCTTTTAAAAAATAACAAAAAAACAATTACGCATATTTTGGTATTATTTAATCTCCAACTTTAGTTACATAATTTTTTTCCACATATTTTTCCTAATCAGCTGTATAAATATCAGAATGTCAACATGATCTGCATAAGGTAAAAATCTAAAGTTGACATCAACATCGTTATTTAACACTGGCAACTATGAAATTATTTATGCTTTTTTTTTTTATAGATGTAATGAATTTTCTGAAATCAAAATATTTGATGACTAAGGTGACCTTTAATTTTAATTACATTCAAATTAATGTGGCATTAATTTCTTGTGACAACAGACAAATGCATTCATGGATAATCCTGTTTTATATGAGGTGCAATACGCATGTTGTTTGTCAGTTGGAAAACGTCCGCAAAAAAGTGCTTGCACGTAGAAACACTCAATTTGGGAACTTTGTTAACCAATTTTGTTAATATTACAAAACCGAAAATGTTACCGTATCGAAGATTTATGGGATGCACTGTAGCACGGGGCAAAATTAAATAATGCGAAGCATGTTTTTCAGCACCGGAAGCCATTTTGAAAATATAATTTTCAAACTGAATCGGACGGATAAAAATTTTCTGGATTGAAATACCGAACGGTATCATGACATTGAACCGTAGCATATTTTTACCGTGATATACCGTCTCAGGGTTTATCGTTGCACCCTTAAGCCCTGTTAAAATTCAGCCAGCCCACAGAAAACAGTTGACATTTGTTTAATTTTATTTGCATGCCTAACATACAGGAATTATTATTATTTTTCTTTTAATTTGTGTTTTCATTCATGACTTTCACAGATTTCTTACAAACTACATTTCTTTTGGAATCTCAACATTTTTTTGCATACAATATATATGCAAGAATAGGTATATGATAATTCACAATGGTGTGAAAGTTTGTTTTTATGTTTTTTAGTGGGGGTGAGAAAGGACAGAACACACTGAGTGAAATAATATGCATATAAACACAAAAATGAAAAGCAAATAAAAAATATAACATGCACAATAACTTATAAATTGACAGCTATAAATTCAAAGATTTTCCAATATGTGATTATATTATACACAAACAACGGCATGAACATAATACTTAGCACATACATGTACATACTTTTATTTATGAGAGAGAGGAAAGGGGAGATAAAAAAGCTGATGGGGCAATGGTTGCTTTGTTGCATAGCTGTTTATCAGGATTTGCTTATTTAAAAGATTTATTTACATATTTAAAAAGCATCATGCATTCTGTTAACAAATAGTTGGGGATATAGTAAAGACTTGCTAGATTAATTCAATAATATTCTCTAAGTGTCTCTCGAATTTTTCAAATTCACAGTTCTTTAAAAGTAAATATTTTTCCACTAGAAGCCTGTTTTCAATTTTCCTTTTGAGTTCGAACACATTTAAAGTTGGTATGTTTCAAGTCTACAAGTGAATATATACTGTTTTACAATATAACTTCACAGGTTTTGTATTCTATACATATTGTAGTTTTTATGGCTTACGGCCATCTAGTTGCCGGATAATCTTTACGGCAAAGAGTTCAGTTATCTGAACATGCGCGACAAAATAGTTCCATTCGAATGTTGCAAAGTTAACTGTTTGTTGTTCATAATAAATATCTTAAAGCAAGATTATATTTTCCATATGTTATTATCACTTATGTTATTGTAACCAATATGAATTGCCTTTATTTAAATAAACTCGAAATCTAACGCGAATGAATATTAACTGCAGTGTTTTCCCTAAGCCGTTTTTGCATAGAGGTATAGGCCCCCGCCATGCATCACACAGTGCCGCCATGCTTTCCGCTCTGCATATTTACATGTATTATAAGCAAAAAATCTTTTCCCAATTATTTCAAATCCTAACAGTGATAAGTAAATGTAAAGTTGTCGTTATTTCGTTCAATCTTCATAAAAACGTTTGCACCCGCAGAGAGCGTCGCTAACTTCGATCGACATCGATCTCAGCAAGGGGTCAAGTGTTTAACTGTTAAAGAACTGAACTTATGATTGAGATATATTGAAATTGGAATTATAAATCGGTAATAAATGCATAAATAAAGGGGCAATTACTACTTGTTTTAATATAATGTGCCTTCTTCGACACCTCCGCCATTATCGAATGTTGGGTATTTTCCAAGATCTAAAAATAGCACAATGTTCCCTCGATGGAGTTACCTTGGTTGTGCTATGATTGAATTGTTTATTTGTCATAAAAATATTGGAAACTTGAGACCAAATGTACTCAAATAAGAAAACAATATGCAGTTAAGCTTGATTGCAAGTCATATACGGAATGTCAGATTACTATAACATAGAGACATCGTATAGTATGCCTCTGAAAATGACTGTGTACACATGTCATGTAAAAAGAGACTGACTGCAAAGTTATAGTGCAGTATTTAATTTTAATTAAATTTGGTGTCAAAACAAGTTTGTTGTAATCGCATATTTCTGCCTGTTTCTTAAATTGCCCCCTCCCCCCTCCAAAGGGTTTATCTCTGTACAAAGGGAAAAAAATAAAACAGGTGTTAGAACTGCCTTGTGAATCTATAATTCTTATAAAAGCTTGTGAAGGTCAGCCTCTCAAAAAAGTAGAAAAACCCAATGTATATATATATGAATGTATATATATGAATAAATATACATTTATGAAATACAAATAAAATGGAATAATACTTGTTGGTGTAGATTTCATGAGAATTCATTAATTATAGTACATAACATGCAGTACATTTCATCATTTGGTTATATTATTTTTACGCGCAGTGATTTCGTGCTGGCTGTGGCGCTGTTACGTCGCACCGTGCACCAACTCTCGCGCAAGTTCATAGTGCGTAGGAATACAAGGTATACTGATATTTGAGAGCATGTTGGTTTTAAGTGTTTTTGTGTCCTAAATAGTTGAATGAATTTATATTTAATGTACTTCAGTCGTTGGATAAAAGAAAGAAAAAAATTGCCTCATATTGGAGTTTGAGTCTGACATCATCATTATTATTTTATGCAGTCTATGATTTTCCTAAAAGCAATGGTGGTTTCAACCAATTGATAAAAGAGGCGTCTAGATTTCAATCCTGTCTGTTTCGGTCACTAACGTTCGACCAATCAACAAATGGGGCATGTTGATATCGGTCCTGTTAGTTTCTATTGATCTATGAATTACATGTAGCTAGTTACTTTCTATAGAGCTATAAATAAACTAAAGTTTCAGTAAGAAACAGAGGGAATCATACTCGATCCATGTAAATATAGACATACCAAACCCGTAAGCCATTATGGCCCTTCAGGCCTTTGATTTATATTTACAAAGAAGTATACTTTGCTTATGGAACATTAGGGAGACCCTGTAGTTTCTTAAAAGAAACTCTTCAATGTCACTCCATAGTTCTTTTACAAATGAGCATTCTACAAAAAGATGACTGATTGTTTCAGAATCTTGGGTACAAAAAGAGCATTTAGGGGATTCAATAATTTTAAGCTTATGTAAGTAATAATTTGTAGGTAATATCCTGTGTAAAATTTGGAATTGTAACCAATGGAATTTAGATTCTTTAGTTGTGTTAAAAGGAAGTTCAAATCTTTTATATCAATCATTTATTTTTAATTATTTTTGCATGTAAAACATTCACAAATGTGACGTTCCTTTTCATAAACTTGGGTTTTTTCTTCAGTTATGTTGTTATCGTATACCCTTTTTTCAAGGCTGATAGTCCTAAATTATTCCGTAGCATGTCTGGGGACTCTACCTCACCATGTTCACATGTTGCTTCAGAGAATAGTCTATGTAAATTAAATGCTTATATGGACTGCTGTTAAATGACCATACAAGAAAAGCAATAATGTGACTAGGATTGAATCAGTTAAAAAATCTTAAAATCCTCATATTATGTACACTTTACTCAAAAAAAATCCCCACTTCCAGTTGGGCGCTCATAGAAACAAACTTGTTTGTCCCTGCCAAAAGTTATGCGTCTAAGGTGGTCAGGCGGACAGTTATTTCAAACACTGGTCAAGTGGACCGGTGACGTCATGAAATTTACTGGTCTGAACAAATATTCACAGGTCAATATTTGACTTTCAAATAAAATAAATAAAACAAAAACAATCAAAAATACAGAATATTTATATTTAAAAGTAGAATAAACTTTCCTGAATCTCCACTACTTTTTAAAAAAAATTTGCATATGGTAAAGATAAGTATAAGTTTCATAATAGCCTTAATAGATATAGAAAGCGGCCAATGCTTGATGCGCAGGATATTTCATCAAGTTACTTGCATTTTTTTTTTCCTTGAAAATTTGAAGTGATTTCTTCAAATTCTGTTTAAAAGCATAAAAGCAGGCGCTCCACAATATCTTTTGAACCTAATTATATTATAACTTGGCTATTTTTTTAAACATATACTAGGAATATATATTAGGAGAAAAAGATGATGGCTATATTTTGTTTTTATTGTAGCAACCAGTTTATTTCTGGTTATGCTAGAAAGTGGGCATGCGCAAATGAAAATTTCTGGTTTTGATAAAATTGTTTTTGAAAGTTATTATCATTATATTGTAAAACTGTTCAATATCATACATGTATTGATATCACCTTCATGAAAGTTTTTTATATTTTCTCAATATTTATAAGTTCAGTATATAAATGCTCATCTGGAGAGGAATGTATAAGATGTTAAAGTAATTAAGTCATTATGAATATAGGTAGATGTCTGCCTGGTAATGCACCAAGTCAAACAATACGCTGAGTGTATCGAGTTACCAAGAGCCACTGAGACAATTTCTATTAAACTATGCGCAAAACAATATATTGCAAAGGGAAATCCAGTTTTAAATAGAATTCAAATCCACTATTTAGGAAAGATAATAAAGAGTTATTGAAATATTTTTATTAAATACTTTGTCTCATTTCGACTTAAAAGTTAAATGTTGTGCAGAAGCATGTTCTGGTGGCAAAGGTTCAGGTTTGTTCTAATCTTGATCTCTGGTATGTAAGGTAGGGCTAAAGTCTCTGAAACGTTTTTCCGTGCACTTACAGTGCATTCACCATGCATTCACTTGCACTCTTTGTTCTGCTTCGATCCTGCTCACCGTTTACAAAGCGATCATCTTTCATTCAGCGTTCACTTATCGTTCAGTCAGATTATATTACATTTAGGTTGTTGCTGATAACAATACATACATGTAGTTTATTTGTTATTTTTTTCTGATTATAGACAAAACACAATGTAAGAATAACTCCCGAGGCTCTCGGAATAAATTTTTCATCTTACGTTCACAGATCATTTACTGTGTTCATTGTCTTTTTGCACTTTGTTTGCACTCTGAGTTTGCTCATTGTTCATAAGCACTCATCAAATTCTATGCAGCTTGCCTCACCCTCTGCTCAGAGTGCAGTCTCTGTTAGCTCCACATGTGCTCAACGTTTACTCACTGTTTTGGAAATTGGAAAGTAGAGCATTTCAGGGACTGTGCAGGAGGGATAAAAATTTTAAAAAGATTATCTTTTTTTAGATTATTTCACTGAAAAAATGTTGACATTCATTTTGTCAAAGCAATCTGCGGTAGTATTGGTTCAAGTTTGTTCACATCATGACAGTTGGGGATTGGATGGATCCACAATTGGGAGGACAAATTTTTACAAAGATATTTTTACTGAAAAATCTTCCTTTTTTTGAAAGGTGTATATATACACACATGATGGACAAATCTTTTATCTCAATCTTCAATGCTTTTATTTTTAAAACTACATTTCAAGCATCAGAATAATGAAGACTTTGATATAAGGTAGGAATTAATGCATGTGTATTTTGGAAGTGCAGTGTTATGACATGTAAAATTTAACTTATTATCCATTTACATGTATACTTATATAATAATTGTGATTCTAATATGTTCAAACTCTGACCATTGAGCTAATAATGGGGTTAAAAAGAAGGGATCACAATTTTATATCAGTATAATTTGCATTTTATCCCATTCTAAACTTGGCCCATCAAGTGACTTAATGGGTTTTTTAGACAGGTTAAAAATCAACATAGGATTGTGTAAGTTAATTATTCCCAAAAATCATATGTTCAAGACATCCTATGATCCAGTTTATAACAATTTATTACATGTGTTAAATCAGAATAAATAACTTTTAATATGTTTTGGTTTCAAATTGTTGAACGACGATCAGTGGGGCAAAAAACCTCAATGTTAAGCTAAAAAGTTTAATCATCTTTGTATTTACTTTACTTAATTGGCCATAATTTTTTTAAATGTATAAAGCTTGTTTAATCAGAATTGTGGTTATGTTGGTCAGATGTGAGGTGTTAGATGTGAGGCTCTTGCATTAATCCGATTACCAAACAACAACATTGTCAATTGGTGCATTGTAGTGTTTAGCTCAGCTGAGCTGTGAGCTTCAAGTGAGCTTTTCTGATCATTTTTTGTCCGGTGTCCATCTGTCTGTCCGTCCGTTTGTAAACTTTTTACATTTTCAACATCTTCTTGAGAACCACTGGGCCAATTTCAGCTAAATTTTCAATGAAAATTAGAATATATTTAAAAAAATTAATACTTATATACAATAATCAATGCAGTCTATATTATTTGTTTTCTTAAATTCCATTGCATTATGTTGTTAATCAAAGAAACAGAGAGAGAGAGAGAATTCAAATGCTTTTTATTTACTTTAATTAAAATACTTTGATATAGTCATAAATTTCCATTATATATGAATAAGGTTCAAATGAGCTTTTCTGATCATCTGTTTTCTACCTGTTTATCTGTCAATCTGTAAACTTTTCACATGTTTTACTTCTCTAGAACCACCAGGCCAAATTTAACCAACCAAACTTGGTACTAAACATCCTTATGGAATTAATTAATCAGTTTGTAATGGATTCCCATTTTCAAAGAAAAGGACAAAACCTTACTCAGTGGGAGTTTAATGTATCAGTGGAAATAAAGCTTATGTCTTAAACTTATTTCTCTCAAGAACCATTACACCAGAAATGTCATTATTTATCCAATTTGTTAAAATCATGTCTCTGGGACCAATATTAAGTGTCCCAAAAGGGTTTCAAAGTTTGACGTATCACATAAATATATAAGGGAAATTGTTTAAAAAACTTTTAAAACAACTACAAAGCTACAACTTGTGAGATTACTCTAATATTAGCACCCTCTGTATGAAGATTTTAAATTGTTCAAATGGAGGACTTTGGCCAATACCAAGTTCCAAGAGGGGTTCTTAGTTCAACATAGAAATATATACTAGTATAGGTCAAACATTTTAAAAATCTACAATACTACAATACTTAAATTTGTGAGATAACTATGCAAGCATTGTGTGATAATGTAGAATGAAAATAATACAAACCGTGACCCCCTGGCTAATACTGGGGCCCTATATTATTATGCCCCCTTCGAAGAAGGGAGGGCATATTGCTTTGCTGCTGTCTGTTTGTCAGTAAGTCGGTTCACCAACAGTTTCCGTTCCTTTTGTTCGCAAGGGATGCACATATTGAAATGAAATTTGGTATACAGGTTTATCATATTAATATCTAGGTCAAGTTTGATTTATGGTGCGATCGAGCAATTTTCGATAGAGTTATGCCCCTTGGACGTAGAAAAATTCCAAATATTTGCAGTTTCCGTTCATTTTCTTCGCATAGGATGCACATATTGAAATAGAATTTGGTATACAGGTTTATCATAATAATATCTAGATCAAGTTTAATTTTTGGTATGTTCTAGCATTTTATGACTGAGTTATGTGCCTTGGACTTGGAAAAATTTCAATTATTGTAGTTTCCGTTCATTTTCTTTCCAAGGGGGGGGGGGGGGGGGGGGGGGCATAGGTGTTTTACAAATATCTCTTGTATTTTTAATTTTATAATTACAGATGCCTAAGAGAGTGAGAAGTAACAGCAAGCTGAAACGCCAGAGAGATAAGATAAGAAAAAGGGAAAGTAGACAACAGGAAATCCTTAATGTACCACCACCAAATGAAGTCGAGTCTATTGACCCTTGCGGGTCAGTGGATGGAGCTTTTACAGCTCCTCCCGGTAATCTTCCGGGGTCTGGTTTGATGGGGTTCCCACCTAAAGAGGAAAAACCCCTGGCCAGGATGCAGGCCTCGCCTCGAGTGAAAATGCATCCACCTGCCTCGAGGTTTCCATCTCCTCGGGGAAGTCGTCTGTTTGTCAAAAACGTGACAAAGGCACCGTCCCCTGACTCCCCAGCGTGGGTTTGTACTCCTGCGAGAGTACCTGGGCATGATGAAGGCTCTGAGCCTAGTCCAGCAGGTCAGGCGCAGCTGGACACCTCCATGCTAAGAGGGTCCAGCAGTATATCAAAAGATGAGGAAATAAAGACAGTATTCAAAACGGCTTCTGATTGTAAAAACAGTACTGACTCGGTCACAGTGAATCTTGTATGTTCTGAACGGAAATACAACACTTGTGTAAATCTTAACACAACTCAAAACAAAGCTTGCAATACATTTGAAAATGAGATTGACAATAAGGAGAAAAATTCAGATTTACAAAACGAAAATTGTGAAAAAGTCGCTGAATGTAATGTACTGAACAACTGTATTCAGGGTTCATTTCATCAGGCAAATCCAATGTTTGGCGACAATGCAGGAACTCAATGTGTTGCTAATTGTTTAGCAGGGCTAGCTTTCGAACATGTTAAAAAAAGCATTCACTGGACAACACATGACATGAACAAAATTTTAGCTACAGGTAATGAGTTGTACACTTTTTTGCAACGGAGCTCACTGATTCAAAGCAGATATTTGTTAGTAGATGAGTTACCACAGTACTTTGAATGTTTTGAAAGATCATTTGAATTTACAACAAATTCAACATTAGCTAGCATGATCTGCTTTTCAAATGAGGAACCCTGCTATGCAGACTTTGATGCATACCCATTGTATGAAGCTTTACAAATGGCTTTGACAGAAACAGAAGGATGTTTCGTATGTTTTGCAGGAAACACATTTTTGATTGGAAAAACAAATGATGTATACTTTACATTTGACTCCCATTCAAGGACTACACGAGGCCTGTTTAGCCCAAACGGAAAGAGTACAAGACTTCTGTTTAAAAGTGTAGATGATCTTTTCATGCATATACAGACACTTGCCAGATCAATGGGATTTTCAGATGTTGTTGAGTGCAATTTAACTGGTGTAAACTGCTGTTCAGTTTCAATGGAAATAGTAAACAAAGTTCCGAAAACTGATGAAAATCTAACCGAAAATAATCAACAACTCAATGAAGAAAATAGAGGTGATGAGGTTCTTTACCTTCATAGCGAAAAAGAAACATATAGGTTTCACTGTTTGCCAGAGAGTACTAGACAGCAACTATGCAATGTTCTAGGTATAAAATATTCTGATGTTGAAACCATTAAAAATTGTGAAATGTCTGAAAAAGAATTAGGAAAACCATGTGTATGCGAAGAGATTATGGCAGATGGAAACTGCTTTTTTAGAGCAATCTCTTACTCTTTAAGTCATTCACAAGAGTATCATCACACTTTACGCATAGCAATTTGCAATCACATATTGAGAAATAAAAATGTATTCAAGACATTTTTGAGATCAACTGAAACGTCCATAGAAAGCCATGTGTTGTCTATGATGCGGACAGGAAAGTGGGCTACAGAGTTGGAAATTTTGGCATGCGCTCATTTATTAGGTTTGGATATTTTCACATTCTCTGGTAGTCGCTGGATAAGATTTTCAGGAAAAAATGTGTGTCAATCTTTCATACCAAAAAAGGTTGCTTGTATTTGAACCATAAGGACGAAAATCACTACAATGTTGTTCTCGATGTTGGTGATTCAAATGCAAGTGTGGGAGATGGTTTGAAAATCGAATCGGTCAATGTGAAAACAGATACTCATTCAACACAGCGCTTCCTTGATAAAAAAGAAAAGAGCCTTCAGTACAAAAGAGAAACGTTTAATAGAAAATACAAAGAAAATGCAGAGTTCCGAAATCAGAAATTGAAAAAAGCTTTTCTAAGGTATACAATGGATGATGAATTCAGAATGTCCTTGAAAGAGAAAAATCAAAAACGGTATCAAAATTATGCTTCATACAAAACACATGCAAAGTTAAGAAGTCGGACCAAATACAGAGAGAATGCTTATAGAGACAGAGTGCTTACTCGAGCAGCAGTAAGATATAAAACTGATTCTATACACAGGGACAATATCAAGCAGAAGATGGCGAAAAAGTACAGGACAAACCGTGTACATAGAGAAACATGCAGAAAACAGAGTTTACAAAAATACAAAACCGACACTTTGTATAGAGAGAATGTTAAGACTAGAAGCAAAATGAGTTACAAAAATAATGATGAGCACAGGCAAAGAATGAAAACACGAAGTGTAACAAAATATGAAATGAACGAAAAGCACAGAGAAGATGTAAAGAAAAGAAGTACTGAAAAGTACCACTTAAACAAAGCTCACAAGAAGAAAGTAAAAGACACAAGTATTCTGAAATATAACTCCGATGAAAACTTTCGAAGAACGTTACTTCAAACAAGGGCAATGAGGTACAAAACTGATGAAGCATTCCGATTGAAAGCAAAGGAGAAAAGTAAACAAAACTATTTCTTTAATCCCTGTGTGAAAGAAATGAAAAAGGAAAATTCCAAACAATCAAGGCTGAGTAAAAAATTAAAACTTGAACACGAGGAACAGGTTGTCAATCTGTTCAAAAGAAGTACTGCTCGAGGACCAGACTTTGCATGCTGCTGTTGTCATCGATTGCTGTTCGAAAATCAAGTACAACGATGTGATAAAAACATGTACGCTAAAAGCGAAAAAGCTGCTAATGTAGCTGAAGTTTGCATAACGGATGCGTTTTTACATAAATGCACTGATCAATGCTCAGAAAACTGTTCAAAGTCTTCACTTTGGATATGTTATACATGTCATCGTAAAGTACTTAGTGGTGATATGCCGCCAGAAGCAGCAGCAAATAAAATGCATCTTGACCCTGTACCTGAAGAACTCTCTTGCCTAAACAGTTTGGAACAGCATCTGATCTCGTTGCATATACCGTTCATGAAAGTCATGGCTCTGCCAAAAGGTGGGCAAAAAAATATACATGGTCCAGTAGTTTGTGTACCCTCTGATGTTAAAAAAACGAGTATGCTACCTTTGAAACCAAACGAAAATCTTTTGCTGCGAGTAAAATTAAAGAGAAAGCTGAACTACAAAGGTTATTATGAGTATCAGTTCATAAACCCTGCTAACCTTACCAGTGCGCTTGAGTACTTAAAACAAAACAACCAATGGTATGAAGGAGTTGCAATCAATAGAGAAATGGACAGTTTTGATGGTAATGAAGATTTGCCACAAGAACAAACCGAACCATGTGATGAAGATAGTGAACCACAACAGGTAGCTATCGACTCGTGCTTACAACCTGTAGATATAGCGCAAGAGGTTTTAGATCATTTTTTTGATGATGTTTTTAACATTGCTCCAGCTGAAGGAAAGAATCCAGTTCGAATGCTACAGGAATCTGGAAATGAGGCAAAATCTTTTCCATGTCAATTCCCAAGTGGCAGGTTTTCGTATGATGAATAAAGAGAAAAAAGAATAACACTTGCTCGATATTTCAATAACAGATTAATGAATGCAGATAACAGATTTGCCAAAGACACGAATTACATATTCTTTAGCCAATACATGTCTGAACTTAATCAAGTTATTGAAAAAACACAAATTTCAATTCGCAAGACTGTTGCTAAGGTTGACAAAAGGAACGATGTAAGCCCCGACATGATACGAAATCCTGAAACCCTCTCAAAATTGTTAAGAAACGACGAAGCTATACGGTTTATGCAACCGATTAGAGGTACTCCTGCATACTGGTCAGCAATACAAAAAGACCTCTTTGCTATGCTTAGACAACTTGGGATTCCCACTTGGTTTTGCTCATTCTCTTCTGCAGAGTATAGGTGGAATGATGCAGTCAGTTCTTTGCTCAAACAACAAAATGATCACAGAGAACCGGAAATGCTAGACTGGGCTGAAAAAAATGAGATTTTAAAAAGCAATCCTGTTACTGTGGCGAGAATGTTTGAACATAGATTTCGTATGTTTCAACGGGATGTTATCAATTCTCCATTAGAACCTATCGGGAAAATAATCGATTTCTTTCAGAGAGTTGAATTCCAACAAAGAGGCTCACCACACATGCATTGTTTATTTTGGGTTGAAAATGCTCCAAGAATAGATGTCCATGGCAAGCAAGCAGTAGCTGATTTTATTGACAAGTATGTTACATGTTCAATACCACAGGAGAGTGAAGATTCAGAACTGAGAAATATCGTACTTGATGTTCAACAACACAGTAAAAAACACTCGAAATCTTGCAAGAAAAATGGAACAGAATGCAGATTTAACTTTCCTAGACCACCATCACAGCGAACATTCATAACAGAAGTTAATGAGGATGAGAATGTTGATGAAACAGAAACAGAATCTTCTCTCGAAACGGACACAATTGATTCGAAATCAGAGCTTAGCAAATCCCAAGCTAAAGACGTACTATTAAGTGTATGGAATAAGATTCAGTCCGATTCAGACGAATTCAAAACAACAGAAGAAGTTTTCAATGAATTGTCTTTGACTCAAGAAGTATACGAGAATGCCCTGAATATTTTGTCAAAAAAATTGACTGTTGTTCTCAGGAGACAACCAAATGAGGTATGGACAAATCAGTATAACCCGTGTCTCCTAAAATGTTGGAATGCAAATATGGATATCCAATTTGTTCTGGACCCTTTCAGTTGCATTGTATACATTGTGTCATACATTTCCAAATCTGAGAGAGAAATGGGCATGCTTTTAAGACAAACTAAAATTGAAGCACAAGAAGGTAATCTTGATGCAAAACATACCTTAAAGAAAATAGGGTCTGCATACTTAACTCATAGAGAAGTAACAGCCCAAGAAGCTGTATACAGAGTTTGCAACTTAAGAATGAAAGAAGCCTCCAGAAAAGTCATTTTTATTCCAGTCGGAGAGAACCCCACTCGTATGACAAAACCACTGTCTCAAATGAAAAAGACACGTCATTGTGCAGAAAATAGCGAAGGTGGTGACGAAGATGACGACATCTGGATGACAAATATTGTGGAAAGGTATGAAAATCGTCCAAACAGCAATGACTTTAACAATATGTGTCTAGCTGAGTTCTGTTCTGGTTTCCGCATTCTTGCCAAATCTCAGGTACCAAAAGGAAGGAACGAGAATGTTTTCGAACTTCAAAACTCAAAAGGTTTTGTCCAAAAGAGAACAAGAACAAAAGAGGCAGTCGTTAGATATCCGAGGTTCAATGCAGAGAAATCATCGGAGAAGTATTATCAATCTCAGTTGCAACTCTTCCTGCCATATCGCAATCAAACACAATTGAAACCAGAAGGTTTTGAAACATACGAATCATTTTATGATGATGGGTTTGTCAAATTGCACAACAAACGATCAGTACAATCTGTTAAACAGATAGTGGAATCAAATCACACTCGCTATGCAGAAAATGAGAATTCAATGGACAGAGCTCAAGAAATGTATGAACATTTAGGAGAGCCGGAAGATGCATGGGCGAATTTGTGTCCTGAAACAGAAATAAGTAGGGATGAGTGTATCATGGAAAGGAATTCAGACCTAAATACAGACGATGTTGCAGACACTATTCCAGATATTGAACACGAATCGACTAAAGCGGATATTATATATCACGTTCAACAAAGTAATGTCTCAAATGAAGAAATGTTACGCATCATGCAAAGCTTAAATGAAACACAACAAAGAGTTTTCTACTATGTGCGAGATTGGTGTCTAAGAAAAACAGTGAATGACAATCCGAAACCAAAGGCATTCCACATTTTCATAACTGGAGGTGCAGGCACAGGGAAAAGTCAACTTATTAAGGCAATCAATTTTGAAGCCTCTCGCTTATTCGCTAGGACTATGTCATCACCAGATGCTTTATCAGTTTTGCTTACAGCATTCACTGGCACAGCGTCCTTCAACATTGGTGGCTGTACAATTCATAGTGTATTTTCATTGACAAAATATTTGCCTATTCCATACCAACCACTGAAGGAACAAACTTTAAGCGAAATTAGAGTGAAACTTGCAGACTTACAAATTCTGGTCATTGATGAAGTTTCGATGGTTTATAAACGACTTCTGTACTATATCCATGAACGATTAGTCCAAATTAAGAAATGCAAAGAACCGTTTGGTGGTGTCAGCATCATTGCAGTAGGCGACTTTTTCCAACTACCTCCGGTAAAACAAAGAAAAGACGAAAGACTTTATAAAGACAATGCTCTTTATCCAACAGACTACTGGCAGGATTTCCATCAAGTCGAATTGACTGAAATAATGCGCCAACGCGACGACGTGCCTTTTGCAACAGCGTTAAATCTGCTCCGCACTCGAACTTTGGAAGAACCTCTCGCAAATGAAACAATTGATTTAGTACATGAATGTATTAGAGAAGGTCCAGAAGATGTTCTCCATGTGTACTCAACAAACAATGAAGTTAATGCATACAATTTGAGGATGCTATACCACAAATGCGAAGATTTCAAAGAGATAATTGCAAAAGATTATAAAAAGGATAGGACCACCGGCAAACTCTGTCTAACAGATAAAACTGTTCAAAGCAAAAATGACAGTCTATCGAGCTCGTTGCTTTTTGCGGTAAATGCTCGAGTAATGCTCACCAGAAATTGTGATGTCAAAGATGGTCTTGTTAACGGAGTCATGGGCTACATTTCCCATTTCGTATATGGAGATGTACAAAAAACAAATGTTACAGCTATAGCCGTCGTCTTTGACAGCAAAGATGTGGGGAAAACATCTGGAAAACAAACAAAAAATGGAAACCTGGTATTAATTGAGAGAGTTCAGGAAGAGATTGTTTTAAGAAAATCAATCACATGCGTTAGACACCAGTTTCCGTTAAAACTATCGTGGGCCTGCACAGCTCATAAGGTCCAAGGAATGACTGTAGATAAAGTCGTTGTCAATCTAGATAAGACATTTGCCCCAGGCCAGGCTTATGTGGCATTAACAAGAGTTACATCAAAAAATGGATTATACATCGAAACAGACAACAGAGAAAAATTAACAAGAAAATTATATGCAGATTCTGATGTAAAGTTAGCCATGGGTGATATGCGAAAACTAGTTTTTGAGGATCAACAAAGCACATCTGTTCACGAAAGAAAAGTAATCCTTCACAACATCCAAAGCTTGAATAGAAACTTTAGTCACATGAAAAACGACAGACGTTTTCTTGACGCTGACGTCATATGCTTAAATGAGACTTGGTTGTGGCCAGATCAAAATGCAGGTCATCTAACAATTGATGGCTTTCAACTTCACCATCTAGTAAGAAGAGAAGCATATAATAGTGATGGTCAACATACCAAATTGTTGCATGAATCAAAGGGAGGGGGTGTCGCTATGTATATAAAGGAAAATGAAGATGAAAAAAAAATTGTTCAATGTTCAGTTCAAAATATAGAGAGCATTGCTGTCAAGTTTTTGAAAGAAAACTTCATCATTGTTACTGTTTATCGGCCGCCAACATTGAAAATTTCTGTGTTTCTGCAAGCCCTTCAATCACTCATAGACGAGATAACCTTACAATGCAACACATGTATCTTCATAGGAGATTTCAATGAAGATGCGAAGTCAAATGGACCAATACAAACCTTTATGATAAACCATGGGTTCTCTCAGATTGTCCATTATTTCACAACAGAAGGTGGAACTGCTTTAGATCATGTTTACATATCTAATTCGGTAAACGCGTACACTAAAAAACTTTCTACATTTTACAGTTATCATGACGCTGTATGTATCTTTCTTAGCGTTTAATCACAGCGTACACGAATGACAGCAACAGTGGGACAATTTCAATGTCTAGTTTGATAGATATTCTATATCTCCGACATTTACTTCCTCGTAAAACGAAACATGATACTAGTAAACTCAATTTCAAATTCACCTGGTCGTAAAATTGTGCTAATCTTTATTCTTTATAAGTATTCATTAATGCATAACTTTTGATTTCCAATCAGTAGATACAAATGATATTAAAAAATCCCCATTGTACATAGTAGTCATATAGTTGTATAGTTTTAGTTAGCCTTCTAATGACTAGGTCATCAGCATAGTTTGATTGACACAGAGCCTGATTTATCCACGAGAATCTTTAAACAATTCTCTTTATCAATGCAATTTAGTTGAATAATGGTTATTTTATGTTTAGATATAAAGTACATACAATAGTTTTCATGTTCAATAGCAAGAAAAGATGAGATTCGAATCAAGTCCGTAAAGATCTTGAATATATTTACCAACATTTTGGGATTAATAGAAAAGCCGCGTTAGATATTATTGTTTTGCCTTGGACAAGAATGTTTCGACGTCATTGGATGAACCGCACCACGTGATTGCCTTATTAATTTCTTAACTCGGCGAGGGTCAAAATTCATACGGCAACATGGCGTACGTAATGTTATTCAACCATACCTTTAATTATTAATCTAAAACATTTCGAGTGATCCACCCCCCCCCCCCTCCTCTTGCCAGTGACGTAATATTACGATCCTGCAATGGCACCCAGGTGCAATTTTGGTGTTTTTGCCATTTATTATAGCCGAAATGACGAGTTGGAACTCAAATCTATTGTAGAGACAAAATATTTATTTTGTTATACCCAAACATAGCATTGTTTTTAAAACAAAAAATAAATTGAAAAACATTTCATTGATGTTATATGACCCGATTAAATGTAATTATTTTACATATTCCTACTGCAGTTTACCAAAGTATGTGAAATCAATGTCACGTAATTTAATCAACTTAATTTGTCATCAATCTGTCATCAAATTATAGCTCATAAAAGTAGATTTTAGATAATGAATGTTACAGCATTCATCATTCAAAATATATAAATTTATGATTAAAGATACAACGATCCAAATTCTCTGAAAGCCCTTTCAATACACAGACAAAGCAATTCCAATGCTTACAAATATAAACGTACACTTTAATGTTAAAGGCAACCTAATTTTAGTGTTTCATATATCAATGCACGCATGCAATTGTAAAAATTTATATCAAAGAAGTTGTACAAGATAGAATAGAAAGCAGTCTACCATTTTTAAAAGCAGCTGACAATGCAGCTGAAAACATGTGTGTTTCACTTCAGATTTTCCTATTGTATTCTTACGAAATAAAAATAAAATTACGTTGACTGTGACAATCGGAAGTACACACAAAACTCTTTCACATACCAGATAAATATAACTCTGAGCTTCCGATAATTGGAGGGCCTTACAAACCGGATTTATGTTGTATCGCTTATTTGTACCACGAGGAATTTATTTGACAGCAATTACAAGTGCTGAAAAATACAAGATAATGGTTTCACTACAATATCATCGAATACGATTAAAACGGACTCTCTAAACTGAACACATCCTCACTTTTTAGATGATTTAAAAATGGTTTACCAATACCAGTTCATTTTAAAATGAACGGACATAAATATGTCAAATAACCTATCAAGAGGCCTCACTCAAAAATGAATATAGGTTGTAGCAACTCATGGGATAAAACGCAGAATACATCCTTATATAATAATTCTGGTCATTGAACAATTCACCCCGTTTTTTGTATCGTTGTTAAGAATGTAATAAATCCAGAGGTGCTCGAATGAAAGTTCACGAGACTTCACCGAAATTTGTTCAGTTCCAGTAAAATTTCGATCGAAAGTAAAAGTGTTCGGGAAATATTCTCAAATTACGTACGTACTGGTCATTTTTCATATCATATCCTACTTTGATTCATGTTAAAACATGAAAATCTAACATATATATGTCTTATTTCATCATCTTGAGGTTATTTAAACTAAACGATGTTATTCCGAACAGAGTTAGTGTTCGTGTTCAACCACAATACACGTGGTTAAAAGTATAAACATTGGGTTGCTCAATAAAATCATAGTCATGTTTGAGGCTTTTGGCGCAATACCATGCTTTTAAAAAAAGAATGTGTGTCTGTTTTGTATAAAAACTTAGAATATCGAGCTATTTTCAAGAACATTCTGCATAAAATACCATAGTCTGTTTCACTATTGATGCTATTACTAGGTCAGACGCGGATCAAAAATAAAATTTAAAGGGAGTCCGCTTCTAAGCATGTTAATTGTTGCAATTGCAGAAAAAACCTATAATTTTTATTGTCATATGCATTTGTAGAGCTCATTTTATCCACCAATTAATGAAGATAAAGTTTTAAATCAATGAACGACTGTATCTTATGTTTGACTACAAGTACCTATTGATTATATGAAATAGACTATAAACACGAGGCACGATTTTGCTGCAAACTAAAATGGTCTAATAAAAAGGTCTTAATTTAAATGCCAATAACATTCGCAGTGGTTCAATTATTACCTGGGAGAAGTAAAAAAAAAATTGTTCTATCAACAAACCCGAGCATGATAATCTTCTCGAGCCCAGCATGTGTTTTTTAAGTAAATGCGCATGCGTAATAGTATAGAAAGCGAAAAGATGTGTCATACTGCAACTTTAAATAAAAATTGTAAGATCAATAGAAATTTGTATTTTTTCACTTTCTAAGCAATTAAAAATGCCAAAAATGCAATCAAAATGTTCTCTGACCATACATAATAGAAACAGGTCAATAAAGAGTATACTTATATATGCCCCTTATATACATAATATATAAGATTATACAAAGATGATTTTTAAAAAGATACATCAGGTGGCGTATCAGAACAGCAGATTTTAATCATGTTGTGTTTTCTTTTTAATCTTTAACAATAATTTTTTTTTTCCACAAACGGCTGTGTTTAAACAAATTTATGTCTTTAAAACTAAAAACTGTTTTAAAATCGGACTATGCATTATGGATATTGGGGTAAAATGTTGTTTTTTCTGGAAATTTTGATTCCACATTCTTGGCTAAGAAAATAGTGTTATGATCAAATTTATATTAACTCATGTCTAAAATAATGCAATAATTGTTCAATCGCACTTGAACACATTCGGATTTTTATGTCATTCTTAAATTTAATTACATTTTTGTTAATATCATACTCAGAATCATACGTATTTTGTTA
This sequence comes from Magallana angulata, assembly GCF_025612915.1. NCBI lineage: Eukaryota > Metazoa > Mollusca > Bivalvia > Ostreida > Ostreidae > Magallana > Magallana angulata. The sequence goes on from NC_069111.1 coordinate 11,096,614, forward strand.
ACTCTTAGTATGAATAATCAATCCATTTTTTATCTTTTTTGTTTCAGTTTATCATGTTCTTGGTTAAAATACTCTGCTTCTTAGAGGAAATTCCAGCTTTACTTTCAACATTAATGGAAGACCCACTCGTTGCTTTGCAACGAGCTTTGCTCTAGTTATTCTTTTTTTTCTTTTTCTGACTTTTTTGGAGCGCTATTTCTCAAAAACTATACAACCGATTCGCACAAAATTTTCAGGACGGATAAAGCATGATCGGCGCTACATATTATAAAATTTTTAAAGGATGACGTCACTTCCGGTTTCAGATATTGACAATTTTGTAAATTTTTAAGGGTCATTTTGTCCACGCATCTCCTCCGAAACTAATCAAGATAGAAGATTGAAATTTTCAGGGATTGTAGATGAATGTATGTAGATGTACCCCCATGCTTCCAATGATGAAAATTGCTCAAGGCCTCAAAGCTCGCCTGAACCTGAAAATTAGCACCAAATTTTTTCACGAAATTTTTGCACATTTTCTGTGATATCTTTTGATGTATAAATATTTTGTTAAAACATATAATGCAAAAGTTGTTTCAAATTACACGGGCTTTCGTTTAATATCAAGAAAAAGGGGCTGGCCCCTCAAATTAGGGGCCAAGAGGGCTGTAAAGTCTTCTTACAATAACTCTTTACTGAATAATAATTTGTTATTAATTATAGAAGCAAAAATGTTCATTGTTGGGCTGTTTATCTATACAACACCATATTAAAGTCATATGTTACGTAATTAGGGGTTTCAAGGGGCCAGAAATTCAAAAATTTGATCATTAATATCTGAAAAAGGAGAAATATTTTTAAAAGCAATGTAGAACAAAAGTTGCTCAAAATAATGTTTTGAACAGTATGCTACCTTAAATGTTTTTGTTTATGACCCCATTTAGGAGTTAAAGGGTCGGCCCCTAAAACACATTTGTACATATATCTCAAGAATGGTTAACATTTCTTGAACACTTGTAGAACAAAATATGTTTGTATTTGCAAGACCTTTCAAGAAAAAGGGGCTGGCCCCTCAAATTAGGGGCCAAGAGGGCTCTAATGTCTTCTTACAATAACTCTTTACTGAACAATAATTTGTTATTAAATATAGAAGCAAAAATGTTGTTTGTACATCTGTTCATCTATACAGTACCATACCTAAGTCATAAATAATGTAATTAGGGGTTTCAAGGGGCTATAATTCAATATTTTGATCATTAATATCTGAAAAAGGAGAAATATTTTGAAAAGCAATGTAGTACAAAAGTGGTTAGAAATAATGTTTTTTACAATATGATACCAAATATTTTGTTGTTAGTGGCCCCGGTAAGGGGTTAAAGGGTCGGCCCCTAAAATACAGTTGTTTAGATATCTCGAGAACGGTTGATAATTCATGAACACTTCTAGAACAAAATATGTTTATATTAGCAAGACCTTTTTTTGATATCAAGAAAAAGGGGCTGACCCTTCAAATTAAGGGCCTGAAGGGCTACTAAGTCTTTTTATAATAACTCTTTTCTGATCAATAATTTGATATAAATCATAAAGCAACAAAGGGGCTTTTATAAAGCTTAATTTAAACTGATATCCGTTTCAAAATTGGACGATGCATTACAGAGATATTGGGATTTAAAAATTGAGTTTTCCGGAAATTTTGATTCCACGGTCTTGGTTAAGGCAATAGTGTTGTGTTCAAAGATTAATTAACTCGTACCTAAAATAATTCGGAAATTGTTAATTCGTACTTAAACATAATCGGATTTTTTTTGTTAAGTCGTTCTTGAAATCAGAAAGGTTTTTGTTAAGTCGTACTTAAAATAATTCGTATTTTGTTAAGTCGTACGAGGACTAATTCGATTTTTTTCATCTTTTTATTTTAGTTTTTCTTACTATTGGTATAAGAGCTCTGCTTCTTACAGGAACTTACAGCTTTACTTCCAACATTAACGGAAGACCCACTCGTTGCTTTGCAACGAGCTTTGCTCTAGTTATTCTTTTTTTTCTTTTTCTGACTTTTTTGGAACGCTATTTCTCAAAAACTATCCAACCGATTCGCACAAAATTTTCAGGAAGGATAAAGCATGATCGGCGCTACATATTATAAAATATTCAAATGATGACGTCACTTCCGGTTTCAGATATTGACGATTTTGTAAATTTTTAAGGGTCATTTTGTCCACGCATCTCCTCCGAAACTAATCAAGATAGAAGCTTGAAATTTTTAGGGATTGTAAACGAATGTATGTAGATGTTCCCCCATGCGTCCAATGATGAAAATTGCTAAAGGCCTCAAAGCTCGCCTGAACCTGAAAATTGGCACCAAATTTTTTCACGAAATTTTTGCACATTTTCTGTGATATCTTTTGATGTATAAATATTTAGTTCAAACATATCATGCAAAAGTTGTTTCAAATTACACGGGCTTTCGTTTAATATCAAGAAAAAGGGGCTGGCCCCTCAAATTAGGGGCCAAAATGGCTGTAAAGTCTTCTAACAATAACTCTTTACTGAATAATAATTTGTTATTAATTATAGAAGCAAAAATGTTCATTGTTAAGCTGTTTATCTATACAGTACCATACTTAAGTCATATGTTACGTAATTAGGGGTTTCAAGGGGCCAGAAATTCAAAACTTTGATCATTAATATCTGAAAAAAGAGAAATATTTTTAAAAGCAATGTAGAACAAAAGTTGCTCAAAATAATGTTTTGTACAGTATGCTACCTTAAATGTTTTTGTTTATGACCCCATTTAGGAGTTAAAGGGTCGGCCCCTAAAACATATTTGTACATATATCTCAAGAACGGTTAACATTTCTTGAACACTTGTAAAACAAAATATGTTTGTATTTGCAAGACCTTTCATTTGATATCAAGAAAAAGGGGCTGGCCCCTCAAATTAGGGGCCAAGAGGGCTCTTATGTCTTCTTACAATAACTCTTTACTGAACAATAATTTGTTATTAAATATAGAAGCAAAAATGTTGTTTGTACATCTGTTCATCTAAACAGTACCATACCTAAGTCATAAATTATGTAATTAGGGGTTTCAAGGGGCCATAATTCAATATTTTGATCGTTAATATCTGAAAAAGGATAAATATTTTGAAAAGCAATGTAGAACAAAAGTGGTTAAAAATAATGTTTTTAACAATATGATACCAAACATTTTGTTGTTAGTGGCCCCAGTAAGTGGTTAAAGGGTCGGCCCCTAAAATACAGTTGTTTAGATATCTCGAAAACGGTTGACAATTCATGAACACTTCTAGAACAAAATATGTTTATATTAGCGAGACCTTTTATTTGATATCAAGAAAAAGGGGCTGTCCCTTCAAATTAAGGGCCTGAAGGGCTACTAAGTCTTTTTATAATAACTCTTTTCTGATCAAGAATTTGATATAAATCATAAAGCAACAAAGGAGCTTTTATTAAGCTTAATTTAAACTGAAATCTGTTTTAAAATCGGACGATGCATTACAGAGATATTGGGATTTAAAAATTGAGTTTTCCGGAAATTTTGATTCCACGTTCTTGGTTGAGGAAATAGTGTTGTGTTCAAAGATAAATTAACTCGTACCTAAAATAATTCGGAAATTGTTAATTCGTACTTAAACACAATCGATTTTTTTTGTTAAGTCGTTCTTGAAATCGGAAAGGTTTTTGTTAAGTCGTACTTAAAATAATTCGTATTTTGTTAAGTCGTACCAGGACTAATTCGATTTTTTTCATCTTTGTATTTTAGTTTTTCTTGCAATTGGTATAAGAGCTCTGCTTCTTACAGGAACTTACAGCTTTACTTCCAACATGAAAGGAAGACCCACTCGTTGCTTTGCAACGAGCTTTGCTCTAGTTCTTATTATTCTTTTTTTTCTTTTTCTGACTTTTTTGGAGCGTCTTTTCTCAAAAACTACTCAACCGATTTGCACGACATTTTTAGGAGTATCAGAACAACGTCGTCGCTACATATTATTAAATTTTCGAATGATGACGTCACTTCCAGTTTAAGATATAGACGATTTTGTAAATTTTTAAGGGTCATATTGTCCACGCATCTCCTCCGAAACTAATCACGGTAGAAACTTAAAATTTTCAGGGATTGTAGATGAATGTCTGTAGATGTACCCCCATGCTTCCAATTATGAAAAATGCTCAAGGCCTTGAAGCTCGCCCGAACCTGAAAATTAGCACCAAATTTTTTCACGAAATTTTTGCACATTTTCTGTAATGCCTTTCCATGTGTACATATTTTGTTAAAACATGTAATGCAAAAGTTGTTCTAAATTACAAGGGCTTTCATTTGATATCAAGAAAAAGGGGCTGACTTCTCAAATTAGGGGCCAAGAGGGCTCTAAATTCTTCTTACAATAACTCTTTACTGAACAATAGTTTGTTATTAGTTATAGAAACAAAAATGTTCATTGTACAGCTGTTTATCTATACAGTACCATATTTAAGCCATATGTTACGTAATTAGGGGTTTCAAGGGGCCAGAAGTTCAAAACTTTGATCATTAATATCTGAAAAAGGATAAATATTTTTAAAAGCAATGTAGCACAAAAGTTGCTCAAAATAATGTTCTGTTCAATATGCAACCTTAAATGTTTTTGTTTATGACCCCATTTAGGAGTTAAAAGGTCGGCCCCTAAAACACATTTGTACAGATATCTCAAGAACCGTTAACATTTCGTGAACACTTGTAAAACAAAATATGTTTATATTTTCGAGACCTTTCATTTGATATCAAGAAAAAGGGGCTGGCCCCTCAAATTAGGGGCCAAGAGGGCTCTAATGTCTTCATACAATAAGTCTTTACTGAAAAATAATTTGTTATTAATTATAGAAGCAGAAATGTTCATTGTACAGCTGTTTATCTATACAGTACCATTTCTAAGTCATATATTACGTAATCAGGGGTTTCAAGGGGCCAGAATTCAAAACTTTGATAATTAATATCTGAAAAAGGAGAAATATTTTGAAAAGCAATGTAGAACAAAAATTGTTCAAAATAATTTTCTTAACAATATGATACCAAAAATTTTGTTGTTAGTGGTCCTAGTAAGGGGTTAAAGGGTCGGCCCCTAAAACACAGTTGTTTAGATATCTCGAGAACGGTTTACAATTCGTGAACACTTGTAGAACAAAATATGTTTATATTAGCAAGACCTTTTATTTGATATCAAGAAAAAGGGGCTGACCCCTCAAATTAGGGGCCAGAAGGGCTACTAAGTGTTTTTATAATAACTCTTTTCTGACCAATAATTTGATATTAATCATAAAGCAGCAAATGAGCTTTTATTAAGCTAAATTTAAAACTGAAATCCGTTTTAAGATCGGACGATGCTTTGCAGAGAAATCGGGGTTTAAAAATTGATTTTTCCGGAAATTTTGTTTCCGCGTCCTTGGTTTAAAAAATAGCGTAATGTTTAAAGTAAAATTAACTCTTACCAAAAATTATTGTTAAGTCGTACTTGAACACATTCCGAATTTTTTTGTTAAGTCGTTCTTAAAATCAAAAAGGTTTTTGTTAGTTCGCACTTAAAATTATTCGGATTTTGTTAAGTCGTACCAGGAATAATTCGATTTTTTTCATCTTTTTATTTCAGTTACTCTTGTTATTGGTTTGAGAACTCTGCTTCTTACAGGACTCCCAGCTTTACTTCCAGCATTAACGGAAGACCCACTCGTTGCTTTGCAACGAGCTTTGCTCTAGTTAAGGTCTTCCGTTTCCAACGGAAGACCTTATAGTGATTGTAAGGTTTTTTATTATTATTATTTTTTTTTTTCCTTTTTTTGTCCACAAGATTTCTCAGAGATGGCCGGATAGATTTTTTGAAATTTTCTGGAATGAAAGAGAATGATAATATCTCTAGGCGTTTTTTTCATTTTTTCAAAAATCATTTCCGGTCGTCCGTTTCCTGTCCCGCAACGAAAAAGCTTGTCACCTCGAGATCTCAAAAACGGTAAAGACTTGAACAACCAAACTTTGTACGATGATAGACCTATAGTTGTAGATGTGTTTAAACTATTTTGTTTTGTTCGTCGTAACTTCCGGTCGTCACCGGAAGCACTTCAAAAATAATTATTTTTACGCATTGAATTTCTTTTCCATAGAATAAACATAAAACTATAATTCTGTACATAAGTTATCTATGCGATGTTATATCAACAAAAAAATTCTACTTCCGGTGAGATATCTCAATTATCTCAGGTAGCTTTTTTAAAACACTTTTTGTACCCGCGAGATCTCAGAAACTATAAATGATCAAATCATGAAACTTTTATGAATGATAGACATTTGATTGAAGATATGTTTAACCGGTTTCATTTTGTCTTCCGTCACTTCCGGTCCACAAAGGAAGAGTTAAAAAAATCAAGCTGTTTATAAGTTTAACTGTTTTCTTTTGATATTTTAAGTTATTTTAATGAACAATTATGTACAAAAGGCAAGTATACAAGAAATATTTAATACAATTTACAATGCGCACTTCCGTCTGTCCGTTTCCTGTCCCGAGACAAAAAACCTTATTTCGACGAGATCTTAAAAACGGTAACAATTTGAACAACCAAATATTGTGGGATGATAAATCTATGTATGTACATGGGTTCACATTAGTTTGTTTTGTTCGGCGTAACTTCCGGTCGTCACAGGAAGTACACCCAATTTTGATTTTTTAAAAATATTTGGTTAATTAGCATGGAAGTAACATTTAAGCTATAGATATACAAAAGTTCATATATACATTATAAATAAACAACAAAAAGTTCTACTTCCGGTGAGACATCTCAAATATCTCAGGTAGCCTTCTGTTTAAAAAACAAAGTACCCACAAGATCTCAGAAACTGTGAGAGATTAAGAAACAAAATTTATATGTATAATTAACATTTGATTGAACATGTGTTTAACGGGTTTCATTTGGTCGTACGTCATTTCCGGTTCTCAATTGAAGCGTTCAAGGAATAGAAGTTTTTTTTTAACTTTAGATTTGTTTTAATATTTTACTTAATTTGATGAACAGAAACGTACCGTAGGTAAATGTACTAAAATATCTACTTTTAATTTCTTAAATCACTTCAGTTTGTTCGTTTCCGGTACCGAGACTAAAAACCTTTTTTCAAAGAGATATTATAACTTACAAAAACTTGAACATCAAAACCTCGAGGAAAGACAAAACAATGTATGAATATATGTTAACTATGTACTATATGATCCGGCGTAACTTCCGGTCGTCACAGAAAGTACTCAAAAATTGACATTTTGTCTTTTTGTTTTTTTTTTATTTCTTTGGAATTCTTTCTCAGTATATGTTATAGCCATTTTCTGTTTACAAGAGAAATGGACTTAACAGATTAATACATGAGGAACGGAAGACCTTTTTGTTGCTATAGCAACAAGAGTCTAGTTATTATTATTATTTTTTTCCCCTTTTTGTCTTATGAATTTCTCAGAGATGTATTGATGAATTCTTATAAAATTTTCAGGAATGACTGAAAATATAAACTTCTAGTGGCTTTTTGAAATAGATTTTCTAAATTCACTTCCGTTCGTCCGTTTCCTGTCCCGCGACAAAAAGCTTGTCACATCGAGATGTCAGAAACAATAAAGACTTGAACATCCAAACTTCGAGGGATGATAGACCTATAGTTGTAGATGTGTTTAAACATTTTTGTTTTGTTCGGCGTAACTTCCGGTCGTCACCGGAAGCACTTCAATTTTTTTTTGTTTTTACGTATTTAATTTTTTTCCGTAAAATAAAGATATTAGTATAGATCCTTACATCTGTCATCTATGCAATGTTAAATCTACAAAAAAATTCTACTTCCGGTGAGATATCTCAAATATCTCAGGTAGTTTTTTTAAAACACATTTTGTACCCGTAAGATCTCAGAACCTATAAGTGATCAAAGCACAAAACTTTCATGGATGATAGACATTTGATTGAAGATGTGTTAAACCTGTTTCGTTTTGTCTTCCGTCACTTCCGGTCCACACAGGAAGAGTTCAAACAAATCGAACTGTTTATCAGTTTAACTTTTTTCCATTGATATTTGTAGTGTTCTGAATGAGAAACGAAGTACAAAAGGCAAGTATACAAGAAATATTAAATACAATTAAGATTGAGCACTTCCGTTTGTCCGTTTCCTGTCCCGCGTTGAAAAAGCTTGTATCAACGAGATCTCAGAAACGGTTAAGACTTGAACATCCAAACTTTGTGGGATAATAAACATATAGCTATAGATGTGTTCACACTATTTTGTTTTGTTCGTCGTAACTTCCGGTCGTCACCGGAAGTACTTCAAAAATAACTACTTTTTCTCATAAAATTCCTTTTTAATAAAATAGATTTATAAGTATAAATCTATGCATAGGTTGTCTATGCGAAGTTCACTTAACAAAAAAATTCTACTTCCGGTGAGATATCTCAAATATCTCAGGAAGCTTTTTTAAAACACATTTTATACAAACGAGTTCTCAGAAACTATAAGTGATCAAAGCACAAAACGTTCATGGATGATAGACATGTTATTGAAGATAAGTTTAACCGGTTTCATTTCCTTCCGTCACTTCCGGTCCACACAAAAAGAGTTTAAACACATCGAACTTTTTATCAGTTAAACTGTTTTCCGTTGATATTTGTAGTGAACTCGATGAACAATAATGTACAAAAGGCAAGTATACAAGAAATCTTTAATACAATTTACATCGAGAACTTCCGTTTGTCCGTTTCCTGTCCCGAGACAACAAACCTTCTTTCGACGAGATCTCATAAACGATGTCGACTTGAACAATCAAACTTTGTGGGATGATAAACCCTTTATACGTACATGTTTTTAAACTTTTTTTATTTTGTTCGGCGTAACTTCCGGTCGTTACCGGAAGCACTACAAAAATTATGTTTTTTCTTTATGTATTTCTTTTACATGGAATGAATATATCAGTATACAATCTTAGATGTGTCATCTTTATAATGTTAGATTTTTAAATAACTGTTACTTCCGGTGAGATATCTCAAATATCTCTATGTAGCTATCCTTTTTACAAATTTGATGCCCGCAAGATTTTTGTCACTGTAAGTGATTGAGACACAAAGCTTTCATGAATGATAGACATTTGATTGATGATATGTTTAGTGGGTTTTATTCTGTCAACTGTCACTTCCGGTTTTCACCGGCAGGATTCAAATAAATCATATTTTTAACAAGTTTACCTGAATTTCTTTCATCTAGCTTGATAAACGTTTAGTGATGTACGCTAAGCAAATGTACGAAAAACACCAGCTTTTTTTATTAATCACTTCCGTTCGTCCGTTTCCAAAACTATTGTTCAAAGAGATTTCAGACTTGGCAGAAATGTGAACAACCAAACTTTGAAGAAAGATTGACTTATGATTGTACAAATGTTTAACCTGTTTTGTTTAGCTCGGCTTTACTTCCGGTCGTCACAGAGATTTCTTTTTCAATCTCGTTGTTTTACATGGAAGTAACGTCTGCATATATCATTCACAATAGTTATCATATCAATTATTTTCTCTATGTAAGAGAAGCAATGTCTACTGTTAAATTGATTCATTTATATCAAAACGGAAGACCTTTTTGTTGCTTTTGCAACAAAAGTCTAGTTTATTATTTTTTTTTTCCCATTTTTTGTCCACAAGATATCTCAGAGATGGCTAGCTCGATTTACTTCAAGTTTTCAGGAGTGATAGAAAATGATCGTATCTCGAGGCGTTTTTTTCATTTTTTCAAAATCGACTTCCTTTCGTCTGTTTCCTGTCCCGCGACAAAAAGCTTGTCACATCGAGATCTCAGAAACGATAAAGATTTAAACATCCAAACTTTGAGGGATGATAGACCTATAGTTGTAGATGTGTTTAAACACTTTTGTTTTGTTCGTCGTAACTTCCGGTCGTCACCGGAAGCTCTTCAAAAATTTTGTTTTTACGTATTTAATTTATTTTCCATAGAATAAAAATATTAGTATAGATCCTAACATATGTCATCTATGCAATGTTAAATAAACAAAAAAGTTCTACTTACGGTGAGATATCTCGATTATCTCAGGAAGCTTTTTTAAAACATATTTTGTACCCGCAAGTTCTCAGGTACTGTACGTGATCAAGACACAAAACTTTCACTAATCATAGACATTTGATTGAAGATGTGTTTAAACAGTTTCATTTTGTCGTCCGTCACTTCCGGTCCACAGCGGAAGAGTTCAAACAAATCAAACTGTTTATCCGTTAAACTGTTTTTATTTTGATAGTTTTAGCTACTTTGATGAATAATAATGAAAAATAGGAAATTAAACAAGATATAAAAAATTTAATTTCATTAAGCACTTCCGTTTGTCCGTTTCCTGTCCGGAGACAAAAAACCTTATATCGAAGAGATCTCAAAAACGGTAACGACTTCAACAACCAAACTTTGTAGGATTATAGACCTGTGTATGGACACGTGTTAACACTATTTTGTTTTAACCGGCGTAACTTCCGGTCGTCACAGGAAGTACACCAAATTCTGATTTTTAAAAAATATGTTGGTTATTTAGCATGGAAGTAACATTTTAGTTACAAAAATACAGGAGGTCATCCACACATGGTAAAAAAACCAAAAAAAGTTCTACTTCCGGTGATACATCTCAAATATCTCAGGTAGCCTTCTTTTAAAAAAACAAACTACCCCCAAGATCTCAGAAACAGTGAGAGATCAAGACACAAAACGTGTATGGATAATGGACATTTGAATGAACATGTGTTGAACGGGTTCCATTTGGTCGTACGTAACTTCCGGTTTTCACTCGAAGTGTTCAAGCAATAAAAGATTTTTTGTTTTGTTTTAACATTAGAATTTTTTTAACATTTTACTCAATGTGATGAACAATAACGTATCATAGGTAAATGTACTAAAATACGTATTTTCAATTTCTTAATCACTTCCGTTCGTTCGTTTCCGGTCCCGAGACAAAAACCTTTTCTCAACGAGAAATTATAACAAACAAAAACTTGAACATCCAAACTTTGAGGAAAGACAAGGCAATGTATGAAGATATGTTTACTATGTTTTGTATGATCCGGCGTAACTTTCGGTCGTCACAGAAAGTACTCAAAAAATGACGTTTTGTCTTTTTGTTTTGTTTATTTCTTGGGAATTCCTTTACAGTATAAATTATATCCGTTTTCTGTTTACAAGAGAAATGGATCTTTTGTACAGATTTATATGTGAGGAACGGAAGACCTTTTTGTTGCTATAGCAACAAGAGTCTAGTTTTATTTATAATTATCTCCAAACAGTCTCAATGTATGCCTTTTTACAAAGATTGTTTTTTATGTAATAAATATCTCAGTTTTAATGTGATTATCTTTCTTTGTGCACACAAATGTAAAGACCAATAAACACCTGTCCTTGGATCAGATATTTACACTTTTGAATGGGGAGTCAAAAATATGGGCCAACTGAGCCAATCTTGTTGTTTGTCTAAACGCTTGAAAACTAACAAAGACACCCGATCCTTCAATGGATGCCCCCCCCCCCCGATAAAAAAACAACCCCAAACAATATCAGTGGATTAAAATCTGACCGGATTTATACTTGACAATTGTAAAGTGCAATGTATAATTGTATGGTTGTATGGTGCAAAATTGATGACTTTCTTTAATACTCAAACTCAGCAGCGCCAAAAGTAACAAATAAAATGTGTGTTTTCATATTATATATACTTATCTTGACTTACATTTGCGATTGGCTTGGAATAACGCTACAGATATAACTGCATCTCAGGAAGTTCTGTACTATCCATATCCAGAAATTCCGTTAAATGCCCAGCCTGTATAAGACAATTCTTGTATTCTTGTATATAGTTATTATAGTTATTAAGCATGTTTCTTTAGATTATTATACTTTAGAAGGTTGTAATACAATTGTATATGTATAATTCAAAACAACTCACATAAATTAGAAGTAAAATCCAATAAAACTAAAAATTAACAAGAAGAGGAATATTTAAGTTAAATAACTTTACAGGAATATGTTGCAAGTATTGTCTCTTCAAATTAATCGAGATCTTTTAAAAACGATCCAGGTACATAAGAATGATTTACATCTGGTAGAAGAGGTGACATAAATTTGATTTTCATCTGTTTGTCTGACTTCGCTAGAGGTATATTACTTTAAATGTCAATTAAATACTAAACAGTTTTTGGTTTCTAGCCATTTTACAGATTTAACACAGAGCAAAGCTATGAACAACCCGAATATTTCATGCAATAATAAGTAATGAATGTATTAATTTATAATACATTGTGCATTATTTAGAGGCCGCAATCTATGATTTTGAAATGTCCTAGAAAATTAAACATTTTTGCAACATTGAAATGTAAAAGCTACTGTTAATGCATTTTTCCATCATTTTCAAATTGAAAATCATGTAAGCCATTTGTTTTTCACAGGTAAATATGTACAAGTTAAATTTATTCATGATGTCTGCCATTTTAAAACATTATCTTATCGGCATAGTGTTCTACATACTTAGTCCCAAAATGTAATTCAATCGCATGTTTGTTATATACACAGTTTTCATGACGTTTAACTGATTTGACACAGAGCAAAGCTATGAAAAAGCCGAATATTTCATGCAATAAGTAATGAAAGTATACATTTTTAATATGTTATGCATTATTTAGAGGCTGCAATCTATAATTTTGAAATGTGCTAAAAAATATAAATTTTTTGCAACATTGAAATTTAAAAGCTATTGTGAAATTATTATCAAATTGAAAACCACGAAGAAAATTTGTTTTCACAGGTAAATCCGTACAAGTTAATTTTTTTTTAGATAAAGTCTGCAATTTTAAAACATTATCGTATTGGCATATTGTTCTTCATAATTAATCTCAAACTGTAATTCAATCGCATGCCTGTTACATACAAAGTTTGATTATAACAACACGTAGGTTCTCTCACCAGTAGCAAGCACGATTTATTATGAAAAACTTCTTAATTTCTTCCCCTCATGTTTGTTAATCATACTTTAAAACAATTAGCTTAGCGCAAGTAAAAATAATAAACATGTATTTTTAAACAACAATACATCATATCAACCAGTATGTTGAATTGCAAAACTAAAAATATTTTTACAGTTTTGTCGTTACTTCTCACTTTGTATATTATATAAACAGATATATTTATATCCGCCAGATATGATTCCCTCTATTTCTTACAAAAAATGATTGTACATTCATAGCTCTGTAGAAACTAACAGGGCTGAAATCAACCCGTCCCTTTTATCGATTGGTTGAAAATTTCATCGACATAAGAAAAAATCACGGACTGTACAAAATAATAATGCTGATGTCAGACTTATATTCCTTTAGACGACAACTTGGTTGTTTCTTTTAGCTAATGCACTGATGTACATTTGCAATAATTTAGTTTTTTTTTTACTTTTTACGATCAATTTATTAATTTGTTAAAAGAAAGATGTAAATATAAACAAGGAAATACTTTTTATGATGATTCATGCAGGTTATGAAGGAAGCTATCATTGGAGTAAAAATTAACATGTATTTTTTCTGCAATGTACCCACCTTCATATCTCGAATGAACCGCCGATGAAAGCATTATACTTTTAAAATGAATCATCAGTGCAGTTACCTAAATATGTGTGGTATGATTGTCTATAATTAAGCATATGTTTAGCTAACAAGGCATGTAAGACTGTCTAGAGAAAATTCTTCAATTTTCCCTGTTAAAAAAATATTTGACTTGAAAAAAATTCTACCACCGGACAAAAATGTTTGAAGAGGGTTGTATCTTTGAGAAAAGATGACTTTTAGTCGTGAAGTATGCCGGTCTATTAAAACCAAAAATAAGCGACTTTTTCTATCTTTGTCACTTCACTATAAGAGGAATGTGCAGCCATCTTGTACATTTGAGGCGAAGAATGTAAACATTTCTTGAACTAGTTTGTTTCTGCCCGGAACTGGCCAAAATGTTGCCAAAAGATATAAAAGCAAAAAATATGAGATTCTACATGTCATTTTTTGAAAAGTATGCATACAAGAACAGGACAATGCCTTTTTTTAATCACTCAGAACAGCTGTCGAACTGCGAAGCTGCAGGCTTATCATATGAAGGGGTTAATCGGTGTCCTCTCTCGACCATTTGTTGGCGTTTGAATTTTGCTAATATAAGTGGTTCATTGCAAGTATTTTTTCATTGAAATATGAGGTATACTTTTTAAATTTAAAACAATCGCTTTCTTGGACCCCTATCCCACTTCTAAAAAAAATTTACTTTACTTTATACTTATACATGTACAACTGAAATATCCCCATTAAAACATGGGACAGGTAAAGAGATGTATATCAAATACAAAACGGATTGTTTGAATTGACATTTATTTTTTTCTATGACAATATAACGTCAATTTGTCTCCATAGACACAGAAGTTCTAAGCAGTTCTTCTTGTTCTAAAAATAGATCCCATGCCGACTGATAAAAATAGGGTACCCTATTTTGGAGCAAATTTACCACTTAAATGAGCAAAATTCAAACTTTTCCTACCAAATGGTTTTAGGGCATTGTACTCTTATACAGTAGTCCCCCCCCCAAGTTTCTTCCTAACGTAATATCTATTTCACCTGATAAGCGTATATGCAGTATTTCGTGAAGGATTGATAAATATTTTTTTCATTAAAAAGTAACAACATTGGGGTAGTTATCTGTTTGCACAAAAATGTAAAGAAAAAAATCATTTGTTTGTGTTATATGGAATAACTATGCAAGGATTTTTCTGAATACGAATCTGAAAATTGTTTTGAAATTAGACGATGCATTACAGAGATTTTGGGGTTTAGAAATTGATTTTTCCAGAAATTTTAATTCCCCGTTCTTGGTTTAAAAAATAATGTAAAGTTCTATTCAAAATTAATTCGTACCCCAAAAAATTGTTAAGACGTACTTGAGCATATTCGGATTTTTTTGTTAAGTCGTTCTTGAAATCGGATAGGTTATATGCTCAGTCGTACTTCAGAAATCATTTGGATTTTGTTAAGTCGTACCAAGAATTATTCGATTTTTTTTTCTTTAAGTTTAAGCTTTAATCTTGACATTAACGGAAGACCCACTCGTTGCTTTGCAACGAACTTTGGTCTAGTTGTTATTCTTCTAGACGTTTTTTAAACCTCAATAACCTAATTGTTTGTCATATGATTTTATTCAAATTTTCAGGGTATATTGTAAATTGAATTGAATTTCTAGAGCACAAAACAATTTGAAATCGCAACTTCCGGTTATGAGTTATTCCCTTTTTTCTAAAATTTTAGGGGCATTCGTTTGCAGACAAAGGCTCCGAAATGGTCCGTATTAAAAATTCTAAAGTTAAAAATCTTTAATATTGACACTTTGAATATTGTCCTCTGATTTTTGTACTTTAGTTTTCTTTCAGCTATACTACTTGAATAATTAAATCGAAATCTATGGTTTAAAGATAGCTAAATTTTACTCATGTTTTAGCTTTTAGTTTTGAATATTTCCTAGATACATACATACAAACAAACCTACATACAAAAGTTGTGCATAATTTTAATGGTTTTCATTGGAGACCATACAAAAGGGGCTGACCCCTTCAAGAAGAGTTCTACAAGCCTGGGAAGTCTTTGCTTTATAACTAAAAAAGCGGTAAATAATTGATAATGCTGTCGCTAGAAAAGTTGTTCTTCATTACCTTATCATACCATTGTAATTTAGTATTGTTTGGATATTGCATAATGTGAGAGTTAAAAGCTTCACATGAAAACATGTATACAAGTTTTCGTTTTGCTAATGGACTCCCTGTGCATAATAGTGTTTAAAAGTCGCAATCAATTCTTTTCTTGTTTACATTGGAATCTACAAATTTATCAAAAAACGGTTTTTTGTGCCCCGTGCTTCTATCACACCTCGTTTTTGAATATGTTATGTTCTTATATAGAAAATTAATAACAAATTGGGAAGCGGTTATTTAAATCAAGTTGAAAATTGTTTGGTTTACTTTAATTATTTTAGCATAAGAAGTAAAATCAAAACGATTGAGCATATGGTTATGGAATACAATTACTGCAACATTTTAGAACTAGGGTTTTTGTAACTTATTTACGTAACTTATTCCTCGCACTTGGCCGTGGAGAGTTATCACGCCTTGAGCAATTAGTGGATCATTTTGTACTGATGCTTCGCACGCTTAACTACCTTTAGGTATAAGCACTCGAAGTTTATGTGTGTCACCGTCAGACGTCAATGATTAAGCGTTGTATATGAATTGTCCTCCTTTGACAATGACACGTGCACGCAATGTAAATAAATACAATACACAACAAATCATGTAAAATGCTGTGTAAAACATACAGATTATTTCCTCCTGTACATATTATGCCCCAAGGATTTTTGACTGCATAGTAATATTTATTAAAAAGATAGACTATCGTATAAGAATATCACACAATTGTTTATGTAAAAAAAAACAAACAAGGGAAGTAACTCGGTCTTGAGCTTCAATGAACATGGTGATGATAATATGTTACACTTTTTCATCTGTATTTTTACTTAGTTAACATTTTACTTGTACCTGCGATGCTCCTACCTGCGACGAGAGGCATTAGCACGATCTTTGTTAATGCATTAAAATATTATTAAAAATTATTGTACATGTATATAATTTAAATATGAATAAAGATTATTAAGCATATATTCTGTTACAATCGACCTACAGACCCCTGACTATTGTGTACACAATATCGTAACGCATCTTTCGAACATTGGCCAAGGAGATCCATCGCGTTGGAACAAGCGATCTGCGGTCATCTAAATTACATACTCCTAAACAATGCTTAACCCAATGATACAAACATGGATTCATGTAACAAATATCTCACCCCCTCTAAATCTGCATATTTTAGATTTTTGCGGACTGTAATTTCTTGATATTTATTTATGAGAAAACAGAAGAAAGCACAAAACAAATAAAACAAAAACATGGAACATGCGTCGAATTTACTGTATGTACATGTTACCCCCAAAAATCCGACTTAATATGCCTCTTTGTCACATTTATTTCGTTTTTTTTTCAGAAAACATAAGTAACCTTTTTCCCGAGAGAACTACTTTTGATCTGATAAAGAAAAAATACATAAAAATAAGAAATTAGTGTATCATTGCATCATCGAGAGAAGTAATATTCATTTCTGTAAAGAAGGATGTTAAATATCAGGTTACATAGCGGCGTCTCTATGAAATAGCACCATCCGGTGTAAAATTTAGACGCTCACTTTTGCATAAATTCTCCAGCTGATCTTTGATTATTTTGAATGTCCAAGTCTACAAGTATCATTAGATAATATTAGACGAAACACATCTGTTAAGAAATGTTCAGAGATGCCATTAAATTTGATTGATTAATAAATTTTTACAGCATGCAAATGTTGCTACATTGCATGCTTGCTACCCGCCATTAAAATTCTCATTTTTTAATAGTTTCTGAAACGATTATACAAACTGTGTTCGACAAATAGGGTTCCTAAAATATTTTCAAGACAAATTCCGGTTTTTTTTTCAAAACATGTTTTCATACAAGCTTTCAATCACATCATGTTTTCATGACGAAAGCAGAATTGAAAGTTTAGCCAATACAATCGTTTGACACCAAATCTTTTATATTCTCAACTCGCAGCAACTACGGAAGACCTACTCGTTGCTTTGCAACGATCTCTGCTCTCTTATTATTTCATTTTGTAGAGGCGTTTAAAAAAGAGTTAATGAGCAGAAGACTCGCCCCGCCTTAACAATAGACTTATATAAATAACACTTCAGAAGCGTTGTACACACATTTCCGTCTTATGGCGACCTTAAGGGTAGACGGTTTGCTTCTCCCAGGATTTCCACCTTTATTGAAAGATGCCCGAAAACGCATTAAAGAAATCGAAGATTTCCCGACAAGAAAGGAAGACATTTTGTTATTCAATTATCCGAAATCAGGTATGTTTTTTTCTGTCTAGAATATCTGATTCTGTAAAGATAACATTTAACGAAAGAATAAAAATGCACAATAACATTCAAACTGCTGTCCTTCTTGAAGATCTTGTTGCATCTCGGTCGGGTTCAACATAAGTGGGTCACTACTTTCACTGTGAGTCCAGTGACTGGTTGGTGTATTGACACCCCCCCCCCCCCCGACACAAATACTTAGTTTATGGACAAGGGAAAAGATGCATTATATATATTTATCTTTATAAAATCTTAGGCCATTGAATATAATTCTGACTGAAAATTCTACAAAAATTTTAGAATGCCTCTGAGAGGTCATGCTCTACGAATAACCTTTACTTGATAACGGTAACTGGCGTCACAAGGGAGGAAAAAAGGCAAAAAAACGCATCAATCGTTATCCAGTAAATAAAGTTATCCTCGGAAATTCTCGCACGTTCTTAAAGGGGCATGGTCACGATTTTGGTTATATTTTATTTTTCTGTTTTTATTATTTACAATGCTTTTTGAATGCATTTCTATTGATCAAATGAAATTTGGGTGCTTAAGATGATCGATTACAAGTAATTTATGTTAGCACTTATTTCAACCTGGATAGGAAGACTTCTTCATTCCTCGCCTAAATGGAAACATATTATAGAAGCTGAAATGAATACTAGTGTTAGCAACTTATGGTAAAGAGGTACTGAATATACTCTAAAAATATGTAAATTAATACATAATTGTTTCTGGAAGGAAGTACTCCTGAGCTGGACCAAAATAACTGATTGCCAGATAACTATAAAAGAATTAATTCCATTTAAACATATATGGTATAATCCAAGAATTAAAATAAACAAGGCATCTGTATTTCTAAAACAATATTTTAATAATGGTATGATTTGCATTGTTGACCTTTTTGATCCAAATGGTAATTTCATAACTTATGAAACGATTATCAACTCAAAGGTTAAAACAAATTCTGTAGAATATGTAGGACTGAGGAACGCAATTTTTGAATATATAGGGACATGTAATATGACACAAGCAAAACAAGATTCAGCCATATATACCAATACCCCTAAAAGTGTTTGACAAAATAAAAAAGGATGTAAAGATGTGTACAATTTACTTACTAGAGAAAAGAAAAAGCAAATTACCTCGGTAATAAATTGGAGAGAAAAAGGATGATATGAATGAGTTTGACTATGGAAATATATTTGAACTTCCATTTAAAGTGACTCTTGAATCTAAACTCCAATGGATACAATATCAAATACTACATAGAATTGTTCCTACAAATGTATTTCTATAAAATTAAGCTTCAGGACTAACCTCTTTGTAGCGTTTGTAAATTAAACATTGAAACAATAGAACATTTATTTATTAAAGAATGCCCTGAAGTTAAGGATATATGGTATAGAATTGAAGAGCTGTTTTTAACAAAATATAATGTCTCTTTTGCTTTTGATAAAAGTAGCATACTTTTCGGTAAATACAACAAAAATAAATTATACAGAGTTCAGAACTTATTGATACTTATTGTAAAACAATCATTTTTTCCTGCAAATTCAAACCTATCCAAAAACTTTACTTTTTTTAGTTTAAGTATCATAATTGCAGACAGATTTCTTATTCAGAAATTTATGCTATTAAAAAACTGCAAATATTTAGAATATGAAAGAGATTGGAAAGCAATTTGTGATTTGCTGTAGGTAGCATATATATTAGCTATTATATAGAACTTAGGAACCCAATACCTATTACAGTTATTACTATAAGTAAAATATACATAGCTGATTTATGTTTGATGTACATGATGTGATTGCCTGTCTGTCTTTTTTCTCTTTTTTCTTTCTCTATTATATATAACATTTTTGCATAATATTATGCTATATATTAATTCTTCTTGTCCCATGTAAAATTGTAAAAGAGTTTCAATAAAATTAAAAAAAAAAAAATAAATTTGGGTGCCCGTCGATGAGTTTTAAGCAAGATACAAGGCTCACAATTCTTCGTAATGTAAACAAGGCTTGTGTCCTGTTTTTGTTTACAAATGTTCAATATACCAGTAAAAATCTTTTTCAAGCTGATTTGTCTATATTAACTTTAAGCATAACTAAACAGTTCCTAATGATTAACACATTCATTTTAGGTCTAAAACTTGATTTTCACTTTAACGTTCAAAATGTAAACAAAAGCTTTGTTTACATAGCGAGGAATTGTAAGCTCTGAAACTCGCTTACAACTCAACAAATGACACTCAAATTTTGGTTGCCTAATAAAAACGCCTTACTGAAGCATTTTAAACATTAACCATTAAAATCAAAAAATAATGTTTGACCAAAATCGTGACCATGCCCCTTTAAAGCATTCTAAAGCATTCTTAAGTATTTTCAAGACTGTATCAGATATGAAGTTTAATGTTAATTATAAACAAGACATCAAAGAGTTTTAAAAAACCCATCATGAGGAAAATCTGCAAAAGTATCAAATAAAATTTTTCATAAAGAAATGGAAGAAATCAAGCAGCGATATTTTAAAGGGTCGTATAAAGATACCATTCAGTTACGCTGTATTTCAAGTGCTAACGTTCTTATTTAACCCTGGACTGCAATGTAGGCAACGTCTGAATTGCTTTGTTATTGGCTGGGTAAAATTACAACAATAACCAGTAAACACAGGAATTTATTTAGCACAATTATGAATTGCATAACTTTTCTGAATGTCTGTTTATTCTATATTCAACAGATTAAATTTTAAGTGCGACGGGCGATCACAGTTTGGTCCATTTTTTTTTAAAAGACTCGTTCCATATCAATAAAGGGGTCAGCCTAATTTAGCATACAGAAGAGGTAGTGTGGTTTCTAAGCTTATCATTTGTAAGTCTTATAAAAATTAGAGACAAACCAGTGTTCTGAATTTTGGATTGAATTTGTGACGAGAGACATTCAGATTTCGTAACAGATCAATGTTTATTGTTCTTATTGCATAACGTCTCCGACTGACCTTGGACAATGACAAATTATAGAATAAGCAAATAATGGCTGTTTGTTCGGTGGATACAGTACCCATAACATTATTTTGTTACAATGTATACGATAGGATAGGATTAACGCACGATACGATAGGAACGAAACACGATATGAAAGGATCGTGAAGCCTTATTACAAACTGGTCGTACATGCTTCTACGGGTTATCTACGGCCAGATTTGAAAGAAAATCTTCCAAGACACACAAGTGCATCTTACGATTTTGGAAGGACGTAGTACGCTTCCCATAAGCACACACAATGGTTGTTAGACAGCAATCACCATTGTTTCCTTGCGAGATCTGAAAACTTACGCTGCACTTGCGCTTCACACAAGAAACACTGAAGATAACTGCACGATTTGACTTGCACGGATGACGTAAGGAGATCTCACTTGTCCCTTGCTTTACACGTATGTTGACTGCAAGTCGATTGTGCACACCATCAACACTATACATTTATTGCATGATAGTGAGGGAAATATGAAGATTTATTCCCCCAGAAAAATCATATTTCCCGCGGGTTCCCTCCAAGAACAATCGTATTTCCCGAGGGCTTTCCGGGGGAATAAATCTTTGTTTTTCCCTAACATTCATGCAATAAAAGTTTTATTATACCGAACAACAAATGATTCTACAAAAAAAGTTGATTTTTGATAGTTTTTCGACTTGCCGAAAGCAAAAACGTCATGATTTTGGTGGGTTTTTTTTCTGATTGTCTCTCTTTGTTTTCATAAATTTGAATCAATTATAGTAGAATTAATTTTTTGTAGCATAAAGAGAATTTAAATGATTAAATATTTTTGATTTGATCATATTTGTAAACATCGTATACTGATATTGTCACACCTTTGGGATGAAAAAATCCCGAGATTTCCGAAGAGGTGAGACATTATATCCCCCCCCCCCCCCCCGAGACACGACGTTTTGTCGCCCGGTCACGTGACTCTCTAGACCAATCAGATGACGCGTTACATAGAATAATCATATTGAGGTATAATAAATAAATTCTTAGCACGGTAAACCTATGTCATACTTTTGTCATGCGTACACCAATTTCTCATGCTGCGTGTGAATCGATCATAATAAGATTTTTTTTATTTAAAAAACAATTATGATAAAAATCACCATAAGAATATTAGAAGAGAATCGACAGTTTTACCGGTTATCAAAATCAAATAAAAGATCTACAGATGTATAGTAACCCCCTTATTATAACCAAAATAAAACAAATAAATAGTTCTTTTTGACAAAAAGATGGAAGGCAAAGAAGAAAAACAGGACAAGAAGGAACTGGATACTGAAGTACTAGTAGATTGTAGAGAAAAGGCAAAAGAATTCCCGATTACTTTTACTTGCAAGCGTGCTACGCTAGAATCATGTACATTTTCGGAGTAAGGAAGAGAAAAATGATATTTACGCACAACACGCTATTTTTAACTAAAACCAACTACACAAAACGTTCCAGCATATTCTACTTAAGAAAGTTTTTGTTTTCGTGAGGATAATTTTCCTTTGTAAATAGAGTACTTATTTCATTTTGAAAATATTCATTATCATATCAAATGACCATTAACATTCAATAAAATTGTTATCATAATTGTATCAAAATCAGAATCCAAGAAAAAAGTTTGTAGACTTTGATTTCTAAAATCAATTAAGTGTAAATGGTTTCACTCATTTAAAGGAGTATGGTCACGGTTTTGGTAAAAAATTATTTTTCCGATTTTAGTGTTTACAATGCTTCACTGAGGCATTCTTAATATGCAACCAAAATTCGAGTGTCATTTGTTGAGCTAAAAGCGATTAACAGAGCTCACAATTTTTTTCATGTTATGAAAGCTTTTGTTTACATTTTGAATGCTGAAGTGCAAATTTCAATTCTAGACCTAAAATGAATGTGTTAAACGTTAGGAACTTTTTATCTTTGCTTAAAATGAATAAAAAGATAGAAAAGTCAGCTTGGAAAGGTTTTTCTTTATTGGTATATTGAACCTATGTAAACAAAAACATGACACGAGCCTTGTTTACATGACAGAAATTTGTGAGCTCTGTATCTTGCTTAAAACTTAAAGACTGATTCTTAAATTTCATTTGATCATTAGAAATGCATTTCTAAAGCATTGTAAATGATAAAAACAGAAAAATAGAATTTACCAAAATCGTGACCATGCCCCTTTAACAATAACATTTGTAAAAGCTAAGTAATTCAATATGACATTTTATTTTTAATTGAAAGTTTGTTCAACATTTCATCAAAAATATTGAAAAGTTCAACAAATACTTGGCAAAATTGTAAAATCATTTAAGAATATTACGTTGGCCGGGAAAATTATCAGTTGATAGTTAATTTGCTGAAAATTAGATTTAAGCGCAAACTTTCTTCTAGATTTAAGAGAAGTTTTTGATATTCTGTGGTTTAAATTCGAAATATGAGTTATGTTTTCAAAACATTATTCATTTTTCTCGTCCAGTTTAGCTATTCTTCAAAGAAGCAATTACAGAGCAATATCTTCTTTTTCCACGAGTTTCAATATTTACACAATGTATTTGATTACAGTAGACAGTGGCCGCATTGTCAACACCTTCTTTAAGAACGTGAACTTAGTGTTTATAATGTAGTTGTTCTTTTTTATAGTTTCTTTAGTAGTTTTAGAAGTAGCGCTATATTTTGTTTTCTTTGTTTTACAAATATAATTTATTTCTTTTGTCCTGAAGAAGGGACTGGTTGTCCCGGAAATATATATATATATATATATATATATATATATATATATATATATAATTTGATTCTGGTTGTAACGCGTTTCTTATTGGCTAAAAAAATATAAAGAATGTTGCCTACGCCATTGTAAGACTAACGCCAAAAAATGTTCATCCGTCTGACGTTACGTTTGAGTTTTGTACAATTTGACGTCATTTTAAAGGTCAAATGACCGTTTTTATGTTCGATCAAGAAAACAAAAAAAATTACCAGCCATCAATTCAATATCTATTAGTTTTATACGATATAAAATGGTTTGAAACAGTTAAAGTTTTTTAAAACCCGCTTTATAAAGCATAAACTGCCCCAAACCATTTTATATCGTATAAAGCTGATAATTTTTTAATTTGTTCCTAAAACGTGCCCAAAATGTTCTTTATTTCATGTGTAAACTAATAACTGTCGTAGGGCACAGAAAGACGATTGACCTGCAGGTAACCTATGTCGCTAATGATATTACATTATGTACTGCCGTTTGCAAGGCAAACGTATGTCTGTTGCTCGGTAATTGTAAGACGGAAGTACGGTACGTTAGGGCATCGCAAGTTGCGAGTGCCAACTCGTCTTTAAACAAATTTGTACGTGACACCTACGACTCGAACGTCAAATGTTCGTTTGTTTTACGTTGCACTCTCGATCTCAATATTTAATGCTTTGATCAGCCACGGCAGCCACGACTGGCAAAACTCGTAGCACATGCATGAACACGTACGGCAAGTTGTGACCGAGGCTTAAAAAATAGCGTTGCGGGTAGTTTACCTGTATTTTAAACAAAAATTATTCATACATATACATCTGATTACATAGTATTTTAAAAGAATTTCCATTTAACATAGTTTCAGACAAAATAAGCAACCAAAAATCCGTCAATTTACGGAAGACCAGATAAATTGCTGAAAATAAGCAATGCCTATATGGAAAATAGTATTTGATTGGAATACCTATTTTAGATTTAAAGCCAACTTGTACAAACACAATTATTTCGTTTGGGAAAAAAATTGCATCCATTTTTAAGATTTTTATTTATTTCGATATCACAGGGAACCATTGGTTGAACGCGATCATACCTCGCCTTCTCCGGAATAGTTTGGACTCGGACCACAAGCAGACCGACCAGATGCTGGAGTTTGTAGAGGATTTAGAGTCCCTCAAGTCAATGCCCTCTCCCAGAGTGATGACGTCACATCTCCTCTCTCGAAATCTTCCAAAGGATCATATTGCAAAAGGCGGGAAAATAGTTCATATCATAAGAAATCCTAAAGACGTTGCTCTATCGGCTTTCCACCATTACAACCAGGATCCACACGTGACCGAGGTCCATGGCGTCAGTAAGGACCTGTCCACATTTCTGGACTCTTTCCTGAAAGGAGGTACAGTCACATATTGCAAAGCATGAATAAGACATTCAAAGTCTTGTGGTTTTATAGGAATTTTTTTCACTTGTGGGTCAGATACCGGTACTTAACGACTGTAAAGCACAACTAACATATAAAAAAATGATGTCTCGTGAGTAAAATAATTTTCTATTTTACAGATTTAATATTTTTGTTAATATTTTATGCCCCCCTTTCTAAAAATAATATAAAATATGAAGCCAGTTGACAGTGCACAATCGGTGTTAGAAATCATTGGATGAATAACATATTAACATTACTATCCTGATTAAATATTTAGGAAAATGAGTTTGTTAGAAATGATTTCCACAGTACATTGTATTATGAAACATATATTGTTTATTCTTGAAATAAAAGAAAATGATAAAGTTAAGATACAACTACATCAAAATTAAAGTTATCTAAATGGATTGTAATGTTACATGATGCAAGTTGATGCAAGGATGACATTAAATAACGGCATGCACAAAACAGTACGAATCTTTGACTATAAATATGTAAGAGAAAGAGAAAAGTTTTTGTTAATTTCAAATTCATATAGCTTGAATCTTTAATATTAACCATGTATAAAACCATCTACACCACACACGGAGTCTTGGAATATTTATTGAAAAGAAATATGAATTCAATCTCTAATTTAAAAAGAAAACAAATTAAACCTGTGAACATTTATTTCATTTACTTTTCTATAAAAAGACAGTGTGTATGGCAGCTGGTTTGATCGAGAAAGGGAGTGGGAAGAATTTGCAAAGAAAAATATGGAGAACTTTTATGTTATGTACTACGAGGACCTAAAACAGGTAATGTTAAGCATGTATTGATTACTAGTAATACCGGTATGTAGGTAAGATAGGGTGGGAGTGTTAATTCTCGGTATTTTCCGTTATTTGATTTACAATAGTATATAATAATTAAGTTGCAAGAATATATCTGCCGGATATCATGGACAATTTGTTTTACACCTCCCCCACACCAAAGTCCCAATTACGTTATGAATTTTGCTTTGAGGAGAGAGTTTAACGGTTTTATTGTTTGTTAAATTGTTAAATTTTAATGAGTCGCGCCTGTTGGTCTGGTCCAGTGTGTTTTACATGTGCATACTTGAATGTTAAAAAATACTGACTACAGGAGTATTTTATACACTGCACATTTACATCCGTTTAATGTAAGGGGTTAACAGTTATCTTTGCATCAGGAAGAGCTTGAACAAAAAAGAAGGGATAAAATATGTTTTCTTTTTCTTTTCTTTTTTCATTAGCAGGTAATACTTTGTACAATTGTATAAATAGCCTCGATCTGAACAGTTTTACAAGATGTAAATGATTTGTTTAACCGGCAAGTTGTGATTGTTTTTTAATTTGATCCAGTCTACCTAAATACTAAGATTTCGTGGAAATATAACATATTCATAAATTTGCAAAATACCTTTAGTAATGTAGTATATGGTGTACAGACAGATGACATGAACACTGTATCCCTATATAAAATAGATTTCTTTTGCTGATGGGTAGATGGACTATGTCTAATTTCAAGGCCTACATTGTACATGTATGTACAAATGTACTGATTTCGTCAGGACTATTGTTCGATGTCTGTGCAACTTTTTCTTTTGTTGAAGAATGGAATGGAAAGCATGAAAAAACTGTCCACATTCTTGGGTACAAGTACAGATCCCAAATTTCTACAAGCTGTTTATGATACCTGTTCGATTGAAGAGGTTAAAAAGCGATTAGAATCCCCCTTTGAAAAGATCTTTCACAGGAAAGGTAATCTTTAAAACTTTCTTTAAAATTTCAATACCATATATAGTTAATTTTTGTTGATCTAGTTTTGAATTTTAAAGTAGGATGTAATTTCCTTAAATTTCATTTAAATTTTAATCCGGCATTTAAAGCTTTTTGAATTTGTATTTGAAGGTATTGTAGGTGACTGGAAATCAAGCTTTACTGATGCAGACAACAAGAAATTTGATCAGATTTACAAAGAGAAAATGAAAGATTCTAAACTGAAAATACGGTTCTCTTAGAAAAGAGGGCAGTGTCAAAAACACTATGACATGGGCTGAAAATCCCAAAGCTGTCATTTCATAAAAAAGAGATCTAGCCTTCTGGCATTGTAAGAGTTTTTTTAGGAGGATAACATTTGTGTTAATTCTTAATCGATGTTAACGTTAAGAAATAATAAGAAAGAAATTAAACAGACGATAAACTTTTATCTGAAATACAACTGAATTCATTTTTTTTCGTTAACATGTTAAGAGTTACGAAACTTACTAAATGTTGTAAAAAGCACAATTTTTTACAGTTTCAATAAATTGATTTTAGGATTTTCATCTTTGAACAATTTTATTTATGATATACAAATATTTTCTTGTATAAAACTTTATTGTTTCAATAAAAATAAGTTCATTGATATGATTTTAGTTAATATCTGTATTTATGCATGTAAATTTTAATTACATTACAAAAACTGATTTTTTTTTATAATAATTGCAGTTTTCATTTGATTGTCTTTCTTTGCTCACACAACTGTAAAGACCAGTAACTCAATCAAAGTAATGAGAGTACTGAAAGACGAGGTCTTGAAAGTTTGATTTGTAATTGTCCTGGATTTCCTCGAATATACTTCCAAAAATTATGAGTTTGAATAAGTTGTTACAATCTATGTTAATTGGGCTTTTTTTTGCAATTCTCTAATACTTTGTCTAAATTTTACTCAATCCTGGCCTTCATAATTGTAGAAAATTGACACAACGGTAAAATATGTAAAATAAGACCCCAAGGAAAAATTTTAAAAATTACTACTAACCGGGAAAATCAAACAACTATATCAAAGTAGATAATTTTAATCATTAGATTTATTCAATTTTTTGATCCAAGGGAAAATCCACAAGTCGGACGGTATCCGTAATAAAAGTTTTATAAAAACCCCGAAAACTCTAAAACTGCTGAATTAACAAAGTGAACATTTGTATACCGATAACAAACACAGGCACCTGACGTTAGAAATTTTTTTTTACAATAAGATTCCAAGAACTTTGACAATAAGAAGATTTGTCACGGTCGCCATTTTGATTTTTAAGACCGACTTATCTACACGATTTTCTTCATTTGCGATTCATGCAAAATTTATAGGTAAAAATAAATCTGTTCGCCACTTACTACTTTTCTGTGTAAACTCGTGCATCACCTACACAAATTACGATACAACCGTTCCTTTCATTAAAAATCATACTCAGAAAACCAGAGATTGTCAACTCCGCAATTAACGTGTAAATGTTACGGGACCAACCTTACTTTGAGAACTACAAGTGCAACAGCAATCTTGTATAAGTCATTAAATTTGAACCTGATAGTGAACATGAACCTGTAAATATTTTAAGCATGTTTTATTTATGAAATGTTTACAAAAACTCTTTATTTAGTTTTTAAATTACTTTTTTAAAACTTATTGACTTTTCACAAAGTAATGGTAATGCATTACTTTACTCATGTAATGGTAATGTAATGCATTACTTCAAGAAAATTAAGTTATGGTAATGGTAATTTAATGCCCTTATTCATGAAGTAATGGTAATGTAATGCATTATTTTACAATGTAATTCACCCCAAGCCTGATTCCAACTAAGCTGGAAAACATGAACATTAACATTTAACTTGGTTCTTCAATCGATAAGATTGTATATATTATATGATGTGTAAGTCTTCCAAAATGTATAATCTATCATAAATTTTGCTTACAATGCATTGTTTAAAATTTAAATACAGTTTAATCAAAAAAAGAGCCAACGAACGACAAGGCAAATTCATACTTGTTTTTATTTTTTTTGTACGAAATTCCTTTAGAGACGAACAGCAGTCATACCGCAAGTAGACTTGAAGCCAATGAAACACCTATTTAATTTGTAAAACATCTGTGTATAACACGTCCCGATTTTAACTTCGGTTTGCGCATGAAGTTTGGTAGTATTCAGGTAAAATATTGTCAAAATAAAATTCACAACTTTTCAAAAATGGCACATTGCGTTTGGGAACTTTAATTTCGATTCCACCATCAACCTCTTCTATTGACTAATGAGCTCGTACACCAACTGAATCGTCAACGGCGCTGTGCATTCAGTTATGTAACTCATTCCACATTTGAACCCGAGCAAAAATATTTTGATCAATAAAACTGTTTGTTTATTTTTAAAATAGAATTCTGTTTATACACAGAGGACTTAAAAAGATTTAATGCGTGTTTTTATGATACACATTTACTGAAATACATGAAAACTTTCTGCACTATTTTCTTACGCGTAGACTCAATTCATGTGTTCTACGTGTGCCTTCCGGTTTGAGACTTCGGCTGACAGTAAACCAATAGACGGGGTCACGTGACCCCATCTAAAAATAAAGCCAAACTGCTGGTCGTTTAAACGGGCATGGTCACGATTTTGGTCAAATTCCATTTTTCTCTTTCTGTTATCTACAATGCTTTAATAATCAAACGAAATTTGAGAGTCTGTCGTAAACTTTTAAGCAAAATACAGGGCTTATATTTCCTTTTCATGTAAACAAGGCTCTTACCCTGTTTTTGTTTACATACGTTCAATATACAATTAAGAAATCATTTTTAAGCTAACTTGTCTATATTCTTATAGCATAACTAAACAGTTCCTATCGTTTAACACATTCGTTTTAGGTGTTTAATTGAAATTTTCACTTTAATGCTCATATCTATAAACAAAAGCTTTGTTTACAAAGCAAAGAATTGTAAGCTCTGTAACTCGCTTATAACTTAATGAATGGTTACTATTTATTAAAATTCCTTACTGAAGCATTGTAATTTTAAAAATCGGAAAAATAATTTTCGACCAAAATCGTGACCATGCCCCTTTGATTCACTAAACACTTAAAATTTACTTTGACCATTCTCATAAAGTGGGACATATTTACTTACTGGTACATGTATTACCATTTGTTTCAGGGAGACTTTAACTTGATTTTTCTGAATATGTAGACCCCCGGAAAGTTTTCTTGAATGTTCCCCCCAAAATCCCCCAATATCAGTGGATTGAAAAAGTTCAAGTATAGTGCGATGTTGTGCAGTGCAATGTACAATGTATAATTGTATAGTGTAATGTACAATTGTATAATGCAATGTATAACTGTATAGTGAAATGTACAATTGTATGAGAGAGAGAGAGAGAGAGAGAGAGAGAGAGAGAGAAATAAGAGAGATAGAATTATATAAATAAATGTTGCCATATTTCCCATCTGTTATTAAATTCATTCATTTTATTTTCCACACCTGCAGTGTATTTTATTTCTTTAAATATCGTGTAATACTCCAAGGACTGATAAGTTACTTTTAAAGCATCTGCTTCTGTATATATATTGCTTAACTAGCTTAAATATAACACTGCTCTCTCTAATATTTTCTTTAGTTTTGTATTCTCCAAACATGAAAGCATCTTGATTCAGTTCATCTATCTAGTTTGATCTACTAGTAAATTTTTTATTTGACATACTGTAAGTTTATAAAGGTATTAAGAAGCTGTTGTACAGTTGGGCAATTCCACATTAGGTGGCATATTGTTTCCTCTTCATTATGACATAGATTACATAAGTGTGAATCAACTTTCCTAATTTTAAACATAATACTATTTGTTGTTAAAATATTTTGATTGATATTGTAGCCATTGTAACATGGCACTATTGGTAGTAAAAAATGGGATAGAATATATCTTACTGACAAATAATTGACCGTTTCAATTTTTGAAACCTTGCTGTTTAGAGTAATGGTAAGTTGACTTACAATGACTTACAATGTAAAGCACTTGCATGATTTCACCATAAAACAAAACAAAATCGTGATAGACCTCGAAGAAAGATACATGTAGCTCTTACTGAGTTAATTTTTTTTTAATTTTATAATTCTAAAGATCATCACTTAAATAATTCCCTGCAAATCATTTTCTTTACTATAATCTTGTTAAATATTGTTATATCTCTAATTAAAGCAGAATTTTTCATGATTGGTAAAATAGAGAATTTAACATCTCACCTGCTTTGAATATCGTTCACTTACATTTGTAGACGACACTTTGAAGGGATTCCAACTTCTAGATGCAAGAATAATTACTGTATGTACACTGTCATCTTCCCAAGTCAAAGGTTTTTGATCCGCTCCTCTCTCTATGAACAGGGGGTTTATGTAGAGCGGAGTGGATCAGAAACCCTTGACCTTGAAAGATAGAGCATTGTAGGCGAAAAAAAATTATTTTCAAGTCCAGAAATTGATAATTTCAGTGTTTAATCTTTTTGATCGCGTGTTATCAGGACAAATAAGGCTCTGAAAAAACCAACGACCATTTTTTACTTTTGTCATACGCAATGAAGTCTGCTTTTATTTGAAATGCCCTGGCCACTTGGACTGAAATCAGGAAATCTGATTCAAACAGCCACATTTTGCAAAACAGAATTCATCAAGAACCTGAATATATTCAGGATGACATTTATGGCCGAGACATTAGAATTTGTGTTTGTTTTTTAAACATTTTTTTCTCTCAGGAAATCTGTTTACAACATGATATGCAACGAGCTACTATAAACTGGTATTAATGTTTTCATAAAAGTTCGTTGCATATCATATAGTGTTGAAAGATCTTGCATTAAAAGATCCATTTAATTTACACAAAAACAGAAATAATATGTCACTTGACCTACCTTTTACAATAATATACCAGACTATATAAAGGTTCTTCTTGAAATGGTCTGTTTTGCAACAGGTGATTGATATTATAATAGCTCATATTCCCTGGATAAAATTCCAATGGATAAAAACATTATGGGAAACTTGAACACTGATTGATACTTTCTCTGATTTAATCGTTTTGAAATTCCTCACTCTTCTTTGAAATGGCAATAAGGTAAAATTTCTATAAAATTATCAATCTTAACACATATATCTTTTGCATGTTCCGACGCTTTCTCGTTTTTGAAAGTACTGTACAATAAAATTTCAAAAGAAATAAACGTGCAGTAATATGCGCTTTCGTTATTTCAAAATGAAAGCTCCTGTGTGTTTGTATGTGTGTTTATTGTTATATTTCATTAAAGATTCTAAATATCATGTATTTTTAGTCATCAAAATTTAAAACAAAAGAGAGTCTCCTTGGAGCAGTGAAAAGTAAGAAGGGAACTGTATATGGGTTTACATAAACGGAAATACTTTCATTAATATTCAATAGAATTGGTAATTTTTTGTATTTATTTTCTCAGAATTTGTTAAACCTTATTGTTATAAGCTCTATTAAGTCATTTCAAGAAGAATATGTTATTGATGGTACCTATAATAATGATTTTTGACAAATTACTTAAAGATATATTAGAGTTGCTGTTCAAGGGGAATATGTTTGAATGTGATTGATTGTTAGTACATGTACTTCTTTAGATCGATATATTGACATTATCCAATAAATCAATACATTGGTTGTTTGAATACTGCTTTTACTAGACTATATGATCAGACAATTGAATCATAAGTGTTAAGTTAACCCCAACATACAATCAATTCAGATTGATTTGACATTTGACATATTGACAGGACTTTTTATCCTCTGGGATAAAATATCCCAACATGCATGTTGATTCATAGGATTTTAAATCCTATAAAAACCTTATAGAGGATTATTTACCTATCAACACCAATGATGGGAGAAAAAATCCCTAGGGAGTTTATATCCCCCAAAGATTTTTTTTCTCCCATTGGATTTTGGTGGGATGGTATACATGTAGTTACGTAGATCGGATGAAAAATCCCACCATCTCCCATGGGATTTTGTAATTTGAGAGACAATTATAAGAAAACTAGAGCAATGTGTTTATTCATGTGACATGATAGGATCAGAGTAAAATGTTCCACCAAGGTATATAAACAAAAGTAAGTTATGTTTAACCGATAGGTTAGCTAAAGGTCTGGACTGTGTCGTGTCCGGACTTAAATGTCGCAGTGTTATTATTATAACTTTTTAAACCTGATCCTGTTCTTGTTTAAATAAATGCAATAATTTAGTGATTTTGTGTGATAGGAATGCAAAGTTTTGAAAAGGTTATCTCTCTTTGATTCTACACCAAACCAGGATTTGAGCTGATGAATAGAGAAACGCAAGAACACTTGTTTTTTACTTTACCACAAAGAAGAATTTGGTATTTTGCAAATTACATGATGTCACATTACTAACATTCATATACGTTGATAATTCACTATGGCCCGATAAACATACACAACGCATGAATATATTTTCTTGTTAGAACGCGATATGAAAATAAATCACATATTTTCTGTAGTTTGAAAATTGACACAAATTATTTTAAAATTGTTTACTAAGATTTCAAAAATGACACCCAGGTCTCTAATTTCAAAATTTCTTTGGAATCTGCTTCGGTCTTTTTTTTTCAGAGTGTAATCTACATGTCTTAGTTTTCATTAATTTCACTTCTACCTTAACTTGTCACTTTAGAGGAATAAAAGTACAGATAACATCTCCATAACATACCAGGATATGTAACATAATCCACTGCTGTATCTCCATCCGTGTGTACTTCGGTAATCTGATATAGTCTTTGGTTTCATGAAATATTTGATGGCATATTTAAAGGTTAAGTACTTTTTTATGACATATTTGTTACATTTTAAAACAAGATTTGTTCCTTTACCTTAAAATCTCTTTTTAACGGCACACCCCATCTGTCTACAACATCAGATAGAGTTGAATAGATTCATAGAATATCATTAAACCAAAACAAATATCAAAAGAAGTGTTCTCTAATTGGTTTTTGAGGATTTTAAAAAAGAAATATCCAACCAAAAATGCACATTATCCTGTATCTTTCCCTGGTTCCAGGTACTTTATTTCAAATAACTCTTGCAATTTAAGATAATGTTGCTTTAATTAGCACTACTGCTAATCGGTCGATACCCTGTATTAACTTTAAAGAAATGTATTTGATTAAAGTTACGAAAAAAAAATACGAAAAGAAATGGACGTGACAAATACAACTATAAACAACGAAAAAACAAGGAAAAGTAAAAACCAAGCTAGCTCTCTTCGGTTGATGTAGGATTAAGGTGAACTATTACTTATTTGGAAGACATCTGAGAGAAGGATTTTGCAAACAATGGACTTAAAAGTTTTCAATAAACATTTATTACAGTGCAGATGCACCAAGCTCATAAAAACATTTAAAATTTTCAAAAACACACATTACACAAAAACGACTTTACGATGCATCCGTCCCCTATACGTCACTGAGTACATTTATTTTAATTGTAAACTATGTCAATAGTGGTAACACAATACAACCCTATCACACCTGTTGAGATCGAAAGGTACGCACAATTTTCACCTATATGTAGATTCACCTGGGATAGCCGCTTTAATGCCTCTGACCTGACAGTTACAGCACAAGTCTGCATTTAAATTTGTAATTCTCGGATAATCATTAATTTCAATTTTCACCAATTTGTTTGTTGGCTTTTGAAATGGTTTTGCTTATTGTGAACCCAAATGAACTTTAAAACAAGAAAGTGTACTTAAGAGTCTGTGCCTCAACTTAATTATAAGATGTTATGACCAGTCCAATGGTTCAAGAAAGAAAACTTAGATGTTTGAAAAAATAAGAATCATTAAAAGTACAATAATCTTTTAACACACAAATACCTACTAAAGTAAATAACATTATTCTACAGACTATGTTTCAGCAAATAAAATTAACCCCAAAAAAAATGAAATAAGATACCGTACAGCTCTTGTCAGTAGTCCCATTCTATGCAATGATTTTTATAATTTCAATTAGGAGGGAATAAAATTGTCCCGATAAAAGTAAATCTTGTTATCATGTTTATATTTAAACATGTACATGATATTCTCATGTTTTTGGTTACTTTGTAGGATTAAGCAGGAAAACAAATCGTTGACATTCCAATAAACCTTAAACAACAAATGCATACTTATAAAAAAGAAAATATTTGAAGAGAAATAGAAGCCAGGGGAAAATATAGGATGCAGAGGAAACCATATGAATATATGTACATACATGTAATTGTATTCCATATTATGCATCAGTTTCAGATAAAAAGCATCAATAATCTCCTTATATTTAACATTGTATTAATGACAATTCTCTGATAAGTTACTATAGTATTAAATATTAATATCGTACAAATGTTAAGTACATGCAATTACATTGAAAGAATTACTGTAATAAAGATATTTTGTTAAACTCCTACACATTCAAGCATATTGAAACTTTTAAAGCCGGAAATAGTTTTGTTGTGATAAATTTATCCTGAACTTCAATGCAATGAATGCCCCTTTTCACGCGATATATATGAGTTACCCAATTCTTTGGAATGGTTCTGTGAGCAGAGACAGGAATTGGTCCGTGGTAGAGGAACTGACGTGATTGTGGTTTCTGCTGTACAATCTGTGAACTTATCAGATTATTGAAATCAGGGCTAATCCGGACTATGTGAACGCCCAATTCAGCCATTTAAATACTAGTAGTTTGCTTCAACAGCGCCTCTTCACTTAGAGAAAAGGATCTTTCTGTTAACTTTACGTAAATAAAATTAATTTGAATATGCATGCATAAAGTATTCTAATATATTTTTATTGCATAAAAAAATATTGCAGCAGTTCTTATGCTTTACAGGTGTATTGTCTATACGTATATATAGACCTTGTAAGAATGGTCAACATTTTGCTGTTAATTTTGTTTGCAAATCGTCTGGTTCTTGTGAAATTCGTGATACTAAAAAAAGCTCTCAAGATTCGCAATTTTACAGTTATTGTCCGATTGATCATTGATCTGATATTAACTGCTCCTCTTTTTGTTCTTTTCAGGTTTATATGAAAGATGGTCTTATTTCCTGCTGATTATGAACCCATGTCAAATGTTATTATTCTACGATCTATTGTGCAGTAGTGTACTGGTGATTTTTTTTTGGTTGCTGTTGTTGTTGTTGTTTTCGTAGTTGTTGTCAATAACAATGAAGAAATCTCTTATCAAGGTCACTATCAAATTCATGTTCACTTCCAACTATGTTATATTTTCAGTCACTGTAGTTGTTCTTTGGTCTTGTTGGTCTTGTTTTTTGCACCTTCGTTTTCATAACAGTTATTCGAGTAAGGAGATACTGTAGTTCGGAAAATTATTTCAACTATAACATGCAAAAGACCTTAAATAAAAAATATATATACGATAAAACACACAGTTTTAATTGTGGAATAGCAAATCGTTTTGTTTGTTTAAATATACTTGTTTGTTTGTATAAATATGAGCGAGGAATTATATTCATATTCCAGATGCATGTATTGTATGGTATATCATACGAATGATCTTAATACGAAATACTACATATGTAAGTAGACTTTAAAAGAGTCGTGCATTGTGCATTCTAATCCTAGTGGTATTAATTAAGCTAGTTACACTGCATTCTGGAGTTTTTGCATGCAAATAGAAACAATGGTTGAAGGAACAACATTAGGGGTATCAGTGGGTTATTAAGTACAAGGGGACTCAAGGTCAGATTTGTAATAAAAAATCGACGTCACAAAGAGAGTCAATCCCGCCGTAATGAGCCTGCCTTTTGCTGAATGGAGAACGGCCAGAAGTCGTTTTATTGCCTTGTACCGTTAATGGGGGGCAATGAATACACCGACAGGGGTTTTCCCCCGAGCTGTAACATCCTCAATTTAAGTTCAGGGTCAAATCTTGGTCCTTTTATCTTCGTACCTTAATTCATTTTCAGGTACATTGGCGTGGTCCTACAGATGTTGTGTATTAATAGAGACCAGAATTTAAACAATGCAGTATACACCTGAGTATTGAAATTCTTTGAATTGCTTATTCTGACTGTGTTAAATTGGAAATGCTTCGCATCTACGGAATGTTTCGGCAAATACATGTAATAGTTGACATCTTAATTCGTCTAATTAACGTTGACATTTATCGATATTTTTTTGGCATTTTTTTTCAATTACATTTTAAGGAAATATTTCAAGTTATGCGAGTTTTGTTCTTCTTATCTATCCTTTTATAGTTAACATAAACGTAAAATAAAAATATGAAATTAAATAAATAAAAACGATACACTCAAAACCCTACATCATTACTAACGACCCAACAAAATCTCCACACAAAAATATATGTTACAAGATGTGTACTTTGATTAGAGTAGTCAATTGCAAAGGTCTTAAGATATTTAAAACCAAATATATATAACATTGAAATCACTCAATAGCTCTCAAACTATTCTCTCCTATTTCTTACGGTAAAATAAGTAGGATAAAATCATAACTAATAATAGAGTAAAACCACAATAAAAGTAGATAAACTAAGTACATTTCTAGTTCATAAAATAAGAACATTTCTAGTTCATACTTAAATTTTAAACCAACATTTGCGCAGTTAGGGTACCGCTTAAAATGGAAAATATTGACATTTGGAAATAAGCCTGGCTATTTTAGTCTGATGTTTATATAGACAAACTTTACACATTCATATGGTTAGCATATTAATGTTCGTGCGTAATGAAGATTTAACGAACTTTAAAAAAGAGTTTATATATAAACTTTAAGCGAAATGATTCATCAGTGATAATTTTAGATAACCCATTTCATACACAGCTTGATCTCGTAAGATGCAATGGCTGGGGTTTCCCGGTTTTTTAAATTCTAGAACTTTAACGAATCGTAAAGTTGTCTCTATTGTTAAGAAGAATTTTGACCGGAAATCGAGTCATTCTGCGTATTTAAAAATATTTTCACAATTCAAATTGGAAATCTCATCTTGAATGTCTAAATCAAAACAGTGATATACTTAAACTCTTGCTACAGTAATTACCTTTCACGCTCATTAGTACGTGTACAAAGGATAAACATCGACAAAAAGTGCAAAAAGACTTCACAAATTTTTTAAAGACCATTGTATACAAAGGTATTAGTATTAACCGTGAAAAAAGTTAACAAGTTTTTTTTATTAATTTGAAAAATGATACATTTTACTAGTAATTTTATCCGGTCATAAATTTCAGAAGTTCGGAATTACTTCTAGGTGGTGTATCGCATAAAATTACAACAGTTCGCCACCCATCCTCTTTCTTCAGGCAGAACCACAGCTACATATATTTGTATAAAAAAAGTTCTGAGAAAAAAGGAAAATATGAAGATTGAGAGAGATGACATAACTTTTTAAATTGTTTAATATGATACTTCAAAGATTTACTTGTGCTATCTTCTTTCTTTTGTTTTGTTTTTTTTTTTTGGGGGGGGGGGGGGGGTTTGTTTTTTGTTTTTTTTTTTTTTTTATCTACATATACCTTACTGTTTTTTCACTTTCTTGTGTTTAATTTAATTTCATATGCGCATAAAATTGTACACTAAGTTGACATTCTATGACATCTCTGATTGTGCATAAAACAGTGTGGCACCTGCATTTTTATGCATAAGAACAGCATGTACCAAGAATAAATAAGTAATCACATTCCTCACCTCCAATTTTCTTTTTGGATAATAATTAAATTACAGACCTACATTTTTAATTACATTTTTTTTTCTAATATTTTGAAAATTGTCTCATCGAACGTCGAAATGAAATACGGTCACTATTGTTTATAAACAGAGAGTAAGCCATGGCTACTTGCAAGAACCACGGGGAGCTTGTTCAAACATATTATGACCGCACTTGCGTCAAAACCCGGGGGAGAGGAGGGAATCAGACAGCGTGTTTCCTTTCCATCGTGTTTGCTCAAACCCAAAGTCCCTGCAGATTGCAGGTAATAAGATAAACCAGACCGCAGAGAGACGCAGCAGAGATAGGGCTGAGTCAATAGCGGCCACGCCGAGCTCGCTTTATTATACAGGTATACCTGAGATGATACCTGGGGGTGACTCATTTCGGGGTGACAGTTGTAACTTGGGATGCCCCAGTAGGTCAACCAGTGTGAAAGGTCGGGCGATTCGTAAATAAAATTGGAGCGCGCTAATTTGACTGGCAAACTTTACCACTGCGCATCTGCCGATTTTTACACAGCTTAGTATAAATAGCTTGGTTTGGAAAGTCCACGTTTCAATTTGTTTGTAAATAAGGAGACGAACGTTTCAAGATATCTACTAATCAAGTAGCATCCGCATCCTTAAAGGTAAGAACGAGAAAATAGAAGTATATTTATTATTTTGTTTCAACTTATCAAAATTATTTGAAAGATATTATCATTTAATAATTTCAAAGAATTTTTATGTTTTAGATATAAATTTTTCTAAGATTAAATGTCATGATTACTGAAGCAATTATAGAGTAACTGATAGGGAAACATTTTCTTCCAATAGCTAACACTGAACTTTATTTTTCCAGTAGCAGGATGTCATTCGGAGCAGCTATAATTTCAGCGCTAAAGAAAAAGAAATGGCGAAGTTCACAATATGACGTCAGAGATCTGGGCTCAACAGACGTTACATGCCTATCACTCACAGACCTTTCCAAATTGCCCGTCCGGGGCAGAAACACGTTCGTATCCAGCAAGTCGGAAGATAATTTACTGGACGCAAAACTTTACCTGAAAGCAAGAGACTCGAACTTAAAACGAAAAGAAACATGGAAGAGAACATCATTAAATCTCTCTATTGACCCAGACGACTGGAAGAATACGTCGTTAACGTTGTCCAACGCAGATTCTGCGATTTCGCTTTCCTTTCGAGATTCCGTGAAAAGTAGCAGACGACCAGTGTCTTGTTACGTAGATTATACGTCATCACGCGAGTTTCTCTCTGTCACCGAGGAAGCGGACGAATCTTGCAACAAAGACTTTGGGTATGACTCGATGAACGCAAGCTCCGATTCAGTTCTGAGTTTGGTGAGGACATCCAGCATTCACGACAAATCCAGAAAAATCATGATCAAAAGGCGCCAGTTTGTTAAAAAGCGATCACGGGACAGCCAAGTTTTTAGTGATGACGAAAACGCCGATCTTAAGTACTCTAAATCGAACGGCCGATCTACAGAAAATATTGTGTTATCAGAATCAAAAGAAATCTCGCATAGACTGGTTCACAGAGAAACCACACCAAGGAGGAATAGGGACGAAAAATGTCGATCAGTTCAATTTGAGGACGATGTCGAAGAGGAGAGTTTCGTGAAACAGCAACTCAGTAAATCTGTGTCCACGCTAACTCTGTGCAGAAATAACAGCGTGCAGCTGAAGTCCTGGCAAATCCGGAGACAGCGCCGAGCGATGCTCAACAAGCACAGGCGAGCTATCCGGCAGCTGGAGAGCATTAAGTACGAGGAAAGACTGGTGTAAGACAGATACTGAAATGGACCTAGTACTCGAGTTCCTGAATTGTAAATTTTTGTACATACTTGCTGAATGTTATTTATACTTTTCATTACTCAGATAAAACTTATACAGGTGTACCTAACAAATACTCTATTATATTCCGTAACATATTTATTGTATTTTGTTTTTGAAACACGTGTATATATTTGGTGATATATTATATACATGAAATATACAATAAATTGAAAAACCTCTTATACTGTTGTTCTTGCCTGTAGTTTTCTTCATTATTATCATTTTTTTTTTGGGGGGGGGGGGGGCTAATTGAAATATTATTACACAAATATCACGATACTTGAAGAGAATAAATGTACATGTACATGTACCTTGGAAGTATTGGCGAACAAATAAAAAAAAGGCTGATTGAAAAACCCCAATGAACTAATTTTTATCTTTTACAATTTTGTGATTGAATCTCGCTTCTCATGCGCAGTTTGTTCAGCTACAGTAACTCATCTGCAAAACAGAGGTTCGTTACCCGATAGAGCATTTAATATTACTTTTTGTTCTTTTCCTTAATTTGAAAATAAGAATATTAATAACCGACCTGCATTTATAATCCGCCCAGAGTCTGGAATTAAACTCTTGTATGACGGATCATACAGTCAGATTTTATCTAAAACCTATACGATTTGAAAGCAATAGAACAGTGAATATGATGTTCTTTTGTCCGTCATTATATATTAATTATTATTTTAAAAAGGCATCGAACACCACCTTAAATGACCTTCATCTATATATGATATAAGCAATATGTGAACTCCTTAGGTGGAGACACGTCAGCTCATCGCAACAAGATGTAAAACCAAAATCCTTCGAACCTTAATTAAGAAGGGTTGGCCTTAACAATATTAATAGGGTGTCAAAGATAAAGATACTTAAATACTATTAGATTTACGGAGGCTTTTAACAAGTCTATTCGGTTAATGTTTAATAAATCTACTGATATTGTTTTCTTGTCTATAACACGGTTATAAGTAGAAAGTATACAGTAAATTGAAAAACAGAAATTTCCCACATTTGTGTGCAGTTTTTGCTTGCTTGTTTTTGTATGATTGGCACTTAGCGCGGATCAAGGAGGAAATGGTCGAGTGGTGGGGGGAGGGGGGGTGGAGGTTGCAGAGTTTAATATATCAGAGTAATATATATATGAGTAAGTAATTACCTTTCTCTGAATTACTGTTAATGCATAATGATAACTACAACTTTAAAATTAAGGTCACTTTCAACATGTACATGTACCTCTGCTCTTCTAATAGAGTTTATTACAAGAATTATTTTTAAATTATAGCAATCAGTTGCTTTCTGAAGATTTTGATTTTATCATCAATTTCATCTTATGTAAGGTATGTACAATGTTAAATTAAGAGGGTGTAAAAGTACATGTATATTACATGTATATACAATAATAATGTATTTTCATTTTTGAAAATACTGGTAAGCTAACCCTACAAAGAAACTATCCAGAA
This sequence comes from Magallana angulata, assembly GCF_025612915.1. NCBI lineage: Eukaryota > Metazoa > Mollusca > Bivalvia > Ostreida > Ostreidae > Magallana > Magallana angulata. Next base: position 11,138,668 of record NC_069111.1, read on the forward strand.
TGTTAAGCTTAGCGAAGTAGTCTATTGATTACTTAATCTAAAAGTTTAAAACCCATCTTGATAAAGTGCCTGTGTTTAAAAGCCTACTTTTGTTGGGGATTAGATAATTCTTGTTCAGTGACGGATCGTACATGTATGCATAACCACACATTACATAACCGACTCGTAATATCGACAGTAATCTGTAACCATAGAAATGACTATTGACAGAGAATCAAATTGGTGCGAACATCCCCTCCTTGAATTTCAAAATTCGGTCTGCAAGATGGCGTGTCGTGGTCACGAATGGACTCGAATTTCAACCACTGGAGAGGAGGCACAATCAGAAATATCTAGATAATACAAAATACTCTCTCCGACAGTTCGTGCTGAGGAGGCATTAAACAGATTATAGATAGCTGACAATGGCCTCCATCATTTGGCCAGGTGATGCTTGGATTTGTTTCCTGTGTGTCTGGAATCAAATTCAACACCTCGAGACAATGGCAGGCATTGAACTGAATAAGTAGCCCAAGATATCAAAAACCACAAGATAGAAAACTGAACGACTTTATACAAAAGAATTCTTCTTCTTTCGTGACATTAATCAAAATGAGCTAACATTCGAATACTGAAATGGTAGGATAAATAGATATAGGTAAATAATACTGAAATGGCGTAAAGTCAGCGTCTACAACACGTGTGAGTGTCTATAGAGAGGTTACGAAAGGTTACAGAATACACAAATTTGTAACTTATGATTCCCTCTCAGATCCCCTTCACGATTTTGAATGTTTCCACGGGCCAGCCAATTTCGCCGATCTGTCCGTTTTTGGCCTTGGGGAACTTAGTTCCGGGCGGAGGTCTACTCAGGTATCCCATCTGGCTTGTCACTTCCGGTGATCGATCTCCGTTGCCGACCATTTGGAAGTCGGTTCTTGTCTTCACTCGCTGGTCCGTCAATCCGTCCGGACCTGAAATGTACAGATATTCTTGAGAATCAAACTCAATATGCAGCAGAATATTATATCAGATAAATTTAATGTATAATTATACGTATAAGTACACATATGACCAGGAACACACAGGCATAGGTGTCGGAGCCGGGGGCTAGGGGGAGGATGGGGTTAGCTTAGCGCTCCCCTTTTTTATTTTAATCAGGAAAAAACTAACCTCAGCAAGAGCGTTCTATTACTATTTATAAATTTTACAATGAACCCTGGTTACCCCCCCCCCCGTTATTTTGAGGATGGCAAATATAGTTTTTCCTGTTTTGTCTCGTCAAGATTTTGAATAAGTCTCCCCCTCACAAACCTTCAATTTGTTCTGGACGCCTATGCCCAGTATACGCATATCCTTATCAATTTTTGAAAAATGGCTCTATACATGTACTAAAACTTTAGATCCATGCATATTATTGTTAAGAAGGCAACGGAATGGTGGTTAGCGTATTTAGTTTTATTTTGGTCCTTGTTAAAAAGATAAACTTTCAAAGATACACTCTATAAATACACTTACCAGTGAATAAGACAGGGCCCCTGTAGGCTGACCACTGTTGGTGGGAAGGGGGTCCCTGGGACTCTGCCGTGGACACGTGTGTACTAGAGCTATGAGTAGACTGGGGGCGATCGGCCATATTGCTGCAACAAATTACAAGTTATGTATGATAGTACTATATAGCCGCACAACATACAACTAGTGAAATATACATTAGCACGCTAGTCGTGCAACTTTCATTTTTGCAACAAATCAAGTGTCATAACACGTAGCAGATAGCACAACTGACAAGCACCCCAAATATACAGTACATGAACCTAACGAATATCTTTTTAGCAATGTATCACAACAATTAAGGATTTTCAGTCATTTCATATACTAGTCAATTGCAATGTCTGAGTAACACACAGCAAATCAAGTATACATAGCAATTAGCACGACATCTGTGCAACACACAAAAATCCAACATACATGTACATAGCTAACAGAAATTATCTTTAAATAAGTTTGAAAAAAGACAAGAACTGTGCAACACAACAAATATCATTTATATTTAGCCGATAACTCAGAAGGCGTACAACGTACGACAAATTATTGGCAAAATACCTATCCAACAGCGCAATATTAATAAGCGAGCAACACAAGTTTACCTCATCAATAACACAACATCTTGCAACACAACATATTATAATAGTACAGCAAGCTAAAATAGCATGACAGTCTTATACCATGCAACAAATCACTTTGGCAATATATATACCTACAATGTAGCCCAAAAGAGGATTGTGAGCAATTATACTCAACAAATCGGATTAACTTCGTCTTCAACTCAGTTCGATGCAACTCAACATAATTCAAACACCTAGCTAATACAATGACAGCCGTGCAACAATTACCCTCACCAGTAAAGCAATAGTTGGGCAACATGTCTACTGATATATTTAGCTAATAGCACGATAGTCGTAAAACACACAACAAATCAAGTGAGCATAATTTCTTAAAATCTTAAAGTAGAGCAATACGCAACACATTAAACATATAGATGTATCTTAAGATAATTGCCCTGTACCATACAATTTCATATAATAGTGCAAAATTACAGCAATATACACGTGCATGATGTATATATATCAAAATATCTTGTACTGCCTTTATCAAAAATCAGCATACACATTTTTGCAAGATGAGTTGACAAACTCAAAAAATTCATCGATGACCGATAAATTGAATTCTTTCGTTTGCCTTCACAGTAGCCTAGCAATAACAAGAAAGAAATATCTTGCCAGCTATGACTTCTGTAACCGCAAAACTACAATGCACGCAAGCCTAGCCTTAGCTTAGCTCTTCATTCTGGATGACATCTTTTTGTGTGGTCTTGAGCAGGTCGTATATATTTGGAATTTGTCACCTAAAACAGTTAAACGAGGGAGGCAAAGGTGTGTTGAGGGCCTCTACCCACCTCTCATATGAATAAGATTGAAACCACATCTAACGAAGGCAAAGGGGTCAAAAAATTCTAAGGGATCGGAAAAAAAAAATAATTCGGCGATAAAAGTGCAAAGTTTGGTCTGAATTCAGCAAATGTTTACATGACTGTATATTCACATTCTTGTACTAATATCTGCAAACAAGCTTTACCAGACGATGATAAATAGCTGCAATAACGAGGTTATGGAGATAATAAGATCAATGATATTTTTGACGTTTAATCCATACCCATGAACTCTGTTTGATTTACAGCCCTCAGACGGCAACAATACCACTTAACAATGCCAGGTTATATTTATTGTTTTACCTGTGATTGTACTTATATAGGTAAATAATAACAAGAACACATCCTGACTTACCTGTTAGGGTCTCCTGTTACCTGGTATTGTCAGGCTAATCGTCCCAATCTCAGGTGTAAACAGAACCTTAACGAGACAGGCCGCTCTAGTTCCCAGCCATTCAATGTTGCTAGGGGTAATCCGGATATCAGAGTCTTAACGATTCCGACTTCAAATATTATAATTTATTTGTTTTATTGATAGCAAATTATCAGAAGAAAAATAGTCACTCGGAGATAATTTTCTGGAGACAAAGTTGACTTTGATTTCAATGCATTGAGAAATATCAAACTTTGTAGAACTTCTTAAGCCATGACCCAATACTGTCCGATAAAGGGGATTTTACAGAAGCCGTTTTAGTATAAATATCATTACATTTAAACGTTTAAAACACCTTTACAATCAATATATCGTTACATTTTAAAACCCCGACTGCTTGCGACGACAGCATTCCTTTTATTAAAGATTTCTGAATGCAATTGGATTTGGAGATTAAAGTTCGATTACTTCAACTGTCAAGCGTGCCTAGCCGGGTCGCGCTTATAACAACGTAATGAAATAATTAATATGGCCAACTCTTGGACAATAAAATTAATTAGGTTCCTTTTATCGACATTATAATACCAGTAAAGTACAGATCACTTTATGTCATGAATTCACGCTTTGGAGAATTCATTTTGAACTGGATAGACAGACCTCGATGCAATACCACAGAGTACTGAAACATTGCAGACTTGAACAACTTTTCGTCTGCAATGGCAGAGATTGGGCCAATGGCACCACTTCGCAGTTTGGTACATGTGCATTGTATATCATGCACGAGGAAGTGGTTTTTTAAACAGTGATGTCTGTATGATGTTCATGAACGAGGCGTGAACAAAACAACAGCACTAATTAACATTAATTAACGTTAATTGCTTTTATTTAAATAAAAGGTCAAGTAATTTACATAATAAAAATTATGCACAAGTAATTGTTGTAGTAACACCTAGTTCAGCGTATTGCAAATGGTTTTTGAAATATCTTTTAAGTTCCGGAAATTTAAACGTTTGGAAATTGCATTAAAGAATGAATAGTGTTCGATATTATTTCTAAGCATATATTCACAGCAAAACCCTAATAGCATATAAGTCTTCCTAGCTGACCAAAAAACAAAAACAAAAAAAAACCAAACAAATAAAAAATACACAAAAAAAAATCTTGAGAATGAAAATTGTGCAAACTTCTTTAGATCTGAACCTAAATTGGCATCGACCTTCAAACTGATATGAACCCATCATGCGCGGATCTAGAGGGGGGGTCCCGACCCCCCCTGGAAAATGAAAATTTATTAAATTTACATAGTAAAATTATCGCGAAAATATGCCTCGGACCCCCCCCCCCCCCTTGCAAACACAATTATCCTTCGGACCCCCCCCCCCCTGGAAAAATTTTCTGGATCCGCGCATGCCCATTATATCCTTTTTATAGGACCATAAACTCAAAAGGAATGAACTTGACGGGTTAAGACGTTAGCCCCATGTTAAACCAGTGCATGCTGTCAAAGAGGCGATGACCCGGTCCAGGAATGGCTATTATCATTTTGATATCAATTATCTCACTAAATTTAAATCCTACTCAAGACAAAAGCCCAGCCTTTATTGCACTTTTGATAAAATTTTTATAAATAATCCAAAATAAATCACAAACCAGCCGTAGCGCCACTTAATCTATCCATGTTTCGCCAAACATAAGCATCAGTTCCAAAAGAAGCCGATGTCTGACGTCAATTTGTGTAATGTTTGTGCTTGATACTTTAATTCTCGTTATAAAACCACCGGATGTTGATATAAAATTCACAAATGATGTGAGTTGGAGTTGACATTATACTACTCCATGATTTCACGTTTTTGCCTCTTGTTCTTGTATTTCTATTGGATGAACACGTATTACCCACGCAAAGCACTGACTGTTTGATCTACCAAAGGGCTGCTGACAGGAAAAAGTGAAATCGATTTATGGAGTCTGAGAGAAATGTCGATGTAGGGGACACACTGTGTTAGTATAGAAGAGAGGAATTCACCAGGGTGGCTCTTGGAGTTTAACAATATACCTGAAATTTTAAAGGTAAGTTATTAAAGGACTATATATGATAAGGGCCTAAAATGGCCCCCTAAAATGAACATCATCATTTTACTATCATTCTTTTTTTTCTTAGTACAGATATGTATGTGATGTGTTTACATAAATTTCATTTTGGTTCAAGTGCCCACAATTTAGAAATATGACATTGTAAAGACAACCTTTTCCCGCCATTTTTGCATTTTTAGCGTAAAACAGCTTGTTTTTAAGCAGTTTTTCCTTTCGAAAACATAGAGCGCATTCTTGAACAAATAAAATATTTTAATCAGAGATGTATCTAGCCAAGACTAATAAGTGACAAAAAAATTTTCCTTGTTCAAGCATGCGCTCTATATTTCCCATTCGTAAATATATAAGAAAAATGTCAATTTTTGGCTGATTTTGATTGAATTATAGAAATGCTGTCACTTCTGACGTCATATACTGCCAGTGAGTGCAAATAAATCAATTAAATAGATGAAAAATATATTTTATATGAACTCTTCTAAAAAATTTGTTACCATTTTACTGTACCCGAAACACTTAAAAAATGGCGAATTATGGGGGCCAAATTTTACTCTTATCATATATGGTTCTTTACGTTTTCTTTATCAATAATGACTAATGAAGAGCGGAAGGCAAATCCGAAATTACATTTAAAGAGCTGGTTACTTGTCTGATTGTTTAATTGAGAAAAACGAGCTGAAATTATGCATGCACTTTTAGAGCTTATTTGAGTTACGCTCTCCTAATAATAGATTTTTGTCTATAAATAGAGTAGGACCAATGTTAGCCGATGGTACATTATCGAAGTTATCATTAATCGAGATATTTTGATTTGCAAATGCCATGTTTACATAATTGACAAAAGCGGTAGAATCGACGCATATAAACATGAATCGGACTGCAACAAGGTTAACGGTGCGAACACCACGACGATATAGTCTGTCCCAAGCTATAATTGTTTCTGTCACAACTGGAGGAATATGTAAAGGATATAAGCCAAAAACTATAATAGCTTAAAATGGCAAAGGATTGTATAACGAAAATGTTTTAAGATAAAAATACACATACCTGTGAAAGAAGTACGTACGACTGAAATCGATGAAAGGGAAAATATCCAAGAAATCTTCATTTTTCACTTGTAAAAAAATACAGAAACGAAAACAGACTTCTTACTGAGATATATAATGGGAAATTTTGACATCTTTTCGCCATTCGGAAGGCACTCGGAATACCTTGCACAATTTTTCAACGTTATCATCCGTATCTATTCAATGACTAAAACCTCATTGACTTCTTTATTTTTCGCCGTGTTTTGAATCCTGGTAAGCTGAGGGGGGGGGGGGGGGGCCTGTTCTTGAAATTTGTCATGCTTTTGAATAAACATCGTTTGAAACCTGGGGTATTTATGATTATCGAGAAATTAAGCAGATATCACAGAGTATAAATATTCTACAATCGATTTTCATGAAATATAGGCGTTTTCGAAATCTAAAATAGACATTCAAATTCAAGTCGAATGATGTGTGTGAGGAGAGAGAGAGAGAGAGAGAGAGAGAGAGAGAGAGAGAGAGAGAGAGAGAGAGAGAGAGAGAGAGAGGGGTGTAAAACGTTGTAAAGGACTCAGGGATAAAAAGCACACAACTCATTCGGTAAAAATCATATAACATTGCAAATCATGAGAGATTCAATATATAAACTCTGTTGAAATAAAACAGAAACTGTATTTGGCGCGTGCTCCACTTGCGTTATGCTTGACTAACGATGTCTCTGTTGGCCGTTGTGGCCTATGACCCTTTTGTTTAATTATTCTGACAGGCATACGTAAATATCTTTCAGAGGATGCTGTAAGTAAGATGGAAGAAAAACTTTTACAAGATCCCCAGACGCCCAGTGAAACTGACGGTGGACACAGTTCGTGCTCACGCCGTGACGTCATTCTTGACGTATCCGAGTACCGCCATCTTGCTGGACAAGATGCATCGGTCAACCTTAATGGAGGACACAATTGCAACTACCACAGTTCACCGAATGTGGAATCTCATCATGACAAGGTAATTGAAAATTAATGCGCATACATTAATCAAATAAACACATAGGCATTATAATAATTATTTCACGTATGAACTAAACAGTCTTGGCTGGATCGTTTGAATTTGATCCTAAGCTTTATGGAATGGAGACTTTAATCACTACTCAGAACCTTTATAGTGTGTTGGCATGGTGATTTTTTTAATTATTTTTACAGAGACCATTTCCTCCCCTATCGGCGGATAGCAGTCCATGCTTGTTTGCTCTTTCGATTTTTTCCGTCGTTTGTTTTTGCCCTATAGGAATTTTTGCCGTTGTAACAGCCAGTAAGGTAAGCTTTATGTCATTAGTTTTCACAAGCGATGATAACATATATAAACAGTCATGTCTGTGGCATTTTCATTTCATTTTTGGATATCAATCAAACTTTGAAAACAATATAGGCCTATCGCGTAATAAAACGCTATCTCCATAGCGTAAAAAAAAAACGTCAGGCTATGAATTTGAATGACTTTGATTAGTGGATGAGTGAAAAAAATCCAGCGGTATATTCTTTGTGCTGTAGTTGAAAATAAGGTTTTTGTCATGATTGAGATTTATCTGCCCTAACGTGAAAAGTAGATAACATAATTCAATTCCGTCAATACTTTTTCGTCGAAAGCGGGATTTCACTCTTGTTTATGAACGTCCCCTCTTTCGTAATAACATAGACTTTTTAAAGGAACTTGCGTTTTTCAGTTATTAGGGAAAATGATATGGAAAGTCCTTATATGTAGGTCAAATCTTTGTAGAATACAAGGCAACTACACCCCAACCATTCTTTCCCACGGGAAAGGAATAATATGTTCATTAAGTAGAGTAACTTCTTATTAAAGTACAACGGATTGTACATGTGTAAGTGCTATCCTATTCAATAACGATGTTACGTGTTTGTCAGGTTAAAATATCGGTAACTTTAAAAAAAATCCAATTAGAACCATTTTAACAAGAGCTTGGACTTTGGATAGAAAGATTTGTCTGGCGTTTGAGCTAAAACTATATGCAATTGACGCATATTTCGCTTGAAACCGCGTCATTTTTAACTTGTTTTTACTCAATAAATACATAGCTTCGTCCAACCGAAAGTGTTTTACACAACTATCCAAAATCCAAGCTCTTGTTAAAATGGTTTTATATCATTCCTAAGCATTTCTCATACAAGAATGCAATGTACTAATCAGTTCACGACATAAAGAATGGTCGGAAAATAGTTTTCACTCGTCAATACATGTTTGGACACTGTCCTGTTTATATTTGCAGTTACTAAAGGCCAGAAAAGAGGGAAATGAATCCAGTGTAGAAACTCTGACCGTCCGCACGAGGGCGCTAGTGTCTCTATCCCTGGGGGTGGGGATCGTCACTATTGTCTTCTGTCTTATCATATACTTTGTGAACATTTTCGGGATCAGAACTTACTTTACGTGAAAACCATTTTGTTATACAATGGTACATATTGAATGGATGTTACTATGTGTAAAAACATTGACATAGTGGAATGGATGATATACGAGTTAAGGTAGTTATGTTGGCATAATGATTTGAAAATGTGTAAATACAAATGTACGTGTTTTGTGAATGATCTCTACTGCTTTGATGTCACAAATCTACATTGTAAATATCATTAATAAAATTTCTGCAACACTCCTACTCGCCGTATTATTGTTTGCGAAACGATCTGCCGATTTGGATGTAATAACATTACTTAGTACAAATAAAAATGCCAGGGGCGTACTATAGCTGCTTGTTTATTGTGGGTTTAGGGGCCGCCTTAATGCCCCCAATGGGACTTTTTGCATAAATACACATGATGGGTGTATCATAATAGTAAGAGAGACAACTCGCGCACAGTCTGGAAAACTACCAGGTAAATTTAGTATATATGCCAATGGTAACTTTTTTCACCCGAAAAACTAGTGATGCATAAGGGATTCAACCTTTTATCTAAAGAGGGATAAAAAAAGAAGTTTAATTAAACCACAAAAGCAAAAATTCGGATATTCATCAGGTTATTTGTAATTTAGGCGAGCATGCCGATGATCATTTTTAAATGCTTTGTCATTTGAAAGTCCAAAATCGAGTTACAAGCGAGTACGTTACACAAGTTAGAATTCTTTGTTATGTAAACAAAGCTTGAGTTCTGTAAGTGTTTACATACGGTATGTTTTGTCTTGGTATGAGATCTAAAATAAATGTTGATTTTGTTGTTGATATAATTATTTTTGAACACATTGAATCCGTTTATTTTGTTTGCCATTAGATATTTTGTAAAAGAAATGGTAGTTTCTTTCTTAACATTATTTGTAAACAAATATACGACTTGCGCTTTGTTTACAAAACAACCACTTTTCGCTTGTAACTTGACTTCTAAAATGATTAAATACATCCAGACTAAATATTCATGGTAAAAAATTTATTCAACAAATTGGTTACAATGTAAAAGAATATATATAACATTTTTCTATGATGTGAAAGGACAGAGAAGAGCTTAGAGAAAGACGGAAGATAGCGGAAAAGGAGTGTTAAAAGTAAAAAGTAACCCCAAAAATAAACACGATTAAATAGCACTAGTTATAATCGAAAGCTACATCTACTAAATGTTTGCCTGTCTATAAACCCTACTTCTTGAAAATTGATATCTGTTTTGTTTTCTTCCTTTGCAACTAAATCGATCAGCACTACCACAAGTTGCAGACCTTACATGCCAGGTTTTTCGGGATTCCGAACTCCTTGCTGCCCTTTCCCCGGAACGTGACGGGCATGAACTTCCCGATCCGGTCCTGAATCACCCGGTTGACGTCGACAATATCCGTGTAAAACACCTCTATGTTGACGCCAAGCGTGACGTACAGCTTACCGTTGACGATCTTAAGGAAAGGGTTGTTGAACACGTTGATCTGCATCAAATGACGTTGACAGAAACGGTCAACTACGGACCCAGGGCGAGCGACCACCAGCGTGACGTAATGATCCCTCAGGTTGTGGCAGTAGAAGTCCACGAAGTAAATGTTCTGGTGGACATTAACGATAAAGGAAGAGTTGACGATCAGGCGCTGGTTCCCAAAGTACGAAAATGTCGGCGGCTTCTTGGACTTGTTGTGGAGGCTTCCATTGAAGAAGAGGCCAAGGATGTTTCCGTTGATGGCTGACTTCTCCGTGCCGTTGAAGTCCTTCCGGTACGGTATCATGAAGCCACTGTAGTTGGTGCGGATTCTGTTCCAGTAGGAGGTAGGTTTGTCGCGCCACATTGCGGGAAGGGGCGCAAATCGCCGGTCTTTCTTGTTTATGATTTCGACACTTTTGTCGTAGAGCATGGTCAGCTGCTCCATTGACAGATCTGTCAACAAGAAGCGGAAGTCAGCAACATGAAGTATTAAAACTAGACGCTTTGAGGACTTTTTAAACAACATATGACAATAGAATTAATGGTGAAAAACCTTACTGGTATATATACATTTTGTAAAAAAAAAAAAAACCCACACCATCTAATTAATAGAATCAATTTGGGAAAGTGTTGGTTTATAAAGATACCTTCATTATATTTCAGGTAAATTAATCACTGGTGATTAATTAAACAAGTGTGAAGGTGGTATCTTAAAATCCATTTAAGGTAGCTTACAAATTGTTTCATAATATATTGTCATGCCATATATGAAAGATAACTGGCTATATGGTAAATACACGTGTAATCACTTTGGGGTTTATACTAGTGTGTTTCTCACATGCACTACAGTCCCATGTAAGATACATGTATTAACCTTTAGTTACTGAATTACCCCCAAGAAATGATAATTCCTAGGGAAGACTTTCTTTTCCTTTTTCCTTGAAGGCATTTTAAAATTTCTGTAGGATGTTCAAACAAGAGGCCCAGGGGTCACATTCCTCACCTGAGCAAAAATTAACATAACTGACCAAATCTTTATTATCCTATCAAACACAAAATATCTGGATTGAATAGAACTTGTTTTTTCCTCAATAAATACCAAGCCCTTTTTGTTGTTTCAGTTTTTTAGAAGAAGATTTTTAAAAATATTTATTTATTCCCGTGTTAATTTCAATTCCCCAATCGTGGTCCCACTCTACCCTCTGGGATCATTGTTTGAACAATTTTGAATTAACAGTACATGAGGATGCTTCCACTCAAGTTTCAGCTTTTCTATCCAGATGGTTTTTGAAAAGAGCATCTTTGAAGATTTTCCTTTGTTTATGCCTATATAAAAACTAAACCCCCATTGTCGCTCACCTTCACCCCCCCCCCATCCCCCCGGGGATCATGATCTTAACCAACTTGCATCAACACTCACTAAGGATGCTCCCATATAAGTTTGAACTTTTCTAACAAAATGGATTTAAAAAAAAAAGATTTAAAAAAAAATGAGAACATATTTTCAATAATTCTAAACCATCTCTCTTAAGAGTGTGGTCCTACAGGCTATACGAGTGTAGTAATATAAATGAAAATTAAACAAGAGGTCCATGGTCCACATCGCTCACCTGAACAACAGTTCCTTGTAACATTCTATTTCGTAGCATATGCTATTTCTATTTTAAATGTTGAACCCCTTTCTGGGGCCCCAGTATTGGTCCGTGGTTTATGGCTGGCTTTGAAAATTTAGAATCTACACTATCTTAGGTTCCTTGCATAGTAATCTAACAAACTGTAGCTTTGTAGTTCTCGAGAAGAAAATTTTGAAGCATTTTCCATATACTGTATATTTCCATGTTAAACTTTGAACCCCTGTGGGGGCCCCATCATTAGTCCAGTGGTCACAGCTTTATCAATTTAGAATCTACGCTTTTTAATGATGCTTGCATGAATAGTAATATCACAAATTGAAGCATTGTAGTTCTCCAGAAAAAGATTTTAAACCATTTCCCCTCCCTATATTTCTATGTTAAACTTTGAACTCCTTCTGGGGCCCAAGTATTAGATCGAGGGTCACGGCTTTAGTAACTTAGAATGTACACAATTTGAGGATGCTTTCATAGTAATCAGACAAATTAAAGCATTACAGCTCTTGAGAAGAAGATTTCAAAACATTTTCCATACACTACTTCTACATTAAACTTTGAACCCGTCTTTGGTCCCCAGTATTATTCCAGAAGTTGCTATTTAAAAATATGGAATCTACATTATCCAAGGTTGCATGCATAGTAATCTCACAAATTGTAGCATAGTAGGTCTTGAGAAGATCTGTAGCTGTTTAAACATTTTCCCTATTTACTTCTGTTAAACTTTGAACCCCACCTGGGACCCCAGTTTTTACAATTTTGAATTTTCACTATATACATGTATATTATATACAAGCTTTTGTGTAAATATTCATTTAGCATCTGGTAAAGTGGTTCTTCAGTAGAAGATTTTTACAATTTTTCCTATGTATTTCTATGTTGAACTTTGAACCCTGCCTGGAGACCAAGTTTTGGTCCAGGGTCAAATTTATTTTCAATTTTCACTATATATACAAGTTTTTGTGTAAATATTGGCATTTCTGGTGCAGTGGTTCTTGAGAAGAAGATTTTTAAAGGCACACACCCTATACTCACTATTTTGCAACTATCTCCCTTTTAAAAAGAGCTAAGCCCTTTGTTTTTATTACAATTCAGAATCCCCTTCCCATAAGGATGCTTTGTACTGAGTTGGTAAAATTTGGTTTCGTGGTTCTAGAGAAAAAGTAAAAAATGTGAAAAGTTAATGAACATTTCTACCCACTAACCTGCTCATGCATTCTACATTATTCTGACATTCTGAAATTATATTTATGACAAGTTTATTACTGGTAAATTACAAAATAAATTTGTCACCCATCAAAGTTGGTTTACAGTAAACAAGTATGAGAACCTAAGATAACAGACTCAGCTTAAACAGTGGAGCCTGTGACAAACATCTACTGTACGTAATTATGTAAAACTGTAGATAGAATTTGCCGATGTAATACAATTAACTACAATATATCAATCAGTATGCTGTAATTTTTTACCTCTTGTGATATAAACTCATTTTGATTACAAAGTCCAATGTCCAAGACCATAAACTGAGAATACAGAAACTGAAGTTTAAATAACAATTTGAAATGACATAACCCTTAAAGTAGTATGGGAAATTTAATTTGTCAATGTGGATTAAAGAATACTTGTACCAGTTAAGAATTTTCAAATTTAACAATATTCAACCATAAAATACATTTAAAACATTTTTAGGAAGGTAAAAATTTGAAAATCCCCAGCGGGATTTAAACTCATGACTTACAGATTCGAAGAGAAACCTCTAAACCGCTGCGCTAGGCTGCTAGGAGACAATGTTGGGAAAGAAACTATTTATAAAATTACACTTGATTTTATTGTTTATTTCAAAAAATAGTACATCACAACATGGAGATGTTCCATACCACTTATGATAATTTCAAAAATTTTAATGAGATTCCAAATTTAAAATTTTATGCTTTTATATGAAGTAAAGGGGTTGCTGAAAACACGAGAAATATCACTTACAGATTTTTTAAAAATCTTTTCATATACAAAAAAGCTTTCACAATTATTTTTTTAAAGTTGTGAATGATCTGAAAATATGATTGATGCTTGGTGGGCGCATATTCTTATTCTTGTAATTCAATACAAAATGTCCAAATCAGGAAATTAAGAATATGCAAACAATAGAAAATCTTTAATCGGAACTGTAAGAAAAAATTATTTCTTTGATGGCCTTGGATCAATGAAACTGCTAAGTAAACATCAATGGTTTCAGTTATTTGTCTGATTCAAGATGTCCAAGGGGACTACTACCTAGGAATTGAATGTTATATCCCTGATTATTGGTAACAAAAGCATAACCTTGAAAGAATGGCCTTAATTCTTCTCCAGATTGGATAAATGATGGGTGACTTTTGTCATATGCTTTGAATGTTAAAGTTTAACATGAGCAAGCATGGGTACTTGGAATCTCAAACAATCCGGAGAGTTAATATGTCTCGCAAAACCAAAACACTATTAGATCATGGACCATGTTCTAGCTAATTTTAACTTCTTAGAAAAAGTAACAATTAATATTCCAATAAATGGGGTATATGTACATGATAATGGACTTTTGTTTGTTTATCCTACTGTAAGAATGTAGAGTATAAACCATCCTCTTTAAATGTCTATTTTGTGTTACATGTGTAACTGTGGCAAAATTAGGAGCTTTTGAAAATTTCACACAGAATGTCTATTGCACTTACACTGGTTTGTTGACATTGTCTCCGTCTTTTGTCTTGGAATGTTCATGTAATGAATCCTTAATACTGAAAAAAGACAAAATAACAACCCTATGAATTTCCCAAACTTATATATTGAGAATATGTGTAACATTTATCAAAATTAATGATTCTGTTTGCATGTCCTACATGTATTTGCAACTGACTTCAAACTTTAAGCTAACTTTGAAGCAATATGAGCTGCACTTTTCATGTTGAATTTTTTTTTATGAAAATGTTATTTTCTACTAAAATGACTAAATATCATGGTTTTTAAATTTCTGTTAGCCACAATTTTGTGGGAAAAGCCATTGAAAAGCCTTAATTGGAGCAAAATTTAATTCTGTCGTCCTGCACAAAAATTGATCAGCTATATTTTTCGTAGAAGAGAGATCTTTTTTTCTCACAAAAATTAATGATTTTTTCAAATCTTATTTATCGTTAAAGTTTAAATTACATGTACATGCAGACTTATCATACTAGCAGTTTTTGCAGCATAATAAAATTCTGAAAAATACAGCTCTGTGACATATTGCATTAATTTTCTACCCCTGATGGATGGCTATGCAAAGTAGACTGAATTATAGTGGCAAATACCCTTGGCTAGCAAAAATTTTACATCATGTTGAAATGGATTCAAAATAATTCTTATTTCCAACTTTTCTTTCACAAACTAATATCAAAACTTGCCTAGTCAAGACAAAAAATATCTTTCTTATCTTTAGTCTACATAACATTTAGTTAAACATAATTATTAATACTTGTATTCACAATTATCATACTTTAAGTGCAGATGTTCACAAAATGATAAAATTTGCCAAAATGGATTGTAATTTTACAAAAAAGAGTATGAATCTACATTGTAAAATAAATAGGCCTATTGAAAAAAAACCCATTTAGCTAGGTCCACTGTGTATGAACATTCAAATCTTAAATTTAAATCTTTTGCAATCAACAACTTTTTTGGTGTTCTACTTCAAGGGAGATAAACCCACTAAAATCTTCACAATTTATAGAGTTGCAGAAAACAAATACATTTCTTGTAATTATACGGACAAAATGAAGCTGGAGGCTGAATCAGACAGATTTTACTTGAGTTGGTCATGATGTTGGTGATGTAGGTCAGACTGAAAATACATGCATTGCACCAAAAGAATGTCAATATTGTTTGTCTAAAGCACACGTATAAAACGATTCCATTTGGTAAAAGCCATAATGTTAAAAGGATATATACATAAAATAAAATGCAATCACATTGGATGCTTTAAAAATGTATTTATAAGTAAAACTGTCAGTTTCATTCAAAATCAAATATGGATAACCTTTGATCTAATTAAAGATCATCTTCTAGCCTTAGGCATAAGATATATGAACTTTATTTAGGCCTAACACCTGGCAGTCTCGACCACTGTTCCCTGATTTTTTTAAATTTTACCTCGTTCCCGTTTTATGCCGTTTCACGCACCTTGGTGTTCAAATAGGAAATGACGTTATCGGTACTATTGCATTGACATGGATGGAGAGCAATTCATTTCCCGGAAAAGTTCAAAGGCGACCGTGTTGCAATATTAATGTATCTTACCAAAGCAGACAAGAAGCATCGATTATTAAAAGTAGGGAGCCCCGACCTACCCAAACTACCAAAATTTTTGACGAACCAAAAAAAAAATTTTTTTTTAAAATCGACAATCAGGGTTTGGGTAGAAATTAATTTTAACACTCATTATTTTTTAACACTGTACGTCCCAATAGATGTACATGTAAGGGAGTACATGTAGCCCCCCCCCCCCCCACCTCCACCCCAGATGCTACTTCCCAGCTGGAAAGCGCAGAGTGATAAAATATACCTATAATTTTAGAAAAGACCTTCATTGTTCAAACCAAACATGACTGATGTGCACCGCTAAGTTCAGTAGATGTAAAAGATGAACAATCGTGTTCCTTTTCTCCAATGTTTTGCATTGATGTTGAGTCTAATTTTACTAAAATACATAAAGACATAATTATCCTTGTATTCTAATTTCAACTATAAATCACAAATGCTTAAGTACAAAACCCCGCCCCGATTTATACCATTGGGATTGACTCTCCCTTTGATAGAAACTCCTGTACACAGCAATTCTCATTTCAGATATATGAAAATTGATTGAAGATAAACGGAAATAAAAACAACCCCCAAACTCCACCCTCGTTTTATATGCAATTTAGGGAGTGTGGTGGAGATACATAATTATATGAATTCATTATTTTCCAAGATCTAAATGGTGGGGTGGAATATATAAAGAGTGGAGGTGGCCCTGTCCTCAAGCACATGCATGTGTGCTAGTTTACAAAGAATTACGGTTTGATGATGTGAAATATGTATCTCCACTCCGAAACACTCTCGGGGTGACGGCCGAAAACGTAAATACGCGTGCAACTCTGACAACACAGAGAGGGGTTATACATATGTATTGACTGACCACCAAAACGGCGGAACACCTACAGGTGCGGATCTAGAGGACGGAGTTCGAGAAAATCCAGATTAATTTGGTTCACATAGAAAAGTTTAAAATAGACCTCAATCTCCCCACCCACACCCTTTCTTTTTTTTTTTTTTTACCTCAAACAAACGAATGATCACTCTATCTGACTTTCGGATTCTGGATCTGTATATGACAATATTCTGGACTCTAAATTCATAAAAAGTTTCCATCGTTTTCTTTTTTTTCTCTTTTTTTTTGAGGCCAAAGAAAAATATATTTGCTTCTGGTCACCTCAGATCTACAAGTATTAGTCGGTATGTAGAACCATTTTAACAAGACCTTGGACTTTCAGTAGGACGTACACTGTAGCTATCTAATTTCTGCGTCAAAACAAGTTTAAAATGACGCGGTTTCAAGCGAAATATGTACCGATTGCGTAGTCTTAGCTCAAAAGACAGACAAATCTTATTGATATCAGAGAGCCATGGCTGAGTGGTCGACACTGAAATAGACAGGTCTACGTCACATTGATGTTTAACACAACTTCCCATAGTCCAAGCTCTTGTCAAAATGGTTCTATATAGGCACAGGGCTTACAATGTACTTTGTTCAAATACAAACTTACATAGACTTACTCTTGCAAATGTTTATTTTGTCAAACAAACTTAATCTAATATGTGACAATATTTTTTTTCAGTTTGTGCACCACGAATTCCGAAATTTGGACGGAAAAAAGAGATAAAATTGATTAACAAAAGAGTTTAGTTGAAACAAGTTAAATGTACATGTATACTTGTCTTTTCTTTGCATGCAATGTGTTAAACTTTTCCCGCCAGAACTCGATTAATTTACTAACGCATGTTATTTTGATTAATTAATTCATTTCAAACATTTTTGTAGAAGCAATTTATTTGTTTTGTCCTCTGTCTGGTTTATTAATTTATTTTGTTTTTGGTTTTTTTTTGTTTTTTTTTTGGGGGGGGGGTTGCAACAGAGAGCAAAATACATGTAAGTTGAGGGCCATATTGATATCCTGCAGGCTTGCAGATACAATGATTTTAAACTTACAATATACAGAAAAAAAGAGTAGAAATTGGTAAGTCTTTTTGTTTAAATAATGACCAGGTAATTTACAACTTTATATTTCAGTCCGTTGGGAAGAGGGGGGATTCCAAAGGATTTTTTTTTTTTTGCTAAGGGGCCCGAGGCCTATTTCGGTAATCAAACTTTGTGAATTAAACACAGAAATTTTCAGCCTCCCCCCCCCAACTCTAGATCCGCTGATATAAGACTTGTCCTTAATTGAACGTAGAAACCATTATCTGTCAACAATGATTGTTTATGGCACCTTAGTGCATGCATCTTATTGTTAAACAATCAATTATCGGCCATTGATATTTGTGTTACATAATGAGAAAAAACATAAAAATATGCCAATGTAAACGATATTGACCACATAATGTCCATATCCTTGGGGTTAAGGTCGATTCTTTTTATTGCAGAATTATTAGTTTGCTTAAGGCATATAAATGTACATGTATCCTTCCTCTTTTGTTCTAATTAAGATTGTTAAGGTCAGACGACACGTTCCTCGAAAAATGATGACTATGTTTCAAATTTTCGATGGCCTCATAATATTATTTATCATAATTTTTAAAATCAAAATTTTTTTAAGAAATATGTACATTTATGCCAAAAAATTATATCAGCAATTCAAATGTATTTTCAATAAGATTATGAATTGTACAAATGCCTGGTAACGTATCCTTATTTTTTACAAGAAAGCTTGTCAAAGTATAATTAAATCAATGGCATATTCCTGGAAAAAGTTAAATTATATTGAGGAACGTGTCGTCTGACCTTATTGAGACAAAGGATTGTGTAACCAAAAATGTTTAAGAAATGGATTTAAAAAATGTAGGTGCCTGTAACTGTGGAAAGAACGCTAAGAGAATGACACAAGGTTTCACATGTACATGTAAAAACTCGGTGTAAGGTTAAACTGGCCATTGACAAGGTATACAGAACGTGTATGTTATACTAAATAATCAGCTGTAATAGCCCAAAACACATTGAAATACTTGATTGTATGAATTCTTTAAATTGAATGCACGGAGTCTTCATAATTATTCAAAATTCTGAAATTTAATTTACAAAGGTGACTGGTTTTGGCTAGGTGGGAAAAGTATATTAATTTATTAACTTTTTCTTTTTGAAATATTCTTTTTAAATGACCACCATTTTAAAACTGATTTTAATAACAGTTTAGGGTGTAGGATTTGAAACTTACATGTATTTAATTAAGGTTCTTCTCCATAGATATGACAAATTATTATGGTTTTTCATGTATTCAAAAGATATACATGCACTTATTACAATCTAATATTTTTACAGCTATTTAAACATACAGGAATCATCTACTGGTAGTTCAATGAATTTTTGAACAAGAAAAACATTTTGTTGTCAACTCCTAACGTTAAATCCCTTTGCCCCAAAGTAAAAGGTTTGCATCTTTAATATACAAATATATAAATCAAATTCGAACAGCCAAAATGATTGTTTTAGCATGTACTTAAATTTGCAGACACACAAAAATGCAGTTTGGACCCATGCTTAAAGTTACGCTAACTAAACCCGGAATAGTACCAAGTAGACAATCTATTTTGAAATAAAAAAAAAACACTAGACAACTGTCATATATATATATATATATATATATATATATATATATATATATATATATATATATATATATATATATATATATATATATATATATATATATATATATATATATATATATATATATGTGTGTGTGTGTGTGTGTGTGTGTGTGTGAAAGAAAGGCTCACAATTGGCACTCGAAAAATCATTGCTATATACATATTTATATAATATAAAAATGATTGAAAAGAAATATACTAGTATAATGGTAAGAGTGATCGATACCTTTTGCGCTTTCCTCCTTCAACCCGAAAGATCATGTACGTCGAAAAACACAAAAATATTAAATAAAACAAACTTTTTGTAAGTTTCACCTGAAAAAAGTTGCATCCAGTTGCAAGATCAAAGAAATGGATGAAAGATTATCTTCTATTTGCAGGTTCTAATGAGTTATTGATTACTCCATGTGATCAGAAATCGGACATGTTAATTAATCTGTCATGGTCAAACAATCTTGGACCTAACATGAACTCAGTGACCCTGCTGTGCAGAAATGCAAATTAATGTCTGTATACTGACGTAGTGGCTTTTGATGATAATTTCCCCTACACACACATTTTTAGAACCGTTTAACAGAAGCTTGGAGTTTGGGCAATACGTGACAAACTCTGATTTGATGAAGATGGGTGGGGGGGGGGTCTACTCATGGTTAACTGTCCAGCCATTTGCTAATGGATATGAATACGGACACTCGTCGGACGTCATCAAGGGATGTACGTATGTTTCGTTGCAACAGCATCAATTTCTATGGAACGCCTCAACTGCCTTATGTAGGTAATCTTAGTAATATGATGATACTTTAACATCACATGATGGTACTTTAACATTACGTGCTGATACTTCAACATTACGTGATGGTACTTTAACATTACGTGCTGATACTTTAACATTACATGCTGATACTTTAACATTACATGATGGTACTTTAACATTACGTGCTGATAGTTCAACATTACATGCTGATACTTCATTATATGATGGTACTTTACTATGCGGTGATTCTAAAAATAGGGAAGTTTTAACATTGGGCTGTTTCTCTGTTTCAGAGATTGATCATATAGGACTAAGGTCCACTGAGACTAGTTTGGATATTGTCAAAAGGCTGGAATTACAAATAATAAAAAAACAGGATTCTGCTTGAAAAAAATATGTTATTGAAAAACTGTAGATACTCAGATTATGAAAACCACTGGCAAACAATTTGTGAGAAATTATAACAAGTTTTATGACATATGTGATTGCTTAAACTATTCTCTCTTTTTTTAATTATATTGACTTGTGAACAAATAAACATGTACCCCCTTTTCTATTGTATTTCTTTTTTATCTTCTATATCTCCCTTTTTCTCCTTTCATTTACTGCTATATATATATATATATATATATATATATATATATATATATATATATATATATATATATATATTTTTTTTTTTTTTTTTTTTTTTTTTTTTTTGCAAGAAAACACGTTTTCACACTACACGCGGATAATCTATTTCCTTTAAATTGATAAAATATTTCAATTTGTAGAATCTTGAAATGTATGAAACATGTCTGAAATATGTGTGTATGTGGATTTATGTGTAAACAAAAAAAAAAAAAAAAAAAAAGCTGGAACTGAAGAAGTACAAAATACACTACAGCTCATGAGAGAGGATCTCTACTGAATAAAAATATTGTCGAAACATACGATTTGTTTTGGTGCAATGTATTTAGGCAAACGACAACCACACATGCAACTTATAAGATCATGCAAAGGATAAAGCATTGCATTGCTGTTGAATCTGATTTTAGCAGTAACTGTACTGTTGAACAAATCAGTGCTTTCATTGCCCACTCTTTCACGTTTTTCTCCAGGAATCTACATGTAACATGAATGACAGAAGTATTTGTTTAGGTGCTTTTTTTTTTTTTTTTTTTAAATTAGCTGTTCGCTCTGACTAAGCGCCAAAAGATTGGGTTCTGAATGCACATTTTTAGACCAAAATTCCCTGAAGGACTTTTGGTACCCCCTGATTTTTATGCGCTGAGCCCCAATGAACTCACAGAGCAGCCATTCTTTAAAATTTAAAATGACCCATTTAAAAGACAACACTTAATCAAATAGTAGCATTTGTTGAGTATCTCGATCTAAACTAGTTTTAGTGGACCTTAGTCCAATCTGATCAATCTCTGAAACAGAGAAACAGCTCAGTGTTAAAAACTTTACAGGCATCCACGTGTTCTGAGTTTTAGCGTATTTCGTTCCCTTGTCGACGCTTCCCTAACCCTATTTTTAGAACTACCGCATAGTGAAGTACCATCATATAATGAAGTATCAGCATGTAATGTTAAAGTACCATCATGTAATGTTAAAGTATCAGCATGTAATGTTGAAGTATCAGCACGTAATGTTAAAGTACCATCATGTAATGTTAAAGTATCAGCATGTAATGTTGAAGTATCATCATATTATGAAGATTATCTACATAAGGCAGTTGAGGCGTTCCATAAATTTCACACAACAGAGCAGATTTTGGCTTACGACTTTCAGAGCAGATTTAATTTTGGCTTACAATTTTCCGGTTTTGACAGTCTATAAATATTGTAACAGAGTCAGTACAAATATAGGGAAAAGTTGTTAACACTCTAATACATTTATAGTATGACATGTGAGTCATCAAAACAAAAGTGATCGTAAAGATTAGAAATAATGTCCCAAAAATTAAGAACTTAAAAATATAGACCAAAAATAATAACTTTAATTTGAATTCCTGTTTAAAAATAAGAACTTAGAATTATTGTCCAGTTCATGGGAGGAATTAACACAATACAAAGATTCAGTCTCTCTCTTGCGGTCTGTCTTCTCTCCCCTGGTTCCCCCTTTTTATACCGGAAATGTCCAAAGTTGTCAAGCCGCATCCAAGACCAAATTCAAACATGTCCTTTCCTTTGTACAAGATAGAAAAGCAAATTGAAGTGTTCATAATTACAAATAATTTCTAAATAAGGTTCACATAAAGTTAATCCTAAACAAATGGATTACACCGTCCCATCAAGGAATAGTAATTGAACATAAATGTGGAGGGAATTACGAGGGTTAAATAATAAAGTCATTCAGCAATACAGCCACAGATGTGGTCTACTGACCTATTATCTAATAATTTATTTCATAATGTGAAAAGACCTATAAATTTGTCTTTAAAAAGGACTCATAAAGTGATATAAAAGCTAGAGAAGCACAATATTAAATTAGTTACAATAAATACATGTACATTCTACATGTATTAATTCATACACCATGAGGAATCTACAGATTCCGTAGACAAGCATGGTGGTTATAATGCCCAATAAACATTTGTCTTATCTATTGATCTAATACACTAATTAATACATGAATGTATATAATTGTACATATCAATTGTGTTACACATGTGATTAGAAGCTTGACATGTTATACTCATCCGTCAACAATCTTGGCACCTAACATTCGGTGACCCTGCTGTGCAGATATGCAAATTACAATCTGTAATATGACATATTAACTTAACCAAGGGCTTTTGATGATAATTCCCTTTACATGCACACTTTCACAAATTGTGCAATTACATGTTTATGCAATCAGATGATACAGTAACACATTTATCTTAACGTTATTGATAAAAACAATTGCTGCCAAAAAAAATTTTTATTTACAATAAGATTTAATTTAGTATAACAGATCTACACATGCAGAAGTTATTTAAAAATATCATTATACGGTGATTTTAATTTTGGCGAATCTTCATAATTTGTCAAAATAGACAAAATGATGTCCCCGCCAAAACAAAGGTCTGCAGTACCCGCGCAACTGTTGTATGTTGTATTATAAGATATTTGTTGTTTATACGCTAAGCAGGTCACTTTAAAAGGTGTGCATGAGAATAGATACAGCAGATTTTTATAACATCCCTTAATGCAATTCTCTATCTCTCTCAGTCTGTCTGTCCGTCTCTCTCTCTCTCTCTGTCTATCCGTCTGTCTGCCTGTGTCTCTGTCTCTCTCTCTCTCTGTCTCTCTCTCTCTCTCTCTCTCTCTGTAAAAGATTTTTTTTGAAATAGCCACTCAACACAAATTAAAAAAAATCCAGTTAAGGTTGTATGGGGAATCTGTCGATATTAATGTCGATATTAATGTGGCTTACAGTTCGTTAATACTTTCACCGGTGAAGAATTTTTAAATTGTTTAACAACATTTCGCCCAAATTATGTTTTAATTTTTTTTCAAAAGGTAGAAGGTTTAAAACCCCAGCGGCAAACCTAACCCACTGCGCTACGCTTTTATAAAGAAACAGTTTATAGAATTACACTTGATTTTATTAATGTTTATTAAACATTTCGTCACAATATGGAGGTGTTCAATATATTATATTCATATCATATATCATTATATTTATCTACAGGCTGGTTTTAAATGCATCAACAATTTGCACGTAATATGTTAAACCAAGACAGATTAGATTTTTACTTATAAAAATGGGTTATTATTCATTAAAAATTTCATGTTTTCAATATACATTTACAGACCCTGAAACGTACTACAACACCACTTTGGTGCGAGAAACGTTTCGTGTAAAACGTTTTGCGTTTCGTGTAAACCGTTTAAATTAGCGTTTCGGGCAAAACGAGTAAAATGTTTCGAGCGAAACGTTTATCAGATGCATTCCGAACTCACACAATTTAATTTTTTCAAAATTGTGCCAGAGTTTTTAATTACATATCTACAAATTGTTTATGATTGGCAAAACACTTGCTTATGTATACACATGAAAATAAATCTAGAAAAATTACATTCTTATCCTTAAAAAAAATTGTATTCTTATTATATGTATGTGTGAACAAACAAAAGAAAGCTATTAGACGAAGACTACTTATAAAGTTTTACTGCGATGTTTCTGTAATTGTACTATATTAAATATCGCCATATAGAAAAATATCATAAAAAGTTAACAAAACATGACACAACGAATTCCATAAAACCAAACCTAAATCAACTTTCAGCGATACGGTCATATCTTGATAGTAATCAAGTATTTATTTTTACATCGATTACTGAGACTATTCGGCTGTGTACAACCAGCACACAAAACCTCGGACATCGGGTAACACCTGCACCTGGCTAAACCTGTCAATTAAAGACATTCAAAACTTGGAGTTCTGTCATGTTGTAAATTGTTAATTAACTGGGTGGGTCTACAACAAGTTTTGTATTTACACCCACCCAATCAATTCAAAATTTTCGCTATTCGCTTTTCACTATTCATTATTTAATTACGGATGAAATTCTGTGGTCGGTTCGCTATTTAAATTACCGTAAACATGCTAATAAACGTGAATTAAAATTCCACATTAACTTCCTTTTTTAATCGAAAGAAACATTATTACTTGCTGACCTGACCTGAATATTGACATAATTAGCGAGCCTGGCGAGAACATACATGTAGTATAATCATCATATTTTATTGCAATGAGAGTGGTATTCACAGGACTGGCTAGCACCCTGTATCCCATATTTTGGTCTTCATATTTGAGAAGGTTGGGTCCCTGGGAAAGTCCAGACGACTCTCAAAAGGAATTGGGTTTACATAACCATTAAAAGGCTAAGCTAGACTGGTGAAAATATATATATATAGTTGACAATTAATACTTTTTTGAACTTTGTGTAATTATACTCATCAGTGTTTCATACATTAACAAAATATATAAAAAATATGCGATGCACGCCAAATGTGAACCTAGAAGGCTTCAGGGAGTCGCTGCAGAACGTGCTTTCCCTTTAGACAACATTAAATTCTTTGGTTTTATTTTAATATAAATTGCAAATTTCGCAGATGTTTAATTTAGGAATTCCATTTTTCAGAACGTAAACGTAGCTTACTTTTCAAGTCCTACCTTACTGTCTGTCAAAACCATTTTTCTTACGAAGTTGAGACTATAAATGTTATTTGATGACATCTAGCTTAGTAGACACTTTTTTCTTCTATTATCACATTATATGATACCTATTAATGATTTTTTGGTAAACTGAACTTATTTTATAGTTGCCTATATCTTTGCAAACATTATATTCTTCCAATTTTTCAATATAAATTGCAAATGTTACAGATTTCTTTTTTAGAAATTCCGTTTTTACGGCTGTGTCCCAGGCCTTGTGGTTTCACGTTAACCAATCGCCCTATTCCTTCATTGAATAATGAAAAAAGATTTATCCCTTCGGTAACAAAAAGCTCAACCCGAATCCCAAGGGTGACACACACGGATGTGTGTTCGTTATTGTAATCGTCGAGATAAAGCAACCTATTGTTATACAGATCAAGTTGAAGTAGATCATTGTCAATGCAAAACCGATCTTGCCTCGATCCAGGGTTGGTAACAACCAAAGTCGCATAGTGATTTTGTTAGTGGCAATAAAAATCTGCGAAGTATAAGTTTTTCGTGTTGTTGAAAAGGAAGTCTGCATTGACAAGTAGACGTTCATCTCCAAAGTAAGAAAAATGTGGGGGCTTTTTCCGTTTTTGATCGAAACCGCAACCAAAGAATAAACCTTTAATGTTTCCATTGATGGCTGACCGTTGATCTCCGTTCAAATCTTTCATGTAAGGGATCATCTTCCCTTTTTTATCCCAGAGAATATCTGTCCAATAATGACGCGGTTTATCTCGCCACATTTTTTTCAAAGGAACGAATTTGTTGTATGTGTCCTCTGGAAGATCTATACATCTAGCATACAGTTCGTCTAGTTCCCATGCCTCTAAATCTTTAAAATATATCATTACATATTTTTAAACTGCAACTTTTAATTAATATAAATTGATGGATAACAAAAAAGTAGCAAAGGATGAACTAAAGAAATGAAAAATCTATGATGTAGATGCTTTCTAAGAACTTACAACGTTTGCCAGGATTATGTCCATTCATGTTAAATTATCTTTGTGGTCAGATCTGTAAACAAAAATAGTTTTCAATAAAAATCCTGTCCATATAAAGGTGGTTAAGAATATTTGTACAAAATTAATATAGGTGTATTAATTTAGGAGTTGAATTCAAGCTGTAAAATCAGCAGCTTTTCCCAGATATTACGCAACATTAAGAAACGAACAGTACCACAAAACGCATGTGTTGAATCAACTCTTGTTTACGATTAGGCAAATTGTTAGCTATTGTTGTGTTCTAGTTTACTAAAGCTCAAAATTCAAGTTAATAGTAGACAACTTATCTCATGAGCTTAAAAAAACAAGTATTTACGAGAGATGAAAAAAATCAGATATTGTAACAGATACAAGATAAAAATGAAATAACGGTTGAATGGCGAGAAGTGCCTAGGAGAAATTTTTGTTCTCTTATTTTCTAGCGTACTTCAAGTTCATGTTTCCATATTGAGAAACTGTTTGTCCTAAGAAGCAGCTTCTACTGCATAGTTGAATGATGTTCTTCATAAAAAAAACCTCAATTACTTCTTCTGAATTCTAACTTTGATGGCTGTCTTTTTCTTAACTATTTAGGTAGAGTAGGGTATGATTGGAATGCGTGGTTTACTAGTATAACATCCCACCAGTAATGTTGGTTTCTAAGACAGAGTCAAGTTAAAGTGATATAAATGTTATTAAGGTCTTCCGTTTCCAACGGAAGACCTTGTACTGATTCTGATGGTAATTCTTTATTATTCATCTTCTAGACATTTTTTAAACCTTTAAATAACTTTTTTGTTTGTCATCCGATTTCATTCAAATTTTCAAAGTGTATTAGGAAAAAAAAAAGATGAGAAATCGTAACTTCCAGGTGCGAGTTATTTCCCTTTTTTAATTTTTTTTTAGGGGCATTCGTTTCCGAAAAAAGGCTCTGAAATGGTCCGTAGCAAATAATCCGAAAATAGAAATCTTTCAAATAAACACTTTGAATGTGTCCTCTGATTTTTGTATTTTAGATTTTTCCAATTGTATCGCTTGAATTATATAATCGAAATCTATCTTTTAAAAAATTCCTAATTTTACTAATGTTTTTGCTTCATATTTTTTTTAGTTTGAAATATTTTCTACATGCATGTAAAACAAAAGTTGTGCATTAATTAAAGGGCTTTCATGTGAGACCAGAAAAAAAGGGTCTGGCCCCTTAAATAAGGGATCTAGGCGCCCGGAAAGTCTTTGCTGTATTACTGAAAAAACGATACATGCTACGATATTATGTATCTGGAAAAGTTTTTCTTCATTATCTTTTCAATCTAATTGTAATATGGTATTATTTGGATATTGCGTAAAATGAGAGTTAAAAGCTTCACATGAAGACATGCATGCCCGCTTTCATTTTGCTTATAGGGAATAGCTCCCTGTGCGTAATAGTGTTTTAAAGTCGCAGTCAATACTTATCTTGTCTAAATATATACCCAACTTATCACAGACACGCCTTTATCTGTTTTACGAGAGGTCTAACTCTAAAATACTCTGTAGTCTGGGGGTTACATTTATTTAATACATAGAAAATAGGCATGAACTAATTTTCAAGAGTTCAAATTGATTTTCTAAAGCCCTGATTGGTCAGAAGTTAAGGCAGTGTGAAAATGACCTCCAATCAATTTATGTCAGACCCTACAGCACACGTAGTTTCTTCTATTGGAATGCTAAAAATGTTAAAAATATGAAGACTATCATAAAATCACATCATCAGACCATATAAAAATCACACCAAATCCACAGATAATGTTGCATGAAGCCTTAACATAAAATTAGAAAATGCAAGTTTTTGCAAGTAATTAAGTACCTGAAAATAAACTATTATGCATTTATAAATTTTTAAAGACGTAAAAACATAATAGGAAGCAGTTAGGTTAATTATCTTTGTCGTGGGATGGGGGGGGGGGGGGGGCTAGGGCCTTTTTTTAAGCTAAATATACTGTGTGATTTTTACAATGTTTAATAAATTTGAATTTTCCATAAAGAGAGTGGACCCCCCCCCCCCCTTTCGATCCGCACATGCATATCCACACATGCAATATTAGAAATAAATAATGCGTTGTTTCATAAATTTGATGTTCAATCATTGTGATGTTAATGTTATCTTAAAATTATTGTGCATTTGTACATGTTCTGATATTGTTTCGTTTTAGATAAAGTAAACCTACTAAGCAATGGTGGACCTAAGCAATATGCAATGTTAGACAATGGTGGTTAGGTGGGCGATGCGACCCGTAGCCCTTTTCTTTGAAATGCAGCAATTTGTCTTTAAGTTAAAGTCAAACATATGCATAATCGAATCACCTGTAGACATTGTTGCAATGTTTTTAATCTCATGAAATTATAATGAACACTGAAAATTAAATTAACACAGTTACTCATTTTACAATCTATTCGCATAAAATATTAAATTCAAAATATTGTGATTT
Source organism: Magallana angulata (assembly GCF_025612915.1). Classification (NCBI taxonomy): domain Eukaryota; kingdom Metazoa; phylum Mollusca; class Bivalvia; order Ostreida; family Ostreidae; genus Magallana; species Magallana angulata. The sequence continues at coordinate 11,167,953 of NC_069111.1, forward strand.
AATATATAATTTCAAAACTTGACATTGACAATAGGAAAGAAGAAGACTATTAAAGTTTGTAATGTTTTTATTTGCAGATTTTAAAAAATGTTTTTAAATGCTCAATTTATATTCCATTTAAAAGACCGAACCAAAGTAAACTGTTTAAAATAATCAAGGTATCAAATAATAGGAATTGTTTGTGATTCAGTGTCCGTTATGGAATATAATACAGAACTGTAATGGCTGATTACCCACTTTGTAGTCTTTTTAATATTAATTCAAAAATCCAGATACAGGAAGCCTTTCAACATTAATTAAGAGACATATAGTATTACGCAATGTTTTACCTTTGCTGTTTAATATTTTTTTGATGCTCAAATGAATTCTGGTTTACACAAATGACAGTAAATCTAAAATGATAAATCAGTAAATAGTTTTTCTGGCCAGTCAAACAATTTTAAATAAACATGATTCTCAAACGAGTGTTTATTCACATAAATAAGATGTCGAATGATGTGAAGTCGTTTTAAAACAGAATGGAAAGTCACAAGAGAGTAAGTGTGAAATACCAATGGGGTAATTCAATAAATTGTGCATGCCTCGTCTTAATTGATGTCGTGTTTTGAACGTTACTGTGTTCCGTGATAACTAAACATCTTGCTTATTAAATCGAGTAACAATACTACCTTTTCATTATATTGATTGAAACTTCACATATCAACAAAAACTGTTAGTTCATAGATTCATGTGGCAATTTTAACTGTCATGATAAATAGATGACAAACATCTACATACGTACTTTTGATTGACTCTCGTAGTTTATTAGAAAGGAAATCACTTGTAGTACAGTGTTATTAATAAAAAGAATGTAAATAGAATGTAAGTTCTTACCACTCAAACGGAAGGAAGTTGCCATTCATTTAGGTTAGGAAATTATGGTATTACAAAACGTTAATGCGGCCAGTCATTTTTGCAATCGTCAAGACCACGCTCCGATTTAGGTTATAATTTTTAAATCACACGTAAGTTTAAATTCCAATGCCGGTTAATTATTTTAAATAGTATTAGGTTGTTGTTGTTGCAATTTTCTTATTTCAAATTCCAACAAAGTAAAGTTCGCATAAATCTTTTGAAATTGTATCTCACGTATTTATGTACATCTCACGTATTAGTGTATAGTTATGTTATCGTTTCAACATGTAGAATGTTGTATCTTTATATCTTGCAATCATTAATTATGTTTATATCCAAATGGTCTCTGAATTGGTGGTTACATAAAAAAGAATCTTATTAATAACTCAGTGTTATCTTTGCAGTAAAGCAATGACAATGAAATTAATAATACATATTGTACCCGATAAGAATGTGTCGTTTTTGCACCATTCAACGACACAATTTTGTAAAAAAAATTCGTTTTCTAGTATATGCTATATAAAAAGTAATTGTTAAGTGCTAAAAAAAATTATATTCTTATTATGTCTTACCTCAATTAGCGATTATTTAAATTAAATATGCTATGGTCAAATTTTGCAAGCTTTAAGATGGAATTTCAAATAGTGTACAATTGTATATCGGTCTTGAAAAAGACCTTCTTGTGTTACTAGTAAGTCTGTAATCACTATGTTATAAGTACCTATGTACTTCAACTTTTAAAACACAAAAATGAAAAACTATTAACTAGCATGTGTCATGATCATGACAATCTTCTCTAATGCATAAAAATTCAAAATATCGGATATATTACTAATTTTCTTTTATTTTGAATCATAACTTCATCCAAAATAATATATTTATCAGACATGTTTATATCATACCAATTGCTTCCCAATTAATAATTGAAATAATTTAAACGAGTTTGTATGTACATGTACTATTTCACAAACAGACCTTACAATGGATCCAAAGTTCGCTAAAGATGTAATGAAAAACGTTAACATATGAATGTATTCAAACAATTCAAGCAAAATTTACTAGCACGACAAAAACCAAGTCAAACATGTGAAATTTAATGTAATGGCATTTTCTTAGATTTCTTAAAATTCAAACAAAAATTTATATATATATATATATATATATATATATATATATATATATATATATATATATATATATATATATATATATATATATATATATATATATTAAAACACTATTGCTTTAGCATACAAATCCTTTTGCGTATTTCAAAAACAAACCAGTAAACTTTGATATTCAATAAATTGATATATGGAGCGGATTAATCATCCATTATATTCCAAGACTTGACTTTTATTACATTATAAGAATGCAAAATAAAAAGAGAGACATAGTAATAACATAAATACTAAATAATATGTACAGGTTAACCCTTCACAAAGGCCATTTATTTATTTCAACTTTGAGCCATTAGGCTCATCAGTATGTCATACACAAACAAAATAATATAAACAATATGAGAGGCATGCAAAATGCGAAACCTGTAGTCTTCAGAGAGTCGCTGAAGAGCTTACATTCCCTCTATGGAGAGCAACACACAGCTGCTCTTTTATACTAACAATTATCATAATTTAACCATATGAAGTTCGTATATATTTGATAATGAAAATATGATATAACAATTGGCATCAAACAATTGTTTGATTTCAGCTAAAGCAATGAATTTCTTAACATAAATGCATAACAACGATATTTGCGAAGGTTACATAACTCTTTGGTATCGTTTGACCTAAATGACTGGACAAATTTGAAAACAGATGGTTTTTTGACATAATAATTGTCAACTATATGATTAAAAAGACTGGACATTCGAACACAAAGTAAAAAACACGGCCCTAAAATTAGTTTAAAACACATGTAAAAAGCTAGTGTAAGATGCCAACTGACGTCATGTTGGATACATCATCCAATGTTTTCTATATCATGTCAAATTAGATAGTTATTTCAAAATATACAGCAGACGGTTATAAAATATAGCAATTTAGGATTTTTGACAAATGCGTGTGGTGCTTCCTTTATTTATTGGTCATATTAATCAGAAAAAACTCCTGTATATGTTGGACATAGAATGATATGAATTAATTATCGGAACGAAAACGTAGCTTACTTTTCAAGTCCTACCTTATTGTCTGTCAAAACCATTTTTCTGGCAAAGTTAAGACTTTAAATGTTATTTGATTAAATCTAGCTTAGAAGACACTTTTTTTCTTCGATTATTACATTTTATGATACTTACTAATGGGTTTTTTGGTAAACTATTTTATAGTTGCCTATATCTTGGCGAACATTAAATTCATCGAATTTTTCAATATAAATTGCAAATGTTACAGATTTCTTTTTTAGGAATTCCATTTTTACGGCTGTGTCCCCGGCCACGTGGTTGCACGTTAACCAATTGCCCTATTCCTTTATTGAATAATGAAAATAGATTCATCCCTTCGGTAACAAAAAGCTCAACCCGAATCCCAAGGGTAACAAACACGAGTGTCTGTCCGTAATAATTGTAATCGAGATAAAGCAACCTATTGTTATACAAATTAAGTTGAAGTAGATCATTGGCAATGCAAAACCGATCTTGCCACGATCCAGGGTTGGTAACAACCAAAGTAGCGTAGTGATATTGATAGTGGCAATAAAAATCTGCGAAGTATAATTTTTTCGTAAAGTTAAGAAGGACATCGGCGTTAACAAGCAGACGTTCATCTCCAAAGTAAGAAAAATGTGGGGGCTGTTTCCATTTTCGATCTAAACCGCAACCAAAGAATAAACCTTTAATGTTTCCATTGATGGCTGAACGTTGATCTCCATTGAAATCTTTCATGTAAGGAATCATGTTCCCTTTTTTCTTGTAGAAAATGTCTTTCCAATAATGCTGCGGTTTATCCCGCCACATCTGATACAAAGGAACGTATCTGTTGTCTGTTTCTTCTGCAAGATCTACACATCTTCCATACAATTCTTGCAGTTCCCATGCCGTTAAATCTTTCAAAAAGAATGTTTAATGTATCAGTGATGTATAGAAGATTTTCGCATACAGGATGTGTTTTCTTCAGTAAAAATGGCCATCAAAATCTTCTCTATAGGCAGAAAATGCAACTGTTTCATAATTTTTTCAACAAGAGGGGTTTTCAATGTGTTTTTTCCTTTTATTCTGATGGAAAGGCTATTTTAAACGTCTTTGTAAGAAGAATACACCAGAAATAGTAGCGGAGAAATCATATGCATCATATTACCTATTTCCATTGGGGTAGTTCGATTTTAAATGAGAGAAATCTTATGATACATGAATGAATTGTTAAATTGTCATACAGTATTACCCCTCATCAGAGGGCGGTTTGCTAGAGAAAATGTTTACGATATAATTCTGGTACCTAAAAAGATATTCTCAAAATTTCACACTAGAATATTATTTTAAAGTGGCTCACTTCACCTTGAAATAGTTTCTTAGATCAGTAAAAAAAGTTACTTGATTACGATACATATTATGATGCATAAGAAGTATATGTCATACCGGCGAAAAAACATGCAATTTTGGATAAAAAGTTAATTTTCAAAATTTTTATTCAGTAGATATGAGCAAAAGCCCCAGGCGGATTAGAACTCCTGATCTGCGGTTCACAAGCCCGATACTTTAACCACTGAGCTATGATGATATTCAACCAAATTTATTCATACAGGTTAACAAAACATTTAAATCGTTATCTTGTGACGTTATGTCTTTAAAAAAGAAAACATTTAATAATTTATACTTTCATGTACATGTACCTTTAAATCATTTAATCAATTATCTATAAAACTGTTCATTTTTATCATTGTCGATTAAAATGATACACAGAAGGAGAGTCAGTGTTTGACCTGGTTTTCCAAAGTAATAACCCGGTTATATTTAAATGGTGAAAAAGGCGGGCGACTGCCAAAAGGATAATTACCCCTTTTGTACGGATAAACTCCTACAGTTTTCAAGTTAGGAAGTTATGTATATCAATTGCACATGTATCAGAGATATGCATTTTACTTGGATTTTAATTTCTAATTTATGAAAAAAAAACCCACTTGTTGAACAGTTCAGGGTTTACAAATTTATTATGGATACTGTTTACTCAAAAGGAAACCCGGTTTGCTGTCACATTGACAGCTTTTCTCTAGATCTTGTTCCATAAATGAAGGCTGCCATAACAACTACAGCCTATTTAAAAAGTCTGAGATCAGTACGTGCAAGTCCATGGAGTTTGTGCTCTTAATGTAGCTATAAAGGAATAATTCTTGCAAAGTAAGAAGCAAAAGTATAAAGAAGACATCAATAAATGATGTAATATATGATAATCATAGCTACTTGAATTTAAGTTGTCATTTTAAAAGCTATACAATGGATCAACAACATTATCAGAAGTTAAAAGAATGCCTATAGTATATTCTTACGCCGACAGCAAGGTCGTGTGTGGTGTCATGCGTATATGAATTACAATTTCGATAAGATATGGATCGAACCATACTTAGTATATGTAAATATAATGCCTTGCAGTGACAGTGATTGATTTATCTTTGATGTCAGAAAAAATATAATTCATAATCTGACACATAATCTACATGTGTAATTTCTGGCGTTATAAACCTTGTTTAGACCAAGATTTTTTGTACAGTGTTTGAGTATATATTCTTTTTGTTCAAGCAATTAAAATATTTGATCATAAGAACTTGGCTGTGTATGAATGTTTCACTAAGTGAAAACAACACCGACACATCTTATGTTGAAAGTAAACTAAACATAAACTCAATATGTACAATTTTATGAACAATAATTTATATAGGACCAACAATGTGGTTATTTAGAAATATACCGTCTTATAGAAAATAAAAAGAGAGGGAAAAATACTTATCAAAAATTGCAGAAGATTACAAAACAAACGAAATTTTTTTTAAAGGCATATACTTTTATCACACTAAGTACTTACAATCATTGTTTGGAATGTGCCTATTCATGTTTCCATTAGTTGGTACTCTGATATGTGAAAAGAGAACAAACTGAAGTTAGTTATCTAAGCTCTTTTTCATTAATGGAATGGTGGGTAGCTACATGTATCTGCAGAAGTTTACAATGCACCGGAACATAAAAATGATCATTTTGAAGTGTCACAAGGCTTCTTATTAATAACGGATCGCAATCGATTTATGATTGCATTGTATTCGTATTATATTTATTCTTTGAAATGCTTGACTGATTTTACAAAAGTCTTATCAAAGTGTTTATCTATATTGGCCTTCAGGGAGAGGTAAACATTGACTGGTAAACACTCATTTAACAAACGTACCAAAAGCAGGTGGCCTTAAAAAGCTTTACAATATGAGTTTACAGTAGCTAATTTTTCCACTCAAGAAGGGCCTCGTTATAAATATTTGTCTTTACATGGAATCATTGTAGAAAACTTATTTTGACTGTTATACAAGTATGCATAGTATTATATTGTATTATATTTTACAATGTATCAATTTCTTCAGATAAAGCTTTAAAAACAACTCTTAAAAATCTTACAAATATACCCTTCCCGTCACAGATTTACATCATCTAGATCTAGTCTATGTTGGTAAGTAATATTATATCACAAGATAAATGAACAGCGTGGACCTTCATACCTGCAATAGAGACATTTTGTTGTTACCATTTTCTTGATTGAACAATCAGGCTCAGTTCAATTAAAACCTTTGAGCCTTAAAAGCCAATACCACAATTTGTTACTTTTACATAAAAATCATAACAACCAGAGTTATTAAGTTAACTGATTATCGATCAAAAATATGTCAGAACATACAATATTTAACAACGGAACAAAAAAGCATTATGAACGTTAAAAATGTAAATAAGATATGAAAAAACTGTGCGCTCGAAATGGCACCATGTGCCGTGTAGTTGGAGAGCATATTGATTAACGAACTTTTGCACTGTTGCATAAAGAAACACAGACAACCTGTGGTTTTCATACTTTTGAATGAACATCGTTTGAACCCTAAAGTATCTATTTATATTAAGAGATTAGCAAAATGTGAATCGATGATATCTTCGGACAGAGTATACCTCAATGGAACAAAAATCTTAACATTTTGCTTAAGGCAAAGCGTTTCGATATCTTAAAACGAGAATTACACGATGTTTAAGAAAAAGCTATATGGAATGTGTACTTTCTGTAACTTAGTAATTCTAAATGATATATCTATTTAAAAAAATACCCGTAAAACAATATTTTTTGTCCTTTCCGCTGCCCATATAGGAAATATTTTTCAGGCCCGACGTTGTTTAGTTTGTATTGGGGTTTTGTCAACAAACAATAAGTCATTGCATATAACAAATAAGAGTACACATCATAGGGAAACAAATATCGCCAATAACACCAATAGACCATGAAGTCTTTTATATTCAATAGTCATTCATAAAATGTATTCTTACCATGCAAAGCGAAAGTTGCAATTCAAGGAAGTACTATTATATAATCGTCACATGACGTGTGATTTTCTGAATACGCCGCGCACGCTCCAATTTCGGGTATTTTTAACTTCTTCATGTAATCGTTATATTTACCTACAGGCGGGATTTTAATGTATTGATAATTTGTACATGAAATTTTAAACCACGACAGATGTGATATTCATGTATAATAAAGGGTTATTATTCTTTGAAAATCTCATGTATTCAATTTATATCTTTAATTTTTAAGTTTTATAAATACAATTAGTGTAAAATGTATTCCTTTCATGGTTATAGATAATGTTTTAGCAACAGTTCAGTTCAAAAAATTCGACATGAATTGAGAACAAGAGAGTTTCTTTTTTGGAGTTAAATGAGATGAAAAGAGGAGGATAGGGCGGCTAAATGTATCAATAGTTGTTCAACTGTTGAAAAACATTCTGCCATTTATTATATTCATATGAAATACAGTTTAAAATATATAAAATATCATTTTTTTTCTTCAAATAATATTATTTTCTGTTTTAAAGGCCAAAATTTTAAGTATTATGTCTGATTTAAATTTGGTTGAGTAAGTCAACCGTTTTAGAATTATAATATTGTGATTTCTAATATTTCCAAATAAAATTTTATCTTTCAACCTACCGTCTGAAAAAAAAATTAACAGCATTGCGAATGACTCTCTTTTTGGATATATAAAAATACTAAAGGATCTTCTTATTTCTTTGAGGATAAAAGTACTTTCTTTATGAATTTAAATAAGAGAGGTAGTTATACAATCAAAATTTATATTTTTCTTTACCGGATTTTAAAACCCATCAAGAACACTGTTCCTGATAATCATGTCAGTACCAAGGTGGCATTTTTGCACCTGTCTAAGCTGCATATATCGAAAAATTCAAATATGCCATATGATTAACCATTGCTTAAAGAGTTAACAACCACCTTTTGTTATATAGTATCTCACCTGTCAGCTGAGTTATTTACCTTTCAAAAATAAATTCCTACAGGAAAAAAATGTTTCCCATAGGATAAAACAATACACATGTATTCCTACAGTTAAGTTAAAATTGTTCCTATTGGAATACAAAAATTCCTTTCGGAATTTCAATTCCAAAAGGATTAATTTGAAAAAAAAATCCGATGGGAAATTTTAAAACTACCTGTCTGAATCAAATTTCTACAGGAAATACCATTTTCCTAAAGGAAATATAATTTCTACAGGAGTTTTAGAAAGCCCTTTAGGATTGTCAATATTTCCTGTATGAGATTCATTTCCCACATGGGAATTATCATTTTTTTCCTATGGGATATTAACTCTTAAAGGTTAATTTCTCATCTGTCAGGTTAAACTTCTACATATCCTTAGAGTAATTTTATTTTCCGATATATTGATTTATACATATATACACAATAAAATCAGTAAAAAAATATATAAATGACATCATTTGATCATTTTACAGGAATAAGATAAAAATCATGAAATCATAGATTTGACAATCTAAAAACTACAGTCAAAATAGCTAAACATATTAGACATAGCATTGTTTTTCAATGCAGTGCCATTTTTACATGTTGTCCATCAGGATTCATTGTGGTGTTGTTTGTGTTCTTAATATTTGCATTAGGGCACCATAGGTTTCAGTGGAGTATCATTGGGGTTAATGTGGGTATACAGCTCATCAGGGTATCATTTGAGCAGCATGGGAGTTCATTTGGGTATTATTAAAGTTCATTGAGATGGATAAAAACTGCACCGTTTGGGGATGAAAGGTTATTGAACAGTACTGAAATTTTACTAAAATCAAGTATTGGGCAATTTAATGTGTGGAACTACAGATAAAAAAAAACAATATTACTTTATACATTACAAAAAGTCATTCATTATATTTGACATTAAGTAATCGATTTATTGAATGCCATCTCAGAAGATTTCTGTTTTGTCTGTTGGTTTTCACATTGATCTTTGATACACGCTTGATATATAGACTGTCATAATGAATCTGTTTTTCAAACTTCAGTTAAGATATTCTCCTGTCGTCTGATCTTACTAGATTATATCTTTTGATATAGTTGCTATTCAAGATGTTTATTTCATTTTGGGCGCACTGCTTTTTCATCTTTCAAAAACTGAATATCATTTATTAAGATCTATGAAATAAGTTCGACTTTATAGCTGACTTTTTTTTTCCAGAGAATCAATACCGTAATTAGTAGTCTAGCAAGTCTATAGATGAACAGGGCCACCTCATCTCTTTGTCATGCTGAGACAAACCATTCGCATTTTGCCGTTGGAGTTGTAAGGGACAAAAAAGTGTTATTTTCTATTTTGATACATGTATCGTAAAGTTCTGACCATATTATGTATGTGTTGCTATGGTTACTTAGTAAAAGGACAACAATTCTCCAATAAAGGTAAGAGTATTTTACTCGTTGTTAGGTTTTAATATTATCACTTTGTTTGAGCAAAATATAAAATAACTTCATAATGCAAACCTGAAAATAAATTCAATGTCTGTTGTGGTAGCAGATTGCTTGATAATTTTTATAGCAATACTTTTTTCCTGGTGTCTATTATTGATAGATTTTCAAGTATTTCATTTTTATCATTTTATCTTAATATCACGCATATTATTCAAATATTGTATAACTGTCACATTTTTACATACTTTAAAATGATATCTGGTTTATTTTGTCTTTTAAAGAAAAGTTGGAAATTGAATTTTAATTGTCCTTTATTTGTTTTTTATCTAATAAACGTTTGACAGGTACACAAAACTAACGTATTTCTTTAAAATTTTAAGTTTATGCTTCATTTAAATCATATAACTTAAAGCCTGATCTCATAATATAGCTACAAAATGCATTAGATGTTATAAGTACTATGCAAGGCCTCATAAAAAACAATTTAAAGATAAATATCTCGAAATTTAAAGTTCAAATTGTGACCCTTTGTATCGCTTTGGTTTTTTTCAAATCCAACATAAATATAAAAAAGTAATTTTATTACATTTTATTGAGCAAAAGGGCAAGGGAATCAACATAATTACACATTAAAATGATACAATGCATAAGATGTTGAACCATATTTTTTGTGCATGTTTCTATATTACATGTTCATTTTTTTTCTTAATTGCTTTCTTAACATATTTTTTTAAAATTGAAATAAAAAACCCTGCCTGGCTGCTTATTTAGAGGACCAGACAGGAATGAAAAATCCAGACTGAAATGAATGATATATTCATGCACTTGGCCTTAATTCTTTTTGTTGCAGCTGACTGGAAAAATTTCACTAAAATTTTTGTCACTGTTCCAAATAAGAATTTTATATATAAGACTGTTTTGAAGAAAAAAAATTTGCGCCCCCTCCCTCCCATTCAACTACTTCGTTTAAAGCATACATCATTTATGTATAGACGTTACACACAATTTGTTCATTGTTTACAAATTAATGTATAAGGTTTACTATCAGTCCGTCGTGTTAAAAATATCTGAAATTAAAAAACGCTAGTGTATACATATCTATTTGCATGTTTCAGACCAAAGTTGTCAGATGTAAATTAAAGTATCTGCCCGATAGTTAAGTGGCTCTTTTCTTTCCGCCATGACATTATTTAGTCTAACCTCGTTCCTTGGCACCCGTTCTCGAGAATTCCTTCGATGAAAAATAAAATCGTAGGAAATTAATCCATGTTATGGGAGGATTAGAAGTCACGACTAACAGATTAGTTATTCATGCTCTAATGCATTGCATTAACCTGTCAAGTAACAATTTTGGGGGGAAATTATGCTTGATTTTATAGCGCTAAGCTTGATGGTACTATTACTAACGCGTTGTAAACTATGTTTACTGAAATTTATTCAACTAACTGAAAATAAACGCCAAACTGAATACAAGAAAAGTGCCAGAATAATGATGCACAGAATGTCTAACCCGATCGGAAAAAGATTAAATCTAACATTTGTGTTTGCGTCATTTATGTCGATGGAAAGTGCGTCAAAGTTTGGAGTTGTCCCATACCACCTAAATTTACACATTTTTTTTTTAAAGCTAAAATAGGTGGACACAAAAAGCAGTTATTTTTTTACTTGCTGTATTTGAGTATCAATGCATTAGGATTCAACTACTTTTGTTGCTGTTGTCTTAAAATATTCGATACAATGGTTCAATCAATTTATACTTGTTCTACCCTTTCATGATAAAATCATTACTGTCTGAAAGGACATCAGTACAGAATAAGAGTGCTTAAGGGCAAACAGCATTCTAGAACAATCGCCTTTATAGTAGATTTGTCTATGAAATTGTACAAATTCACATGAATATTTCTATTTGATATCGTAATAATTTCACAGATATATAAATTCCCTTTATGTAATCATGCTGCATATCTAGTTTGTCTATGGATAGGATTGACATGCTTTGATTATCTAAAATAGAAATAAAGCACTATTCTGCATTTTCCCCCGAAGAAAAAGGCCACTGAATATGTTGATTACTTCAAAAGATATTAATTTGATTTGATTACCAAGGATCGATATCCTTTTAATGACGGTACCGTAATAATACGGATAATAAGGCAGATGATAAGGCCTACTGATCTAGTGTTATGACATGATGTATCTATAATCATGGGTATCAGTGCAGTAGACCTTAAAAATTTCTGTTTGATCTTGGATGCTAAAGAAAAATCAATTTATATCAATGTAATTATAGATTTTTTTGAAAACATAGGATCTATAATCCTTATCATTTTTTTTCTTCAAATTTTACAGGTTTTAATGCACATAACAAAAACATAACAGCATTAAAAAGCAAAGATAAATAAACAAAATGAAACCCCTTAGCTATTTAGATAAAAATTAACGCCTGTCTTAGCAATCTAATACCCGTTTTACCCTTTTTGTATATACTTTTCTTTCTTTCATCATTAAGTTCTCATGGTTTTGACGACAAACACTTCCATCGATATGATAGATGTCTGGAATATCACCGGAGGAATTAACCACAGCCAGGGGAAGGAATCCCTGCCACTTCAAACACTGATATCTGAGGGAACATACAGGTCCCCAACAGTGGATAAATGGTGCATCGACCCCCCTACACAGGTTTGTCTCTCGACATCAAAATCTCGTTTATTGTTTACCTGATATATATATATATATATATATATATATATATATATATATATATATATATATATATATATATATATATATAACCAAGTGGGGTTTTTAAGAACATGGGCTACGCAACTATGTAAAAATGATATAACGGCAAACTTAACTAAATGAAGACGCATTTTACCTTAATGATATAACGGCAAACTAACCTAAATGAAGAGGCATTTTACCTTATCGACCGTGATTCAAAAAGGTCTTACTTAAGGAATAAGAAATTATTCATTTAGTATTATGAGTTGTTAATTTTGGTCGGGCCTGGTCTAAACCAATAAAGCTCGAAGTGCTTTATGATAGATTTTACCACGCCCCGACCAAAATTTTCACCTCTAAATATTCAAATAATGATTTCTTATTACTTATTTTTATATTATTTTCAATATCTACAGTTTAAAACAACATTTCAAAATCATTATTTTTTTTCATGTAGCACATGCTATGTATTATTACGCGGCGCAGCTGTTTAATAACGTGTTTTGCTATAAGGTGTATATAACGGGTTATGCTATAAGACACGCCCTTTTTTGTCGCTTATTTTTAAATTATTGGATTAAAGGCTTTAAAATTGATTCGTAATGTTATCACAGACAAAGACAATTGAAAATGTAAATATATTAAGTTATCATCATACTTAATATCATAAACTACTTGCGTCGGGTTAATACTTAGGTTAGCCTTTTATTTGTGATAATCAAGTCCGTTGTTTAACACACAGGTAACATTAGAGGTGACGAATGAAGATGGCACTGTCCTATGGTGGACATTGTTTGACACATACAGCACCAATAGCAGTCTTTATTCTTGGATGACGATGGCAAATGCCATTGACAGTTCAGCTGATTTTACAGATCCAATTTATAATCCAGGATTTAAATTTCGGTTTGAGTATATTTAAACAAAAAGTACTTGAAGTCAATCACCAGTTACCTCAATGTGTTTCGATTTGAAATGATTGTTTTATATATTGTTTGTTTGAGGAAAGATAAGTTGATTTTCTTGTCAGGTATTACCGTATTGTAGCATTTTTAAATATTAGTTTACTTAGAACTATTTGAATGCTTATTTAGTTAAAACAAATCTATGTAAAAATTTGAAATGCGACATTAAAGGGACTTGGACACCATTTGAGCTCCAAATTTTGAATTTTATTTTTCCATTTAATACTTTTTCAAAATAAGAAAAATCAGATATTGAGTTATAAGCAAGATACAGAGTTTGGAATTCTTTGTTTTGTAAACAAAGCTCGAGCCTTGTTATTGATTACATGTGTTTTATTGGTATACGTTTCAATCAAATGTTGTTTTTTTCTATTGATAATGTATTTTATAAACACATTTAACAAGTTTACCTTGTTTCTTTCGAGTTATTTTGTCAAAGAAATGACAAGTTCATACTTTACGTTGTTTGTAAACAAATAAAATACTCGAGCTTTGTTTACATAGCAATGAATTCGTACATCTGTATCTTTCTTATAACTTAAATTATAACATTCAAATTTTGGTCAATCATTCAAAATGTGCAAGTAAACCATTTTATATCTAAACCATACGAGTAAAATTTTTGATCTGAAATGTGTCCAAGTCCCTTAAAATGCAAAGAAATGCACTCGAACACAGTAATTTATTTTCTCACTTTAAAACCATTCGATATGCATTTCAATTATACTTGTATATCATTTAGTGGTAGACTGATTGTGTAAAACAATGGCAGAGTGCTTCAGCCTTGTGTATGCTTACATTTGTGTATTAATATAAACTCTAATACATGCATTTTGTTTAATTTCCAGGCAGGATGAATTCTGTGACTTTGAGATAGAACAAGCTAGTCGGTGTTGGTTATGTTTTCATAGGATAAGTCACTTGAGTGGTTTACACTACGCATCAGAGTTTATTATTACGTCAACACAGAAGTCTCTACCTAAGGATGAATTAGGTAGTTTTCTAAAATAAATTTAAAGCGATTATTAGGAGTTTTCTTAAAGATGTTATGATTTTTTTATTTGTATTATCTGATAAAGAATATACATTTATAGGATAATGTGTCAAATGAAAACATGTTCGAAATGGGCTCGTTTTTATATTTCCAGGAAAGTGGTCCACTTTACATTCTCGAAACATTTTTGGCAATTTTTGAATTTGCTGACCCAACTGTAACCTTGTCTCAATGATATACACTTGTTTCCATACACATTACATGATATTTTTAAAAATTCTCTCGAGTCTCTATCGAGTCTGACATGTGCTTTTATATAGACTCCAAATTCAGCCTTATTGGGTGTTGACCTACCAGTCATATTTTCATACAGTGTCTCGAGTATTAATGGGTTATATCAGCTTCTCAAAGGAGTATTTGATGATGAAACGTGGTCAGATAAACGGCCATAAATGGAATATGAACCAAATCATGCATGAAAAAAACCCTAAAATGTTAATTGAACCATAGGAATCAGATACCGATTGGCGATATTTAAGATCATGAACTCAAACCCACACGTTTTTGAACAGCTTTGTTTTTGTAGACCCCAACTTGTATAGTTATTAACTGCATCGTTTAGTAGAGCAATGTTTGCTTCTTGCTTTTAGAAATAGAATCTCAAAGTGAATAAAGCAACACTGACCTATTGTTCCGCAGTATTGGCCCAAATTTTGGATCAATTTATGATGTGACAAAATATTCCTTAGAGAACCTTCAAGGCAATAGAATAATGAGCGCTTCCTTAAACTTATGAAGTGATATGTTTTAACTATTTGGTAAGCATTTTCAGCTGGAGCGACTATTACAAAGAAAGTTTCATTTCTGCATTTAACATTAAAAATGTTAATGCATATAAAGCTCTTTAGATTTATTTTTACACAAATGTTTAAATATGTATAATTTACATAATTTAACGGCCAATTGGTGATTGGATCTTTTATTAGAGCGGGGTTGGTCTTTTCTACAGATTACATCAATTTATGTCTAAAATAAGCAAAACAAATTCTGAAGACACGTTGAACAAGAGGTCCATGGGCCACATCACTCACCTGAGAAACAATAGGTTTGATAAAATCAGCTTAATGGATTAATAAAAACTATCTGGACAATGAAAAATATTACATATTAAATACTTTGTATCTACACTACCTGAGGATGCTTTCACACAAGTTTCAGCTTTACTGGCTGATTAGTTTCTAAGAAGAAGATTTTTAAAGATTTACTCTATATATTCCAATGTAAAACTTCGACCCCCCATTGTGGCCCTACCCTACCCCAAAGGGGTTAATATTTTCACAACTTTGAATTTGCACTACCTGAGGATGCTTCCACACAAGTTTCAGCTTTGCCGGCTGATTAGTTTCTGAGAAGAAGATTTTTAAAGATTTACTCTATATATTCCTATGTTAAACTTTGACACCCCATTGTGGCCCCACCCTACCCAGGGGGGCATGATTTTCACAACTACGAATCTACACTACCTGAGGATGCTTCCACACAAGTGTCAGCTTTCCTGGCTGATACGTTTCTGAGAAGAAGATTTTTAAAGATTTACTCTATATATTCCTATGTAAAACTTTGATCCCCCATTGTGGTCCGACCCTACAACCGGGGGTCATGATTTTCACAACTATGAATCTACACTACCTGAGGATGCTTCCACACAAGTGCAGCTTTCCTGGCTGATTAGTTTCTGAGAAGGAGATTTTTAAAGATTTACTCTATATATTCATATGTAAAACTTCGACCCCCCATTGTGGCCCCACCCTACCCCCAGCGGTCATGATTTTCACAACTTTGAATTTACACTACCTGAGGATGCTTCCACACAAGTGTCAGCTTTGCCGGCTGATTAGTTTCTGAGAAGAAGATTTTTAAAGATTTACTCTATATATTCATATGTAAAACTTCGACCCCTAATTGTGGCGCCACCCAACCCACAGGGGTCATGATTTTCACAACTTTGAATCTACACTACCTGAGGATGCTTCCACGCAAGTGTCAGCATTCCTGTCCAATTAGTTTCTGAGAAGAAGATTTTTAAAGATTTACTCTATATATTCCAATGTAAAACTTCGACCCCCCATTGCGGCCCTACCCTACCCCAAAGGGGTTAATATTTTCACAACTTTGAATTTGCACTACCTGAGGATGCTTCCACACAAGTTTCAGCTTTGCCGGCTGATTAGTTTCTGAGAAGAAGATTTTTAAAGATTTACTCTATATATTCCTATGTTAAACTTTGACACCCCATTGTGGCCCCACCCTACCCAGGGGGGCATGATTTTCACAACTACGAATCTACACTACCTGAGGATGCTTCCACACAAGTGTCAGCTTTCCTGGCTGATACGTTTCTGAGAAGAAGATTTTTAAAGATTTACTCTATATATTCCTATGTAAAACTTTGATCCCCCATTGTGGTCCGACCCTACAACCGGGGGTCATGATTTTCACAACTATGAATCTACACTACCTGAGGATGCTTCCACACAAGTGCAGCTTTCCTGGCTGATTAGTTTCTGAGAAGGAGATTTTTAAAGATTTACTCTATATATTCATATGTAAAACTTCGACCCCCCATTGTGGCCCCACCCTACCCCCAGCGGTCATGATTTTCACAACTTTGAATTTACACTACCTGAGGATGCTTCCACACAAGTGTCAGCTTTGCCGGCTGATTAGTTTCTAAGAAGAAGATTTGTAAAGATTTACTCTATATATTCATATGTAAAACTTCGACCCCTAATTGTGGCGCCACCCAACCCACAGGGGTCATGATTTTCACAACTTTGAATCTACACTACCTGAGGATGCTTCCACGCAAGTGTCAGCATTCCTGTCCAATTAGTTTCTGAGAAGAAAATTTTTAAAGATTTACTCTTTATATTCCTATGTAAAACTTCGATTACCCATTGTGGCCTCTTCCTACCTCTGGGGTCATGATTTTCACAACTTTGAATCTACACTACCTGAGGATGCTTTCACACAAGTTTCAGCTTTCCTGGCTGATTAGTGTCTGAGAAGAACATTTTTAAAGATTTACTCTGTATATTCCTATGTAAAACTTCAAACCCCCCATTGTGGCCCCACCCTACACCCGGGGATTATGATTTTCACAACTATAAATCTACATTACCAGAGGATGCTTTCACACAAGTGCAGCTTTCCTGGCTGATTAGTTTCTGAGAAGAAGATTTTTAAAGATTTACTCTATATATTCCTATGTAAAACTTCGACCCCCAATTGTGGCCCAACCCTACCCCCAGGGGTCATGATTTTCACAACTTGAATTTACACTACCTGAGGATGCTTCCACACAAGTTTCAGCTTTGCCGGCTGATTAGTTTCTGAGAAGAAGATTTTTAAAGATTTACTCTTTATATTTCTATGTAAAACTTCGACCCCCCATTGTGGCCCCACCCTTACCCCGGGGATCATGATTTTTACAACTTTGAATCTACACTACCTGAGGATGCTTCCACACAAGTTTCAGCTTTCCTGGCTGATTAGTTTCTGAGAAGGAGATTTTTAAAGATTTACTCTATATATTCATATGTTAAACTACGACCCCCCCATTGTGGCCCCACCCTACCCCCGGGGGTCATGATTTTCACTACTTTGAATCTACATTACCAGAGGATGCTTCCACACAAGTGTCAGCTTTCCTGGCTGATTAGTTTCTGAGAAGAAGATTTTTAAAGATTTACTCTATATATTCCTATGAAAAACTTCGAACCCCCCATTGTGGCCCCACCCTACCCCGGGGGGGGGGGGGGCATGATTTTCACAACTTTGAATCTACACTACCTGAGGATGCTTTCACACAAGTTTCAGCTTTCCTGGCTGATTAGTGTCTGAGAAGAACATTTTTAAAGATTTACTCTGTATATTCCTATGTAAAACTTCAAACCCCCCATTGTGGCCCCACCCTACACCCGGGGATTATGATTTTCACAACTATAAATCTACATTACCAGAGGATGCTTTCACACAAGTGCAGCTTTCCTGGCTGATTAGTTTCTGAGAAGAAGATTTTTAAAGATTTACTCTATATATTCCTATGTAAAACTTCGACCCCCAATTGTGGCCCAACCCTACCCCCAGGGGTCATGATTTTCACAACTTGAATTTACACTACCTGAGGATGCTTCCACACAAGTTTCAGCTTTGCCGGCTGATTAGTTTCTGAGAAGAAGATTTTTAAAGATTTACTCTTTATATTTCTATGTAAAACTTCGACCCCCCATTGTGGCCCCACCCTTACCCCGGGGATCATGATTTTTACAACTTTGAATCTACACTACCTGAGGATGCTTCCACACAAGTTTCAGCTTTCCTGGCTGATTAGTTTCTGAGAAGGAGATTTTTAAAGATTTACTCTATATATTCATATGTTAAACTACGACCCCCCCATTGTGGCCCCACCCTACCCCCGGGGGTCATGATTTTCACTACTTTGAATCTACATTACCAGAGGATGCTTCCACACAAGTGTCAGCTTTCCTGGCTGATTAGTTTCTGAGAAGAAGATTTTTAAAGATTTACTCTATATATTCCTATGAAAAACTTCGAACCCCCCATTGTGGCCCCACCCTACCCCGGGGGGGGGGGCATGATTTTCACAACTTTGAATCTACACTACCTGAGGATGCTTCCACACAAGTTTCGGCTTTCCTGGCTGATTAGTTTCTGAGAAGGAGATTTTTAAAGATTTACTCTATATATTCATATGTAAAACTTCGACCCCCCATTGTGGCCCCACCCTACCCCCAGCGGTCATGATTTTCACAACTTTGAATTTACACTACCTGAGGATGCTTCCACACAAGTGTCAGCTTTGCCGGCTGATTGGTTTCTAAGAAGAAGATTTGTAAAGATTTACTCTATATATTCATATGTAAAAAATCGACCCCTAATTGTGGCCCCACCCTACCCACAGGGGTCATGATTCACAACTTTGAATCTACACTACCTGAGGATGCTTCCACGCAAGTGTCAGCATTCCTGTCCAATTAGTTTCTGAGAAGAAAATTTTTAAAGATTTACTCTTTATATTCCTATGTAAAACTTCGATCACCCATTGGGGCCTCTTCCTACCTCTGGGGTCATGATTTTCACAACTTTGAATTGAATCTACACTACCTGAGGATGCTTTCACACAAGTTTCAGCTTTCCGGGCTGATTAGTTTCTGAGAAGAACATTTTTAAAGATTTACTCTATATATTCCTATGTAAAACTTCGAACCACCCCATTGTGGCCCCACCCTACACCCGGGGATTATGATTTTCACAACTATAAATCTACATTACCAGAGGATGCTTTCACACAAGTGCAGCTTTCCTGGCTGATTAGTTTCTGAGAAGAAGATTTTTAAAGATTTACTCTATATATTCATATGTAAAACTTCGACCCCCCATTGTGGCCCCACCCTACCCCCAGCGGTCATGATTTTCACAACTTTGAATTTACACTACCTGAGGATGCTTCCACACAAGTTTCAGCTTTGCCGGCTGATTGGTTTCTAAGAAGAAGATTTTTAAAGATTTACTCTATATATTCATATGTAAAAATTCGACCCCTAATTGTGGCCCCACCCTACCCACAGGGGTCATGATTTTCACAACTTTGAATCTACACTACCTGAGGATGCTTCCACGCAAGTGTCAGCATTCCTGTCCAATTAGTTTCTGAGAAGAAATTTTTTAAAGATTTACTCTTTATATTCCTATGTAAAACTTCGATCACCCATTGGGGCCTCTTCCTACCTCTGGGGTCATGATTTTCACAACTTTGAATCGAATCTACACTACCTGAGGATGCTTTCACACAAGTTTCAGCTTTCCTGGCTGATTAGTTTCTGAGAAGAACATTTTTAAAGATTTACTCTATATATTCCTATGTAAAACTTCGAACCACCCCATAGTGGCCCCACCCTACACCCGGGGATTATGATTTTCACAACTATGAATCTACATTACCAGAGGATGCTTTCACACAAGTGCAGCTTTCCTGGCTGATTAGTTTCTGAGAAGAAGATTTTTAAAGATTTACTCTATATATTCATATGTAAAACTTCGATCCCCCATTGTGGCCCCACCCTACCCCCAGGGGTCATGATTTTCACAACTTTGAATTTGCACTACCTGAGGATGCTTCCACACAAGTTTCAGCTTTGCCGGCTGATAAGTTTCTGAGAAGAAGATTTTTAAAGATTTACTCTATATATTCATATGTAAAACTTCGACCCCCAATTGTGGCCCCACCCTACCCCGGGGATCATGATTTTCACAACTTTGAATTTGCACTACCTAAGGATGCTTCCACACAAGTTTCAGCTTTGCCGGCTGATTAGTTTCTGAGAAGAAGATTTTTAAAGATTAACTCTATATATTCATATGTAAAACTTCGACCCCCCATTGTGGCCCCACCCTACCCCCAGCGGTCATGATTTTCACAACTTTGAATCTACATTACCAGAGGATGCTTCCACATAAGTTTCGGCTTTCCTGGCTGATTAGTTTCTGAGAAGGAGATTTTTAAAGATTTACTCTATATATTCATATGTAAAACTTCGACCCCCCATTGTGGCCCCACCCTACCCCCAGCGGTCATGATTTTCACAACTTTGAATTTACACTACCTGAGGATGCTTCCACACAAGTGTCAGCTTTGCCGGCTGATTGGTTTCTAAGAAGAAGATTTGTAAAGATTTACTCTATATATTCATATGTAAAAATTCGACCCCTAATTGTGGCCCCACCCTACCCACAGGGGTTATGATTCACAACTTTGAATCTACACTACCTGAGGATGCTTCCACGCAAGTGTCAGCATTCCTGTCCAATTAGTTTCTGAGAAGAAAATTTTTAAAGATTTACTCTTTATATTCCTATGTAAAACTTCGATCACCCATTGGGGCCTCT
Source organism: Magallana angulata (assembly GCF_025612915.1). Lineage (NCBI taxonomy): Eukaryota > Metazoa > Mollusca > Bivalvia > Ostreida > Ostreidae > Magallana > Magallana angulata. Next base: position 11,189,446 of record NC_069111.1, read on the forward strand.
TCCTACCTCTGGGGTCATGATTTTCACAACTTTGAATCGAATCTACACTACCTGAGGATGCTTTCACACAAGTTTCAGCTTTCCTGGCTGATTAGTTTCTGAGAAGAAGATTTTTAAAGATTTACTCTATATATTCCTATGTAAAACTTCGAACCACCCCATTGTGGCCCCACCCTACACCAGGGGATTATGATTTTCACAACTATGAATCTACATTACCAGAGGATGCTTTCACACAAGTGCAGCTTTCCTGGCTGATTAGTTTCTGAGAAGAAGATTTTTAAAGATTTACTCTATATATTCATATGTAAAACTTCGACCCCCCATTGTGGCCCCACCCTACCCCCAGGGGTCATGATTTTCACAACTTTGAATTTACACTACCTGAGGATGCTTCCACACAAGTTTCAGCTTTGCCGGCTGATTGGTTTCTAAGAAGAAGATTTTTAAAGATTTACTCTATATATATTCATATGTCAAAATTCGACCCCTAATTGTGGCCCCACCCTACCCACAGGGGTCATGATTTTCACAACTTTGAATCTACACTACCTGAGGATGCTTCCACGCAAGTGTCAGCATTCCTGTCCAATTAGTTTCTGAGAAGAAATTTTTTAAAGATTTACTCTTTATATTCCTATGTAAAACTTCGATCACCCATTGGGGCCTCTTCCTACCTCTGGGGTCATGATTTTCACAACTTTGAATCGAATCTACACTACCTGAGGATGCTTTCACACAAGTTTCAGCTTTCCGGGCTGATTAGTTTCTGAGAAGAACATTTTTAAAGATTTACTCTATATATTCCTATGTAAAACTTCGAACCACCCCATAGTGGCCCCACCCTACACCCGGGGATTATGATTTTCACAACTATGAATCTACATTACCAGAGGATGCTTTCACACAAGTGCAGCTTTCCTGGCTGATTAGTTTCTGAGAAGAAGATTTTTAAAGATTTACTCTATATATTCATATGTAAAACTTCGATCCCCCATTGTGGCCCCACCCTACCCCCAGGGGTCATGATTTTCACAACTTTGAATTTGCACTACCTGAGGATGCTTCCACACAAGTTGCAGCTTTGCCGGCTGATTAGTTTCTGAGAAGAAGATTTTTAAAGATTTACTCTATATATTCATATGTAAAACTTCGACCCCCCATTGTGGCCCCACCCTACCCCGGGGATCATGATTTTCAAAACTTTAAATTTGCACTACCTGAGGATGCTTCCACACAAGTTTCAGCTTTGCCGGCTGATTAGTTTCTGAGAAGAAGATTTTTAAAGATTAACTCTATATATTCATATGTAAAACTTCGACCCCCCATTGTGGCCCCACCCTACCCCCGGGGGTCATGATTTTCACAACTTTGAATCTACATTACCAGAGGATGCTTCCACACAAGTTTCGGCTTTCCTGGCTGATTAGTTTCTGAGAAGAAGATTTTTAAAGATTTACTCTATATATTCATATGTAAAACTTCGACCCCTCATTGTGGCCCCACCCTACCCCCAGCGGTCATGATTTTCACAAACTTGAATTTACACTACCTGAGGATGCTTCCACACAAGTTTCAGCTTTGCCGGCTGATTGGTTTCTAAGAAGAAGATTTTTAAAGATTTACTCTATATATTCATATGTAAAAATTCGACCCCTAATTGTGGCCCCACCCTACCCACAGGGGTCATGATTTTCACAACTTTGAATCTACACTACCTGAGGATGCTTCCACGCAAGTGTCAGCATTCCTGTCCAATTAGTTTCTGAGAAGAAAATTTTTAAAGATTTACTCTTTATATTCCTATGTAAAACTTCGATCACCCATTGGGGCCTCTTCCTACCTCTGGGGTCATGATTTTCACAACTTTGAATCGAATCTACACTACCGGAGGATGCTTTCACACAAGTTTCAGCTTTCCTGGCTGATTAGTTTCTGAGAAGAACATTTTTAAAGATTAACTCTATATATTCATATGTAAAACTTCGAACCACCCCATAGTGGCCCCACCCTACACCCGGGGATTATGATTTTCACAACTATGAATCTACATTACCAGAGGATGCTTTCACACAAGTGCAGCTTTCCTGGCTGATTAGTTTCTGAGAAGAAGATTTTTAAAGATTTACTCTATATATTCATATGTAAAACTTCGATCCCCCATTGTGGCCCCACCCTACCCCCAGGGGTCATGATTTTCACAACTTTGAATTTGCACTACCTGAGGATGCTTCCACACAAGTTTCAGCTTTGCCGGCTGATTAGTTTCTGAGAAGAAGATTTTTAAAGATTTACTCTATATATTCATATGTAAAACTTCGACCCCCAATTGTGGCCCCACCCTACCCCGGGGATCATGATTTTCACAACTTTGAATTTGCACTACCTGAGGATGCCTCCACACAAGTTTCAGCTTTGCCGGCTGATTAGTTTCTGAGAAAAAGATTTTTAAAGATTAACTCTATATATTCATATGTAAAACTTCGACCCCCCATTGTGGCCCCACCCTACCCCCGGGGGTCATGATTTTCACAACTTTGAATCTACATTACCAGAGGATGCTTCCACCCAAGTGTCGGCTTTCCTGGCTGATTAGTTTCTGAGAAGAAGATTTTTAAAGATTTACTCTATATATTCATATATGTTAAACTTCGACCCCCCTTTGTGGCCCTATCTTACCCCTGGGGGTGATGATTTTCACAATTTTGAATTTACACTACCTGAGGATGCTTCCACATATAAGTTTCAGCTTTCCTGGTCTTATGGTTCATGAGAAGAAGATTTTTGAAAATTTCTCGAAAATTTTCATAAATTCCTAATTATCTCCCTTTGCAAAAGGGCTTGGTCTTTAATTTTCACAACTTTGAATCCCTTAGGCTAAAAATGCTTTGTGCCAAGTTTGGTTGAAATTGGCCCTGTGGTTCTTGAGAAGATGTTGAAAATGTGAAAAGTTTACAGACAGACGGACAAACGGACGGACGACAGACAAAATGTGATCAGAATAGCTCACTTGAGCTTTCAGCTCAGGTGAGCTAAAAACGAAGCGAAAATCAGAACAAGCTAACACCAACGTCATGTGTGAAAACTGTCAACGCATTGAAATATTTAGCCTCAATGTACTTCACAAAATCAGCACCAATATATTTTCCATGTTTCAAAAATTTCCCTTCATACGCCAACTGTTGCACAACAAGCAAATTCAGCATAGCCAGATCGACCCTTTTTTGTATAATGTCATGGCTGCTTTAAACAAAGAACCTCTTTTTAGAAAATACGAGGCTTGGTAAAATGGGTATGGAAACCCGGGCCGTGGTAAAATAAAAGCCGGGGCAGATCGGCAATCGTCAATTCCAAATACGCATTATTTTGCAGCAATATCTACAGCGAATACAAATATACTGGTCCATCAAATATCCTGAAATTTTAATAAAATTGGCAGATTAATAACTGCCAATCTTTTGTTTTGCTCAGGCCAAGTCTTGCCTACCCACTTTACCGGATGCCGAACCCGAAGCTATTAAACTGATTGAAACACGCCTTTCCATTATTATTATTTTCGTAATAACTCAGATTTGAAACAGAATTATTCCTTAATTTTTGCAATTTATATTTTCCTTCCCATAAGGATAATTTATGCTAAACTACGTTGAATTGGACTCAGTAGTTCTTGAGAAGAAGATTTTTAAAAATGCACCCCCCTTTTTCTACAGTTTCAAGGTTTTCTCCGCTTTGAATACAGATCGGACTTTCAATTCTGCAATTTATATTCGCCCTCCAATAAGGATGCTTTGTGCCAAATTTGGTTGAAATTGGATAAGCGGTTTTAGAGAAGAAGTTCAAAAGATAAAAAGTTTACAGACGGACAGACGGACAGACAGACGGACGGACGGACGGACGACGGACAAATTGCGATCAGAATAGCTCACTTGAGCTTTCAGCTCAGGTGAGCTAAAAAGTATTTAAAAACTGTTAAATCAACTGTTTATATTTACATTCTAATGTGTTTTTCAATTCAATTCAGTGATGTTTAAATGCCTCTAAATGCTACACCTATTCACTGCGTATGAATTTACGAGTAATTTACATAAGCAGTTCTCAAACAGTTATTTCTATGTTATCGGTTAAAAAATGTTTTTCATGAATGTTGTCAAAACACCATGTTTTATAATTATTCAACAAAAAAGTTGACTTTATTGTTAAAAGCAACGTTTCCAGAGCTATTTTTCATGTATTATATTTTCATGCTCGTCGATCTCATCTCAACAGTCTATGTGAAAACCAGTTTAAACCGGTTTTAAGAACCAGCTTAAGTAAATAATTAAATTTTTCAGTAAGGGAATATAAATATAAGCATTAAATGATTTATTTTTGACGTCGTGGTGTCAATAACTGCCGTCAGATGAGCAGACAAATTATCATAACGCGCTAACGCACGTTATTCAATTTGTCTGCTCACCTGACGGCAGTTATTGAAACGACGACGTCAAAAATAAATCATTCAATGCTATAGTAGCTTTGTATCTTTGTCAGTGATAACACTAGGAATATGATTTGTAACATACACTGTCTAGTAGTCCAATACAAATGAAGTGTTGAATTGTTGGAAGCAATCGGGATTTGAGTAATGAAAAGAAATGAAAATAAAATTAACAATTTAAAATTGAACCGAACAATTGTAGAAATTTCATGAATTAAGGAATAATTCTTTGAATTTTATGAGGTGATCAATACGGTCAAGCGAATTTCAATCTATCATAATTTTTAAATTCTTTATTTATCAAGAATTTATCACACTTGACATTATTTGATCACCTCTTAGTGCTCAAAGAATGATCCCTTATTTTACAATATACCCCCCCCCCCCCAAAAAATATTCTTTTTCCTAAAATTCCGTTAATTTTCTTTTACCTTTTTGTTTGTGTGAATTCGTCCAAAATGGACCCTTGTTAAGATTTTTTATTGCTCTTTTAGGTAACCAAGCTTTGATAGGCGAAATTTTATTCTTCGAAAAATTCAATTATATTAAAGGAAATAGAACAGTAAGTCAAACTTGAATATTTCCCCTTTTCATGAACAAAAAAAAACTATGAATTTTAAAAAATAAGTCTAAAACTTAAATTTCCTTCAATACTTTCAAAATAATGTGTTTTGTGGACAGTTCATATCTTATTATAACGATGCATCATTTTTTACATTTTTGATAGTACATTCTTCATGACAACGATATAGGAATCGGGATTGAGGAATTGTCTGGCTGCGCATATAGCTCGATACAACAAAACTATCTTTCACATACATTCACTATCAAACATAGTTTAGGGAGATGTTCTACAAATTCCGCCGTTTACATCCAGGAATCAAGTCAACCAAAGGTCAGTGAAAAAGTTAGAGACAAATTAGAAAAATAAGAAGGCTAAAAATTCGTTGATCTTCATCTGTAATGTACCAGAAACGTGCTGCTGCAGATATAAGTATTAATAAAGCAAAAAAAAAGTAATTCTGACAAAATATCGGCCATGAATGATGAGTGTTCGCGTTTTTAAGAACGTAGTTTGTGGCTACTATCATTTTTTACCTTTAATTTGGTATTGAAACTGATGCCAGTATATTGTATTGTCTGATACAGCTATTCAACACTCTTAATGGATGTTTGTCGTACGTACCACTCCCAACCCTTGTCGTGCGATGTCTGGAGGCGACTGTCGAAAATGCCGAGGCCGGAGTGACTTTCACTTTCAAAGCCAGAGGATCTAGGTGTAAGTTTCATATTTCTTCAAATATATGAAAACTCGTGTAAATGTCACCAAATGATAAATTTTTAATAAGTATTGACTTCCGAATTTGGACAAAGAGTTTGTTCCAAGTACTTTTTTTCAATGTCCCATCTCTTAATTTGATATATTGCTGTATATATTAGCTTAAATTTATTTTTATACTGCTTAAACATAATATGTTTCTTCTGATGCTCTGTAAATAAGTTTCTTATTTAAAAATAATCCATGATCGATTCGAACTATTGAGCGAGGCATACTTTTTTCTTCTGCTTTTCAAATTCTGCAATACCCGCTGAATAACGGACAATAGTGCTCTTGCAGGCGCAATTTTAGAATTTTACTCGATTAAAGTCATAAAAGCATGGTTTCTCTACTTCTGGCCCCGGGGCCATAAAAGTTAGACGAGCTCACTTTTGATCTCGGTCTCACTTTTACAAAAGGAACATATAGTGGAAAAGTGAGACTGAGATCAAAAGTGAATTCGTCTAACTTTTATGGCCCCGGGGCCTGATCTAAACGGACAAGGTTATTTTTTAGTGAAAACACAAAATAAAAGAAAATTATAGCTTTGCACCTACAACTGAATGAAAATAAGAAACTGCGCAAACTTGAAGCTATGCGCACTCGAACTATACTCGTTCGTGTTATCAAAATTATGTGTATTGAGGGTTGTTTTATTGAAAACAAAATTTATGTTATTTTCTATATATAAGACAGAAGACAGGCTTAATTTTCCAAATAAAGATTGCAACTTATCATTCTCCGTAGCATGTATTATTGCGCCTTATCTTCAATATATCGACATCTCGTGTCATATTAGTATACTTTAGTGTAATGTAGTTACCAATGGTTAAAAGTATCATTAACAGTCAAACAAAAGCATAATTTTGGTACCTAAACCAGGATATGAACAAATAAAGAAGATACAGAATTCCTTTTTACTTTAACCACAACTCCAAGAAATATAATACTTTACAAATTAAATTTTCTGATGTATAAGAGTACATATGTTCCGTTACTTTTAAAACCCTGCCAAGAAGACTGAGCTTGTTTTTGCTCAAGCAGGCGAAAATGGAACACATTTATGTATAATGTCATTTTATGAAGTAAATGACGAAAAGATATACACAAAAGAGGGGGTTATTCATATACATGTTACTACGATAATAATTTAACACATGTGGTGCTGAATGCAACCAATGCCCCCATAATAAACAGAGGGGGGGGGGGGGGGCAAAGGACTAGAAATATTATGAAACACATGTACACAAAAAAATACATGACAGCTATAGACCTCCTATTATAGACACATAAGTAAAAACGAGCCTCAAAAAATGCCTGCCCACAAAAAAGATAGTTAGACACCAAAACAGGTCAGTATTCAGTAAGTGACACGTGACAAATTGAACACTTCTGATTTGCTAGATGTACAACTTAATGGTTAGGGTTAACATAGACACAGGTTGATTACAGGACATTAACAAAGTAAAGAACAGGGTAAAGTGAGGTAAATGGATAAATAAGCACAGCACGTCACATGAAAGGTATTATTTACAATAATCATTAATGTTTGCGATGCATTTACTTGTATATCTGTTCATCTTTTTCAGCCTTTGTCAAAGGAGAAGCAGCGGTGATCACTGGATTCTGGTTGGAAGGTCAATATTCTCTTTTTCTAAATTCTAGTTTTTAAAAGGTTAAAACCACATGCCTCGTTTGTGAATAAAGTCGATAGCTAGCGACATACGACCTCAACAATGCCATGAAGGTTGTTCATTTTTTATTGAGGTCTCGATTTTACAGATCGCACAGTAAAAATTCTAATAGACTCCTCTATCTTAGACGTGGGAGTAATGATGTTTTCAATGAAAAATTATAAAATGTAAATAGTACACCAAGGCCAATATATATATATATATAAAGGACTAAATAATGAATATCAAACAATTCGTCAAGAATCCGAAAATAACGTCCATGGCATGCAGTCGCTATCATTTCTTCTCACTCTACATATATAAAGTATGTTATTATTGGAAGCAATTATCATTTGGCATTGAAGTTTTTTATCTTTGCTAAAATAGGTTGGTATTTTAAAGTGCGAAAAGTGTTCTTTTTGCCTCCATGCGCCGGGTTTTATCGAATCTCTGACATAACTTTTGGATCAACCCTCGTAGATATCATAAGATATATATATGAATTTATCAATGAATGAAAATACTTTAAAAGAACGTAAATTTCAGAAAATACCACGTCTTCATTACCGCATTGCACAGAAGATAATTCCGTGACAACAAGTGGGAATGGAACCTCGGCAGAGACAACAGTGCACCACACTAGCACGCAGAGTGATACCTCTGTTAACCTAAGTATGACCCCGACGATAATGCCAATGGTCACACACCCTGTGCAGACAAGTTCGGGGTTAGATACCACTTCGAGTACCGTAAAGAAATCCAACTTTAATGTGACTTTGAGCCGAGGAACAACCACCGAAACTGGAACAAGTTTATCCCAAATTACTGATACTTCACAATTGATGACTTCTGTAACAATCTCCTCGAACCAAACGGCGATCTCTAACTTAGCTTATACCACACAGAAAACAATAGACCCAAAACCCCCGACAACGGATATCATGTCTGGGACAAGAACCTCACAGGTATATGTGTATTTCGCTTTATTAAAGGAATGCTAACACTTTTTATATCTTGCGAAAACAAAATCGTATTACCATTTACACATATATATTCTTTTTCTCCGAAATGTTGAAAAAAATAGTGGCTCTTTCTTTAATTTAATCCTGAATAAAGGATTAGGTTTATGGTTTTGCGCATTGAACACAGAACGGATATTCATGCCAGTACCATGGTGACATTTTGCATCCGTCTAAGAGGCAGGTTTCGAAAAATTCAAACGTCTGAAGATAGACCATTGCTTAAAAGTTTAATACTTTATAGTCCAATTTGTTATTGATTCATCTCACCTAACCAGGTGAAGTATTTACCGTAAAAAGAACATTAAATTATTCTTTAAGGAAAATGAATTTTTTGATGAGATATTTAGAATTTTCCACCGAAATTAAACTATTTCCAAGAAATTTTAATTCCGATAGGATTTAAACAAATATCCAATAGAATTTTAAAATTTAATAGGAAATTAGTTTTCTATAGGAAAACTCCCTGTCTTTATTAAATTCACGTAGGAATTCCAAAATATCCTGTAGAAAAGAACAGCTAGGTCCGTACAAGGCGTTATATATCCCCCACTTAGCGTAATAAAGAAGAACCAATTTCAAATGTGGTTAATTTTTTTTTAGTTTGTATACATTGTTTATAGTAAAAACTTCACTTTGCAAATCAATTACGTGCTTTCATTCCATAAACACAACATGTATGTGTTTCCAAATTAAGCTACATGACATTTTATGCCAAAATCTCCACCATTTACTCTTCCAAATTGCAAACGTTCTGTATGAATGGATCTAGAATCCATCATAAATGTACTTTTATTGAAAGGATAATTTTTCATTCATTTTTATTATTGATTTCTTAAAATGTAGTCTAGACACTTGCCGGGTCAAATCTAGTACATGTATTTCCACAAAAGCTCTTACAATTCTTAATAATGACCAAACTATAACAGTTATTCACTATGTTTGTAATATGTCAGCGTAGCTTAGTATGATAGACGGCTGAGAGGATGTTCCAATAATAATGAACTTTTTCATTTCTGCGTTTTTACGTAATCTTACTAATCTTATTGCTAACATCCCGTTTTAGGTATAACATTTTTTTCCTATTTTTAATGCAAAGAATTATTAAGGGGCATATTTAAAACCTCTCAGGCAATGAACAAAAGTACATAATTATCTTGCCCAGTACAAATCCTGTCACATAACACTTTAGCACTAGCGCAGATATGTTTGAGATCATGTTGTAATATAATAAGAAAAATTATGAAACAAAGAGAAATAGTAAATTATATATACATGTATCATATATTTGTTAATGATCAGGTAATACATTTATAAAAATAGTGATGCACACATATAAATGTAAATTTCTTTTATATGAGCGAATTACAAAAGTCGTTTAAATACCCATGTGCGGGGAATTCGACAAGCATTGTACCCTCCTTAAAAATTATTAATTTTTTCATCAGAAAATAATTTTTTCATTTTTTAATTGGGACACTAAAACAAAAATGGTCATGCACTCTTAAGGCAATGGTTTATCATTTGGTAAATATGGATTTTGACGAAATTGTATCAAGCGGGTGCAAAAAGCCAACTAGCTCTGACCTATTTATCCGGCACAGTGTTATTGGTGTTATACAAGTATATTTCATACCTTTGTTCCTATTACAGACAGACGTAGAAGAAATCGTAAGTGTTGGTGCGTGTGTTTGCAAGTGTAAAGGAACCGGAAATTACATCACAGAAGCGGAGTTGGCTTTAAAGATTCACCTTCAAAAGACTAAAATTACACTACAGAAAACGAACCTGACCGCCTACATCCGCAAGCTGACGTCAGCTACAGACTCACGGACCTCAGCCCAGGGCCTCGGGTATCTGGGGGCGCTGGTTATAGCTATCGTAGTTTGTATTCTTATTTTGTTTGATGTCCTCAATTGTTTGCAGTCTAAATCTTCCATAAGCAGGACAAAATGAGAAAAAACACTGATGTAAAATGAATTTTTGTATGGTCAAAGCAATACCCCTTGTTTTTTTTTTGGTTTTTTTTTTTTTGTGGGGGTTATTTTTTTTTAGGGGGGGGGGGTTGGTTTTTGGGTTGTTTTTTTTGTTTTGGTTTTTTTTTGTTTTTTGTTTTTTTTTTTTTTTTTTACTTTTCTGCTTAAGGCTTATAAGTACAAGTCACATGTTCTTTTTCATTTGTTACATAAATTTGTGAATAGTTAAAGCGATTATACACTTCTTTGACGGACTGAACTGTAACAAAACATACTTGAGATAATAACAATCATTCTTTAAATACAAACTAAAATGACGCTCTGTAATTGGACAAAAAAGTCACGTGATTGCTGTACAAGTGACTTGTCTTAACATGGCGGCTGGAAAGTGCTTTTTTTTTTTATATATTTCATAAAATCGAAAGAGGGTTTTGCCCTTGACAAAGCAAACCAAACACCTATCAAGTTGTTTGTTACAGCTGCGTAGGAATATGTTGTTAGTTGCTGCCTATAAAGCTTTTTAAGACTTTAGTGACACAGTGTGGTCAACAAATTGACCATTCATAGATCTACCATAAAATTTCAGATATGATTTGTAAAGCTATATAAAGTATTATTTTGTGAAGAAAAACTCAATAAATTGCAGTGTTTTAATTTGAGAATTTTGTTTTCATATATTTATACCGAGCTCTCTAAAGGAGGTAAATTGAGTCTAAAAATGGCAATGATCAACCAGTCCTCTTAAAGAATATATCACAAGAATTATATCGTACATGTATATCCAAAGATAGTCGGGGACAAAAAGTTTTGGAAAGCTATTAAACGTAGAGTTGAAAACGTCCGCGGTGGCGCCCGCAAATCCAAATTTTCAATCAGTGTGTGAACATGGTGCACATTTTTAAAGCTTAAGAAATCTGTGCTTATATCCTTGAAAAGGTTACTTTTTAAAGTTCGACAAAACGTTTCATCCATCACTACCATGGTTTGCTTTGATATTGAATTTCATCTGAAATAGTTGTCTCTCTTTCCTTACACTGTGAATTCTAAATGTATTGAATATCTAGGAATTCTGATTTCCGGTGATAACCTTTAAGCTTTTTAGGGACCGTGTCTGTTACACAATTTTCAAATTACTTAGATAAATGATACTTTTTTATAATGGCCGTTATCATAAAGCTTCAAAAATGTAAATAAAACTTCCTATAAGCAAGAGATTTAGGCGTTGATTGATTTGCAAGTTACTCTTAAATCGCCATGATCACACCATGATATGTTCCAAATGATAAGACGCCGGGATAAACAAATGTGGCTGACCATTGTAGTCTGCAACGAAAAAATCGTCCATTTTGTAGAGCATATAAGTAATTAAACTGGCTCTCCATAAAGGATATCAAATTCATGATGATAATTCTGTTGAAATTTTCTCCGTTTTCAATCAACAAGATTTCTTACAAAATGGCTCATTGTGCTTGAGGGTCACCCACAATATCCTAAATCATAGTTTTAATCCAAACATTGCTTTTTCGCCCATTTGGATTACAGTTTATATACGTGTTATGATTCTTGCAATTATTCATAATGAATTATGTTATGGTCCAAAGATCACAGATTGAACAATTGAGAATTTATATCAAGCAGGATGTGACAAAGTTCTTTCAGAAACTTTTGCATTGCTGTTCTCAAGATATTAACATTTTTATTTATATAATTATGTTAATTTACTTTTTTATATGTAAAGGACTATATATGGTTTGAGCCTAAAATGGCCCCCTAAAATGAACATTGTCATTTTACTGTAATTCTTTGTTTTATTTGTACAAATATACATTTGAAGTTTTTTCATAATTTTCATTTTGATTTTTAGTGCCCACAATTTAAAAATATGACATCATAAACTTAACCTTTTCCCGCCATTTTCTCATTTTTAGCATAAAAAGGCTTGTTTTGAGGCAGTTTTCCTTTAAGGAAACATTGAGCGACTACTTGAACAAACAAAATATTTTCACCGAAGATGTATCTTTACAATACTTATAAGTGACAAAAAGTTCGTTCTTGTTCAAAGAGTCGCTCTATATTTCCCATTCGAAAAAAGATAAGAAAAATGTCAATTTTTGGTTGATTTTGATTGAATTATAAAAATAGCGTCACTTCTGACGTCATATACTGCCAGTGAGTGCATATAAATCAAATAAATGGGTGAAAAACATATTTCATGTCACCTCTTTTATAAAATAACACAAGAAGTGAATGTACCTGAATTATTTTAAAAATAGCGAATTTTGGGGGCCAAATTTGACTAATATCATATATAGTTCTTTAAAAAAAATGTTTGCTGCGAGAAAAAGGGGGTACCCCCCCCCCCCCCCCGATGCTACGTGTCTGTATGCATTTAATGGTGACATTATCAAAACATTTTTAAAAACCTCCAAATGGCTAACGTATGAAATTCGTGGTTGAAGTTCCATATAGCATTTAACAACGAAGTTTGTTGTGACTGAAATGGATCAGTAGTTAAAGCACCAGACAATAGGAAGCAAACTAGAGCAAGGGTTTTTAGGTTGTGGGTTCGATACCACCAAAACTTTAAAATTCATTTTTATTTCCTATCGTTTTTTAAAATATTCAAAACTGAATATAGTTAAAAATTGTGCTTTTGTAAACTTGTAATAAAACATCATCCAGTATACTGATTTAGTTGGAAAAAAATAATTTGAAATTGTTTTAACGACAAAACTAAATGGGCATTTGCGTATCTTGTTCCCCCATCTTCTTTTTGCAAAAATGTCAAATATTTTAAGATTAGCTATTGTATATGATGATCAGAATAGCAATGACAAGGGATAATCAATAACAAAATCATTATCAGATGTCTCTTCCATTCCACTTATTGACAGGCAGTGTAACCTGAACAGAAAGATCAGATAAACAGGATTAACGTCCTCAGAAGATGCGTGTTGGATCTCTTCTGTGTCGTTCTATTCATTTCAAACATTTTATCATAAAGCTAATGACAATTTAGAGAGAAAAGATTAGTTAATGATGTATTTTCATTCACAATTTATTTGTACACATTTTAAGTCCTCAATACGGTGTTGTATTGTTGATTTTGATTTCAAAAGAAGCATCGATGTCTCTTCTTTAGACTGTCTTTATTTTTATGGAAACTAATACATTAAAATGAATAGAACGTTTGTCATTTTTCACATTTTTGATAATCATAACAATAAAGGTATTTCCAATGATCAACCAAAATTTGAGCTAAAATGGAAATAGAAAGCTCACAATTCTTTGTTATTGAAATTTGTATTCAAATATTGAATGCTTTAGAGAAAACACCCGTTGTATTTTTTAAATAATTGAATATAACAAACACTTGATATAGTTTATTTCTAAGTACAAAAATAATGCACACAACTTTTGCTTTTAAGCGATGTATCTGACCATTAAAATTTAAAACATTGATTTATTATCTAATTTGAAAATTTTCAGTTGAAATCGTGTCCATGCCATTTAACATACGCTTGATGCATGTATAACACACCACTCCCATGTCAAGTTACTTTTTTGGAAACATGATGGTTTTGGGTTTTAATTAAGTTCGCTAAGATATTCGTGACTATATATCATTCTGACCAATTTGCGTTCATTAGACTATAACACTTGTTTTGACTATAGGCCCGATTGCGTGGCCTTAGTTATGAACATCTGTCACATTTTTTAAAGATTTTATAGATTTTATTAACACGAATAAAGGAATGATTTCATGAATCAAATCATATAACTGTTGGTAATATACTCTGTAATAATCTGAATGACAAGTTGCTCGTCGACTTTTTACAATCTGGGTATGAATTGGAACAAACAAGTAATTAGGGTTTGTGGCGACACATGTCGCCCTAAAAAAGAGACCGCATGTCATTCATATCGATGAGTTACGGAAGTCAAATTTCATCGTTCATTCCTTTTTTTTCCATTTTCTACAAATCTTGAAAAAGAACAAACGTTTTACATTTATTTCTTTCCGAATTCCTAAGTATTGTAAATAATTCACCACTGAAGTTAAGAAAAAAGTTATATAAGGAAGAAAAGAGGTCATGCAATGAGAAAATGCAAATCTTGTGTAGACCCAGAACTCTTGGCGTTGTACATCTTCATTGTGGCGTGCATTCTAGTAGTATTTCTTTTGAGCGTCTGTCGTCTTGTGTTAGAGTTTGTCAATTGTTTAATGGTAGCCTTATTAATTTTTCGTAGCATTTTGAAAAAAATGTATAAACCGATTCCAGTTATATAAAGTATATGTAGGTTTAGAGCCAGGTTAACAAGAGCATGGACTTTGGGTGGTTGTGTCAAACAGCAATGTGGCGTAGGTCTGTCTATTTCATAGCTGGCCACTTAGTCATAGCCCATTAAAATCTAGAACATTTGTCCGACTCTAACTGTGTGAATACAATGTACATGTACCATAGTAGCCCCCATCTTAATAAGAGTATTTAAAAATTGCATCCGCAATATGCGTTCAGTAGCTTACAAGTAAAATGGCCGCGAGTTGCAGGCGGCAATCGGTTTTTAGAACGCAGTTCGCAGTTCGCAGTTCGCAATTGAATAGTGAACTGCGTTCTATAGAACGCAGTTCGCAATTCAAAATTTAGAATTCATATTTGGGACCCGCTTGCCTTATATGCAATTGAATAGTGAACTGCGTTCTATAGAACGCAGTTGGCAATTCAAAATTTAGTGCGATTGAATAGTGAACTGCGTTCTATTTAGAACGCAGTTCGCAATTCAAAATTTAGAATTCATATTTGAGGCCCGCTTGCCTTATATGCAATTGAATAGTGAACTGCGTTCTATCTAGAACGCAGTTCGCAATTCAAAATTTAGAATTCATATTTGAGGCCCGCTTGCCTTATATGCAATTGAATAGTGAACTGCGTTCTATCTAGAACGCAGTTTGCAATTCAAATTTAGAATTCATATTTGGGTAGTTTTTAGCTCACCGAAACGAAGTCGGGGGGAGCTTATGCTATACCCTCGGCGTCGGCGTCGGCGTCCGAACCTGGTTAAAGTTTTTGTTGCAGGTCCTGTATCTAAGTTATTACTTGTCCTATCTTCACCAAACTTGCATGGATGATGCATTTTGACCTACTCATGGACTTGAAAGACCTGAATGCTGAATCAGGGCCATGAGTTTCAGATGCTGGAGGAGGTTAAGGTTTTTGGAGCAAGTTAGAGTTTTTGGTGCAGGTGCCCTTTGATAGCAATTTATAGGTTACTACTGGTCCTAACTTTACCAAACTTGCATGGATGGTGCATCTTATGATACTGATGCATCAGACATGCTTTAATGCTGAATCTGAGCCTTAGGTTTCAGATGCTGGATGAGGTTAAGGTTTTTAGAGCTGGTTAACGTTTTTGGAGCAGGTGCCCTTTGATGATTATATCTTAGTTATTACTGGTCCTAACTTCACTAAATTTGCATAGATGGTGCGTCTTATGATACTGATATACCTGGCAGGCTTGAATGCTGAATCTGAGCCATAGGTTTCAGATGCTGGATGAGGTTAAGGTTTTAAGAACTGGTTAAAGTTTTTGAGCAGGTGCCCTTTGATGATTATATCTTAGTTATTTCTGGTCCTAATACACCAAACTTGCATAGATGGTGTGTCGTATGATACTGATGCCTCTGACAGGAAGGAATGCCGAATCTGAGCCATAAGTTTCGGATGCTGGATGAGGTTAAGGTTTTAAGAACTGGTTAAAGTTTTGGAGCAGGTGCCCTTTGATGATTATAACTTAGTTATCACTGGTCTTAACTTCACCAAACTTATATGGATGGTGCGTCTTATAATACTGATGCACCTGACAGGCATGAATGCTGAATCTGAGCCATAGGTTTCGGATGCTGATGGAGGTTAAGGTTTTAAGAGTTTGTTAAAGTTTTTGGAGCAGGTGCCCTCTGATGATTATATCTTAGTTATTACTGGTCCTAACTTCATAAAACTTGCATGGATGATACGTCTTATGATACTGATGCACCTGGCAGGCTTGAATGCTGAATCTGAGGCGTATGTTTCGGATGCTGGATGAGATTTGTTTTTTTGGAACAGGTCACAAATTTTATAGATAATAGCTTGCATAGTTGATTTAACTATAATATTAATGAACTGCAGAGGTAGCTTCAGATGCAGATCTCCATTATCAAAGTTGCGAAAAAAAATTATCCTATCGAAAACCTGCTTGATAGATGTGTTCGTTGTTAAATGATATAATATGATTCCTATGATATAGTATTGTATGATATGATACACTATTGTTTTATATGATACAATATTATATCATATATTATATTGTAAAAAGTTATATGATACGATATGATATTGTATCAATTTTTTTTGTTCATTATATGATATTGTATTGTGATATTGTTATGTATAGTATTGTTTATTATGATACAATAAATATGATGTTGTATAATATCACATATATTATATTTTATCACATGCTATTTCATATGATATTGCAACATAATATAGTATCATATGATATGATATTGTATAATATATATCATATCATATGATACGATATTGTATAAAATGAGATTGGTTTATATAATATATTATTATATCAATATATGAAAATGTATTATATGATATTGTATAATGTGATATTGTATCATATAATACAATAAAGTATACTATGATATTGTATGATATAATATAGTACTATATCACATGACATTGTATCAATTGATATGATACAATGTTGTAGCTAATTTTATTGTATCATATGATACAATATCCTACATTGTATTAAATATGATACAATATCATACAATGCAATATCATGCTATAATATTATACAGTATAATATTGTGATGCATTATGTGATATGATATTGTATCATATATTATTATAATGTATCATATCATATCAATATCATAATATATTATGATATTATATTATGTGATCAAATACAATAATGTATAACAAGATACAATGTCATATCATATGTTACAATATCATATTTCATCATTATTTATTACAGTATTTTATTGTAATATATGATATATATTGTACTGGTATCATAGGATGCAATATAGTATTTTATATTATCGTATTGATAAACATTGTATCATATAATACCCTATGAAATAAACATATGATTATTATACAATATTTATTATATGATATTGTTATACGATATTTTGTCAAAACAGTATCCATGTATATCCAAGATCATTAACTATGATTTTCAAATAATATGATAAAGGTGGTCTCATAAAGGTGATTCCTCAAAAAGGTGATCCCTCGTCTCAGTGAGCTTTGTAATCTGTTATTACCTATGTTTAAGAATCGGGCTTATATGCAATTGAATAGTGAACTGCGTTCTATCTAGAAAGCAATTCGCAAATCAAAATTTAGAATTCATATTCGGGACCTGAATTTTTCAGGGGCATCTACTAGTGGTATTTCACTACCACTGTGAAAATATGGTGATGCAGTTATCTATAGTTTCTGAGAATCGGGCTTATATGCAATTGAATACTGTAGTTTCATTGATATTCAAGGGCATCAATTTTCGTGGATAAAGTGAAAATCACAATATCAAGTATACGTAAATTAGTGGCCAATGAACCTATCAATACAAAATGTTAATTAAAATTGCACTTCAATGAATATTTAATTTCGTGGATCAACTAAACAATGATCCACGAAATTCATATCCTTATCTAGTGACACACTAATAACTATATTTTTATTCATATGCACTGATAATAAATGAAAATAATATTCAAAGTACATTTTATTTATTTTTTATCCATGCTTGCGTGCATGCATATTTCAGCATGCGCAGTCTAATATTTCCGGACACGACTTCCTACTAGACTGTGAAACTTGCAAAGTTGCGTTAGCGCGACGGCGTGTTAAGCAAAGTTGTGTTAGCGCGACGGCGTGTTGTGCAAAGTTGTGTTAGCGCGACGGCGTGTTGTGCAAAGTTGCGTTAGCGCGACGGTGTGTTGTGTACATGTGTTAGCGCAATGTCTCGTTTATCTGAACGCGATGTCGCGCTAATGCAAATGGCCCTATCCGGACACCATACAGATCTCAAAAACTATAGATTACTGCATCACCAAATTTCACAGTGGTAGTGAAACACCACTAGTAGATGCCCCTGAAAATCTCGGGCCCCAAAAATGAATTGCGAACTGCGTTCTAGAACGCAGTTCACTATTCAATTGCATATAAGGCAAGCGGGCCCCAAATATGAATTCTAGATTTTGAATTGCGAACTGCGTTCTATAGAACGCAGTTCACTATTCAATTGCATATAAGGCAAGCGGGCCCCAAGTATGAATTCTAAATTTTGAATTGCGAACTGCGTTCTAGATAGAACGCAGTTCACTATTCAATTGCATATAAGGCAAGCGGGCCCCAAATATGAATTCTAAATTTTGAATTGCGAACTGCGTTCTAGATAGAACGCAGTTCACTGTTCAGCAATTTGAATTGCGAACTGCGTTCTAGATAGAACGCAGTTCACTATTCAATTGCATATAAGGCAAGCGGGCCCCAAATATGAATTCTAAATTTTGAATTGCGAACTGCGTTCTAGATAGAACGCAGTTCACTATTCAATTGCATATAAGGCAAGCGGGCCCCAAATATAAGGCAAGCGGGCCCCAAATATGAATTCTTAATTTTGAATTGCGAACTGCGTTCTATAGAACGCAGTTCACTATTCAATCGCACTAAATTTTGAATTGCGAACTGCGTTCTATAGAACGCAGTTCACTATTCAATTGCGAACTGCGAACTGCGAACTGCGTTCTAAAAACCGATTGCCGTTGCAGGCCTTGTTGTTTTATAGGTATAGGAATGAAAGTTGGTCTGGGACACTTGTAAATATTAATGTAGATAAAAGTACATTTGTAAATTATAATCAAAATACTATCACAATATTAGAATTTTTAAATTTTACAATATTTGATCAAATGAAATGTTTTAAAAGATTTTGAAAGGTAAAATTATAAAAGCACCAGCGGGATTCGAGATCATGACTTACAGATTTGTAGTGAACGCTCTAACCCGTTGTGCTACGCTGTTAGGTAACAATTTAGGGAAAGAAATGTTTATGAAATTATACTTGATTTTATTGGGTCTTTTTAAATAGGAAGTACTTTACAATATGCAGGTGTCCCATATCATCTCACTCGGTTCGGATTATGCGCGTATTTACATTGATGTTACGAACTTTTTTCGGATATTTGGTTTCCGACGTTTGTTATATCTACACTTTGACTTGCACTAGACAGAATGTTATGCTGAACAAATTTCCAGTGTAAAAAGTACAATTATTAAGTTTAATTGATAAACAACCTTCTAGCTTATTATTCAGAAGTTGCTAGGGGTCGAATTTATTTTGCGTCAGATTGATGAGTTTTAATCAAATGTCATGTAGAATTGAATATTAATTAATAATCTAACAGAAATGTGGTGTTTTTAATCATTGTGTCGAGATGTAAACAAAATTATTTCTATTTGCATTTTGTCCTTTGAACACTCACAGGTGCGTCTGGTGGTTTTTTCTCCGGAAAGCTCCTTAGTTTCTCTAAAAGGGGACATATGCTGTACGTTTCGTAAACACTTAATTCCAATATTCGTGTATCTACAAACATGCCCTCTTGCTATAACCAATTTACACTGATTAAAGTCGAAGAAGATATGACTGCACCCACATTATCTTACAAACACGTGCATCGGAGATGCCTTGCAACTACCAGATAATTACGTGTGTTAAGTACCACACCTTCTCGAGGCTCAATTTTTTTTATTAACAAAAAACAATATCAATTAAATTGGAGAACATTGGAGAGAAAAAAAACTCATATGTAATATAAGGGCTTCAATTTCATTTCTTATAAAAACAAGTGACGTGAATTCAGACTCAAGCCTATTTATAATAAGGATAGCAATCGAATGCAGAAGTGCCAAACGGTTACTTGAAACTGGTTCCGTCCGATTTATTCCTATATAGTGGCATATTTTAAAAATATTATTATCATTTTACTGATACATTTTAAAGACAAAATACCCATATGTTATTATTTTTATACCATGAAATAAAAAGGTACAATTACTTAAATACTTGCATTTAATAGAAGGGTGAAAAAGCAAGTAAATATGCGTGCAAAATTTGGAAAACTTTTTTTTGACCTGGTGTTGCAGTGTAGCAGACAGATTGCATCAACTGTCACGTTGTAAATTTTAAAGGTACCGGGGAAGTAAATACAAAGTTTACAACAGTTGTCATGTTGTAAATTTTGTATTTACTGCCACCCAATAAATTCAAAATTTCCAACATGACAGTACGACATCGTCGTCGTTACAGTTAACGCTATTTGTCTCATAATTCGATCAAGAATAACTGATGCGATACACCTTCAGTTGACTGAGATTGCCTCCGATATGTTTTGAATGGAAAATGATGTGCCAAATGCAACAAAATTAATTTGCTATTTATGGATCTTCACATGAGCGATGTAGAAGGTTTCGGCATTGATGTTCAATGAAAAATGGTGCAAGAAATAAGCATTGAAGGCAGATACACTGGAACGGTAATTATTCTTTTAAGAGAAGTGGACAGGTAGAAATAGCCTTCATATACTTCTCTCAACAAACAAACTCCCAAAATTTTCTTCTGGAAAACGTGTAAATTTCGGACCAGTTACGATCTAAGCTTTGACTTATACAGAATTATCTTAATTTAAGCAGTACATATTGAAATCATGAGCCGCATAAAAAAAGGTCATTGACCTAGTTATTTGGCAGTGAATACTTGTTTTAATATTACATTTGGTGGTTTGTCATTCTTATAATTGGAATTTTTATACCCTCTGAATAAATGAAATCCTTATATACCAATAATTGCAATTATATTAGAATGACAAGTTCAGCGACCAGTGAGTATTAGCACCGCTATCAGATACAGTAACAGTCCTTCTTAATTTAGATATTGGGTATTCAGAGCGTGTAACAACGATAAAAGATCGTTTTAAATATAAATTATAATGACAATCTCATCATTCTAACAGTATTAGAGAATGTTCAACCACGTATTACTTATTTTAAAATTATTCTCTAACAGAAATCGTGAGGTTTTGGTGTCATCGTACGACGTACAAATAACAGTGATGTCATGCAGAGTATATAAAATATATTTCATAATTTCAAATTGATGGCTGGCTGTTCTAACAAATAGTGTAGACATTTTTACAGTTTTATTTCCAAAATAAATTTAACTCTAAAAACAACTATAACAAAAACAAATATATATTATAATTTAGGCTATAATGTTAATAAATATTAATTGAGTTCGAATTTTCACAGAACGGGAATTTATATTCCGAGGAGCAATAAATAAAAACACTGATTCGATTCCAACATACTGTGATGTTTTAGTAAATGGCAGAGATATAAGTTCCGTCAAAAACAAGAAGCAGAAGACATCAGTCAGTCGAAAAGTAAAAATCAAAACCCGTCCGGGAAATCGCTGTCATCTTCCGAAATACCTTTTAATGATATTGAAAATTCATCCTGAAAAGAAAAATATATCTTTATTACACTATATACATTGCAAAAAAACCTAAAATTATCATTTACTTATATCACTTTATTTGATAAAAATGCAAATCCTGCGAGAGAATAAAATTGGATTTCGTAGTTCATTTTAAAGGGGCGTGAAATTTGGATAACAAAAGAAAGAAAAAAAAATGTAGTTCACAAAGCAAAGAATTGAGGGA
Source organism: Magallana angulata (assembly GCF_025612915.1). Classification (NCBI taxonomy): domain Eukaryota; kingdom Metazoa; phylum Mollusca; class Bivalvia; order Ostreida; family Ostreidae; genus Magallana; species Magallana angulata. The sequence goes on from NC_069111.1 coordinate 11,211,709, forward strand.
GAAATATATCCCACCCGCTGGCCGACTGAAGATCATATATCACATGAACCCGACTTTTAAGAGAATAAAAGTTTTTCCCACCTGTCTTTTTAATCCGAATCGCCGCCTGTTGTTGAGAATCTGTTCAAGTAAACTGACAGGTGATCTTTTTACGTAAGTGGTTGGGAACAAGGTCTCGGGGGATTCTGTTCTTTCTGGAAACCTTTCGTTTTCAAGCCTAGAAAGCAGAATTAAAGTTAAAACAACACGCGACCCTTGGAGAGATTGCTATATAAATATTATTATACATTTATACATACATGAACACAGGGTAATAGACGAAACTTAAAAGAGGGTTGAGTTTCCGAATAACTACATGTACTTTTGTCCGCGTTGTCATTGGTCAAATACGACTGCGCGAATTCAAATGTCTCAAATTATCTTTCTCTTTACACAACTGTGTTTGGGCAAATATAAGATGGAGCAAAACGGTTTGCAGATTTAAAATGGCGGGAAAAACACGTGGCGAAAATTACCCTGTATACAATAATTTGTCATAAAGAACTTACATGTTTTCGATTTCCAACAATCTCTGTTCCCGGCTATTCTCGGTCTGCAGACTTGTGACGTCTCTCTTGGCTGCTACCCCCAAACATCGACGTGCGAACGGGTATGTTCTGAAGGAACGTAATAAAAAGTTCGTTATATATTAAAGATTGGAAACGAACATATCTATGATATACATTTGGTTGAATACCAACATGTTAGTAATATATAATTCAGTATATTTCTTATTTACCAGAATTTTTACTTTGATCAATTTTGTTTTGGTGATTCTGAAAACAATGTAATGGTTGAATAAAATATTATTTACCTTATCAAAGGGATTTTGTTGTTTTATTACAAATTAAATATTTGCGTCTATTTTGAACTGCCGGTCAATAGACTGCGATCTATTAGACCGCCGGTCAATAGACTGCGATCTATTGGACCGGCAACGTATTTCAGAACGCGAGCATGTTAATGTTACATCCTTTCGATAGTTCTCAGGGAATGTATATTCCTTTACATAGACGCTATTTTAATACTTACTGAAACCAAATTCAATGTTATCAAAAATGGAGTATCATATAATCTAAAGCTTTATATAAGGTAAAAGACTATCTAAAATCTAATGGGTTGAAGACTCCCCCTTCTTTGTGTAAACTAATATTAAATTGAGATGTTGTAATGCATGCAACAGGTTTTGTGCACAGGGGCTTGGTTGTTGGATAGTGAAGTTCTTAATTATTTGTTCCCGAAGAAAAAATTGATTAAGATTGGTAATCTTAGATGTATTTCTGTGTATTGCATTAATAACGTGTATATTCGTTTTATCCGTTGGCCTCGGGCAATAGATCATACTGAGCTGTTCCCTGCACCTCGGGAAAAACATTCTGGTCTATTGACTGCTCAAGCATTAAATAATTGTATATTAATTATTTTGTTTATATATACGAATATAAAAATGTTTGTATTGTATAAAACGAATATATACGTTATTTATGACAACAAATATGTTTGTAATGCATAAACCAAATATATAAGTATTCAATGGAAAATTTATGAGCCTGATATGTATAAAACGAACGTGTTTGTAGTACTACAGTAAAACACGCTTATAACGAAGTCCCAGGGACGGCAAATTTAACTTCGTTATAAGCGTAATTCGTTATATCCGTCAAGTTTACAACATGAAATAGAGACTTGGGGGATGAAATTCACTTCGCTGTAAGCGTCAATTCATTATAAACGTGTTCGCTATAACCGTGTTTTACTGTATATAAAAAACAAATAATTATGTAATTTTTTTTGGTTATACATAGTATGTTTGTAACAAAAAAGTGAATATTCTTGAAACATAAGAAGATAAACACGTTCATTTACACTGTATTAAGACTAATCCGATATCGTGTTCTTCTATAAATGTTTTAATTCATCCTTAAATGTTAGTAACAAAATGTGAAACGACCCTGAACATTTCCTATGATCAGTATTCGATCTCAGAGATGAATGCTTTGAAAGGCATAACAGTATTTACTGACATAAGCACACAGTTGTGGGGGATTAAAAAAAAATAATGTATCTGTTCTGAAATTTACATGTAGTAATAAATAGATCTATCCTCAAATATGCCCAGACTGAACGTGTTTGTTTAAAGAAAAAAAGTCAGTTCTGATATTTTACATCAGAGTTATAGATTTAATTTCTGTCTCCGAAGTATTACAATTTGATTGATAGCTTAGATTTTAATTCCTCTAGAGAATAATATCTTAGTGAATGTTTTGTGAAAAAATTATTTTTCGAGGTTCCGCGGTTTCACTTAATATTACTTGAGGGACTCATCATGAATGGTTTCTTCCTTTCTCATCGAGTCAGAAAGAAAATTTCAAGAAATCATTTTAATTTCGTCTGAAAGAAGTAGATGTTTGTCATTTTACACATAAAAGCTGCAATTCTTTTAAAACGTTCTATAATATTGGATTTTTTGTATATTGTGCAGCTTACAAATATATACTATATATGTTAGCTACGTTGACTTGTATAATTCGATTGCAAAATTATAATTAACATAGCTAATTCATCCTAACTCATTATCTGCTAAGAAAAATGAACTTTATTCTATTCTTCAAAAACATAATTTCACAAGAATTGTTCATTTTAATTGTTTTAGGAATAAAATTTCAAACATGATTTTACCAACAGCTCCTTGTTCAAACATTTTTAACCTGTTGCTACACACTTCAATTGTTTGGCAGTCAAATGATCTGATGAAGAATTCCCATACAAACTGCACTTCTGTTTTTGTCGATTTGGTTCAGATTTACGATACGCGATGTTTTTCTTGCATTAACTTTTTTTATCATCTCATAAAGAAATCTCTCCATATCTTTATTTTCAGGAAAAAAAAATATGCCGTTCAATAAGAGTGTTATGAGAATTGCATAAGCAATAGATGATCGATACCGGCATCCCCAATTCATTTCTGAGATATTGTTTTACGTGTTCTACAGGTTTCGATGAAAATCCGACATAGATATTTGTAAATAAATTTCCCATAGTTACTAGTATTAAAGGGAGATCAAGCCCCCACACCCACACCCACCCCCACCCCAGGCGAATGAGAATTTACAAATAGAGTCGCGTTAACCTGCTATCTTTCGCAATGTTGTATATAAAAACAAGATTTTTAAAAATTAAAATTCTAAACTACTTAAAACAAACTACATGTATAAAAGAAAATGAAATTGTATATAATTTTTTCTTGAAAAAGAAACACTCATATATTGATTAACTGATAATCAGAATAACATTCTAGTGGATAGTTTTAAATCTACATGTAAGCTATAATGTTGTCTATTCCGGCAGGCTAATAGATCAAATTTTAATTGACCAGTACTTTAAAAATAATGAAATAGTGATGAAGATGTCTTCTATATTTCATTAAAAAATTTTCATTCTAAACTGAAAAACTTTAAGATCAAATTTTGGAAATGACCACCCGCACTTACAATGTATAAGATACGAACCTGTGGTCTTGTAACGGGTTTTTTCCACAAGATAAACTTACTTTTTCTGAAAATACCTGTTTGCCAGAGTCGCATTAACTTTTGTTAGTAAGTGTAACTCCAATAGACAAATGTTATACTTACTCGCAAAACCTTCTCCTCGCTCGTATTTGACCTGCAACCGTCATTGTAAACAGAACAAACGCAAGGATGACGTTCTCGATCGTTGTCACTTGCATGCTCTGCAAAATATTGATGCGACTGTTATTGCCTATGAATTTCACGTTATGGCTAAAGCTTACTACTGCTCCAGACATTTAAAGACATACGGCTGTGACGAGACCTTGTGTTGCATCGACACCCGATCAGACAATATATGATGCTCTTTTATTTCATATTTAATATGATAAAGCTTATCTCCAGGGCGTATATTAAAGCTGTGCATGTAAGATAATTAAATCATTTTGAAGACACCAGTGTCCAGGGATTGAACAAAAATGAAATCTCGTTCTGTAATGAAACCGACTAAATAAAGAAGAGCAACGCCTACTGGCATGTCAATACAAGAGGGTAGTCGCGGTCGAAATGTCGTCAAATTCCGTTTTTAATTTGCAAATATCTTCCTTAATTTCCCACTTGTGAAAGGTTGCGATAAGTAATCAACAGTTAATTCAAGTACTACAGTGTGCACGTGGTCTTTTTGTAATTCATTTAATTTTAAAGTCTGCACTATACTAGCTTACTACCTGAGAAACATTACAGACCAGACACTACAACTATGATAATTATGAATGTATTGATGTCCGAAAAAAACAATGTTCATATGACCGTAAACTGTTGCGAGAAAGATTTCAACCTCTTTTAAAAAATTGAAAATGTAAAGAAAATGCTATTCTGACATGTTTTTGAAGAATTTATTCATCAGAGTGTTTTCTCTTTTTTATAGATATTTTTTATTCTAAAAACAATGAAATGTTCCAAAGTCCTATAATATTGAACGTGTTTGATTAGATACCAATACCATACATTTATCAACAGCAAATCTAAAAGTCTTAAATGCTTCATACACGTAGTTACTAAAATAATGTTTCCATTTTCTCATTAGTATATTTTTTTTGGTTAAGAATACACTTAGTATATTAAAAAAGTAAATACTTGCTGCAAACATTTGTAGCGATAAGATATTTTAAATATTATGCCTACATTATGCACAGATCTGCCTTGAAGATCAATTGTATAACGATTTTAATTTACTAAATACATGTATTCATATTCAATAAATATGGTTTTAATTTCACTATGTTCGCGATTTATCGTTTTTCCGCAAAAATTAAACCAATCGTAAATATTAACAAAAGATTTTTAATCGTGTTAATGCTTATACCTTGATCAACTTGTTTTCTTGGAGCGTGAAATTAAAACCATTGCGATTGGTACGTTTTGAGATATCATGAAAATTTAACACCGCGGAATTAAAAAAATGACTTACAGTATTCAAGGCACACATGTATAATATATGTATGTACATTGAATATGTTAACAATTTAATATAGCTTTACGCGGAAATGTTCTTTTTACCGGTTCCAGGCAACAAGTGTCTGGCTTGTCGGGAACTAACTCAAAGATTCTTCATTCAGAAAAGTCAGTTATTACTATCTTGTTTCCGTTGTCACTTCTAATTTCCGTTGGTTTTGTTTAATACTCTGATGTAACAACTTCCTGTTACAGATTCTTCTGTGCCTAACCGTCTAAAAAATTAACATCAGGTCAAAACTCTGGATAATTAGTTAATATGCTTTTGAAATGCTGTAGTTAATTGCAATTTAAAGGCATCTTATTGATTAAGACAAGACGTGCTTATGGTATTAAATCGTATTTTTAAATCAAAAGTGCATGTTATGCAATGCTGTTTCTGAGATTTCTCCTATGTTCTCGCTAAAAACTTAATATAATAAATCAAAATAAATGCATTGTTTCAAACAAGAATTACTTGGTACATGTATTAATTTTCCCATTCTGAACTATTTCAAACAATTAAATAAAAATGAAAACTGCAAAGTTTTCTATATACAGAGCACTTTCTACGATACCTTTATAGTTATGTTTTTAAAGTACAAACGAATTTTTTATTTAGATGTTTAAGACTCCTTACAAAAATTAGCCGTTGCAATAATGATTAAAAACCCCGGAATTTCAAGTAATGGAGTAAAGCCGAACTATTTTAAATGCAATTATCCTAGTCGATTAACTACACAGAGCTGACCGACCCCTGCATTGATGGCAGCATTTCATATATACTTATCTATCTTATTGTTTGTGCAATTCATTATTTCAGAAAATAAATTAATTGAGTTATACATATTACCGATTTATTTTAAACGGGAAAATGATTAGGTGTCATAAGAAATAAGATTTGATTACAAACGTTTTGCTGCCATTAGTTTAACGTTTACTTTTCCGTATAATGATCCATTCTTAATGATATTCTGTCTCGTGAATGAACAACAACATGTCCCTCGGGAGATGCTGTGGCCTTAAACTTAAACACGACAATTCGCCCCACAGTGTATCGATAACTCAATTGTTATCCGAGGCAGAACTTTCCAATAGAATTTGTGAATTAACATCTTACAACTTAAAACGACCATTCATAACGTACATCCACAACTTAGAAAATTAGAAAATTTTTGCTGTGAATTTAGAAATTAAACGAATTGTATTTGCCAGGCAATGAATCCGGATGCAAAATAAGGCTATATTGTCGATAAGATGTCGCCCCCTGGCGGAATAAAGTTGCAATAGCATAAGAACTGGATTACGTCACATTTTTCAATCTACCATTTAATTTGTCGAGTTGTAAGAACAAAATAAATATCTATTTCTAAAATCTAAGCTGCTTTTGTGTATCTGATCAACAAACATATTGTTTTTCCCATCACACCATCTGCCCTTTGGGGAACACCCAGTTTACGATACAAGATGGGGAGATTTTCCATGTTTTTACCCTATCTGCACATAAACACATGGTCATTTGCCAACAAGAGAAAAAATCTAGATTTCAATCTTTTCATTTTGTTTGAAAACTTTCTCAATGAAATGTTATCATTCTCAGGGCAGATTTAACTTTAATTTTACATATACATGTACCGTTTTTGTTTTTGTTTTTTGGGGGGTTTTTTTATTTCATATTCTCATTGAGTTAACCCCCGAAAAAAATAAAAAGAATCAATATTAATATTTATAATTCTTCATTGATTATCCTTGTTATCGGTATTACTCTACCATACTTCCCAAACTGCGTAAATTGATAGAAGAATTAAAAGTTTTTTATATCTTAAAATTAAAATTAAAAGGTTTGGTCTTTGCAAAAGAATATATAACTTATTTTTTAAAAATCAATGACTTGTGAATCGAAAAAGTTAATATATTTTACTACTTTTTGGTGGTTCCTTGATGATTTACTTTGCGGCTGTTAATCAGTCTGATGGGTGGTTTTTTTTTTTGATTTTGACTGCTGATGCATCTAAAAATATCTAGAATCAAAGTACCGATAGTACTGACAGGCTCTCTGACTTTTTTTCCATTTATTTTGCTGTTCAACTTTTTTTTTTATTAAATCTTCATGATACTCCAATATAATATTATTTACTCTACACATATCATATAAAATTAGAAATTGATAAGTAAATTCCCAAAGTTGACAAATACTATTTTGGTTTAACTTAATGCGAAGCTGGTCTTCGCTTTTTTAAACATTTAAGCTTTTAAGTTGTTTTAATTTCTAACATTGCACTTTTGGTAAGAGCTCGTTCCTTCTATCATTTTTTTTTTCAAAGAATTGTATATACATCATATATACGTGCAATATTTTAACGAAATGATTATTGCGATGGAAGCATGTTTCGGGGACTGTTTACACAATGTGTTGACTTAAAGTTCATTTAGTTTCCTCCTTTTCGTTTTCAAACTCCTTAAGAACTAACTCATCTTGCGATAACCAATACAGGAACCACGTTTTTTAAGATTTAAAGAACATGAATTTAATCTATGTAAACTTTGATCTACATAGCAGAGGGTGATTTGTATTCCTGAATCTGAGGAAAGTAAAAACGACGTGTGATCGTAATACTAAACAAATTCTATTCTTTATCTGGCAAGAGTCATGCTTCTTTTAAATTGATGTCGACACATCCACTGGTGTTTGAAAGTCCGGGGTCGAATTTTTTTGCGTTACATAAGAAGTTAAAATAGGTCGGATCGATAAAAATCAAATCAATGGAAATAAAAAAAACCTTCAAATAATTTTACTTAAAGATTTCTGATAACCAGTGCACTTGTTTTCTGAACAGCGCCCTGGATTTGCCAAATTCTTTTCCCCTCCAGAGTGTTCTTGCGTCATTTACGATACTAGATTTGAACCTCTCCATTTTATAACACAATAAAAAGTGAAATGGATCTGTTGTTTCTATCAAACAATAATTGAATCTTGAAATTTTCAGATACATCATCACCCCGCATATCTGTGAAGGGTTATAAAACTGAATGAATCGGATTTGTCAAAGATAACGCGCGCAGAATTGCATTAAAACAAGATGACATGAAATAATAAATACTTTACCCCGAGGACTGTTCTACAATGTGGCCAGGTTTACTGGCTATATATCATGGTTCTGAAATTGACTTTGCCAGATAAGTTAAAGAATGATGTTTTATTGCTTATAACAGTTGTCAAGTCCTGCTTTTCCACTAGTGATACTTGTTCTGGCTTAACTGAATAAAACATCGTAACACTGGATAGTCGGCAAAGATATACAGAAAAGGGATACCTATCAAGGACACAACAAAAACGAGAGAAAGGAAGAAATAAGAAGTTATCATCATATATATTAGACGTGCATAAGATTTCAGCTTACGCATAAAGATATACATACAATGTACTAGTTTGTAGTTTTTAATGTAACTATAAAACTTATTATGACAGAATCACTTTTATAACCTGAACATGTGAAAAATAACCACCTATATACGAAATCTTACATTACACCTTTCTAATCTTATATTATTCGCTAAACAATATGTTTTTCATTTACACGGAAAGGACTCCGAGCATACAATCATATCATAGGCTTGTTTCTTGGTCTATTGGCAATTCTTAAGCCTGTCTGTCACATAAAGCTTCTTGTGATTAGCCTAAGATCATATTGACAATGATCTCTATTATTTCTCCCGATTTTGTGTGTTGAACTAGAGTATTCTTTCTCCTATCCAAATATTGTTGTAACCGGTGAATTCTTTCCCTGTATGATGCGTGCGCTAAAATAGATACTTGGAGATCAAAAGGTGGAGGCGAGGTTAAATGGTTGCCAATTAAGTCTTCATATGGATGCACTTTAAAGGAGGATATTTTAATCTTTTAAGAACATTTTAAAGCCTAAAAGTTTGAATTAACTGGTCAGGGCGGTTACGAGATGACAAGCTACATGTATTATATCGGCGACTCGGCTTGTTATTTCATAGTATACAAAATGACATTAATAACTGTGTAATAACTCCGGTTCGACATTGTATTAGAACTTTATTCTCAGTTTTGTGATTATTTCAGTCAATTATTGAGTATCATTCAATAAGCTTCTGATTCATCAAAACATTAAATCAAACCTCGAAATTTTTACGTCTCTTGTAAATACATTAAAACCCCTTTGTTTCTTATAAAGTGTAGGTAATTATAGTAAAACTAGTAGATAATAAAAACTTATCGCTGAACATATATTAATCTTAGTCTAATCAAAACTGAATGGGAAATTAGAATTTATTGGTCATTTTCTCGACAAACCTACAATATATTCTATTAAATATGAACTATCGTCTACGTTATACGTAGAATTCTTTCAGACTTTTTCCAGGAATTTCCGCTCTACACAGAGACTATCGAAGTGTCTTTCCCATTTGTTTTCCCTTGGGAACACGTCCTGAACTTACGGTTCTACGAAACTCTCAATGAAAGGAGACAACATGCCTTGCACGCGATTAAGAAAGCATTTCACGGACAGTCAAAGACTTCGACTGGAATCGTCAATTTGGTGATTCTCCGGGGAAAACAAAAACGTTTTTTTAACGTGAAAACATTTAAACTATATGTTATTAATTAATTCTTTTTTTATAATATCAGTTAACTGTATACATAATTCATAAACTGAAAACTGGAAAAATTTCGAAATTCAATCTCGTTAATTGGTGAAATATAGAGCCGGGTTTAATTATGAAAATTGATTTCGATTTCATCCGTTTCCAGGTAGTCTAAAATTAACTTTGTTCATTCATTTCCATTAAAGGTGTATTTCTCTGTAAAGTTTCAGCAAAGACACTTGATCCTTTCGGTTTTCAACATGATGAAGATAAATTCAATTTGATGCTGTTAAATAAAATTTCAGTAATGACTCATAACCCTATATAATGTCAGTATCAAAACATTTTTTTTCAAAATTTTCTGAGAGCATCGTTCTACAAATATATGAGAACATTTAATTAATTATTGTATTATGAAGCATATCATAACCATAAGTCATAATTTTAAAAAAGTGTTGGGGTGTTATTGACAGAACTATAAAGTAATTGGTTTGAATTACCAACCAAAAGCACATGATGTCGAATACTCAAATTCTACATACCTGAAGACGTACTCACGCTGATGAATAAAATTCTCCCTGACACGTCAAACTTGTCCTAAACATAAAACACTTCTCAAATTAAGTCCTCGACTGAAAGTTTCTATTTATTTTCTGTCTTTTATTTTCTGTTCAACTTGACGTCGCCCACTTGACACCCGTTTGTCAATCCTGATTAAATTACATGCGTCAACTTCTCACTACGGTACAGCTCCCATTAGATCTCTTAATACATTTATACTCTGGTAGTCTTATAGCAGGCTCCAAAGTTCCATCTAACAGGCAACCGCAGATATCAAGAAGAACTGGCTTCTCTTGCTCGAAATTCACGTTTTTTGTTACGACCAATATCTATTGTTTCTCTGGAGGACGTTTAGTTTCGGTATACTTGGAGACAGAAGACCGTTTTTGATTGAGTGAGCTCTCGAGGATGTGCGATACATCAAAATAATCGGTAATTAAGTCGCTGTTGCTCCCCTCTCGGTAGGGTGTTTCACAAACAGCCACGGCTTTAATTTATCAACAATGTCAGGTTTTATCGAATCAGTTTCCGCAATTATTTATGTCCATCTTGCATAAGATACAGACGAATACGAATTTTGATTAAGGTTGATTTCGTTACACGGTTCTCTCACTTTAAGAATGCCACGAAGATTGGAGGACATGCTTGGCAAAAGGCAAGACGAGTGCCCTTGATTAATTTTGCCTTCTATTTGTATGTCTGGTGTAGATATGAATGCAGAGATGCTCACAATGGTTTAGAAGTTTCGATGTTTCACACGGAAGGCAGTTGAAATGCAGTAGATTATTTGATTCATGGAAAACCCTTATCCAAACTCTATCAATTGTTAAAATCATGTATCGTATATAATAGAAATAATAGCCCTGGTCATATGTGTCTGCACTGTGACCAAACCGGTCAAATATTCTCAATAATAAGTTGGTGAATTACATTATATATTTATTCTAATGTCGATATCGTTGTGCCATTATCCCCGGTTCATTTTGAACCTCGCAAAAAGTTATGCAAATTTCTCTTCTCAATACATTATATTTGGATTACTGCAAACACATCGTGTGCAGTTTATGTGCATATGCGTAGATTAAGTCTTATCCACATTCTATACATATTTATTGTCAAAAACAAATGTTAATCCCATGATTTTACTATAAAGGCCGTAGCACCAACATGTCAGCAACATATCGAGGTCATAATGATATGAACAATATTGTAAATTCCTAATTAAACGCCAGAAATTAATATCCACGTAAAATTGCGAGAAGCCCGTCTTGCGAACTTTAAAATCTCGCTTTTTATGTTTTGCCATATGTAAACTACATGAAACTATGATAAAATTTCGTCATTCTCGATTTTATGTTCTCGCGATTTTTTTGAAAACCGTTGAATCGCGGAATTAAGTACTCGCGTAAAATAAGGAATCTACAGTACCCTACTTTATCAGAGGTTCTAAGTTTTTTTATCGATGACTGAATTTTTATTAAAAATTGGTCAGTTAACGTCTGAACGGGACGTAAAGCAACAACTAAAACGATCTGTGATTGATTGATTGATTGATTGATTGATTGATTGATTGATTGATTGATTGATTGATTGATTGATTGATTGATTGGTCGTGTCAGTATTGATTGAACTTTATAATGATATGGAAACACGAAATGATTAAATTGAAGTTTTCACATATTTAATTAAACATGTAAAATGTCCATTTAATCAAAGACCTTCACTTGATTACTAATCAATAATGTTGTCAATCGCAACTATAACTAAATGTAATCTTATTAAATTATAAAGTTTATATATCAATTTTAGACTGTCTCAAAAGGGAGGGGTGGGGGCATTTGGCCTAAACAAAATATTATTTCATTCACAGAAAATGGTCCATCACCAAAAATTTAATAGGTTTCATCAGTTTCCGTCTCCATCCCCTCCCCTTGCTATTTGCGACCTGATGTGACAACTAATAAGTAATTAGACCAGTGTAACTTAGCTATTAATCAAGTATTTCCGGATATCGATTTTGTAATGGCTACATTTAACAAGAAGCGAGTAAGTATATGAAATACATGTATACAAATATACTCAACGACTGAAAATAGAAAAACCCACTCCTTCGAGCAATACTAGCTGTCAATCGAGTTTATTTCAAACAAGTGAGGTAATTTTGTTCGATGCCGTTAGTCGAGGTCATTTTAACATGACAAAAAAGAAATTACTGTCAGCGATGACGTTGAACGTTGACATGAATCATTTTGATTAATTTGTAAAAATCGACCTCCCCATTGTCGTATCGCGTTCATGGCATATCAAAGTAACGAAACTACATGTATACTTAAAGGAGTTGGTTCTTTTTGATTATTGTTTGAACAACGTCTGAGCATTGCTGATTCAGTGTTAATTGATACAGTTAATCTGAGAGGAAAGTCTTAGGGGAAAATCTTATAACATTTTACTCGCTACTTTAATCTTAATTTAACACGTAAGAATCTCATAAGATGTTTTATCAAAATGAATAAAAACTTAAGTTTTCACTCACGTTAAAAATTATTCGCAAGATTTTTCGTACAAAGGCCTTAAAGGGCTTCTGTAAGCATATATAAAAGCGTAATGCAACAAAATTCAAGAAAAAGGAATTGACCAAAAGATTCAATTCTAGAGAAATAATATGACTGAATTGTTGTCATCCAAACAGAAAAAAGAAAATAATATGATTTTCAAAATATATTTTTAAATCTGTATTTGCTATACAACGAACATTCAATGCTTATATACGTTGGATTGTGTCTTCTTAGATTGTTTTATCATATGAATGACGTCATTCAGCAAATTCTACAAAAGTGATCTGGAAATGATTTATACAGTATTGACATTTCGAAGGCTCTCTCGCTTGCATTTTAGAGTTGTGTTTTATCTGTGAGGATGTAAATGTAACCTGTATGATGATTTGATGAATGGTAATGTCTCAATCTTGAAACTTTTATATTAAAGACTTGGCATCACTGCCTGTCACAGGAAGATGAAGTATTCACTTTGTTACTATATCATCATGGAGTAATTGAATATCGTTTAATCTTGAATCTTGATAAAAATATGTTGTGCACTGTTGTTTATTAAAAGCTACATGTAATACTAGCATTTACATATTGTTTACAAAATGAAAAAAAAAATATAGGTTCGGATGATTTTTAAAAAAATATATTTTTAGAATATTTCTTTAATCTTCTGTCGAAGTATTTGACAGCTTTTGCAAGTGTTTATTATTTTTCAAAAGACTCGCGAATACTAGCTATAGTATATCATTTCGCTTCTTAGATAGTAAAATTCTCTTATCGTATTACGAACGATTTCAGCACATATTTGAGATATATAAGGTTTGGTCGTCATTATTTAGAACAGTAATTATGATTGCAGATTGTAATTTATTCCAGTTTGTGGCAGGTTTACTTGAGCATGTATCATTCTCATCTGAAAGCAAACCTTTTACCCATAAAAAATATTGAACACAGTTTGTAAGCTCGGAAATTAAACAATAAATCTTATAATTTTTCAAACAGCGACCAAAAGCAAGGAAAAGATGTATTTTCCATGTTCTGAAAATTATAGAGACTTGCGTTCAAGGAAAATGACAGAACGATAGATAGTGGATTACATGTAATTATTCAAAAGAATGTTTGAATTACATAATCAAGAAATTTTCAAGAATTTTAAAAAAATCCAGTTTTCCGCTCTTTTGCTGTCCATTTAGGCTAGCGCAGTGGACAATGCACTCGAATCTCACCGTTCGATCCCCGTAATAGACAGTTGTTGCATATGAAAGGGTATGGGGGTCGCCCGCTTGGACACGTTTGGTTTTCATCGGGCACCCCGGCTTCCTCCCACATCAATGATTCCCTTGACCTAACATCCGTGCCAACGAAAGATATTAAAATAAGTTGTAGAACTTGTTTATCAATTGTAAAATAGGTAAAGTTCGCTTTTTTTTCAATTTTGTTTCCATTTAACATGGCATTTCTAAGAATAATTGCTAATTTCTAGCGGCAGTTTAAATATTTAGAGGGTTTTTTCACACTAACCATGCCAAATCAATTGGAATATCAATTAGACAGTTCAGTTATTAATTCATCGAGTAATCAGTTGAATGAAATGATCCCCGGGGTAATGAACATTAAAAGGGCAGACCTTTCTCTTTGCAAAACAATTCCGTTTGTTTTTTAAGATTAGAAAACTTTCAAATTATACAACGGAAAACAGATTGCTCCTGGTTTTGATATCCACTCGATGATATCAGTTTTTGGTAACAGATTGGTATTAGACTTTAACCTCAACGAACAATTGGTTGTAATTATATTTGGATTCATACCCGAGAGGGGGGAAAGAACGAAATCTTGTTAAATGTTTTTTACCGTTACGGAATTTTCCTTATTCAATAAGGAATATATAAAAACATCAATTTTCTGAAGAAAAGCTAGTGTTTCTGTGTTTCTGCTGAAACGGTTGAGTTCAATAATCCTAAAAATTAAAAGAGGAAATTGCTTTGCAATTCAGGATTTACCTCTTTTTGCAAAACTTGGATGGACGTCATGCAAAACGCATGTTATGCTAAAAGCCAGGCAATAATTGTGTATAACATTCAGTATATATAATTATCAAAGAACTAAATCTGAACGTATTTATCATTAAAAAGCTTTGCAAGGTCACGATGTAAAGACAACTAAAATGAAATTTAATTCAGTTTAAGTGTTGAACGTTTGAAGAAGTATTTCGCTATTCAAGTGACTAAAGCTTTAAATTCTATTTGAAAATGATCACGCTTCTTCCAGTTGTTTTTAAGAGAAAAATCGGGACTTCATAAATCGTTAACATTTGAATGGCATTGACTTCAACGATCTCTTGAGAAAACCAAAGTGTCAGTCTAGCAATGTTTCAAATTAGTCAAGAGATATTTTCTCAATGGGAAAGACAATGAAAATATTATATAATGTTCTACTTAAGAGTGCGAATTATTAGAGAACTCATATTTTTTCCCTTTCTTTTTCGGTTGATCGCTGAAGTTCTAGTAATCACCAACAACATATTATCGTTGTTATGGTTGTGAATTTTCATCGCACAAGACATTGATATTTTAAGATACAACGAATTGAATCAATTATATGGTGCAATACGACTAGATGAATTGAATGATACATTTCTTCCGTTTTATTAACTTTGCGTCAAAATTTTACGATAAGATATCGAGATATTTAATCAAGATATCGCTCACAGAAAATTCCTTTCATGTGTTAAAATGTATATATGAATGGACGGGTGGATTCTGACGCGTATAGTTAAATATATCATTCATATAGTTTCTTTTATTTTGTTTCTTAGCTAGTATAATCTTTGAGAAATCGACTTTGACATATATCTTGAAAACTTCTAATTTTTTTTATATCTCCAGTTTACTTGTGCATTACAGGTAGTTGATGATAAATTATTGCAGTGATAAGTACCTACTCGAAAGCTGAATGCAAGAAATTAATGCAAGCATTTAATCTTTCTCTTAATAAATCAGACTCTTATATCTTACAAAACGAAAGACCACCGGTGGATTTATCTTTAATCAATGAAGCTAATTCTATCTTAATATACATCAATTAACAATTTACTATCTATCATATAGATAGCGTTCCCTTTGAAATCGTTGTTTCATTTCATGTAATCTCTCGACCCATAGACTTCTACTGTCTATCTCATAACCCTAACACCAACCTTATATCAAAGTTGTCGGCGCCTTTTCTCTTTATAATCAAATTGAAGCGTATTCCAAGGGGGGTTTCATCTTAACGCCGAGTCTTATACGTAATAAAACCTATCTGTTCCTCGAAACTTTATGATTTTTGTGGATATAAACACATTGTGTTCCTCTGACATCGGGACAGTTTTTAAATTAATTATCTTAAAGTCTCTTATTTCAAATCATTTCAACGCTCGCTCCATTACTTTTAATATTTTACTTTGGGGGTTTCAACATTTTTCACTTCTAGAGATGTTTTTTTTTCTATCAAAACACGTCGACTAACTCACACGTTTTGTCCATTAAACCGTAAATTCCTGGTAAAACATTGTCTCTATGGTCAATATTGAGTTAAAAGAGGTGACATATCTAAGGAGGCTAGGCTGTCAACAAATTAACCATCAGATCTACCTTCAAAATTTCAGATAGGGTTTGTTAAGCTATAAAATATTATTTATCACAGAAAAATTTCATAAACTTTAGCTTTTAATTTCATTATTTTTCAATATCATTATACCGAGCTCTTCTTATAAAGGAGGTTGGTACAGTCTAAAAATGGTCCCGAGTATCGAGCCCTCGTAATTTTAAACCTTGAACTTCTTGGACTATTGATGTGAACTGTTCTTTACTGATAAGTACAGTATGCTAACTTTTTTTTTAAATTTCTTGAAAAATTAACTGAAACAGAACCAGACTAGTCTGATCATTGATGAAGAGTTAGAGAAATGTTCTATGCATTGAATTAAATATGTGAGATTTCTAAGTTATTTTTTACGGAGCTCTGAAGCAGTGTCGAGTTGCCGTTATTTTAAATGCCTTGAAAAAATGCCTATAATTTTTCTTGGAAAATATTTTAAGGACGAAAATATAACATGATGCATGTAATTTATTTGACAGAAAGGTGGATTTTTTTTTTTTGAAAACCTAAAATGCAACCCTGTGGTTTTCAAACTTTAAACTTTAAAAATTCAACATAGAATTTTAAATGAAGTTTTTCTCAATGACATGCATGCATACGTGTTTAATGCATGGTAGGATGATTACGAGGACCAAGTTTCGGCTTTATTAATAATTAATATGACGCAATGTTAAAAGCGTTGTTCCCTCCTCTTTGATTAAACGGATTTTTATACGTGTTTAAAGTGCTTTAGAATTGAAAAGTCCTAGAGTTGGCATCAAAGGGTCTACCTATTTACTAAACGCAATAAGAATTTCCCTAAGGACAGCAAGTCTTTGATAATTCATTTGTTTGTGATGTACGTTGTTACGCTTGTATCAAGAACCACAGGGATTGACAAAATGGCTTGATTTATATTAATTATCAAGGTTTTGTAAATCAAAGAATTTAAAACTATCTGTGGTTTTGAATTTTTAAAATCCCTAAACTTACAACTAAACAATTCACTTTGTCTCTATAAAGTTTATTTCAAGACGAATAATGCTCTATTTTATGGGTTCTTTTTTAAAATGAACAAAGTGTTAACTGCTTACCTTAAGATTTATATATCCATGTATGAACTTTTCATTTTAAACCAAATGCCCTCGATTTCGAAACATGACATTTGATATACAGTTATACCCCCCATTTTTTATCTATTTATTTATCGTATAAAACAGGTTATTTTGAGGCATTTTTCTATCAAAAGACGTTTAATAAAAGCTTGGACAAATGAAATATTTACATGGAAGACAAATAATTGACAAAGCATTTGTGCTCGTTTCAGAGGCGGATCCAGCAATTTGGAAAAGGGGGGGTTCCAACTGATGATAATCAATACGTGCAAAATTCATTATTTGTCAATAAACAAGGCCGTTTGAACGTTTACCGTGCGTAAATTAATTAACAGTTATCTCGTCAATATCTACATGTATTTCATAACTATTTTAATATCAGGGTGCCCTGCATTTATTAAGCGTTTTGGGTTAGGTAAGGAAGATTTGCACAATTTCTAGCATTAGAAAAAAAATCCAAGTCTCCAGCAATGAGAACGTGCGTCTATGCTTAATAGAAAGAAACACTAAAAAAATGATTCAGAATTATTACGACAAGCTATTATAAATATAAATATTTTGGTCAATTTTTTTTATGTCTTTGATGTTTAAATTCTGAACTATTTATCGATTTTGATTTCTATCGATTGCCTAAGGTCTAAATGATAGGATATGACAAAAAATGGGTATAACTTATCTGCTGAATAGATGGTACGTGTGTAATACAATAGTACAAACAATAGTCGTCCCAGGGAACTTGATGTGACCTCTGTAATGGGCGAGCCACATCACCCGGCACTAGTACAGATGCGATCATATTCAAGAAAGTTTTGAAAAGTTGTGCATTTACATAATGGTTTACATATAAACCCCTTACACGGTATTTTTGTAACGTAATTTCCGATTCTTGGAAACAAAAAAAAACCTCGTTTGTGATTCAGGTATGAAGGTAGCTAGCATTCCAAAAAAATAGCATAACCCGCATAAGAAATTCTTTAAATGAGCAATTTTAAAAGCATTTATTTGAGATAATTAAAATATTTATAGTATATATGGTAATAATTGCCTTTAAATAGGCATTACAAGTTTTCAAAAAAATTCATGTCCCAGAGAAAGGGGGGGTTCCGACCCCCGGAACCCCCCCCCCCCCTCTGGATCCGCCAATGCGTTTAAAGATGTTTATGAAACAATTTTAAAAACGTTCAATCATGGAGACCAAGTTTTGACTCTCATTAAATATAGTCCTTTGAATGCAAATGGAAGCAAAAGTATAGATAATCAACATCCAATTTGCTCCTGGTCCTGCATTTACTTTCCTAGAATTCAAGAAGCTCAAAAAGCGTATTTCTGGCCAAAACAACTATAGCAAAATAGCAAAAAGCACAATAATCTCTCTCTCTCTCTCTCTCTCTCTCTCTCTCTCTCTCTCTCTCTCTCCCTCTCTCTCTCATGGAAGAAGACTGAAACAAAGCAGTAATCTTCCAAATATAGTTTCCTCTCTGTAGATGCAGAGAAAACTATCAGGAAATAATTCACCTCTTTTACTCGTAACATACATTAGTTACAATTATCATTTCTTTCATTGTATTTGAACCGCTGTTGTGATTTGATTCCATTACTTTCTGTCCAATCATGTTGTACCTTGCAGTTTAGTTTAGACTAACTTAGACTACTTGGTACATGCAATGATACTATTTTTTTTTTATCAGGTCCTGTAAATTGAAAAAAATCGTACCGTTGGCTTGTTGAAATATACTACTGATGATTTTCATTAAAAGCTTGCAGATTTCAATATTTTTGCCAAGAAGTATAGTTTTTGAATTCCAATTTTGAAAAAAAAATCTGTAATAAAAGGTCCAAACGCTAAAAAAATGGAAGAGTTTGCAGACAGAGCAAAAACATAATGTCATTAATACTCGGGGGCACAATAATTATAAAATTTGAGACGAAATGTAGAAGCCGACCTTTAGAGTAATTTTTTGTCTTGATAACTCCCTCGATAACCGGAACGTGATAATACAGTTGAATTAGTTCCAATATGTAATGAAATTTAGGTTATTACAGGGTTTCCAATGACGTCAGTAAATAATCTCTAAGTCTGCATAAGACACACTCCTAAGACAACCGAAACAAGCCCTGTATGTCACTCGCTTTTCGTGTAGGGTAATTTAAAAAAATTTCGATTGCATTCATACATATATTAACGGCAGATATTGAGCAAAAGTTGCTTTGAAACTCTTTTTTAACATATCATTTGTCTGTGACTGTTCTGTACAATAATAAGATAAGGGATGAAGATGAAAGAATTTTATATAGTTCCATAAAACTGAAGACCATTGTACAAGTTACAGCCAATGGACGTATTAGAGGGGCACGGATCCAAATTGTTGTTTTTTTTTCTAGGAAGTGGGGAGTTTTAGTTAACAGAATGGTTTTTTGTAACTTTATTAGAAAAAAAAAATTAATATCCAGTAAGTACAAACGGTCTTCCCGGTCATTTCTCGTACGTACCGATTTAATCTACTTCATATAATAGGAGCAGTCATTTTTAACAAGACTCGAAATATTTCTCAAAGTGAAAAATTAAAATTTTTACACAGATTGTGCATCTTTATAAATATTTTTAATCCAATATCATTTTATCATTAAAATATCAAATTTATTAAAAAATGTTCCTTTTTTACAAACTACTGTGCAAAGTAATTAACATTTGAATTGGAGATATACTACGTTTTCCCTATGATTTTCAAGTATCAAGAGACTAAGCATGGATTTCTTCTTTTAGTAAGGCAGCTGAAACACTTTTATCCCAGTAATATACGCCACCGTTATCTTGCATGCACTTTAACCTGATATGTAAGTTAGGCATCCCGATTTATCATCTGACATTTAACATTTTGTTTTAACAACTCACAGCTATTAACGTGTCTGGTTGCTGTTACAGTTTCTGTGTTGCTCAGTCGCAATGCATCACAAAGATCGACGGCTTTTTAGCGACCACCGTCATTGAAAAGGGATTGGGGGGGGGGGAATAGAGTACCTGTTTTCTCTCTAAGACCAAACATCATATGACTCAGTGTAGAAAAGCTTAAAAAACACTCCAGACATCGCATGAAATTTGAGTCTTTAGGAAACCAGATCAATTTATATCCGATATCTAGTTTTGTAAATAGAATAGAACCGAATTTTTTTTTAATAAAACAGTACAAAACAGACATATTTGATATTTCTTATATATCAGGGGAAAAACATATAGGATGAAGTTAATAGCAAAACATTTGAAGAGCAATGATCATATTACAATGTTATTTCAGAAACGTGTACAAAAAACTAGCAATGAAAATTCAGGTTCCTAAGTCATTGTCTCTATTGAATCTGCGTACAAAGTTGGAAAAGTTCCCTTGTTCAGTGTCTAAAACTTAAGAACAGCATTAATTTTTATTTTTTTCTAGATATGAAAAAAATAGAACTACAGTTGGGGTATACAGGATTCTTTTTGTGGATTGTCATGTTGTGAATTTTGAGTTTACTGATTGGGTGTAAATACAACATTGACAACATGACAAAATATTTTCCACTTAATTTTCACCTGTAAATAAAACTTCTTACATACAGGTCATATGAGATAAATAAATTGACTTTGAATAGATACCTCTTTCAATATACATTCATTGACTATGGATATAGATATCTCTTAAAATCTGTTTTGAGTTTTTAT
The DNA here is from genome assembly GCF_025612915.1 of Magallana angulata. NCBI lineage: Eukaryota > Metazoa > Mollusca > Bivalvia > Ostreida > Ostreidae > Magallana > Magallana angulata. Next base: position 11,232,902 of record NC_069111.1, read on the forward strand.
ACATTTACTAAAATTTTGCCATCAGTACAGTTTTCCTTTACCAGTTTCTAACATTACACATGTATTAATTGAACATTGATTTAAATTTATGTTAATTTCCTGCAACAAACTATTTCATCTGGAATGTTCAGATTAATATTTACATTTGGACGAAGTCACAAAGTCGAGGATTTAAACACGCGATTTTGGTTATAAATATGTGAGTAAATCGTTTCTGCAACTATTTCTTCAAATATCGTACAAGATACAGAAAAGAGAGAAATGAGAGAATTTGGGGAGCAATTTAAATTAGAACCATTTTAACAAGACCTTGGACTTTCAGTAGGATGTAACGATCTATTTCTTGTGTCAAAACAAGTTAAAATGACGCTGGTTTCAAGCGAAATATATACAGCGATTGCGCAGTCTTCGCTCAAAAGCCAGACAACTCCTGTTGATTTCAAAGAGCCATTGCTGGGTGGCCTACAATGAAATAGACAGGTCTACGTCACCTTGCCGTTTGACTCAACTACCCAAAGTCCAAGCTCTTGTTAAAATGGTTCAATCAGAAAATAAACGATATCTGTTTAGGAAGAAATTAAAAACTACTGACAGACCGTTTGCTACACTCAAACAATTCGTGTCTTACAACTGTTGGTGTTAGCAAAGGAATTAGCCGAGTGATGCCGAATGCTCATGCTAAATGTCGCTTTTTCCGCTTTCGTGATCATGGAGCAAAAAAAAATATAATTTCAAGTCAAAACTATTTTTCCATTTCTACGGATATTTAAGCTTCTAATAATCTTAATTTTTTTAACAAAGGTGACAAATGTCAATAAAACTAATTGAATAGCGTGAACACTCTTTTTTGTCAATACTGACTCGAGGTGTTAGCGTTATATCATGTCGATGTCATTATGCTTCAAAAAGCATTTCATTCGCTTAACCTTTGTTCTATAAAAACCTGTTCTATCAAATTCGGCCATTTTGCCAGTTATTTCAAAGCTATGAATGTAAAAGAAAGATTTCAATTCTTTATACCTTTACCAATAGTAGTTTTTGTTTGTCTTCAATGTTAAACATACAATGTACATTACAAAACCAACCAATTACAATTTGTGTCTTTATATATTTTTGTTTTAGAGCCCCGCCCGCATGGTAATCGATTTACAATCTGGAATTTTGAATGGAGAACCCTAAACAAAATATTAGAAAATTGAATATTATTTGACTACATGTAGAGCGAAGATTTTGCATATGAAAACAACAAAACACATCATTGACCTGACCGTTTGCTTCAGGAGATGCAAATGCTTTTAACCACATTGCTTAACACTTCAGGCTCGGAAAATTTCATGGCATTGAATTCATTCAAAGACATTGTTAAAATGTTTGATTTCACTCGGATGTCAAAGTGCTTTGTTCAAAACAACTGGAGAAAAATCTAAATCTCAGGCGCACTTAAGTACTCTCTATCTGGAATGGATACAGATTGGTGTCGTTCAAAACAAGATTATTTCGGCTAAAAGAACAGTTTATCAACGAAAATGCTTAAACTATGCAGAATTGCTCTAATTTTCATTCATTTCCAAGGCCGCTTTTTAGAAGGTCATGTTTACTTATATTTTCATCGAATGTTCCCCTATAGATAAGTGTTGTTAAACAGTACACATAAAGTTTGAGGGGGGAGGGGGTGAGAAACGGAAAAAGAGGCAAGTTGACCCTTAATTATTGTGTAATTCTTAATGAATATGTATATGAAGACAAATATTGCATAAATAAAGAAAAGTAGATAGTGTATAAATTTTCATAATGATGCATTGGTTATAATGTACAAAATTTGCATGTTCATAAGGAGAATATCTCATTAATAAAATCTACCAAAAGCCCAATTTTATTAGACTTTACTCTTGTTAAAAGAGAAAAATGGTACGTGGTATCATAGAAAAGCAATATGGATCACGTGCTCCCCTCAATTATCTGTTGTTAATTGATTAGTCATACTACTGATTTTTACAATTTCTGAATCTTGCCAAAAGCTACAAAATGTGTAATGAACGGCCTATGTGATTGCATGCAGCAAAACTTGGAGGAATGAGGAAAAAATGGAGGTCATAGCACACCTCTAAATATGTGTGTCAAAATTCTGATAATATTGATTAAGAAATTCATTGATACATCCTAATAACTGTGTTTATGAAGTGTGGCTCGACACCGAGATAGAAAAACTCTAAGTCACAACCCGTGATGACATTCAGACTACAAACGCCCAGTACAATCTGAGAGAAGCTGTAATTTAAGCAGGTCAATGCAGATAGACGGAGAAATATATTTTCCCGCCAAGATCTATGTTATAGGTTTTTAATTGCGCACCGGAGATTACTCCGCGCAAATCGGAAGTGATGTCCCCTTTAAGTGTTTCGTCTACGTGATGAGTAACAGCACATGAAGGAAAAAAATAACACAAAAAATTAGGATGTGCGAGTATGGGTTAAAACTTTGCATCAGAGTTTATGAAAAAAATATTCGACAAAAAAGCCAACGTATGTTTGGTTGACAGTTTACCTACATTTAAAAGTGGTAATTCATTGTTCCTAAATACACTGTTCTAACATATTTCAACTATAATTTTGCAATAATTGTTCTAAAATACGAACTAACAAGTGAAAAGCATGGAAGATATTGCTAGTAAATATTTAGCTGTGTGTAATTATCAATTTGGTGACTTTATGCATGTTTAGAATATACCTCATTGTTTATTTACTGTTTCATACAAACTGAGGTCGAGCCTCAATCAAAAAAATAAAAAGACAGTGTGAATTTTTATCTTATTTTTTAATACGAAGATCAAGATCAACACATTGTCATCTTAAATTTTTTTTTTTATGTTTTCTTGAAAAAAAAACATTTTATAAGAGAAGTTTCAGTGCATTTGGTCGGAAGGTGTACATGTACGTGTTAATTAAATTTCAAATTCGCATGTGCTATTATCATGGGGCGCACCCTCATCAACATTGTAACGTCCAAACAAAACGTCACCGTACACCCTCATCAAAAATTGTTACGTCAATACACAACGTCACTGAGACTTTTTTCATGTTTTTTTTTTCAAAATTTCTCAGTTTTTTTTATCATATAAAGGAACCTATGGAGATTTCTGAATTCTAAACCAAGACTTTTAGCACAAAAAAATTATATTAAAAATCTGTAATGGCATAGAATTTCTTTCTTACCAAATGCGATATGACTCTTCCTTAAATCATTTCGGTTTTTAAGAAATAAAATCCGTCATTCCTAAGCACACGACTGCCTTAGTAAGTAGGTTTTTGTACTTCAAGTCAACAGTTCAGGTGAGTATCTAGGCCATATACATGACGTTTTGTCTTGTTGTCCGAGCCTTGTTTGTTGTTTTTGTTGTTGTTGCTGCTGCTGATGAGAGTTTGTTATTGTGAATATTTGTCTTTTTGTCAGACGAACTGAAACCGGGATTTAAGATTTCAAAAAGCAATCAGATTACAACTATACCAATTAAAACAGGAGTGGTGGGTTTTTTTTCCAACTACGTACATGTTACTCGACATCAAATTGTTCTAATGTTATCATCTTAAAGTCAAATGAAACTTTAATAATATACTTGAACATGTATATGTGTAGAGTCAAATAGCCGTGGTCGTTTTTACACTATATTAAATCACTCTGTAAGAAGATATTTTTAAAAGAAAATATTCGAAGTCTAAGCGCATCCTATTTGATTTTTTACAACTAAAACTAATTTTAAAATTTCAAGGTATGTCTGAATGATAATTTGTTGAACATCCAGTCTCCTGAAATGACATTTAAGAATGTTTTATTTTCACGTATTAAAAAACCTGTTTACGAATTCTGTTATGTATCAAAATTGTAAAATTAAAAAAAAAACACCTCTTTTTAAAAAAACTCATTTATTCTAACAAATGATATTGTTGTTGCAGCAAAAACAAATAGAAGGGGTCTTATCCCCCGTAGACAATGACACATTGATAAAGATATAAAAATACCATTTTCAATTCATAGAAAATGGATCATGCTTGTGCATTATTATTGTTAATACTATTTAAATTGAAGCATTTCTATTACGCAGGTGGAACAAAATGCTGAGTAGATGAGTAAAAGCACACGAAGGTATTAAACAAAAATCCAATAAAACACTCCTTTAAAATGGAACGCTTATTATAAACATTATATTGCATTGCAAATCCCAAAAGCTCTCTCTATCGAAAACAAAATATTAAATATTGCTCCCGATGTATTACACCAAAGTAAGAACGACAACTTGAAGTAGGTAAAAGTTTTCTGAGTCATGTTACCATGACAGAAATTAAATGGCCTCAAAATCAGCATTGAATCAAATATACAAATTATTTATTGTCCCATTATCAGTCAGCACAAAAATGGGTTTTAAACAAACTAATCATAATAGACGGGGGAGTGAACGCTATATATCAATAATTTAGTTCCAAAGAAATGGCAAGTAATTCTGTGTTTCATTTGGTGAAAAAATGTACGTGTTTTTTATAATGTTGTATGTAATGGAATGAGAAGCTTTTCTCAAGAGAGGTAGATTTTCTTTGGCTTTATCTTTTACTGTGAACCGATTTATTTTCAAATCTTGTGAGTTATTGACAATCTTTAAGCTGCAAAAATCCTCCTTGAAAGTTAATATACATTATTTATGTGGTAACTGGAATGCGTTTTACAAAAGAACTTATTACAAAAGTCGTAAATATTTCAAGTCTCATAGAATGGTCATCAATAAAAATTTATATAAGACCATTTGTTTTCTTTTTTTAATTTCCATGATTATATTTTACAGCCATTAGAATAAAACAATGATTAGTTAGTGATTAATTAGCATTCATTTATTTGGTCGTAAGTCATAGGTTCTTTTGTAAAATGTTTTGCAAGTTATAGTATGACTACCGGTATCTTACGTGTACCTCTAATAAATTCTCTTTCATTGTGAACCTACATTATATATACGGCATGTATCATTAAATTGATGCTGTGAGCTATTACATGTACTTTCAACATCTACGGTGATAATTCGGTGATAATTTGCATGTATTCTTTCCTCTTATTAGATTACGGGCCACCCATACTTGTGTACCACATAATCAGCATTCTTTACTAATGGGATGGAAGGTTGGGTAAATTCTCAGAATGTGTGTGGGAAAACGAGCTGGAACAGAATTCGAATTTCTGACTGAAATTTACGTTTCGGCGAATTAAGTTTCTTCCGATTTCCCCATCGCCCAATATTCAGAGAGCTTGCATTTAGGCAAATGCGCTAGCCAAGGTTGACGATTCACGGTGTCGCTCTATTCCCTTAGGATGTTAATATACATACATGTATTTACATTTGCAATTTATTAACCTTTTTTGTTCTGTTTGCACAGAAAACAAGAAAACCATTTCAAAAACACATATGACAGAATACCTTTCAAACCAATACAAAGATATTGAATGATCACATAAGTCGACATAATTAGTTAATCGTATATGATGCTGTCCTTCTAAGGGAGAAATATAACAATTACTTTCTACTGTGTTTTTCAATGAAATTCTTCGATTTATTTACATAAGTAGTTCCGAAACAGTGGTTTCTATTGTTAAAAGCACATATTAGAGATATATTTTTCATGGATTATATTTTCGAGGCACATTATCTGTAGGTGGTCCAATGTGATATCCGGTTTTAGAGGGAGCTGTTCTTGCTGTTATTAATTTACTCCCTCCGTGATCTGCAATTTCATCCGATTTATTTAATGAAAATAATGGATTTCATAAATTTGAGAATGTAAATATAAGCATCAAAGAATTTATTTTTTGGTGCCATCGTGTCTAACTGCCGTCAGTAGAGCAGACAAATAATCGTAACGCCTTAATAATCGTAGCGCGCTGACGTCCCTTTCTAGTATTCAAGTTTCTAGTTATTGAAACGACGCCATTAAAAATAAATCATTCAACATACAATGTAAAACTATCATATACTATATTCAAAATTACCATCTAAACATCTAACCCTTTAAACTAATCATGAACAAGGTGAGAATGACAGAGCCTCCATGTGGTCTTGATGACGTCTGGACGATTTCAATAACTAACCACAAAAGAAATCTTCCATCCAATAGTTGTACACCCATTTTAAAAATGGACGATGTAAGAATTTGTGATCTTTTGTAATAAAAGACCCACGACCAATTTTGTTAGGTATTGGATCTCCATTTTGAATTTGATTTGAATATTGGTACTGTTATATGTGTTTCGAGGGGTTGAAGTATGTAGTACAATCAAATGTTAAAAAACAATCGGTACCAAATTTATACGAATATAAACTGCTTTGTAAACAGTTTATAAAAAGTATGAGCGTTCCAACCGTTAGATTATGTACATGTTGCATAAAGCATAGTTTATTTTCAAAACTTAACTTGAAATTGAACTGATTGCCATTTATCTGTGCATAGGAGTTGATAAATAATGAATACGAAATATCTCCTGGTTAAAATACTTTAATATCGATTAGAAATCTCTATAATATTGACTGTCCTAAAGACGATCCACAGCAAGAAAACCTGAAAAAATTGATAGAAAAATGTATCACACAATACGGGTACGAAAGAAGAATTTCTTTGTGTAACAAAACATATAACAATTTATTAGACTTTAAAGAAGAAATAATGAATCATATGTATAGTAATGTTGGCTTCTCTATAATTCGTAAAATAAACTTAATAAATCATGTACTGGTATAAATCAGTGTGTATATATTGAACATAAATTCTACTTTTAAAATTGAATTCATATCTAACTTTAAGATATGAATTAATACGCCGTATTTAGGTTTGTTTAAATTCATCAATTCGGTACACTTAATAGATTAAGTGTTTTAAATTCGTTAAATAAACAGCGTATGAATATATAATTATCCTAAACTTAAATATTTTTTTCCATTTTAATTTTATGTTCAGTATGTATACACAAGCATAGAAAAGACCTACACGGACCCTTTAATCTGTCCGGGAGCATGTCTCGCAGCAGTGGACTTTGTAGTAGTCTGAGCTACACATTTCCCGGAGGTTGTCACTAAACAGTTGTTTCAGGTAATCCTCACAGGTGATATCCATTATCCCAAAGTCCGAGTCCTTACAGGTGCCGCCGTGACTATCCCGGCCGTCTCTCTCGAGAAGCTGTCTGACCAAATCGTCCAGCTTTTCATACTCTCGGCGAGTCAGGGCTGTAAAAACAGATAAAAAACACGTAACTTTTAGAATTTTTGTGTTAAATATAATTTTGTATATAGATAGTCTTGGTAATCACAAAATGTAACCGTGTCTACCTGTGATTCTGTTCCATGAATGAGCTTACAGGTGTAAAACAGTACACTCGGACATTGCCGGAAACCTATACGTTGGTCATAGCTGCAGCTAGATATGTAGCTCTCTGGTTGAACAAATTCGGAAAGAAAAACTGGTTCAACTACTAGTATCTCTGGTTGAAAAAATTCGGAAAGACAAACTGGTTTGTCTATCCGATTTTTTTTCAACCTGAGAGCTACAGATCTGCAGCTACGTTGGTCAATGTTTCGTCTCTCGCTGCATATACAACATGTGTATCATTACAAATTATACATGTGTATCATTACAAATTATACAACATGTGTATTATTAAAAAATTAGGCAACATGTATATTTATTTTTCCCCTAAACTTGATAAAGAAATAAATCCTAACAGTTATTGCTGATTCCTGGACGGGAATACATGTAAAAAGACTGGGATTCTAAAGGCGCCGACAATAACGAAAGTGACAATTAGAAGGTCGCTAAAATCTTGAAACTTTTAACACCCTTTCGCAAGGGAATTGAGCTTATATAACCTCTATTTTCCAGATTACGTTTTCTTTAATGTATATCAATCAGAATTAATTCGTCCAATATATTAAATGTCATTTGGATGATAATAGATGTGCCTGTTATTAAAAAAAAGGATATAAAAATTTTTGTAAATCTGTGAATTAGAATACATCTAGGCTGGCCAGAGAATTTTTGGTGTTAACACATGACAGCGTGTGACTTAAGAAGTGAACATCATCTTTAAAAAATCTTTATTCATATATTCATATCTCATCTACCGCCCCAGCATGCGCTTCGCAGTGGCAAAATCGTTTTCGCACAAGGCAAAAATCGAAGTGACGTCATATTTGTTAGGAAAATGTGGAAACATAGCCGTAAATTCGCATCACCAACAAAAAATGCCTCTTTTTTGGAAACGTACGTACATATAATAAAGTACATGTAGGGACTAACATGTTATTGTTAATTTGATTTACAAAAAGCTGCACTTAGTGGTACGGGTCGTTTTCTGATTAAGAGTAAAAATGTAAAGAAATGGTATTCAATTTTTCTTTATCCTACTGTCTTTTACAAGAATTTAGATTATCGGGAATCAAAATTAGTACATGTACAAATTTTGATGCCCGATAATCTAAATTTTTGTAAAGGACTCTGCATTACACAATATTCATGTGACAAAAATGAAACTTTTTAACCGGAAATTGAGGAAAGTTTGAAAAAGATAAATTGGAATTCAAAAGAAAATGCAAAATTGCGCATTCAATTGTATGATCTACAAAACCACATCACTTCATATGTATACATTGAATACTGTTATGAAAGAAAAAGGAATCATTCTTTGAGCATTATGAGGTAATACTTTTGGTCGGGGCGTGATCAATTCCAATTAAATCCCTAAGGGCTTCATGATAGAAATCGCCAGTATTTTACAAGGTATATAAAAAAATAAATAAAATCGCAAAATTTTACATCCGCGAAAATAACATGTTATTATAAATAAGCGATGGAGGTATATTCAGTACATGCTTCCTGAAAGATATCACAGAGGGTGCAATCAAAAGGATTCTCAAAACTTACGTGTTGCAAAGACACCCACAACAAAAACCATCAGTAGAATTGCCGTCTTCATCTCTGTTACCTGTCCGTGTCGTTTCAGGGCTTACACTGGGGTGGCTTACTCACGACACCTGGTTCTCTATCGGTGTCACGCACGACTTCCACGGAACAGACACGCCTTGTTGGTGTTTATCGTTGTCCAATCTCGATCGTAGAGTCTTCGGGGCTGCGTAGTACTAAATAACTTGGGATAAAGTCATCAATTTTCCCGAGTTTTATTTGATTATAAATCCACATTTTCACCAATTTTTTTTACTAACCATTTATTACCAACTATTTCAATCTATCGAAGTATTTGCCTTTTCAAAAAATTGATATTCTAATTATCAAACTTTACTCGAATTTTGATTTTTTTTTAATGGACAGTGTATGTATTGGTGTTTAGTATATCATCAGTATCGTTTGTTCTTGTGAAACACACTCCTGGAGTTGGTTTATCGATGTTTTTATCAGGCTGGTCTATGTTATACTACAATGAAGCGCATTGAAGTGGTAACATTTTTTCGTTTGAATGGAATGTTCCAAACTTTGTATCGAACGTCAATTGTTATACATAAGTCACTCTCATTTCTATTGAAACGAGGAAAATGGCATTCGTCTCAATGTACATGTATTTTCTTGGACGTACCGTTTCCATATTTTTTAGACGGTTTTACATGCACGCACTTTGAATTTCCTTGTGGGAAAATACTCCCTATTGCACTTTACCAGTCACTCTGTTTTTGCCATTCTCTATTGGTTATTGAATTAACTAGAATCTTAGAACATTTTGGCATGTGTAACTGGGTTATGTTTGATATTTAAAATGCAAATAAATCTAAGAACATTTTCATTTTGAAAGAAAAAAATGGGTATTAAAATCGACACAAAACTGATCCGGTGCGTGAACAAATGGAGAGATATCTTGTTTTACCCTAGGACCCTGGCAATGTTGACGAAAGCTGCATCCCGATTTTTAATCATATATAATTATGTCTTTTACGTTGTTTATAAAATCATCTTTATAGTTTTAAACGGTGTACACTTCAAAACATTGAATTGTGCATTCCTCGTTTCAAAAGAAATGGGCGTGTCTAATGTAAAAATTGACGTTCGATAAAAAGTTGAGAACATTCCATTCAAACGCAAACTTATACCACTTCAATGCGCTTCATGGTAGTATGATTTTTTTGTCAATTTTCATACAAAATATTGCAAATAAATATTAAAACGTTTGAAATTCGCGCTTTAACTGCATGGCACTGCAATTCTTTAAAAGCAATATTGTGCCCCACAAAAATTCCAGCTTTACTGTACATATATTTATTAAGTTTTGAAATTAGCTGGCAGATGCAACAATTCAGGCCATTTTTTTCAAATGCAAGTAAATACCAAACTGTCGAACTTTTTTTGTTTTGTTGTAGCGTGATTCGTGTCTTAAGGCTTCTGAATCACCCTATGATTAACACATCTACCAAAAAGCAAATCTGAGGAAACTATCTTGGGACAGTATCACTTCACAACCAGTTGTAAATAATTTACAAATCAGGTCAGGTTTGACTTTATTATGATATTATATTTACTAGATGATACCCCAAGCGCGGGAATTAACATTTTATCCATTATTACCCCATAATGTTAATATGTTGAACCATATTTTTGTTCATTTTTTGTATATGCTTTATCTGATTTTATTCTTTAAAATTGAAAAAAACCCACTGCATTGTTGGCTATTTAGAGGAGCGGGCAGGGATGAAAAACTAAACTTAAAGCCAGTGAGAAAAGAAATGGAAATTTGGGGGTAATTGGATGATTGCAATCAAAAGCTTTGCAAACATGCAAGTAAAGATGTCACGTAATCTCAACTGACTTTTTCAAATACGAGAATTGGGCTAGCCCAGTGAGAAAAGAAATGGAATTTTGGGGGTAATTCGATGACAGCGATCTTATCAAAAGCTTTGCAGACATGCAAACTGTTGGGTTGTAGATGAAAACCGGCTTCTATACCGACGGGCCGCCCCTTTGTGGCTTTTAGACGGGGTCACGTGACCCCGTCTATTGGTTTACTGTCAGCCGAAGTCTCAAACCGGACGGCACGCAATGTGCCGTTTTTGAAATGTTGTGAATTTCATTTTGATTATCTTTCACCTGAATACTATCAAACTTCATGCGCAAGGCGAAGTTAAAATCGGGGCGGGTGTTTAACAAATTAAATAGGTGTTTCATTGGCTTCCAGTCTACTTGCGGTATGACTGCTGTTCGTCTCTAAAGGAATTTTGTACAAAGAAAATAAAAACAAGTCTGAATTTGCCTTCTCGTTCGTTGGCTCTTTAGCTGATTAAACTGAATTTAAATTTTAAACAATGCATTGTAAGCAAAATCTATAATAGATTATACATTTTGGAGGACTTATACATCATATAATGTATACAATCTTATCGATTGAAGAACCAAGTTAAATGTTAATGTTCATGTTTTCCGGCTTAGTTGGAATCATGCTTGGTGTGAATTACATTGTAAAATAATGCATTACATTACCATTACTTCATGAATCAGGGCATTAAATTACCATTACCATTACTTAATTTTCTTGAAGTAATGCATTACCTTACCATTGCATGAGAAAAGTAATGCATTACCATTACTTTGTGAAAAGTCAATAAGTTTTAAAAAAGTTATTTTTAAAAACTGAATAAAGAGTTTTTGTAAATATTTCATAAAAAAAACGTGCTTAAAATATTTACAGGTTCATGTTCACTATCAGGTTAAAATTTAATGACATATACAAGATTGCTTTTGCACTTGTAGTTCTCGAAGTAAGGTTGGTCCCGTAACATTTACACGCTAATGGCGGAGTTGACAATCTCTGTAATTTATGTCTCTGATTTTCGGAGTATGATTTTTAATGAAAGGAACGGTTGTATCGTAATTCGTGTAGGTGATGCACGGGTTTACACAAAAAAGTAGTAAGTGGCGAACGGATTTATTTTTACCTATTAATTTTGCATGAATCGCAAATGAAGAAAATGGTGTCAGATAAGTCGGTCTAAAAAATCAAAATGGCGACCGTGACAAATCTTTTTATTGTCAAAGTTCTTGGAATATTATTGTAAATTTATTGTATTTCTAACGTCAGATACCTGTGTTTGTTATCGGTATACAAATGTTCACTTTGTTTGTTAATTCAGCAGTTTTAGAGTTTTCGGGGTTTTCATAAAACTTTTATTACGGATACCGTCCGACTTGTGGATTTTCCCTTGGATCACAAAATTAAATAAATCTAATGATTAAAATTATCTACTTTGATATAGTTGTTTGATTTTCCCGCTTAGTAGTAATTTTTAAAATTTTTCCTTGAGGTCTTATTTTACATAATATACCGTTGTGTCAATTTTCTACAATTATGAAGGTATCAAATGAAAGATCTTGTAGATATAAACAATGTCATATTTTGTCATTGTCGGGATTGAGTAAAATTTAGACAAATTATCAGACAATTACAAAAAAAAAACGAATTTAACATAGATTGTAACAACTATTTCAAACTCATAAATTTTGGAAGCATATTCGAGGAAATCCAGGACACTTTCAAGACCCCGTCTTTTAGTACTCTCAGTACTTTGATTTTTTCATGTATCGTAATCGCATTGTTTCGGGCATCTCCGACAGAGCTCTGGAAATATGTTCTAAAATCCCCCAAGAAGTTGCCATTGCTGTGACATGCTGGATTATTTACAGCTTCATGAATCCATTAGAAAGTTATTTTCATCTCAATAATGGAATTAAATATACTAACATGTGGTGAAGATTTTATTTTTAAATAAGTGGTTTATGTGTCACCATAATATTCGGAAATCTTTCTCAAAGAGATTATATGAACAATTTTGTGACATTTAATATAACTACCCTATATATAGAAAGAATGAAATACAGATTTGCGTAAATTTTAAAGAAACAGAAAGTTTTTTTTCAAACTGGACAACTTGGGTAGTAAGTAATTTGCACCCACTGTTATAAACGGATTTAGGTGATAATAATAGTTAATGATGCCTCGCCACAGGTTGTGCGGAATGTGTTACCCTCGGCTGTATAGGTGCGATAAAGATGTATACATCAAATTTTGTATCAAAAAGATGGTTCGAAATCTTGACCACACAGGTTGAAGGCTTTGTCCATTCTAAGTTTTCATGCCTAGCATTCAGAAATATGTACATGGGTTTGTTTCAAAATCCAAAGAAGAAAAATGCCATTCGTGTGTCTTTTGATTTTTGTTTTTGAAAATGAAAACATATAGAGATGAAACGATAGAAACAATGTCTTAAATGTATGAAATCAATAAATTGTAAATGTAGCGATAATATAAAAAACTTATATCAATGTCATTCAACTTTTGATTTTTTTTAAGAGTTATCTGCTTTTTTTTAAAGAATACGCTGTTGTGAAAAAAATCAAATTTTCTGTCAAAATACTTGCAATTTGTCATTTTAGATTAAGAAAAGCCAATGTAAATTTTATCAGAATATTTATTGGAGTTTACAAAATAGATTTTAAGGAAATATGCTTTTCCCCATTAACTTAAATGTAAAGATTAAAATTACTAGTTAATACAAATGAACATGTATCAACAAATCTTTAAAAATTAATACCATTTCAAAAATAATGCCAAGAGTCGATCAACAACTAGTTTTAAATAAAAGAGTAATAAGGTTGAGGTCGTTATACTTTGAATAGTCTATATCAGTACCATCCTCAGCCTGATTAATCTCCACCTGACAAATAATATTTAGATTGAATAGCAGTGACGAGACACGACTGGGCTTCAATTAAACAAACCTGTGTAGAAAAATAATAGTAAGGTGGCATTTCTGTTAACAAAATATTTTTGCCATAAAACTGATTCTGGCAAACGAATTAAGAAGTCATGCATTTATCGTTACATATACATGGTTATGTCCAAAAGGTGAGAATATAATAAAGCACACTGTAATATATGCCATTTCTGACGAATACATGTACATATGCATATCACAAAGGACAATAGTACAAAATTACACAGTTTATAAGTCGCACAGGTATTTATTATAAATAAGTAACATAACTAGACACGATCTCGTTGCGAGCAACGAGGAGGTCTTCCGTCTGATTTTAGAATTTGAGATACATGTTCGATCTTGATTTTGCTATTTAACAGCTAAACATGATTTAGAATAGAAAAACGGGGTCTACATTCTAAGGGCCAGATACTATTTTGTTTCAGGGATAAGAGCTTTGTTCAAAAAGTGTTTAGAAATTCGTTACCGTTCTTGAGATATCTGAGAAAAAAAATTTTTAGGGGCCAGTCCCTTACCTCCTTATTGGAGCCGCTGTACCAAATTTTGAAGGTTGCATTTTGTAAATTACATCATTTTGAGCATCTTTTCTTCTATCTTGCATTTCAAAATATTTTCCTTTTTGAGATATAGCTTGTCATAGTTTATGGACTCATCACCCCTAAAAAATCCTTATTCCATAACACATGAATAAATCATTACAGTACTTGGATACAGAACTGTAAGATAAACATATTTGCTTCTATAGCCTTTCATTAAATTTCCCTCAGTAAAGAGCTACAGTTGAAAATTTTTAGAGCCCTTTAGTTCCCTAATTCTAAGGACCAGCCCCCTTTTTTATATCAAATAAAAGGTCATTTAAATCTCAACACATTTTGTTCAACAACTGTTTAGAAATTCGTTACCGTTTTTGAGAGATATGGGAAAGAACGTTTAAGGGGCTGATCCCTTAACTCCTTATAGGGGCCGTTTAACGAAATTTTGAAAATTGCATATGATTTAATACATTATTTTGAGCATCTTTTCTTCTATACTGCATTTCAGAATATTTTTCCTTTCTGAGATATATGTGATCAAAATTCTGGACTCTTGGCCCCTAAAACCCCTAATTACGTAACACATGATAAAATCATTACATTGCTTGGATGCATAACTGTGAGATAATCATATTTGCTTCTATAACCGTTCACAAAATATCCCTCAGTAAAGGGCTACAAATAAAAGACTTTAGAGCCCTTTGGTCCTCTAATTTTAGGGGCCAGCCCCTTTTTCTTGATATCAAATAAAAGGTCATTTAAATCTCAACACATTTTGTTCAACAACTGTTTAGAAATTCGTTACCGTTCTTGAGATATATGGGAAAGAACATTTTAGGGGCCGATCCCTTAACTCCTTATAGGGGCCGTTTAACGAAATTTTGAAAATTGCATATTATTTAGTACATCATTCTGAGCATCTTTTCTTCTTTACTGCATTTTAAAATATTTTTCCTTTCTGAGATATATGTGATCAAAATTCTGGACTTTTGGCCCCTAAAAACCCCTAAATACGTAACACATGATAACATCATTACATATCTTGGATACATAACTGTAAAATAAACATATTTGCTTCTATAAATGTTCACAAAATACCCCTCAGTAAAGAGCTCCAGATGAAAGACTTTAGAGCCCTTTAGTCCCCTAATATTAGGGGCCAGCCCCTTTTTCTTGATATCAAATGAAAGGTCTTGTTAATATAAACTTTTTTTACATTACATGTGTTAACAAAATATTTTTCAGAAAAGAGATAAACTAAGAAAACCATGAAAAATTACGACGTTTTTTTGGTCTAAATTTTCGGGACCAGGCGAGCTTTAACGCCTTTTGAGCATGACAAATATAAATGCCAAATTGCACATCTACAATCTCTTGTCTACAATCCCTGAAAGTTTGAATTCAATATCTTTTACCGTTTAGGAGGAGATCCCTGGACAAGCCGACCCTCTGAAAATCGCTTAAACGTCATTTTCTCAAGAACAGAAATGACGTCATCAAAATAAAAAAATGTATATGAAGTTCGGACTAATATCTATTAGATCTGAAAGTTTTACGAAAATCGGTTCAGCCATTTCCGAGAAATCGCCTGCACAAATTTTGTAAGAAAAAAAAAATAATAATAATAGGGAAAAAGAAACCGAACGAAAACAATAAGGTCTTCCGTTGGAAAACGGAAGACCTTAATTAATAGTTATTCAGTTAGAAAGATTTTTAAACAGTCTCTTATTATTATTTTTTTTTTTACAAACGATTCAAAATAAAGTAACAAGATCTGAACAAGAGAAAATTGTGTTGTACAATTCAAAAAGAGAATACTGGGTACGGTATATGAATGACCCTTAGATGCTAAGATCATCATTATCATTCCGAACATTGTTAAAACATTGAAAATAGCATCACTATGGCTGGGCATCTTGTGGCAGTTCAATGAACCTCGGGTCGATGGACATATCGGCCGACCACAATCAAGATTATTACAGTTCATCATTTGTGTTTAGGAAAGCAACTTATTTTACACGAAAAAACGATTATTTTAAAACAACTAATGAAAGTGAGCCGATGGGCCTTGGAAGGACATCTACAAGCGGTTACAGAGATGAAAATGTATTTTATGTTTATTGCTTAAAAAATAATCACAGAAAGAATTTCATTTCATTACTTTTTGACGCGGATAGTTTAAGACTTTATGTTTGCGGAGAATTAATGTTTCGAAAAGGATCTTTTTGGATTAAAAAGAACAAAAAAACATAAAAAAAGGCTGTTTTATGTTTAGACATAGTATATTCTAAGAATTGCACGTTATTTGATAAAAATGTTAAAAACGCATATTAAAAATGCTATTTCGTCCAAAAATCTACAGATTGATCAGTTTAATGCACATTTGAAGATTTTCAGACAAAAGCATGAATTTATCTTCTTAACGGTTGTTTTCTGGAAGGGGGGGGGGGGGGGTAGAGAAAGTTCAAAATTATATGACAATCTTTTTGAGCAGAATATACACCCTCAAAACCCCCAATAGTAGAATCGCATAATGTTCATCTCCGTGATCGGTTTGTTCCGTTTCAGGCTTCATGAGATGGTTACGGTATTCACGACACCTGGTATTTAGTTAACACGGCGTTTTCACGGAACACAATTGTATCATTGCAGAATCTTATCCGTAAAATTACCTGGAGAAAGTATGCGTTTGTCCCAAAGGTTACTCTCACTGATTTCATCCGTTGGGCATTCAGTTGAGAGATTGCTATCTATATCATTATATGTATCGTTTTCTTGTTATGTATTTTATAAGATGTTAAATCAGTTGATTATAAATATATACAACAATACAATCTTAATTTTAAAATTTTTTAAAAATGTATAAAAATTCTATAATTATAACAGAGATCAATCATCATCTTACAGGGTGTTTGACGGCATTATTACATCATCGCAAACCTGAGTCGGAATAACTCATGTTTACAAACTATATCAAATCCAACAATAAGAGGACTGAGTGGTCGACAGTGGCCATTTTTTTTTTTTTACTATACATGTGAAAAGCTCTGTATAAAGACACAGGCAAATGTAAAACCGTTATGGATTTTTTCTCCATTACATTATAGTTTAGGACCGGACATTCCATGTTACAAAATTTAAGGTAGATCTGACCTGACAATCCAGCCTCCTTTGCATTTGCGTCGCGTAATTGCGTCATGTGTTCATATTCAAACAGAGCGGAAAAAAGTCTAAGGGAAACAGAATTTAAAATGATTTAAGAAAACTTATTAACACAAGCACAGTCATAATAGATTCAGAAAAAAGCGGACTATATTTACAGATCCTTTGACCATTGCAGGCACGTAGCATCCGTGGGGGGGGGGGGGGGGGGGGGGGGGGGGGTAGGTATGCCTTTAACTTGCCCCCCCCCCCCCCCCCCCCCCCCCCCCCCCCCCCCGATGCCACGTGCCTGCATTCGGTGCCAACCTGTATTACTTGCAGTTATTTTATTAGCGCGTGTCAGATAAAATGAAACGGTATTTTTATCCAAATTATGCGCGAACGTGTGATAGACAACTAAGCACTCGACACATTCAGCAGTAGGTATGTAGGGGGTAGGTATGCCTTTAACTTGCCCCCCCCCCCCCCCCCCCATGCCACGTGCCTGCATTCGGTGCCAACCTGTATTACTTGCAGTTATTTTATTAGCGCGTGTCAGATAAAATGAAACGGTATTTTTATCCAAATTATGCGCGAACGTGTGATAGACAACTAATCACTCGACACATTCAGCAGATCTTAGTCTGAATTAGGTATTATAGGACAAAAATATTTGCAAAAAATAAATACGTTATTTATGATATATCATATCGGCGACACGGGGCTGTATTTCCTCTCCAAATACCATTAGAACGGAAATAAAATCGTATCATAAATTCTCGGTTATTTTTTTTGGAAATCCCAAACTGATCATAATATACGAACGTGACTTTCCATTCTCAAGACTCTAAAATGTATTTCACCTCTACAGAATTGTCGCTCGGCGGTTTGAAATTTTATCGTCGGAAGAAGAAATGAAATCTCTTTTTGAAATAAATTTAACCAATCGCAATGCCCCAAGAATCTTTGCTCTTTTTTCTCTGTCTCAAGGGCACCATTGTCGAATACTAATCGACATTCCTTTGATAAATCATTGATCCCAGATAAATAAATTTTGATTTATATCTCCCTCTCTCTATTTAAAAGTTGCAGCGATAAAAGGTTTGACTAGTAATAAAATAATAGAACTATGGAGGTTAAAATTTCGTGCACATTTTCAATTTTAATTTCTTCAGTAGCATTCATAACATCTGCTCTAGACACACTTGATTTTTAAAATCACATGTAACACTTTTTCAATAATTTTACTTTTTATGCTGTTTCTCGGCATTTGAGGCAAGCAATTCAAAAGATTATCGTAGAAAAATAAAACTGATGTCGTATTTACACAATCGTTATTGTTACATTATATTTAGTTCATATCTTTTAAGAAGAGAGTAAATAATAATCGACAATTCCCGATTTACCGTTGTGAGTAAAAGTAAATATTTTCTTTATTTAATATCGAGTCGCCCTTAAACTAAGAAGACGATCAAAAAAATCACGTAAAACATTTTATTTATCAATTAAAAAATTATCTGTCTTACAGTAGCATTCTTAGGTGTAAGTAACATTGTAAATGAATAATTTTGTGTGCACATGTACACTATTTTGCTTTTAAAGTAAAACCAGTTCATTTGTATCTTCTGTAACAGTGGCACGATAATGATGTATCTACGTTATTCCTGAAAATATCTCTTGTTTACGATAGCATACATATAGTACAAATTGATGGCACTAACAAAGAAATAAGAAAAACAACAGATAAATCATATCAGTCCCGCTTCTTATTGCTGTAGTCCTGTTCTCACATGGCACCCTCTAATAATTCTCACAGACTTGGCTCTTCTCTGTTTACTTGGAGTCAGCTCCCTTCTCACCATCAGACTGAAAAGTAAAGAATTTGCTCATGATATTAAATGAGTTCCTTTGTTTTAGGCACACACCTGAACACAATTGCGGGGAGAAGGGGAAATACACAAACCTGTGGAGTTGGATATGTCTAAATTGTACACTGTATTCGAGAAAAGGGTTCTTATCTGGCCCTTAAATTCAAATTATATAGAAAGTGCAATTTTTAATGATATAAAAGTTCATGCAGCTTCAAGATGGATTTCCTGATTTTCTTTTAATATCTATATGGAGCATTTTAACATATTACTGGTATGAGAAAATATATTAACAACCACATGAATAATGATCATTTTGAGAAGTTACAACATTGGCCAACAAAGAACAAAGGTCAAACTTGCCTCCCACCAGATTGACCCCCCTCCTCTTTTATTAGCAAAAACTGAAGAAAAAAATTCTACACAGAGATTTTTATTTCCTTACCAAGTTTTAATATGCTAAACTTCAAGTTGGAAAAATAGGGTCTAGAAACCTCCAGGCGGCAATTCCAAACAAACAATTTTTTTAAGGATGGCCTGATCTTTTTAGTGAAGTCACGGACTAAATTTGGCTTTCACAAAAATAAATAGTGAATGTCTTTTTTCTATGTAAGATTAATGTTCTGGATTAACAAAACATGTAATTATTTGTATGAAATTTTCAATAAAATTGAGGCCATTATTCAATGATTCTTTAGCACAAAGCTAATGAATACATGAAATCAATATGGCTTAATTTGCTTAGTCTTGAAAAAAAACCCCTACAATGTATAAGGTAGTGGCAATCTATAAAAATACGCTTTCCATTAATACTTGTTCATGAACATTTCATTGAATGCATTGTAATGCTACACAAGTATCTCTTTTACCTTCTCCTTCATGTCATATTTTGGGGTTTAGATAAATCTTTTTGGCCAATGATAAAAGAAGGTGAATTTACAAAACAAGTGCTGCAAATTTTATTTGACACTGCAATAGACACAGGGTATCATGCACAAAAATGAAAATAACCTGGTTATTTCTGAAGGTTGTTCTTGTCTATATATCATATTTAACAACAAAAGACTATATATTTATACATAATAAGGGCCTAAAATGGCCCCCTAAAATGAACATCATTTTACTGAAATTCTTTGTACATTAAATGTACAATTTCATGTACATTAAATACTTTAAAAATGGTGAATTATGGGGGCCAAATTTGTTCCAGTTCCAGGTCCAATAATCACCCAACTGGAAATCCTCCCTTTAGGCATGTACCGGTATAAATCACACCAGTTCATGAGGATCTACATAGCCTCCATTGAGGGCCAGGTTTGTGCAATTCTATAATAGAAACAGATTTACCATGGAGCCTCAGTCATCCCCAGGGGGTTGGGACACATTACATCGCTCGGGCATCTTTTCTCCGAAAGCCTCACATTCTTGATCAAGGGGCAGCATGCCATGAGCCATTTTATTATCCCATTCTCCAATTTCCTCAAAACCATCAACAAAGCGATTTTGAGGCTGAAAAATGGTTGGATTTGTGCATGTACAAAGGTCAATAAAAACTACTGAAATGGTCCACGTAACTTATATTTCTCTTGATAGGTGTTATTTGAAGTCCCCCAAGTAAGGTCTTGTGCTGAACTCCACAAGGAATATTCTGCTTAAATATGACCGTAGCACAAAGGATACGCATTGAAATGATACAAAATAGTGTCAGATGAAGCAAAAAAACAAACATGTATACATTAAAGCTAAGGCTGAATGTTATACTTTCTGTATTAAAAGCTGAATGATCCTAAGATTTGTTTTAATTATACCTTTTTAGAATCTTCAGCAGCAAACTTTTCAAACATTCCCTGGTACTTGGCTTTTTCCTTCTTGTCAAACTGTTTTATCTTCTGTTCACAAATTTTGACTTGATTTTTAGCGGCTTTATTGTCCGGCTCTATCTCACACACTTTTTCAAAGTCTCTTCTGGCAAGGTCAAAATCATTTCCAGCATAGTAGGCCTTAAAAATATATGCAAAAGAATTAATAATTAAGAATATATGTTTAAAAGTTACAATCATGTTTAGATATCACATACAATGCAATGTTAAAAAATCTCAATGTTAACTTTTCCACTATCTCATTTACTGTTTCATCAATGCATTAACTCACTATCCCATGAATGTTTTACTTCATGTTTCTCATTTAATTATTCATCATCTCATTAACATCTCATTTACTGTTTAAAAACATTTCATTCTGTTTATGCATTAATTTTTTTTCTTTATGTGACTGTCATAAAATGTTACACATCTTGAAAACTGTTTGACTATCTTTTTTTTGACTGTTTCACTACTGCACTGACTGTTTCCCCATCTCATTCACTTTCACTTACTGTCTCATTACTTGTTTTCTCATATCATTATCTATTCCACTATCCCATAAACTCTTTTGCAATCTCATTTTAAACTGTTTCACCATCTTATTAACTGTTTCACTACCTCATAATGTATTTCCATCTCTATCTTCCTACCAGTCTTACTGCGGTATTCATTCTTTAATAAGTTACATCAAGCAATAAGCTAAACTGCTTTAAACTGCACTTAATACCTTTATGCTCTTTGCTACTGTATTTATCTCTTTTAAAAGCTGACATGATAGTTGTCTTGCAATCATCTCATTATTAGTTATCTTCGCTTGTTTTCTATCTCATTAGATGCCTTGATGTGATATCTCTCTAGAACTATCCCACTTAGCAATCTTAGATATCTTGAACAGCTTGTGTTTCTGCTAAATATTTTGAATTCATAATCTTGCTATAAAACTCTCTAAATTTCCTGCTATTATTCTAAGTCATAACTACTGCTATCGTTAATCGTTAGTCTGCCTATAGCTGTTTACATTTTCAATATCTGGTAGTCCTATCTTTTGCCTTACCTGTCCCCTCCTGAAGTAAGCTTTAACACACTTGTCGTCCAGGTCCAGGGCTTTGTTACAGTGGTCGCGAACTTTGACATACTGCTCCATCTTCAGGTGACACATGGCCATGTTGAGGTGAGCTTGGACGATAATTTCCTTCCGCTTCTCTTCATCCTCACCCTTAAGGGTCGTCTCAAACTCCAAATTCTTCTGACATTTATCGTAGTACTTCAGGGCTACTTTGTAGTTACCCTCCTGTTTAACAATAAACAATATGAGAATTAACAGATTTTCTTTCGAATTTGGAAAAAAGAATTCTGTTAGATATTGGATGATCCAATCTAATTAAATTAGACTTATAAATCCGTTCCTCTATGATATGCTATACAAGTAGCGATCATACATGAGTGAATCTAAGATCTGATATAATTTTAATAAGATTGTGGATGATCAAATAAATATTTTTATTCATTATGTATGATACCTTGAAAAATTTTGTTCCCTTTGTTTTGGCTATAATGGATTGCTCCAGTTTTTCATGGGGCTCCATTTCCCAGCTTTCTTTTGCCTAAAAAAAAAGAATTAAACTTGAAAACTCCATTTAAAAAACTGAGAAAGTAATACATGTACTAATGTTGTAAGTTGAGAAATATCATGATTACCCACATTTTCAAAGCTGAGTAGTTCTACATCATAAACAAGTTCAGCATCCGGAGGCACCCCTAGATCTGGATTTCCTTTTGATCCGTATGCCATACTGGGCTTGATGTCCAGCCGACATTTCTCTCCTTCCTTCATTCTCTTAACCGCAATGTCTAAACCCTCAATGACATTTGAAATGACTGCATCTCCAACTGTAAACTCCACCTCCCGATCCTCAAAAACATTTTCTCCATGTCTCCCAACATAGTGCACTGTAAAAAGTTTTAAAAATTTTCCGGCCATCCTTAAAAAAATGTTTGTTTGGAATTGCGGCCTCAAGGTTCTAGACCCAAGAGGGAGGGAGGGAATTTTTTCTTTCAAACTTGAAGTTTAATTACTTAAATATTGGTAAAAAAAAACCCCCAAAAATCTACATAATTATACAAAAAAAGTTCTTCACTTTTTGCTAATAAAATGTTATCAGCAGGGGTATTTCAATGAGGAGGAGGCAATTCCAAACAAACAATAATTTCATTTTGGCCTTAAAGGTTTATCAAATCTGTGTATACTTAAAACTGCAAATCTCATCTCTTTCATTGAATATAAACTCTTTCACTTTCACAAAGAGTATTCTAACATCTGGAACAAGGCTTAAATCGTGATCCTCAGATACATTAATCATGCAAGTTCGGTTCATATTGCACACAACGCACACACTGGTATATACTTAATTTGAGCCAGCTCCAAACACTTTATTAGGCTTTGCATGTTGCCCAGTAATTAAGTGCAAATTGCAAAGTTTACTAAGATGAAATGCAGTTAAAACTGTTATAATGCGCAGAGAGGGTTTTTAACTACTGCTTTACACAAAGTATTAATAAATGGTGAAATACCATATACCATTCAAACAATGGCTTCAATATTTAGTTCTCTATTTGTTTAATAAGTATATTCTAGATGTTAATGTCATCATACATTAAAAGAGTGAATATCTAAGTGAGCTATGGATTGATTCAGCATCACGGAACACTGAGATTGATCTGTACAGATCTAATATTTACCTTTGACCAAAGCGCCTTCGTTTGGATTTTTCCATCCTTTTCCTTTTGTTGTGATATGTCTGATGATGGATCCATCATTTTTCAATGACAAATCTTCACCTAAAATCCAAGGAATACATCTAAGTATAAGTGAGTGTGTTAAGATTTTTTATGGTATCAAATTACCTGCACTTGTGGGATTAGCTAGGGAAACCAAGACTAAACTCTTTGATTTATGTTTATCATTTCAAAAATCACATCAAAGTATTAAAAAATTTTCAATGATATTTTTGGCTTTAAAAATAGTGCATTTCCTTTATCATGTTTATAGCAACATGCATTCCAAGAGAACAAATTAGAGCATGAATACACATGTATGAACTTTAAAAAAATTCTTTTTGTTGAATAGTTATTATTATTGCTTTAATATTACTCGATATAATATCAATTCTGAATATTCAAGGTTTCAGCATATATTCATTCACATAACAAAATAAAACACCTTTGGCAACCAAGAGTGATGATTTGCTGCTATCTCTTTTTAAAGCTGAACACCGCTTGTAAATAGGCACCAATACCTGGTATATAAACCCCTCAATTTCACTATACTTGACTGCATACCTGAAACTCATGGCAGACATGTTGTATTCCTTTCGTGGTCTTTGGATTTTATGCATTTATTTCTTATAATGTATGCATATTCTGTTTGTAAATAATGTATTTACCAATTAATATGATGTTACCATTCTCCTGGCGAGAAAAAAATACCGTAAAACGGGTATTTTTTACGTGCTGCTTATTTTTACGAGTTTTATAAATCCGTAAAAATTAAACGCGTAAATTTTCACAGAAGTAAAAAAAAAAAAAAAAAAGTATTTTTTAAAACTACGTATAATGCCACGTTAGTAGCTAGATTTCAATCACTCAGTCATTAACTATGACGGGGATACGAACCTAACAGTAACACAATTTTCTGATTTGTATGTGTGTTAACTGTAACAAAGTTATGGTGAAATCCCCCCTTTTTACCACAGATGATTTTAAATTTTACGGACATGTCCAATTTGTAAAAAAATTAGGCGTAAAAATTCAAATCGCCCTATTTTAAGTAAAATTCGTAAAAAAATCACAGCAGTAAAAATTACCCGTTAAACGGTATGTAAAGTTTGAAAATAAACTTCATCACGACGGAGTAACACGGCGAGGCAAAATGTACGTCCACACAGGTGAGAGCTCTACAGCAAAATACTTTGAACTGTTAAGAGGTCTGTGCCTTATATAGGAGTTATAGGGGTAGCAGTGGTGAATGAGAAATATGGCGGACAGTGCCTATTTACGAACTAGTGTTCAGCTTTAAGAAGAAGGGACCAAGAAATTTGCACTGTTGGCTAGTAAAGATAAAAACAAACATGTACCAGTACATTTTTTTATATAAACAAGAGTAGTCATATCTATGAACCTTGTGCTATACCTTTCCAACTAACAAGCTCCACTTCAAAGATAAGGGTGGCATTGGGTGGTATCTTGGGTAATGACCCCGCTTCTCCATAAGCATACTTAGGTTTGCAGGTGAACTTGGCCAGTTCTCCTTTCTTCATGGTCGCAATTCCCAAATCCCATGCTTTAATAACTGATCCTAAAAACACACAAATATATTTATTTATTAAAAAAAATAATAATAATTCACAGTCTTCTGTCCAATTGTTGATAAAAATTAGTCTGTAAAAAATCAATACAGACATATTAAAACAAAAAAAAATAATATTTAAGGATTCTATTAATCTTTCCAAATATATCTAAAATGTTGTCTTTATATCAAAACAAATACTATTAAAGGTCCTTGACTATTGGTATCTCTAAAGTGTTGTTGGAAAGTTTCAGTCTACTAACCCTTACGTACCAAGTTCAAATATAAAAAGGACAATTGTTTTTATGAACAGCAATAGTGAATACATTTTTATAACTTATTTCCCCAAAATTCACTTTTTTCCCCTAACATTTTCAAGTCAAATGCATGCTTTAATTTCATATCTTGAAGATAAAAACTTAGAGAAGTTGGGCTTGTATGCAAAACATTTCCCCAAGGTGTGGAGGACCCTTATAGAGATTATCAAATCTCTACCAAAAGGTATATTGACTTATACACTGCATAGACGTATTATCCCCAAAATACAGCAATTAAAAAAGGCAACAAAACTTTTCTGATTGTAATGCATTGATAATAATGAGAAAGGTAAACTTTGTTTTGTAATGTAACAGTCAAATGTTTCGATGTTTTAGTTTATACTACCAATTTTGAATCACAGAAAAGAAACCAATGATATACAAATATCAAATAAACACAAATAAATTTTTATATCTACAATGAATATTTCCCCCTTTTGCTTTATTAAGAAACTTGATTGTGCTCTCATAAACACGTGAGAAGAGTCGAATTTAAATCCTTCATTTCAATGCTACAAATATGAACACATTTACCTCTTAGACATGGTACATGCTTCCAAAATTTTTATTTTTTTTTGAAGTGAAACAAATCCCAGATGTAAATGTTAAAAACTATGAATGTAAAGCAGATGTGTGCAAGAAGTTACATTTGAATATATTCTATAGAAAAATATGTATCATTCAAATCAACTGTAAGATGCAAAATACTAGATTCAACATGTTTTTACTTTATTGAAATTCTAATGACAATTTGTATTATCAAGAGGAGAAATGATAGTGTATGAATGTGTCTGATTTTCATAAACAATTACATATTTTGACTGATCTTGGTTGCAGCTACATTTGAAATATATAGTCAATATCATAATGTAACATGGGGGTGTTAAACAACGGATATTCAATCAAGTAAAGCAGGAAATTTTCTCTAGCGTTGAAAACTGTAGGAAATGTTCAATATAGAAACACTATTTTAAGACATAGAATGCAGTGTCTCTTGTGAACAGAAATACTGGGAGTTCACCTCCCATTTAGTTAGCAAAATAATGGTCCAATTTAGGCAACTGACCATCAAATTTTAATTAATCTACAAAAATGTAGCCTGTGTCTACCTGATATTAATTCCAACCACTTCAAAAACTGAAAACGAAACTAACTGAATAAAATGATTCAGAGGTCGCAACCCGCATGTTTCTCACCTTTCCCAAGATCAAACTTGAAATGTTCGCCTCTATCACGACTCGAGTCGAACTGTGTTCCATCGTCCAGTGACCCAACGTAGTGGACGGAGACATTGTCTCCAGGCACGGGGCTCTCGTTTCCTTCCCCGGCACGTAAAATCTGCTTAATCACACCTCCATCCTTGTCAGGGGTAATGTCGGTTGGTTCATGCGCTTCTTGTGTCATTATTCACCGCTGATTCACGCGTACAACTTGTAAATAACAGTAAATATCCTCTTTTTTGTGCACGTGCACAACAATTTATTGTTCTACTTTCCTTTTTGTCGATTTTCGCGAAAAGTCCATAATTTGTGATTGTCGATCCCGATTTCAATAAATAAGGATATAAATAAATGCTGTTTTAACAATATAAATAAATATATAATCTATCTCAATGTTTATAAAAAGAATACTATTTAGAAAAGTTTTAGTCAAAAATACTCACATTCTTAATTATCTTTAAAAGATTTATTTTAAATCGGGATAGGAATTAGAAATTCATGTCGAACTGTGAACTAGTGTTTGGAATAAAAAAATAAACAATGTCCTTTAAGAGGGATGGTGATGATGTTGACCAGCTTGGGGTCTTAAGAGTATGTATTGAATGTATTGTGTTAAATTTCAGTTTATCGAATGACTGGTTTTACTTTAAGTGTCTGAAAATCAAAGACGAATGATTGCACATTGTAGAGAAGGAGGGTTAAAGAATTATTTACAGAAGACATTCCAGAGGATGAGGCTTTGCTGACAAGCAATGGAAGGTAGGCAATATAGGCATTATCCTGTTATTAGCATCGCGATGCTGATAATTGTTGACGTTGTTGACGTTATTAACGTCAATTGTAGGCCCAATTGTAATACTTTTATAATACTTATCTTATAAGAGGGAAAGTATAAAGTTCACGTTATTATTTGTTGAATCTATTAAGATGTATATATTTGTGTGTTTCTCTGTGTTGTACATAACGGTATTTAAAGTGTTACAACAGTAACATTTTGTTTTGTAAAGATCTACTACGGAATAAAGGTAAAATATATTAAGATATATGTTAATCCATGTCATATTACGATGAAGAATCAGGCACCAAAGTTGTATTTTAAAAGTATTTCATTACGGAATAAAGGTCGGATATCGAGTCCATTTCAATCTATAATGCTTATATCATGAAGGAAAATGGCATTGGGGTTTTATAATTAAAATCAACTTTGTTACGGAATAAAGGTCAAATGCGAAGTTGTTTCTTGTATGTAATGTATACCATTTATTCCATTGAATAGTATGTCAAGAAATTTTATAATTTATATTGATAATGATGGGTTTGTGTGTAAATAATTTACATTCTTGCTCTTTATTCCGTAGAAGAATGCGTGAATTTTGGACGAGGTTTAAATGCACGGACTTTAAATGCATTGTCATTACACAGGGATGTCGATAACGGGAATATTACTAGACAGACGATTATTCTCGCTCTCTCTATATATACTCCTGTTATTGGCATCGCGATGCTAATAATTTCCAGACATTTCGGATGAACTGAACACTCTGTAATAGTGACATCCCCCCCAAAAAAAAACCAAGCCCCAGGTTTTTTTTCTGATGGACCCCCCAAAGAAACCCTCTTTCCCGGGAATACTTCCCTAGCGGAGTTTTTATAATGATTTCTGAACATCGTCTCTCTATATATACTCCTGTTATTGGCATCGCGATGCTAATAATTTCCAGGCATTTCAGAGTGAATATATAGACGGACGAATCATTCTTGCTCTCTCTATATATACTCCTGTTATTAGCATCGCGATGCTAATAATTTCCAGCCATTTCAGAGTGAATATATAGACGGACGAATCATTCTCGCTCTCTCTATATATACTCCTGTTATTGGCATCGCGATGCTTATAATTTCCAGCCATTTCAGAGTGAATATATAGACGGACGAATCATTCTCGCTCTCTCTATATATACTCCTGTTATTGGCATCGCGATGCTTATAATTTCCAGCCATTTCAGAGTGAATATATAGACGGACGAATCATTCTCGCTCTCTCTATATATACTCCTGTTATTAGCATTGCGATGCTAATAATTTCCAGCTTTATTTCGGATGAACTGAACACTGTAATAGTGACATCCCCCCCAAACAAACCAAGCCCCAGTTTTTTTTCTGATGGACCCCCCAAAGAAACCCTCTTTCCCGGGAATACTTCCCCTCGCGGAGTTTTTATAATGATTTCTTATTATCGTCTCTCTATATATACTCCTGTTATTGGCATCGAGATGCTAATAATTTCCAGCCATTTTGGATGAACTGAACACTGTTATAGTGACATCCCCCCAAAAAAAACCAAGCCCCAGTTTTTTTTCTCATGGACCCCCCAAAGAAACCCTCTTTCCCGGGAATACTTCCCCTCGCGGAGTTTTTATAATGATTTCTTAACATCGCCTCTCTATATATACTCCTGTTATTGGCATCGCGATGCTAATAATTTCCAGCCATTTCAGAGTGAATAGATATCATTCTCGATGTCTATATATACTCCTGTTATTAGCATCGCGATGCTAATAATTTCCAGTTTTATTTCGGATGAACTGAACACTGTAATAGTGACATCCCCCCCAAAAAAACCAAGCCCCAGTTTTTTTTCTGATGGACCCCCCAAAGAAACCCTCTTTCCCGGGAATACTTCCCCTCGCGGAGTTTTTATAATGATTTCTTATTATCGTCTCTCTATATATACTCCTGTTATTGGCATCGTGATGCTAATAATTTCCAGCCATTTCAGAGTGAATAGATATCATTCTCGCTCTCTATATATACTCCTGTTATTGGCATCGCGATGCTAATAATTTCCAGCCATTTTGGATGAACTGAACACTGTAATAGTGACATCCCCCCCAAAAAAACCAAGCCCCAGTTTTTTTCTGATGGACCCCCCAAAGAAACCCTCTTTCCCGGGAATACTTCCCTTCGCGGAGTTTTTATAATGATTTCTTAATATCGTCTCTCTATATATACTCCTGTTATTGGCATCGCGATGCTAATAATTTCCAGCCATTTAAGAGTGAATAATTATTCTCGCTCTCTATATATACTCCTGTTATTAGCATCGCGATGTCAATAATAGGAGTATATATAGAGAGACGAAACATTCTCGCCAAAGTATGAATATTTAGTGTATTTGCGATGAAGTACTGGAATGCACATAAGTGATATTATGTTTTGTAATAATCTACACAGATGCATCATCCTGATGTTTAAAAAAGGTATAAAGAGTATTCATTGATAATTTTAACGCTTCTGAAGTTACGTAAAATAACGTCAAAAATTATCAGCATCGCGATGCTAATAACAGGATAATGCCGCAATATAGATACTGACAGTCTGATATTATAAGCAAAATATTTTACAATTATGGACTTCATTATAGGTTGATATATGGTAATATGGATATTGACTGAATACACAGAAAGTGAAATCGACTGAGCTTGTTAGTCTGTTATCACTTCTTGGGTGTATTCGTTTGGTCAGTTGGAAAGTGCAAGAGTAATCCTAATTTGCTCGTTTGCAGTTTGGAAATCTCCGATAGATTTCCATTGTCTACTTTCCAATTTTAGGTAGACGCCGGAGATATCCTAGACAAGTTCTGCATGAAGCTAGCAAACCAATACTTGTGTCTGAGGTTGATATTATTAGTTACATGGTTTGTAGTTGACCTAATATGGTTTATACATGGTCAGTAAATTCCATATGGGGCGAGAGCGGAGCTCGAGCCCCCATATGAAATTTACTGACCATGTATAAACCATATTAGGTCAACTAAAAACCATATAACGATTATATCTTACCGACTGCCTTTATTTTAATGACAAGAGGCCCATGGGCCACATCGCTCACCTGAGGTACAATAGGTATGATAAAGTCAGCTTAATGGAGTCATAATACAAACAATCTGGACAATGTACAATAATACACGTAGATCCTGTATAAATAAAATCCATTTTCCCCCATGGAACTCGGATAGCCCTGATTGCTGCCAATATTTACAAGAGCAGACTTTGATCACCGCTCCTGCACATATATAGGAACTCAACGTTACGCAGGCAGGGATGACCGCACACCTACGCAACTCAACAGGTACCAACGTTTCCGCCAACAGCTCAACCTAACGCAAGCAGGGAGTGCCGCACATTTGTGCTAGAAAGGCCTGAACACCTGCAGGGATGACCTTACACTAGTGCTCCGCCTCAACCACCACCAATACAAGCAGGTATGACTGTACACTTGCATTAATGCGATATAGAGCAGGAATGACCGCACACTTTGTATCGAAGGTTAGAAAACACGGATGTTCACACACTCAATCTACCCATACCTGTTCAAGTTTAACCCAAAACAGTCGCTCATCATAATGCAATAGACACTGTCCCTATATATGTGCCGGCCTAAAATAATTCATAGTATCTAAAAATTGGAAATCAAAAATAACTAATCCGGCCTAACCCAAAACTTCTGATGCAGAACAACTTATATACATTGAATATTTATTATTGTATAAAAATAATCATCACAATAATTGGTTAACAGTGGATGCATTAATTAAAATAATCAAGAATCAATAAATCAAGGGCAACAACTCAATACAGTAATACAAAAAGATTCTAATGAAAAAATAGCTGCCTGCTTCAATTTTATAGTCATATCACATGTTGAGTATTGCAGTTCTCAAAAAAATCCATTACAATTGTTTATATATGGGATATTTAGCTACATCAAACTCTAGATCTGAACCTTCTTGTGAGGCCGAAGAATTGTCCTGGAGCCAAAGCTTTAACAATTATAAAGAATCTTGCTGATTAGTTTCTGAGAAGAAGATTTTTAAAGATTTACTCTATATATTCCTATGTAAAACTTTAACACCCCCCCCCATGTCACCCTACCCCCAGGGATCATGATTTTCACAACTTTGAATCTACACTACCTGAGGATGCTTCCACACAAGTTTCAGCTTTCCTGGCTGTTTAGTTTCTGAGATGAAGATTTTTAAAGAATTACTCTATATATTCCTATGTAAAACTTCGACCCCCCATTGTGGCCCCACCCTACCCCCGGGGGTCATGAATTTCACAACTTTGAATCTACACTACCAGAGGATGCTTCCACACAAGTTTCAGCTTTCCTGGCTGTTTAGTTTCTGAGAAGAAGATTTTTAAAGATTTACTCTATATATTCCTATGTAAAACTTCGACCACCCATTGTGGCCCCACCCTACCCCCCGGGGTCATGATTTTCACAACATAGAATTTACACTACCTGAGGATGCTTTCACACAAGTTTCAGCTTTCCTGGCTGTTTAGTTTCTGAGAAGAAGATTTTTAAAGATTTACTCTATATATTCCTATGTAAAACTTCGACCCCCCATTGTGGCCCCACCCTACCCCGGGGGTCATGAATTTCACAACTTTGAATCAACACTACCTGAGGATGCTTCCACACATATTTCAGCTTTCCTGGCTGATTAGTTTCTGAGATGAAGATTTTTAAAGAATTACTCTATATATTCCTATGTAAAACTTCGACCCCCCATTGTGGCCGCACCCTACCCCCGGGGGTCATGAATTTCACAACTTTGAATCTACACTACCTGAGGATGCTTCCACACAAGTTTCAGCTTTCCTGGCTGTTTAGTTTCTGAGAAGAAGATTTTTAAAGATTTACTCGATATATCCCTATGTAAAACTTCGAACCCCCATTGTGGCCCCACCCTACCCCCGGGGGTCATGAATTTCACAACTTTGAATCTACACTACCTGAGGATGCTTCCACACAAGTTTCAGCTTTCCTGGCTGTTTAGTTTCTGAGAAGAAGATTTTTAAAGATTTACTCGATATATCCCTATGTAAAACTTCGACCCCCCATTGTGGCCCCACCCTACCCCCGGGGGTCATGAATTTCACAACTTTGAATCTACACTACCTGAGGATGCTTCCACACAAGTTTCAGCTTGCCTGGCTTTCTGGTTCTTGAGAAGAAGATTTTTGAAAATTTCTCGAAATTTTTCATTAATTTCTAATTATCTCCCCTTTTAAATGGGTGTGGCCCTTAATTTTCACAACTTTGAATCCCCTTTGTCTAAGGATGATTTGTGCCAAGTTTGGTTGAAATTGGCGAAGTAGTTCTTGAGAAGATGTTGAAAATGTGAAAAGTTTACGGACAGACAGACAGACGGACGACAGACAAAATGTGATCAGAATAGCTCACTTGAGCTTTCAGCTCAGGTGAGCTAATAAAAAGTAAATAATTTAATTCTGGTTGTAACCCACTTTCTGATTGGCTAAAGAATTATTTTATATTGTATAAAGAATGTTGCCTACGTCATAGTAAGACTAACGTCAAAAATGTATTAATCCGCCTGACGT
The DNA here is from genome assembly GCF_025612915.1 of Magallana angulata. Classification (NCBI taxonomy): domain Eukaryota; kingdom Metazoa; phylum Mollusca; class Bivalvia; order Ostreida; family Ostreidae; genus Magallana; species Magallana angulata. The sequence continues at coordinate 11,266,396 of NC_069111.1, forward strand.
TTCGTTTGAATTTTGTACAATTTGATGTCATTTTAAAGGTCAAATGACTGTTTTTATCTACAATTAATAGCAAAAAATTAAATAGACTAAAGTTTACGCTTTTTTATAAACCGCTTCGCAGTTTATAAAGTGTAAACTGCCCCAAACCATTTTATATCGTATAAAACTAAAAAACATTGCATTCATTCCTTAAATAAAACAATGAACATCAAGCTCTTATAATAATATTACAAGTTTCAGTACGAAACATGACATCATAATGCTCTAAAATGACGTCATAATGCTTAAAGGGGTAATATTTTCTACAGACTATGTATGGAATATACAGTAAAACACGGTTATAGCGAACACGCTTAAAATGAATTGACGCTTACAGCGAAGTAAATTTCATTCCCCAATTTTTAATTAGTTTAACTAATTAAAAATTGAAAAAAATATGAAAAATCTCCATATTAAAAAAAACGGTTTTCATTTTTTGCTAATAAAATTTTATCAGTGGAGGGTATTTCAATAAGGATGGAGGCAATTCCAAACAAACAATTATTATGGCCTTATTGTCATATATAATATTACTGCTTACATCATCTTAATGTACATATTTGTCTACCACAGACAATAAATGTTATCAGCATTACAAGCCAGGAAATATGACAATATAAATACCATACTAAATAATGTTTTCTCAAATACAGACTGGCACTAGGTTTTATTTAACCCTACCCCTCTATTTTAGGTATGCATGCCTAGTGTGTGCCAACAGACCTGTGTTTGATACAGTCATTGTATTGTCACAACACAGACAAGGAAAGAAACATCAGGCTTGTATGATTTTTTTATTTCTTGATTTTACTAGAAAGTGTGTCACATTTAAAGACTTACAAATTCATGATGTAATCTAGAGCCTTACCAGATCTTATTTTCATCTAGACTTTGTGCAATTCCAAGAGAAGAAAGATGAGCTAGATATGCTGATAAAGCAAAGAAAACAAGACCAGTATTTGAAGGATGGAACTACTGATATAAAGCAGGTACAGAACTATTACACAGATCAGTTGGTGAGAAATGATTACCGGTACTAAATATTTTCACCATGAAAAAAATATGCACATTTTTATTGACATTTTAGGCCACAACATCACATAAAGGCCTGGGATGCGGACACAGGTATGACCCAAGGGTAAAGAAAAAGTTCCAGTCTCAGAAAACACGTGTAAGCCTGTCTGGTCCATCTGATGGTGAGACACCATGTCAGAGCGAGGCTCATACTGCTACTGATATTGCATCACTTCCTGGAAACTCCCGTGTCATAATACCATCACCAAAGGTTGCTGGAATTTTGAAAAAGGAATTCCCAATAAATGAGTCCAAAATTGAAAAATCTAAAGTTCTATCCTGTTCCTCTGGTGAATTCAATACCAATGAAAAATTCAGGCAACACATTATGGGCCAGAAGGGCCCTTTTCTTCATGATAAACAATTGAAAAATATTTTCTCAGGTCCAACATCAAATAGTTTTACTCCTATGCCATACAAGAGAAAAGCAGCATATGGGGATGATATTCAGTGTAAATCTAAACAAACAAAGGAGAGTTGTCATAATGCAATAGACAATAATTCTAAACCTGGTTGTGCCTCTAAAACCTATGAACAAAATCACCATGTGAATGAAATTGATCTTACCTCAGTGTTCAAGTCGAAAATAAAAAAGCCAACCACCCAAAAAAGCCAGGAGGACAAGAAAAGAATTCAAGAAAAACAAGAACTGGCTGACAAATACCTATACTACAGGGGGTAAGTACTAGTTTGTTGTTCAAGAAATAAGGCTGGAAGTTATGGTGAATAGATATTATAGACAATGCTTTCATTGTGAGAGAATTTGCACTGAACTGAATTTTCTATTTAAATATAACTAAATTCTTCTTTTTTCTTTGACAGTGGGGGATGGAAGAAAAACTGGAAGGGAGAGTGGATCAAGGATGAAGATGTGGAGTTTGACTCTGATGAAGAACCACCAGATCTTCCATAGACTCACATTTTGTATAGATGTTTTACTGGATCAAACCCAAAATAAAATGTTTTACAAAATTATAGCCTTTATTTTTAGTAGATCTGACATTGTATTTATAGGTCTATGGAGTTCATATATAATCAACATTTAAGGGCACTGGTAAAGCAGTTATTCAGAGAAACTAATGCAGCAGGCAAGTTGAGTAATGAGTAACCCACCTGAGTTGAGCTTTAAAGGAGACATAGAGAATGTGGCATATTAATCACTAACATAAAAAAGACATCCACTGGTGAACAAAATCTACAGAAATCAAAAATACTACTGGATACGATGCAAATATTTCAATGGCAACTTTGCTTTCTAGATATAGAAAGAGTTAAACTAATATGAACAGATTTTAAGGGAAGTAACTCTACCACATATTACAATGCACGTATATAAGGCTGACTGTGCCATCTATCTTTATTTGCATTTTCAGCAATTTAGACATTTTAATGCCATATGCAGTGATATAAATATAATTATACATATATTAATTTATAAACTAAATGAAATATATGGAATTTTGGAAATTGTATGGCAAATCTATATCATACAAAATGAAACAAGAACTGAAGTCAAAATATTTAAAGTAAAGGTTGGTTTATGGTTTAAAAGTCCCTAATAAGTATGCAGTATAAGTATAGGGAGCATAGCATTTTCACATGACTGTTGAATCTTTGGAAATAATAGCTTTTCCAAGGAAGATTAAGCAGCCATCCATGTAACTTAAAATTTTCCACCAGTATACATGCATTCCTTTGCTCTTGCATATTTTTTTCCTCATTATTTTGTGACTGTCCTGAAAAGCATATAAATAGACTTCAGATAAAACAACATATGCCTGTACTAACCACCAAAAAGTCAAAGACAAGGACTTTGATGAATGTTTTGAGATTTTTATTCACTAACAATCTTAATAACATTTTAAGTGCTGAGATGAACCATTTCATTGTGATGATAACTTCAAGCTAAAAAACAGACAACAAAAGAAATCAAAATTAAGGATATAGTTGATCTGTTTAAAACATTGTTGTCTACATGTATTCAGCTCTGAGAACATACATGCATATAACAAGAGCAAGTGTTTGTGGGAAAGTTTCAGATTTTGGTACCCGGTAGGTTTACAGTCACAACCATACGTGTATAGTCAAACACTTGGCCACTCAACAAAGTAATTCTGTTAGGGTGGACAAAACATGACAGAGAGCTCTTTATGTGACATTACATCCCTAAGGAATGAGGCTGTGCTTTTTAAAGAGTTCATCAGGAGGACTGGGCGTGTCCAGGCTGGGTTTCTTCAGACAGAAGTGGTACTCCTCCTGTGAGGCCCTCTGAGGGGACCTTCTCTTCTGACTAGTGCTCTCTCCACACTGCATACTAATGATGTCGGGGTCTACTGTCAGGTTGTCAATGATGTCTCGGTGTGGTAATCTGTTTGAATAGGACGCAGAGTAATTTTCCTGCCTTGAAGAACCAAGAGAATGAGGTGCTTCTGTGTTGTCTAGAATTTCTAGGATATCCAAGGATTTTATCTGAAAAGACCAACAACCTTAAGTTTATGTAAACATGTAAATGTGCAATGGATACTAGTAACAGCAGTGTTTTTAAATGTTGAACACAAATAGTACATCCCATATATGTTCGCTTTTATTTTACAGTCAGTTTTGAACTATAGGAAATTTTAACAATAAAATTGTGCTCATGATTTAATATTCTTGCGATTTAATACAAAAAAAAAGCGGAATCATAGAATTAAGTACTTTTGTAAAATAAGGAATTTACAGTATTTAAATCTGAAATGTGAAGGGAAAAAATCTTACTTTACTAGACATTCCACTTGTGTGGTTTCCATTGTAATAGTCTTGATCATGGAACTGAGGCATAAACCCAGAGAACTGTGCTGGTCCAGAGTAAGTTGGTATCTTAAAGAATATTTATTATTTTAAAATACAAACTGCACATGAAGAAGTATGTTTAAAAAGCAATATGAGCTGTATTTTTAGAATTTATTTTGCTGTAAAAACCTGCTGGTATGCTAAGTCTACACGTAACTTTAACTTTTATGATAAATAAGGTTGGAGAAAATCATTAATTTTTGTCAGAGGAAAAATATCTCTTCTAAGGAACATATAGCAAATCAATTTTTGTACAGGATGACAATAATTCAATTTCGCTCCAATTAAGGCTCCTTAACCACCCTTTTCACAAAAATTCCGTGAAAATTTTCCTAAAACCATGATATTTTTGTCATTTTAGTAGAAAGAAACATTTTCATTAAAAAAAAAATTCATCATGAAAATTGCAGCTCATATTGCTTTAACTGTTGAACAACAGCAATATAAGTTTCAGCACAAAGAAGCAAGCCTCAAACTATATGTCTCATCAATTACCATTTCAGTTTTGCAGTTTTTTGTGTCCCTCAGGATCTGACTGCCTTGGTATCCCGAGGACACTGAAGAACCCTGTGATGAAAACCTTGCCTCTGGCATCTCAGGGAATAAGTTTCCCCAGGAATTCTCCACCTTGTCTCTCCTCCTATTGTTCCCGTCCCTGTCTCTACAATTGTTTCCCTCCTCACTCCTCCAAAAATTCCCCTCCTTGCCTCTTTTCCAATCTTTACCTTCCTCTCTCCAACTGATCCTCTCCTCTCTCCTCCAATATCTCCCCTCGATATTTTCCTTATCCCCCCGCCAGCCTTGGTTTAGCAGCTTCTTTGCTTGTTCATCATGTTTCTTAAGGATGTCTAGACCATCAGCATTATACAGGTCCTCTAGTGAGATCTCCTCACGTGTTATGGTCGATTGCTCTGTGTGACGCTTAGCCTGAGCAATCACCTGGTCATGGCACTGCAGCAGAGTCTGTGCATCGCTTTGAATATCTGTCAGATCATGGAAACAGGGTTGAAACTGCCTCTTTCCCAGTTGAAAAGGACTACTGCTAAACACCATGGACTCATTGGTGCTAGGCTCCTTCTGTAATGTAGCTTTCTGATGGTTTACTTCCTCCCTAGGGTTGGAATTGCCAGCATTTGATAATGTTAAATGCTTTGGAACAGGCTTTTTTTCCGTACTTTTATCTGTAATATAAATTTGTAGTAGCTTTGGTGAGTTCTTTGCCATGCTCAAAAAAGTTCTTTGATATATAGCCTTAAAAATTAGTAGTCATTTTTATATCAAAAGCAAACAAAAAGAAAGAAAACTTTAAAATATCATATACATGTACTGTACCTTTTCTAGGGGTGGGATATCCGGTCAATAGAGATCTTTTCACAGATGAGCATGTCCTTAGTAAAGGAGTTGGGGTGTAGGACCTTGGTGCACTATTAACATAGTAAAAATCAGTGTTGTAGTTTTACTGAATAATAATTAGTTACACAGAGATATGAATGACAACTCACAAGTATAGTTGATCTCATTTCCAAAACAATGTGTAGTAAACTTACTTTATTCTCATTATTCTCCTCAACTCATCTGTAGTTTCTTGGACAAAATCTACTGTCAATTCATTAAAACAAGTAGCACAGTGATCGAGCTGTAATACACCTGACACTAATAGAATTGTTTGGAATGAAGAAAAGCTACTTCATGTTTTGAAATTTACATTTATTGTGAAATTGTGAAGAATCTTATTCAAAATCCTAAATCCAAAATAATACCTCTGTCAGGAAATATAATCTCTGGCTTTATTCGAGACAAAACTTTATCCACAGTTTCTTCCAATGAAGGCAGCTGTTAAACAAGATATTTTTCATTCAAGTATCATGTAAGCATCATTTTATATTTGTGATTCATAAGCCATTGTTGAGAAATATTTCAGGATAATAATCATTTTTTAGGAAGAAATCTTTATCTATTTCCTTTAACCAATAAAATTAAACAAAATTACAAAACATGAAATCGAAGTTGGAGAAATAAGAATTGGCTTACATGCTCTTCTTTCCCTCCTGAACTACAGCTGCTGACAAGGCTCCTAATGCTGAAGAAATACACTTAATGATTACACTTCTTTCTTATAAATGAACTTAACCCCAACCAAATTTCTCATTAGTTAAACGATTCGGAAAGTGTTTAATAAATCGCTGCTAATTTTTAGGACTGAAATTTAGAATTACATGTATCTGATCTTCATTACCTATATATATATACAGTCAAACCTTGTAATCTCAAACTCAAGAGGACTAGCTGACTCAAAAAAAATATCTTAAGATATCTAAGAGTTAGCAATTGGTATCTTTTGATTACTTCAAATTATCAATATGATTCACAATCATATCAGAGTTTGAGATATGGAAGTTCAAATGTATGTGTATAAAGATTTCTAAAAAATACCATCATCTAACTTATCAAATAGTCTATATTGTAAATATAAAGCATGAGTACAGCATCAAGTGCTGGTATCTATATGACAGAGATTGGTGGTACCTTTGTGGAGCAGACACCCTTTGTATAGAGGCCGGGGTGATGGAGTGTAAAGTACTAGGGGCACTCCTGTATCCTGTCTCTGGTCCACTCACATCTGCAGATCTCACTCTGACCACCTCATTTTCCTTTGACCTACCATTGCTAAAAAGAATTCGGTCATATAGTAAATAAAAATTTTGTTTGCTGTATATATCACTCTAAACTCTGTCAACATGAGTCCTTTGAATATAAGTCACGTGTATAGAAGTAATATCACTCTGCAGAAACCACCTTAACAGATGAGAGCTGAGTCTGTCTGCTTCATTGGATCGTGTGGCTGTTGGACTTTTATTTAGAAATTCTTGTAGATCTTCCTCTGCTGTTCTCTGCCTTCCATTCAATGTATAAGCTGCTGTAAAAACAACACAATTTATAAATCAATTTATCCGAACATTTCAAAAAATAATTTGGAAAATGCATGATCACCCATTTTGGAACATCGTGATTTCTGTTCTTTCTGCTTGTATTATTATTAAACAATACGATTAATGCATGCTTAGTAAATAACAATAGATTAATATTAAAATCATGATCTCCCTTATTTTGGAGATTTTAGTAACTTATGATATCTATAAACTTAAAAGTAAATACCTCTCAATATTGTTTCTGATTTTTTTCCTTGATTAAATAGTCCAAGTCGTTTCTTGAAAAGAAAGAAGGCAATCGATTACAACTGAATTTCAACCATACAAACTGTAAATTCCTAATTAAATGCAAGGAACTGATAATATATTTCAAGAAGCAGTAATATTACAAGAAGCACACTGTCACAGATAATAAAACCTTGGTTTTTTAGGACAGTTGTAAAGTATATGGATTTACAACAAAATTAAGTTTGACACTTGCATTTCTATATTCTTGCTACATGATAGAAACTACTGGAATTGTAAAAAAAAAAAAAAAAGGAAATCTACAGTATATACCCTTAGTGAAATTCCACACCTAAAAGCACTAGTTAGATTTATTAAATGAATAAGTAAGTTCATGGAATATTTAGAATACCAGTTCGTTAAAATTGGATATGCCAGCAATTATCAGGTTGAAAAGACATTTGCTTTATCATATAATATGCATGCAATCATGTTCTGTACTGCTGAACTAAATTTACATTTTATAGTTCAAAAAATGATCATCTTCACAACTTCCAAAAACAAATTCATGAAAATAAGATAAATGATACTGACTGTCATTCGATTACTAGCAATTCTGGAAATTGCATTTCTTGCATGCTGTTCTTTTTGTTGTTGTGCTGATCTAAGAGCCTGTATAAAGTTATATTCATTTCATTTATGTTTCAGTTTTAGAAAAATATAATGAAGAGATACAATATTATTATGTAAATGAACTCAATTATTTAAAAAATTGTCAAAAACTTACATATCTCAAATTTGAAGCTGAGTGGGCTTGTACTTGGCCAATTGTTTCCTCTGTCTGAAAAGATAATGCAAATTCACAAAGTGAGCAACTCAATAAGTCAGGGGTTTTCTTATAATAGCTCTGTATTTATTTGTTTATTTTTAATCACATGTTTCAGTAATGATGATCATGTTATTCAAAAGAAAGCACCTTATGAAGTTTTATCCTGGCTCCTTTGGTTTTGCTCATTTTACGTTTTCTGCTCCTTGTGTTTCGTTCAGCTGGACTCATGTTATCCTCCAAGTCTTTTCTATCAGCTGCAGAATACAATTCTCTTAAATGTTTCTGCCCAAATCCTGCACAGGCAGAATTTTTGTCAGGAGAAGCTGTATGTGTCTTTTTCCTGTCAGTTTCACTATGTGTTCCTGCAACAAGAAAGGCACCATTCCCTCCTGGAGATTTTGAGCGTGTCCTGAAAACTTAAACCATGCACATATTGTAAATATTAAATTTTAGAATTCAAGTAGGTCATCTTAAAATTTCAAAATTATTATTTTGCAATTGTCCAATACATGTACATATGCACCATAACTCAATCTGTTGTGTATAATGTAAATACCTTCTAAAACAGATTCTTTTATTTTCTGTTTTTCTTTTGCTGCAGTTTGTCTTATATATTCTTCAATGTTTCTGTGTTTTCCCATTAGACTGAAATGAAGCATTTTTTCATAACCATTAATGTTACAAACAATCAATGAAAATTAAAGCATATCAACAAATATCATTCCCCTTTCATGCTGGTTAACATATGAAAGTCCAATGATTCAAGAAATGACAAACTATAAGCTAGATTTAACCTTAGAATAGTTGGTGATGGAGAAGTTTATACATTTTATACCACTAGGCAGTACCAGTACAATACCAGTAGTTAGGCCTATACATTGAAGCCAATACCAGCAAATGAAACCTATCTGAAAGTGTTATGTTCATTTTTTTCAATATGCATAGTACCAATATAAGACTTATAAAGAAATGAACCAACTTTTCATATGAAAAGTGTATTAAATTTAACATCCTGTTGATATAACTAGATCCAGACGAGTTACAAATAAGGTATTTCGACAAAGGGGAATAACTTAGTAAGAAATGTTATTGTTAATGTTATGTAGAATTATAGATGCTGAATAAAAGTTCAAGGCAACATAAATAAATAATGCATACGACTGTCCTCACATACATTCTTGCCTTGGGCCGTGTTGTATCATCGTATACCCTTCTCGATGATTGTCGTGATTTTGACACTTGAAATCGCCGCCATTGAAGACTGCAACTGTTTCCGAAACTAATGACCATTTTTAGTGGTTCTGAATTTCAATCAATAGAACAAACGTAAAAACATACACTTATTATCAAATTTCAATCAAAAGAAACATAATTCTACTTTCTCCCTAGCAACTTCGAAAAAATACGAAACTGTAGGCATAGCTTTGTTTCATTAACATCGTCACTGGTAACCAGCGTAAATCTTGTCGAGAAGTTTGTGTTTGTTGTTAGTGTTGGATATATAGCTATTAAGAACAAAATGGCTCAAACAGTAATATCCGCGAATTACCCACCTCATATCGATCCAACAAGGACGCCTTTGGCCTATGGAGATCGGGCTCTTCCACGTTTGGTAAGATTTTCAACAAAGTCTCCTTATATGATGATAGAGGAAACGCGGGAGGCAACGTAGCGCACCTGCAAAGTTGTATTTTTCAGTTAATCTTTTCGTCTTAATAATATTATAGATGACATCAATAAAGCATACACTAATTAACATAATGCAATAAGCAAAATAGAGCATTGTGACAATTATATTTATACATAATTGCACTGTATTGATCAACTTTAATGATAATTAAACCATATTTTTATTAAAATTAGAACAGGGAATTGAAAGATTCAACACTATTAGTTCGTCAAAGAGCTGTTATGTCATTATGTGACCATCTGCATGATCCTGAACACATAGCAGAGGCATTAAGAGTGGGTAAGTGAGCATAGAATTATTATATACGTGTTATCAATTCGATATAAATGATTCAGTGTGAAAATGTGGCTATAAAGTCAAATCATTTTTTTTTAATGTCAATTCAAGTTATTTTCATAAACAATATAAAGTCTACTTTTTCCTAAAGAGAGAATGTAATGATTGCCAATGCATTTGCAATTCTCTTTGCTTATAGAGAAGTGGATACTGGACAGGTTGCGTTCATCCTCTGTGCCTGTCCAGTGTGTCCTCTTTAAAGAGTTTAATAAATAAGTAAAGTATATAGTGATCTGCATGAATATATGCATATCATGTTTTATGATAGTTAAATAGATTTCAAATTAACTTTCATAATGGAAACAAGTTCTATAAATTGTATTGCATGTGTTATGATTAAGGCATCACATAATTATATAAATGAAAATAAAGATACCTTGATTTTGATTTAAAGGAATAGCAGAGAGTCTGAAGTCTTTACTCACTGATGGAGATCTGACTGTTAGACAAAAAGCTACAGAGTGCTTGTTTGTCATTGGAGGTAATAAATATTATAAACATTATTGCAAGTTATACATTGTCTTTTAATATGTTTAATACGGAACTATGTTTTCTGTTCAGTAGTTTACATCTATTTCATATTTTTAATTCTAACAGGTCATGCAATTGGGAGAGATGCCTTTTTAGACAATGGCATCATTCCACCAGTGGCAAAATTGTTTGATGACAAAGAAGACATTGCTAGGAAGAATTCCCACCAAGCAATAGAAATGATTTCTGAAACACCCCCTGGAGCTGAGGGCATTGTGAATGCAAATTTAGTCCCTATTCTTGTTCAAAAATTATCAACAGAAAAAGATGAAATCAAGGTAGAACGCTCCTATTTACCATATAAGCACTTATTTACTTAGGAATATGAGCATCGTGTACAACATAGTAGAATGTCTGAATGACTAAGGAATCCATTGATAAACTAAGTACTCATTATTTGGATACACACAAAAGGCATCGGCTAACAATAAAAAAAACATGTTACATAAAAATGTCACCATTCTGAATAGATATTTATGATTGTGATATGATTTCTCTTTCATCTAGATACTGATCTTGGACACCCTTCACTATTGCATGAGAGTGAACACTCAGCAGGCATTGGCAGCTGGAGCTATGGAGACCTTTACTAAGCTCCTGGACCATGCCTCTGATGTGATCCGAGCGAAAGCTGCCAGGGACATTATGGATCTCAGGTATCCTGTTGACATATATGATCAACACAGACTAATTTTGTTAATGACAAATATAAACTATAAACAAGTTCTCATTTGTTGTAAAAGATAATTTTACAAAATATTTCATTTTCACATGTTCAAATGAACAGAAAAGTTTTGGAAAAAAAGTGGTATCAATATGCAATATACCCCGGTACTAGTACATATACCTGTGTGATAAGTCATCTTTATTAATGCATATATTTTCTACTTCAGTGTCCCATTAGATGGTAAGAACAAAGCTGTGGATGTGAAGTCTGTACCACCTTTGGTCCGACTTCTCAAGGACAAGGAGCCCGATGTGCGCGCCAATGCAGCAGGTGCCCTTATGATGTAAGTTTTCACAATTTGCATTATGTCATAAAATCTTGTTGGGTTTTTCTCTTGAGCTTGAATTGTAACAAATAGTCTCTACAATATCTAAATTTAAATTGCTATCATTTCTTTTCTTAGAAATTGACCATTAATATGATTTTTTTTTTTGCATTATTTCTAATTCTACCAACAGGATAACAATAACCACAAAAGGCAAATACACAGCAATAAATGAAGGCAAAGCCATTCAGCCTCTAGTAGACTTAGTGGATGATCCCGTCAGTGAAGTCAGACTTAATGCCATCAAGGTAAAACTTAATCAGTGTTCTTATGGCAGAGAAAATGCAAATAAAATGTAATTCATAAACTGGAAACCAATTTAATAAGACTGCAAGAAAAAACAGCAAGGTTTTGAAGATGGTGGCATTTATTTCTTGCTGTAATCCAGTCTCCATTAATACAGCATGTATTTGCTCAAGTGATAAAGCATTCCAGACCATTTCGTTATTACTGACAAATCATAATCATAAAATTGCTGCCAATATAAGTTTGAATGCAATATACACTTCAGCTTTAATTTGATGATTTTGGCTCATAAAAACAGTGTTATCCACCGCAAATTTTGAATTTTTAAGCATTAATATTTTAGGCTCTTACCTGTCTGTCTGAGGCACCTGAGGGAAGAACAGTGTTACTGAAGCATGTTGAAAAGGTAAATATACAATTCTTATTACCATTGCTACGATCAAATACATTACCCAGGTATATATACATGTAATCACCAGAAATTGATAATGCACAGTACACAAATAAAACAATAATTAGAGAAGTTGAGGTATATATATCTTTCATGAATAGGACAAAATGTCTCCAGACAATTTTCTGGATTACCTTTTATGATTTACCTTTTATTAATTATACAGTGGAGCCTCACTTATCCGGACACTTTTGTCCCCAGGCCAAATCGTCCGGATAGGTGAAGCGTCCGGATATCTGAATTGTGATAAGCTAGCGGTGATCGCAACTCTCGCTCTTTTGGCCGGTGGTGTTGACATATTTGAAGCTGCTCAACATTTGATGATTGAAAATGGATGAAAATCTGTATATATTCCCTTATTGATAATTGTCCAAGCTATTTTTTCATTGACATAACTTACCCAAGCTAATTTTACGTATCCATCTTTCTATAGAGTTAATTGCACCCAAGCGATATTTACAAGTAGCGTGAACACTCATCCACGCCATGTTTGGCATAAATTATTATTACACTGTTAATTGAACACACGCTATAAAATTAATGTCGATACCCTGAACATCCAAAGCGGTCTTAATAACTATCGTAAACAGAACTCAGATTGTCAAATATTTCATTTCAATTACGTTTTAAAATGAATAGGCGTACGAACGATCAAATCACACTACGATTAATAGAATTTTAATTCAATCAATAGATGACTTTTTAAAACACAAATTAAACAATTTTCATGACATTTTAATCAAACAAAAACAGTTCATAAGTTAAATGGCGACAATTAAACATGTCGCATCCATGGTTATCGTAATATCCTCGGGCGAGTACATAGCGTGACACAGGTGACCCCGATTACCGGACGAAGCCATTGTTTAAAACCAACAACCAGTGTCAGATGTTTTTACACCAATTTGCACTCGCGCATAAAAAACTTCGGTGTGTTCCCGTTTTGCACACATTTAATAATTGGGTATAGAACAATAGGTGTGATTTGTGTTTTGATAGCAATTATAGTCTGCTTTCGGTCAAAGATTTTACCTGGATATCTATCCGTCTTTTATCAGTGCCTTAACGATAAAACAAGAAGAATACTGATATTTTGTTGTGTTTTAGGTCTACTAACTAATAACTATCACCATTTTTTTTTGGATAAAATAAAGATAATGATATATTTAAAAAGTCTGATTAAAAATAATGATTAGATTAGATGAATTGACTTTTACATTTTTGTCCATTTACCTTAAATATAAAACCAAATAATTTAGGAAAAATTGCTGGTCCAATCAATGGATAATGGGAAAACTACATAAACAGTCATATGTGGTACTCCGTGTCTCTATTTACAATTGAGTTGCAAATTACGTAAAATGCATGTTTATAACTGATTGTTTGGTATCAACAGAAAGAATGTTATGAAAGAAAACAGATCTTTATCACAAAATATTTCAATGTTTCAAGTAGCGAACTTGACATCACCGCTTTAGTATATGGCGGGTCACTTTCTAGTTTTTCAAATCAGAGGTTAAATACATAAAAAATCTGACAAAAAAATTTAATATTGATGCGATATACCTCAAACTGAAAAAGGTTGAAAATGCATGAATTAGGTCTACATTTGATAGGTTTTGTGAAATAATCTTTACAGTTTTTGAAGCATGCATATAAAATTGCATATTTATCATCATACATTTTGTCCATTTTCTTCGATTATTTAAGAGATAACACAACATAAATGAAAAATATTTAGCAGCGTTTTCAGTAGACACATTTATTCCATTAATGTCAGCAAACGCAATAATCAAATATTAACATATGATATTTTCTCTTCAAACTTCTAGCATGTACATGTACTTCCTATAGGCAGTAAGTTAAACAAAGGCGCTACATATTCAACATTTTCGCAATAATCTTTCTTGTTTAAAAAAATCATGATATTGTTCATGACTAAATTGATGTTTGAAATCAAATTCATGAATATGGATGTCAATTATTATGTAAATGTGCTTTTATGCAAGTTATATTGTAACATGAAATACATGTTTTCAATTGCGAGTAGATATGTTTTTTATTTTATTGTCAATGCCCTCGCAGGAATTGTGATATAGACTATAGCAATTAAGCAATTATCTCACCTGGTCAAATTCCCGTTTCGCACACATTTTTTCGATACCTTATTTTCAAATGTGTGCAAAACGGGAACTGTGCCCCCGAACACTTAAATGTGACCGTCCGGTTAAATGAGGTAAAATTTAAAGGAAAACAATATTATGTGGTAAAATTTGACCGTCCGGATCCGGAACGCGGAATTCCGGATAAACGAGACAAATTATTGTGTAAAAAATCCGTTCCCAATAAAAATCGACCGGAAAGTGAAGCGTCCAGATATCTGGCGTCCGGATATCTGAGGCTCCACTGTATATTATACTGTACATTCATTAAGATAATTTTGTATTTGTATTTGCTTATATGGTAAATGTTTTATACTTTTGTATTTACTATAGGCATTAGGAGTACCATGTCCTTCTTTAGCACAAAAAGTAAAAAAAGAATTCACTTTTAGTTTAACTATACCAGTCTCCAAATGTACAATATTTATAGAAAATTATACAAATTTATGTGAATTTTTACAGATTCGAGCTCATGAAACGGATTCCATCCCAGCTGTTGTAAAAGCTGCTGCCATAGCAGTTAAAGTGATAACCTGGAAGCCTTGAACTCTGACTGTATGAACCAAGTGTGAATGTGTCTGAGGAAGTGGAGTAAATGTTCATCCAAAAACTGTGATATGTAAATAGACATCTCATCTTATGTGTGTAATCATGAATGAATACAGCTCTTAAATTTATCTATCAATCCTTAATGATGAAGTAAAGAAATGAAATATTGGAAACTGCTTTCAGAAAGAAATTGTGTATTTTTACCTATTGGTTCATTATTTTCATTTCTTTATACTGATTTTAATACCTTATTGTATAGTATGTGCATGTACCTCTGAACCATGTGATGTTTATAAATACACAATTATTTATATATGACTTGTTTCTTTTTGTCAGTTTTTCATTTAATTTCCTTTATTGTACAATAAATGTAAATACAGTATTGTATCATATAACACAATAGTGTATCATATCATTCAGTACTATATAATCGAAATTATGTTACATTTAACAAGAAACAGATCTATCAAGCAAGTTTGAGTGACGTAGGAGGTTTTTTTAAGGACAGCTTTTTTCCCCCCAACAGTCATACTACTTCAAAAATTTACACCTGCTCCAGCATCAGGATTATCATGATCAAGCTCTGTACCTGAAGCTATCTATATATTTACACATCCAGTAATATTAGTGTTTAATGCTGCCTAGGTATGAGGAGAATTTACTTCATTTTATCACTAGCTCGAAGAGCTTAACGCAATTTGAGTTGTTCCAAAATCAAACACTTAAGCATCTAGATAATTAAGATCAATCTCTATATCTCAAGCTACCACTATGATTCATTTATATAAATAAATCAACCAGACAAGTTTATAACAGTACTTTTATCTATATCATAAACATGTGACCTGTTCCAAAAAGACTAAACCTCCTCCAGCATCCAAAACTTATGGCTCAGATTCAGCATCCATGTCTGTGGACTGCATCAGAGTCACAAGATGCATTATCTATTCAAATTTGATTAAGATCAAACCAATAATAACTAAGATTTGTCCATCCAAGGGCACCTGCTCTTATAACTTAACCAGCTCAAAAACCTTAACCTCATCCAGCATCTTAAACCTATGGCTCAGATTCAGCATTCCATCCTTTGATGTACATATTAAGATGCCATAGGACACACCATCTGTGCAAGTTTGATGAAGACAGGACAAGTTATTTCTAAGATATAATCATCAGAGGGCACCTGCTCCAAAAACTTTAACCAGTTCCAAAAACCTTATTCTCATTCAACATTAGAAACCTATGGGTCAGATTCAGTATTCAAGCCTCTCAAGTGAATAAGTATCATAAAACGCACAATCCATGCAAGTTTGGTGAAGATAGGACAAGCATTTGTAAGCAAGATACAAGACCTGGACCAAAAATTTTAACCAGGTCTGGACGCAGATGCCGTGGGTATAGCATATATATAAGCTTCCCCTGAATCCATTTTGGTGAGCTAAAGCTCACCCAGAGAATGCACTTTAGATTATTTCAAGTCTTTTAACTGTGATGTTCAATCATGTTTTCTGATTGTAAAAAAACTTGGGGTATGTACCCTCTGATAATCTCTCCTCCTCTCTCTCCTTTCCCTCTCTCTCTCTCTCTCTCTCTCTCTCTCTCAATCTTTATATATAATGAAAACAAATACAGATATTTTAGTCTTTATTTTCTTGTAACTTAAGCTAATTTAAAGATAGTAAAAACCTTACAAAGAAAAATGGTTTAAATGAAATACCGGGGTAAAATGAGCCCTCATAAAAAATCACATACTGTTATTCAACCTAATATCTAAACCCATGTGCAATGTACATGAATAATTAACTATCACTTGGATAGTTTATTTGGAACACAGATGAAAGTCAATTGATTGTAAAATGTCCACAGCCTTTGAAACCATGTTTAGCTGCCTTTTACATGATCTCTTCACACAAATTCACATCATTCATTTCAAATCAATTTTAACCTGATTTTACAGTTCATTAAATAAAACCACAACATACCACATTCTGAAGGGCCACATAAAAATCAAAACCTTAACAAATACTTCACTCCATTCCCCTTACCCCTAATATCGATAAGTCATGAAATAATTCTACATATTAAGTACCGGGTATTTAATGTGAAATGGGAGGTTCCATTTCCCTTTAAGAGACAAATTCCATACGGTCAATTTCTTATAGGTACACCTTGTATTTGTAATACAAAGACATCTACCAGTACATGCAACTGAACAAAACAAAAACAAAAGAAAAATGATCTTTCACAAAAACATCAGACTCCCAGACATTAAATAAAACGTATTCATGTAAGAACTTACAAATGTCCATCTTTTGTGTACAATTATAAAATGATTCATTCACAGAGAGTTATAACTTTTCAAGTAGTACATGATGTATGAATACCAATACACAACTATATGATAGTGTAAATAAATAAAACAGCATCATCTGAAACCCACAGCTAGTATTGCACATTTACTGGCTGCAGGACAACTCTGCCCTACATGGTCAATAAGCACAAGATCAAAAAAGTGTATGCAATGTTAGCCTTGGGTTTAGGACAATGATAAAAATAGGTTCTAAAGGACAGTAACAAAGGAAAATGTATCTAAAACAACAATGGATTCAACAAATAAATGGTGCAAGGTAACAGATCTACTGGTAAACTTTATATTACAGGTATATATACAAACACAATTACACTACTTCGAGAATGAACTGGATTAGAAAACAAATATTTCTACCTCAGAAATAATACTTCAATTTTTTTGAAAGACTGATAAGGAGATTCCAGCAGTAAATCTAAATAATGTATTAATAAAACCCTGTAGGAGTTTATGCAATCATTAAAAATTTTCATGTTAGTAGTTGATGAAATTAATTGATGGCCAAGAAATGCATGAAGTCCTCCTTGTTTTCTATTGGGGTTCGTGTGGGCCTGCCCAGATTTTTACGACTGCCCATTAGTGTTTTGATTTCTAGAAGAACTGGTCCTTCCATTCCCCGCATGTCTAGCACACACTGGGCAACCTCCTCTGGAGTAACAGCTACCATTGTCTGCAAACAAGAGTACCCTGTTTATTCTAAAGTACATAAGCATTCATTGTTGGATACCCATATCTTTCAGTCATTGCAGATGAATTGAAAGGCATTACTGTAGATTCTTAATCCAACGCGAGGAATTAATATCCGCATAAAATTGCGTGAAGCACCCCACCATGGATTTAAAAATCTCACTTATATTTTCTGAGAATTGAGAGCTATATGAGAATAGGATAAAAATTCTGCATTTGCGATTTAATATCCTCGCGTTTTAATACAAAACAGCGGGATCGCAGAATTAAGAACTTGTGTAAAATAAGGAATCTTCAGTATCATCCCTGGGAATCTAAGATGACTTCAAATTTTCACAAACAGAAGATAGAATACTTTTGATGTGACATACAGATCAGATGATCAGATTCAAAGTGGTGCTTGATGATGTATACTACATGTACGTATGTACATGTATTACGCTAAAATAATGCTTACCGTTTTGTATCCACAACCTTGAGCAATTTTAGAGAAAGAGAAATCTTCATGGTTTCCAGCATCTGTTGGCTGGCCTCCAACTGAATCATGGGCTCCGTTGTTGATGACTATATGTTTGAAATTGTCCAGACTGGACTGGCCCACAGTTGCCATGGCACCCATGTGCATAATAACTGAACCATCCCCGTCCAGACAAAAGATCTGTCTCTTGGGCTTCTGCATGGCCACCCCAAGGGCTATTGAGGATGTGTGTCCCATTGAGCCCACAGTTAAAAAGTCCTTCTCATGGCCCATGTCTTTGGAAACTCTGTATGAATAATAATATGGTATCAGAGGGAAGAACTGCACAAGGACTGTTTGCCAATTTTTATTTTCATGTGAGAAATTTGTGCAAGGTTCGTGAGCACCCTCGCTGCAAATATTTCTTGCCGCAATACAGTCTTCAAATGTCTCTGGTATACAGTTTTCCAGATAATCTACCGGGTACATCATAATCACAAAAACTAATTGCCAATAACTACTAGTATTTCATCTCCATTAAATTGTGAAAGAAAGTTGTTGCAAGTAAATATTGGATTACACAATGTATACATATGTGTGTGATTGTTGTATTTAATGCAAAATGTTTCAGACTTTTTCTCTCTGAAAACCACACAAATTAGTATTGAAAATTAGTATGAATCATGTTTGTTAGAAGTTGAAAGATTTTTCTGTGGATTTGCAATGCTGAATCACTGGATCATTGAATAACAGGCAGATTTTCAACATTTATTATCACGGTCATAGAGGATATAACATTGGAGAAATGGAATTGATGTTGTTCAGTTACCTGTACTCAAACAGCTCTCTAGACAACATCCCAGTAGCACTGACCACGACATCTTTCTGGCTCAAATTGTCAATCACAACTTTCATGGCATCTTCTCTTGTCATTACGAATCTGAATAAAATAAAAATATTGATCAAGAAAATTTTCTTTTTTTTCTTACATCAAAATGAACATTTCTTACAATTTTTATTTAAAGGACCCTTATTTCACTTCAATGCATTTTTATACTTTGTTTTGATGTATTTCGTAGTGACCTGCACTTCACTGTTTAAGAACATTTTACTTGAGTGAAATGTGGACTAGATTAACTTAAAGTGAACAACTTTATGCAGTGTATGATTTTCCAATTGGTCCTGATGTGGCCACTGGAAATTCTTTTGGTTTTAATTTGCACATAATTTTTCAAGAACACGGCTAAAATAAATAAACATACTCCTCTGGTGCGGGACCCTTCTTTAATTTGTATGGAGCAAATGTCTGTCTTTTTACAAGGAAAGCATAGGGAGCATTTGACTTTTCCATATAATGTTTCGCAGTCAACAAAGCCTGAAATATAAGACAGATCCGATATAAAAAAAAACAAAAAACATTGTGGATTGTTGTCCCAATATCTACATGTAAAGATCCTTCATATATTTGACACTAAAACATTTCGTCCAAAATGAACATGAAAAAAATAATACCTGATCAGCACCTTCTTCATAGTCAGGAAGTGGCTGAAATGGAATTCCTAGGGCAGCTAAATATAAACAATGAACCAGTTTAATACCTAGTTGGAAAACTACCAGTAGTTTAAATAATTTACTCTTAAGTAAATTTTCAAGACTTGCATTGTTCTATTGATCAAAACTGCAGCAAAATACTTCAATTCCAAAAAAACTTGATTGTTTTATTTCAACCTCTCACCAAGCAGTCCAGGAGTTGCCTGCCCTTGAACAAGATGCTGTGGTTCATCGCGCTTGCCTGGTTCCCCTCTCCAACCGATCAGCAGTATCATTGGTACACTGTACACAGATGGCGAGGTCAACGACATTATAGGGTTGATAATGTTGCCTAAGCCAGAGTTCTAAAATACAAAATCAATCAATTCATAAAAATTTCAGCAATGTCTGATTTCATTAACAACCAGAAGAAATGTTCAGGTAGTCTTTCTTCATGAGCGATTGTTAAATAATCTAATTTTAATAATTAATAACTATAACTTAAACAAATTTGCTAAGGCCTAAGTTATAATGCTATGGTTTTCATATACCGTACATGACTGTACTTAATTGTAATTATGTACTTATTACTTGGCCTATCATCATGTTATGATACATGTATAGTCACAAATATATATCTACTTCAGAAATCACACATAGTAAATGTTATTTGAAAATACTTCTAGATTAAAAATTACTAATTTAAAACTCAAATTGCATGGACTGTTACAGTAGATGATTAATGTTTAAAATACCTGCAGGTACACCATTGGATGTTTACCAGTTGCTAGGTGATAACCTGTTGCTATGGCTACTGCATTACCCTCGCTTGCAGCAATAACATGTTTTTCTTTGGGTGCATTTTGTGTTACATATGCACAAAAATCTTAAATCAAATAATTGTCACCAATTAATAAGTACTGCTGACTGAAATAAATATAGGTATTAAAACAAGTCATAATTTTCATAGTTCATCTGGATTTCTCTGATCTTTCCCTTACAACAATAAAATCTTTTGAACAGAATATAAAATGACTATGAAAGAAAGTGGGCGCTTAAGATGTACATTCGGCAGGAATCTGGGCGCACAAGGAGAGTGAAAATTTCATCAATTAATTTTAAGCATTTTTTGAATTATAACCGTTATTTGGTTTCTGTTGGATGTGGAATGAGTGGAAAAATATTTGTCATGCAATAGGTTTTATCATAATATGGGTCTAAATATAGCAACACGATGCAATTTTTGCAAAATCCTACTTATTTACAACTGTTTTTAAATGATTTTGTTGTCTCTGGGTATTCTCTCCACAAATTTGAAACATGTAAAGATAACGCATTTCAACATTAAAAAAGTCGCTTTTGAAAAAAAAATGGAGAGATGACCCAGAGATGACTAATTATGTACTTTTTAAAATTATTTTTTGAAGGATAAATAACAAAGTCCATTGATATGACAGTGTTGTTCCAAACAGTACTTTACACCACATATTTACAAGTCTCGCATGGCTCAGTGGTTTCGTACTGGATTAGTGACTACAAACATGCAGTGTTTTGGGTTCAAATCCAACCGGTGGTCTTCTTTTTTTTAATTAAAATTTTTTGTTTTAAATGTTTGTTATTATAACATGATGTTGAATTATAATATACCGGTATATTTTAATTTGTCGTTATTGGTTTCTAGATCTGCTGTATGAACACTGTTTTCTTTTCTTATTACTAGTTTTTTAGGATATACATAATATAACTTCATTAAAATAGGTTTGAATTAACATTTCCAATATAACTAGTTATCGGTTTACCTCTCATTGTCATTTTTGAAAGCTTGTGAGTTTTTTAATAACCGGAATAGCCATGTACTTCGACTCTCAACATAATATATTATGACATAGCCTTTCGAGGTTATAGACATTTAAATCACAATTGATTCGTGTCGAGAATTCCTGCAAATTTACAATCTTGTGCGCTCACTTTCTTTGTTTTTTTAAAGACAAATTATTTCTTACAAAAAGGAATGGATTAATAAATTCGAAACAGATTGAATAATTACAATTGCTTCCAGATCATCAAAGTGCTTTTAATCAGTAACAGTGGTCACCATGGGAATACATTACCTTTCAGGAGTGAGTCTGGCACACCACAGAAAAAGTCAACGCCAATGTTGAGGCATGACTTGTAGAACTCGTCAGGCTGTAAGAAGTCTCTCACCAATTCTGTTAATTCTCCAGCATCTGCATTCCTTTTCTGTTGTTCTTCATATTGCTGAGGGGAAAAAATTCCATATAAAGCCAATTTTATACATACATATATCATAGTATCAAAAAGAAGTTTGAGACATTCAAATTCAATTAAGTATGAATAAGTTGGAATTTGTTCACAGTAAACCAAATACATGTATTATATGCATGGTATACATATCCATAAAATTTGCAAGCATCCAATTTTCTCCATGCAAATCTGTTTTATACTCTGTCCCAAATTCTGCTTCCACTACATTTTGCCTAATATTTTGATGATAAAAAATACCTAGTGCCCAAACTATGTTTATCCACTAGAATGAAATCAAAGTACTGAAGTACTAACGGGGGTTGATTTTATCAATTATTATTTATTTTAAAATCAACGATATGTTATTTTGCCTGGCAAGTAGTTTATAATCTGTATTTGAATTACGCACACTTTTATAATATGAATTCACGGACTTTTCCGACAAGAATTTCGAAAAAAACCTTTATGAAACATGTGGTGTTATATTTAAAAATAGAATTGATTCCATCAAACTATGTATCAGTAATCGAAATATTTCAAATATTGTATAGATCTATGCAATAATGAACTCTAGTCTTGTTCAACCAGATGCTCAGCTGTTTTCGTTAATCTCCGACAAGCAAGAGGTACTCTCTGCCAACACCAGGTCGCGTTATAGCTTGATGACGCGACCTCTAAATATAGACTGACTCTCTGCTTGTCAGGGATTTACGGAGACAGCCGATGGTTGAACGAGACTTTATATTGAACTCCGGCGTAGGAATACATACGACTGCAAATAATATCTAAAATGTTCGTACTATTTAAAATCTGACTATTTTTAAGGTATTCTTAAATAAGTTTCATTAACAAAAATGCTTCAGCATACATTACGTCAAATTTATCGATTATTTTCAAGCGGTGATGATTTGTGATTAGGTCCAAACACTGTTTCAGTTTCGGTTTGCCAGAGTAACTGCATAGGAGAGTTGATTAAAAATCAACTCCCAAAAAGTCCAGATTATATGTTTTGAAATGCCCCTCTACTGCTTCAGGTTTCAATGCATAACCAAAAATAGAAAGTCAAAGGGGATTTTGCATTGCAGATGATAACTTTGAAATTTGTGGGAGTAATTCCCAATGGAAAAAAGTTGTAAATTTTTCCCATTCTACATCTCCATAAGAAAATTGTTTTTGATCATGTTAATTTGGTAAATTAAGATAAATGAAATGTCAATGAAGTAATTTTGGATTTTCCCCCTTATATCGATTTCAATTGTACTTTTTTACCAGGTATGTGTTTTTTTGTTAAAATTCGTTAAAAGGTGAGGGAAGCAGTAACCTGGGACAGTCTATTAATAGTTTTTAGCTGTATCAAATAAATAAAATGACTTCATGCTCATCAAAATTGATCAGTTCTTAGAACTTCTTACACATGCCATTTTTAAATAAGAATTAAATAACACATATAATTCTTGGTTAACAGTATTTGATTAACCAGTTTCAATACATAAAGACAGAATTGCTAAATGTTAATTGAATCATGCTTCCTTTACCTTTATTATTTGTTGTTTTTTTTTATTAATTAAGCTCTTCATTTCATAACATTAATTTTAAAGCTTGCTTGCATTCACATGTAATAATGCAATCAAAAATTGAATTGGCTGTATTCAATTTAAAGTAAAATTTAGCTGATCCTTGAATATGCTGAATGATTTAGTCAAATCTTTCAATGCAATGCTGGGAATGCTGAAAGCTTGCATATTACTGGGTGTACTGTGTACATGCAATGCTTCAGGGGGGACCACAACTATGAGGCTCCATCTCATATACCACTAAGCATTTACCAGTAACAAAGATAGTTACATATTCCAGCCTAACTGACAAGGGAAAAGTACCATAGTACATGATAATTCATGTACTGTTCCCTTTTAAATCATTATGTATAACGGTACACGTAGTTCTGTAACGTGCAGCGGGTCACTGCCTGTGTTACCCCAAGGGCCTGTCCCCGAGTAGAATCAAATAACCCTGATTGCTGCCAATATTTACAAGTGCAGACTTCAATCACCGCACCTGCACATAAATAGGGACTCAAACGTTACGCAAGCAGGGATGACCACACACCTACGCAACTTAACAGGTATCAATGTAAACGCAAGCAGGGATGACTGCACACTTGCACCAACAACCAATTCATAATCACAGGACCTAGATTCAGACCTAATGTGACACCTGGCTGACCAAATTGTAAACCCTATTGAGCAGTCCAGCAAGCTATTGAAAACTCTACCGTTATTCTGTCATTTGCTCTAATAACATATTCAATATAAATCAATATATCAAAGGACAATAACTCTAATAAAAAATAAAGTAATAAGCTGCCTGTTTCAGTTCTTTATCATTCCATAAGATACTGTCATTATTATGGTACACTATTCAAATGTTTTATAAGCCAGAATAAAACCAATAGAATTTTTAGTCTAAGAGCATAATACTTCATATCTGTTCATGTACCGTAATACTCTGAATGAGCAGTAATGAGATTACCGGTAATTAATGCAAAGAGAAACTAGGATATAATCCTCTCTTTGGCCATAATCTTACATGGACCGTACATAATGTTTGCTTGAAAAATGCATGCGATACATAATTTATCCACCCATTCTTAGCAATTAATACATAATGTGTCAGGTAATTCTGGCATACTGCAAAAGTTCAGGGTGCATTGATGATAAAAAAAATTGGCTTTGGTTCACATTTTGCAAGTTATCTAACTTGCATTTCAAGTCTGCCAAAGTAAAAGACTTCAATTAAAATGTAATTGTACCTGTATTTTCCACTCATTATTATCTTAAAATTAACATAACCTAATGATAAACAGGAAATATTTTCTGAATAATTCCTCAAAGTATAGGTACTGTGTTTGACCAATATTGTTCTTCTCAAGGACAATTTTAAGCAATTGTATAAAGAGCATGAACTTAACTCTATTATAGTAAAATAATTTGGCAATAAATTAATGCTCACACTATTTGGACAGTTTTTAATTTTTGGTGTTTACATACATTAATTTTATAAAAGGTTATATAAGTTACTGGGTATTACTCTTTTTTCCCCTCTAATTTATATGCAGATAAACTTTTTATCCTACATTTTTTCATAAATCAATTAAAGCTGAACAAAAATTTAATTTTTGCACTCAAACCTCAAACTTGGACAAAATTGCTTGAACAGTTTGCAAGGCTATGATAAAATTTCCTCTTTACATAATAATAGCATATGATAAAAGAAACTGGGAAAGGCAGATAATCACACAAAACAACAACACACAAACTCTGATTGAACAAAATCACTTAAGTTCAAGTATCCATAAGATCCTGCTACGGTCTGTAATAAAGACTTTCCTTACAAATTTTGAGGATAAGACATGTCCTTGAAAATTAATCAGTGGTTAGAGCAGTGGGGGAAGTGTAATTAGTAGAAAGATCTCTGCAAAGATACTAGTATATGCTTGAGGGTTGTTAGAAAAGTTCACGAACACAGTGATTTACGGAAAAATTACTGTGCCCAGTACTTTAAAGGATGAAGTATGTTTTATTAAATGACTATCCTTTGAAAATAAGTTTGCAAAAAAATCTGATGATTTGAAATTTTTTTTTTTTTAAAAATATACAGGGATTTTTACTTTGCATGACATAGATTGTTGTTCATCATCAAAAATATCAGTCCTTCCATCTTAAACCTCTGATGCCATTTGTAAACCATTGTCATTGACACCTTTGGGCCATCTCCAACAGCCTCTAAGAACCTTCTGGTCTCTATCAGATATTTTCCTGCATGCACACAAAATTTAATAATGACCCAGTGCTCCAAGACCTACATTGCCATTAGTATTTTTGACACAATTTCCAAGCTTTGATTGTCCATGTTTTACAATAAAATGGCCGGAAATGCTTCAATTGAATTGAAACTTTCGCAAAATGATGTTTTTTAGTTATTGTAATGTGATAGAAATATTGTGCATTTTTCTGCAATAAAAAGGTACATTTACTTAAGAAGGAAAAATGCATTCAAAATAAAACTAATAAAAATGTTACATGCTCTGTAAGGCATATCTAATGTATATTTTTAATTGAGCCTTAAAAAAAACCAATTGTTACATATTAATCAGAAAATACGTCAAGTTTAAATCAAAGGAGTTTTACTGGTATCATGCAAAAAAAGTATGATCACAATCAAACTTTTCCACAAACTTTTCTAACAACCCTCGCAAATTAAAAAAAGCCTTGGATTTGAAAACATAGAAAGTACAACAAAGTCTGAAGACAGCAAGTCTTACCTTTTCTTGCTTGCTCTATAGGGGATGCGCCGATAAATAAAAAGCAGCACATGAAAAGAAATGATCATGATCTCATAAAAATAAACAAAACATAAAATACATGTACTCCATACACCGGTAACTTTGCTGCACAATCTGAAATGTAATTCTTATTATTTCAAGTAACTTAAAAATAGATTAATTAAGAGGGTTGGAGGGTTGTGGCCATCATTAGACTATAACAATCTTCTTTTGAAGAAAAGTTCTGTATAAAGATGGAGAAAATTAAAACTTGAAGCTAAAACCCACGGAAATTCAATTTTCTTTACTAAATAGTGGCGCATAGCTTTTGAAAAATCATACCTAAAAATTTAAAATAGATCTAATGGTTAATTGTTGAACACCCAGCCTCCTTGAATTTCTACGGTTAATAATTTTTGTCAAAACAACCAATAAAGCTGTTGTTTTAGAGCACTGTTAGCAATAGAAAACAGTTTGTGTGTTCGTCCAATTAGCTAGGTGATACCTACAACTCCTGGCTACAATTTACTGTTGTTGTACCTTTTACAAAAGAGAAAGTTTTCTTCACGTCAAGACCATCAATATCATTTTAACTTTTTATTTAATACAATACCAAAAAAAGGTTTGAAGAGAAGGTTGAATAAATTGGAGATGACTGTCAAAATCTAACATGTTTACCATATAAAGAGAATACCAAATCAAATTTAAATTAGACCACTGGGTTGATATAACAAGGCTTAAAAAAAGGTGTGTTTCAATTTCAGAACAAAATTCAATGCAATCAGTAAATAACATACGTACATGTCCACCTGTACTTTTTTTGAACAAAGGAATGTTTTAGTTGACCAAAAAAAGTGCAAGTCCAGCGTAATTTAAAATCAAAGAAAGTTTTTGACTGGCAAGCAACATCATAGAGGGGCAAATGTATGCATGAATACTGAAATTTTGGCAGACATGAATTAAAATTCACCCTCCCCATTTAACAATTCAGTGGTCCAATTTTACACATACCAATAAATATGGTAATTCATAAAATTTTTATACCCTCTCTATTCTGTCAAAAGAAAAAGCTCATCTAAAATTGAAATACACTGAAATAGGAAAATTACCGGTAATATCTACTGAAGTGTATGGATCCCTGATCCATGGTTTAGTACATTTCTACGCTTAATAAATTTCTCTGACATATAAAAATCAACCAGTTAGAAACTCACAAAACTTCACACTACCAGCCGTATAAAAATAGTTGGTCAAATGTAAAAGATGTTGGCAATGCATTCAGATGTATTGTCTTCTGTTGTGTCAGCAGTCTGCTTGTGAACTTGAATATCAACGATTATTTCAGCTAGGAAACATCCACCTCATAGCCACACAAAACAGGGGGAAGTCTGATCTTATTCATATTATATACAACTTTGAATACTTGGACATAAACAACTTTTGCTTCAATTTAATATCAAAGATTTTGTCTTGATTCTAGAATGTTGAAGACTCAATGTAAAGCAGTGAATGATTTATGATTTTGAAAAGATATTTGCAAAGAACATGTACATAGAAATATATATATTTATTATAGATAATGATAATATGAATAAGGAGTAAAGAAGTATGATATCTTTTAATCAAATTCAACCCTCAAAATAATCCTCTAAATGAACATTTCAGCAAATCAAAATAGAATTCTTGGAGACTAAAAGCAGGAATTGTGTAATAAGATTATATACTGACATACCTATAATAATTTCAATGCATTTTTTTTTTAATTTATCATTTTTAAAGAAGTAACATACTAATTAGTTACATTTGTATACACTTAGTCTGAATTGATAGTTTTCATATTTTCAAATCAGTTATATCTTGGAGGTCAAGCGGGTAAATTTTCCTTTCTTAGCAACCAATTTTAGATGTATGACTTTAGCAGAAATACATACAGTGTCAAAACAAAGTCACAATTACAAATTGATTAAAGGAGGCTTGAAATTATGTGTATTTGACATATAAACAGTATTACATTAGCGATAATCAAAAAACCATGTCCAAACATGACAGCTCAAATTGGTTGATTAATAAAGGAATCGTAATATTTTGGTCTCCAAAATTGCAACTGACAGAAAATAACTCCTGCTAAAATTGCATCGATAACTATCAATTGGTAACTTATTGCACATCAAATTAAAAAAAAACAATAAATTATTAAATTATGCGAACATCAGGCTGAATTTATAATAAAAATGTGCAAATGTTATAAATGCAAGACAAATTAAGTTGCAATTTGATATGAATGAATTCTTAGTTTTGATATGAATATAATTATCAAATAATATTGATACCCGGTATAAAGGTATTCAATAATATAAAGGTATCTAATTTTGTGGGCTACCATGGAGTCCATCACACCTTGTGTTTGGGGTTTTAGAGAGAGAGAGAATGATGACTTACATTGTTCTGACTGCCAAGCTTCAAATGAGAGAAACATATACACATATGAAGACAACTATTTATAATAAAACAAATACATTGTAAACACATGGCTGTAACAGTAACACAATCATAACATTGTCCAAACAAATCAGAAACAATGGAATCCTCGACAAAACAAAAACTCAGTGCAACCTTATCAACTGCCTTGTAAAATAAGGTCAATCCGCAACTCTGTTCAATTTCTTATTGTGTTAATTAAGTAAAAAATCATTTACTGGGTATTACTAGTATCTTAAATATCAGTATATGGACTAACATATAAGGTCTTTAAGTTATAATTCTACGAGTGAATTTTGATGATAAACAACGAACATGAAAATAATTAACTTTGAACTGAGATTTGTAATGTCTTATTTTTTAATCAGCTCTGGCACAAAATATACAGCTGTAGAGAGATATGGGTGACAGCTGCAAAAAATGCAGGACTCCCTGATAATCAGCCTGGTATCTATTGTCCACATACAGTTGTCAGTTGCATTATAATTCATAAACATAAATCTATATTTGTCGATAATAGATTTCTTTCAAAGGATCTTAATATTAATTTAATATTTTTTCAGCAATAGAAGTCTTACTAGTTTTATCAAAACAACCTTTGTTTGTTAAACAATAAGATAGAGAAGATTACATTTTACCATTGTTTAACTGTATGAGTGGGATGATCATTACGGTACCTTTTGAATGGCCTGGCTCTTATGAAGAGCTGGTCCTGTATGAAAGTCTTGTGTCACCTTCACCGAGCTCAAGCGTCCAAATGAAAGAAAGACATTTCTATTTCCCTATTAAAAGAAAAGAAAAGAGAGAGTCAACAATGATGGTAGCAGTCATTATACAGTGATTATAACTTTGAATTATGGACAAATAAACCATTGAGAGTTGCATCTTTAGCTTATAAACTAAAATATTACCAGGAGTGGGGTGGGGGTCTTTTTAATGATTTAAAAAAAAAAAAAAAAATTCTTATATAATAAATGAAAAATTTATTTGCCATGTTCACAGAAAATGACATATGCTTTGGAAAATCCTTTATTCTGTACATCACTATAATGATCATGCCTTTTCTGCTTTTGATGAAAAGGTTTTATTAAAATTAAGGAGACGATTTGAAATATTATTTGTGATAAGCAGTTTACAAACAATCTGTCAGAGTGGTCCCCTTTTAAGTATGTTACATTCAGTAAAAATCTGATTTTCCAACACCTATCGTTATCTATGAACATGCCAATTTAATAATGATTGGTTAGTTATGAAATAATCTAGTTTAAAGCTGCTTGGTCTGAATTTATATTACCCGGTAAGTAATTTTATATATATAGTATTATATACACTGTGCCAGTATCAACTTGAATATATCTGTACACTTTAAATCATGCATTGAAATGCTTAGCAATCTGTAGTTTCATTTTCTGTGCTAGCTCAAAACACAAAATTTACCAAATGGACCTATAATAGAATATATAATCTGACAAGTTACAAATTCTATGTAATGCAAATTCAAAATGCTTGATATTATCACATACCATTGCTTACAAACAAATTTAATTTACCTATATGTAACAGAAACTCACTCAGATGCCTGAAAACCAACTTTGTGAATATTTTTTCTTTGTTATTTCTGCATCAATTTCATTTCAAGAATAATTCTTACAATTAATTAATCAACAACAAAAAAATCAATGCTTCTTTGATTCAACTTCAAAACAATTTTCCAAAAACCCATTTCTGAGATGTAATTATAAATTATTATATCCAATCCAACATTTTTTTTCCACAATCGCATCCATCTTACAATGAATATACAGTAAAATCCTAGGATTGTTATACTTCATTTATGCCAGACTCATAAATTCCTGATGGGTTTATTTCACATATAAATTTAAAAATTGTGTCCATGTATATAAAAAAAGTTAACGCAAGTATATCAGAGTAAATTTATCAAAGCCCTTTAAAACTCAGACTTAAAACTACTTTTTAGAGGGTCTATCCACAGAATCAACGCAACGACTCGTGGAAAAGTGAAAATTCTTATTAGTTTATCATACGTTTGACACCTCTGACCTGATCAAAAGTATATTCAACTGTGATAATCATTCATTTATACTGTATACTACTGCAGTCTGAAAGCTATGCATTACTTCAGCAGCTTTAGCGTGCATATATATATATATATATATATATATATATATATATATATATATATATATATATATATATATATATATATATATATATATCAAGATTGGGGTTGGAGTCCAAAATCCATCCCCTGAAAAAATTTCAATTAGTTTAAATTCACAAACGTGTAGTAAAGCTACAGTTTGTAGTACAGAGAGCACCCCCCCCCCCCCCACCCACCTTCACCTAAAAAAAAATCTGGAACCGCGCATGTTCACGCAGCTGGCGAACAAGACATGTCCTATTCATTATAATCCTTATCATTGTGTCCCTAATCGACCGGTGGAACGTGTCAACAGATACACCAGGGAAACGCCTTTGTTTCGAAAACCAAATAATAAAATATATATATATTACCAGCAAACGGAATAACATTGGTCCAGCTCTTGCCATTGTCAAAGTTAGGTCCTTCCTCCTCCGTTAAGTAGAGAAAAAATATCGTGAACGTCCCAGAAGAAGTTTACCCGTTCTGTCAATCACCAACCGTGACAACGTGAACTAAACCGGAAATGCCTTTCGCAGGGTAAAATGCGGAAACTTTTTGATTGTCATGATGTGCAAATTAAAATCCGGGGAAAATGTTTTAACTTTAATTCTTTAATTAATTACATTGTTCATCGACATTCATCGACAGTTTCTTAAAAAACAGAATTTCAATTCACTCAAATGAATGAAGTTTCAAATTAGAGTCATCTGGCCCTCTGATGAATGCATCGATCCTTTTTATATAATATACAATCGTATAGAATGTCGCATTTTCATAAATACTTCTTTTAAATTCAATATTTTGGTCAATCATTTAGAATGCACCAGTAAACCATTTTATACATAAAAAATAAAAATAAAATTTTTGATCTCAAATTGTTTCCAAGTCCCTTTAAAAAATGAAAAGTAAATTAAAAAGACGCCTGTCGAAATGTTGAAATAAGAAGTTATACGAGTCTCTTTTATAGATATATATATATATATATATATATATATATATATATATATATATATATATATATATATATATATATATATATATATATATATATATATATATATATATATATATATATATATATATATATATCACAAAATTCTCAATTTTTTGTTAATTCCTCTTTACAATATTTTGATACTTACTTTTATGTGTTTTTTTTCTTTTTTATGAACACGTTTTCTATACTATATTAATTAATAAAACTTTAACCCAATTCAGTGAGATAATACAATGTTGTCGAAGAAGTCCGATATCTAGAAAGCAATATGACCTTGTCTCTCTTATAACCGACGCAGTTACATAGAACTTGTATATTATATACAGAAAATAATGGTTTATTATCTTATGAAAGTTGGCTTGGTCAAACAATGGCAGAACATTGAACATACGTATGATGAAAGACAGTTTATATCAATTGTGTAGTGTATGTAATTCGGACCATAAAATACAGTTGGCTACGGACACCAAACGCTCTAAATAAGGAGTACTGCCTTTTCCGATATATTTTATTTTATCGAATAAAATATGTAACATGACTACTTTGTTTAATCCCTCTGGTAGTCACCAGCGTTAGTTAGGCTAGGGTACCCACATTTGCAATGCTTAATGCAGATATTTTATAATTTTTATTGTGTTATTTTCCGGTGACAAACATTGTGTAACTGTTCATTCTGATCGGAGACCTGCAGCAATAAACTTATGATAATTTTTGAAGGCTTCCCTGCTTCTACTTTCAGTACGATAAGCCTGGGCAAACCTTTTTTGACCGGATATTGCTAGTTAAACGGGTTCACCCTCTGCAAGCGAGTAAATAATTCCCCGATTTAATGATGTTAATAGTCAACGACATGCAGAATCCTTCACGATAGTAACCGTAAACAAACACCCACCCCTTGCACCCAAGCCCCCTATAGAAACCTACAAAATATAAATAAAAATTCTATAAAGTTGCAAATTGCTTTAAGATAACAAATAATGAAAATTCCCTACAGACGTCCCCACTTGTATTTTGAATAAATGCATGTTGTGTCGGTGAAAAGAGTTTAATACATAATTTGGTAGAACAAATATGTAATTATAAAGATATATAATAGTCATCCGTTCAAGTTTTCCGGAGCATGCCGACCCTTTTGCACATAAAACTTCTATTTCAATGTAATTACTTTACAAGTTGGGGGGGGGGGGACTCCTTCAGATTTTATTTTTTTTAATATTAGGTACATAATATATTTTTGAAATTGCTTCGATCAGTAGTGTTGGGAAGGGGTGGCGGCAGCCCCTCTACCCCTCCCTATGCCCCGTGCCTGTAACAAAAAAATATATATTTCTAAAATTAAACATTTGTGGAAGATAATAAATTAAACTTAAACCAAACATTTGTTGTTTTTTTTTACTTTTGAAATAGCTTACCGTATATTATTTTATCAGTTGCACAGCATGTTAAAATCAAATAAGAAATGTTTGAATTTCATGGAATCTACGAATATTTTTAAAAACGTTGGTAATGGATGTACTATTGTTGAAACAATTACAAACTACATTTTGCATACGACATTGCTCTTACGAGTGAAATGTACATGGCGCATGATCAGAGTTAATTAACTAATATCATGTACGATGTACATGTATCATTTCTGTAAGTGTAATGAATTTTTCTTTCATTCATTTTTATATAAAGCTCAATTATATTATTTTCTCATAATCATTTCAACTATCGTTGGAAATTTCTTTCCTAATTCAGTGGCGTCGGAAGCAAATTGAAAAGGGGGGGGGGGGGGGCTAGACTAATCATCAGAAATTTTGACAAGAATTTCAAAAATCATGAAAATCCTAAATCATGAATTTCCTAATCCGTGTGGGGGGGGGGGGGGGGGGGGGGGTTGGTTAGTATACATATAACTCCACTCTTACTCGCCAAAGAAGATGTCCCAAATCCTATACCTATATATGACTCCAATTTTCAATATCACTATTAATATTTTAACCTTTTTCAGGTAAATTTTACAACTTCACTTGCAGCGAAAAAAGTGGGGTTGGGGGGGGGGGTTGGGGGGGGGGGTTGAACCCTCCATAATGCTAATGGTTAGGAAAAACAGCCCCCCCCATCCCTGTTCCGACGCCTATGCTAATTCTAATTCATTACAAGTCGTTTTGTAAGTACACTGATCTCGAAATATAAAAATAAACTAAACACTACAATATAAATTCATTAAAACTATTTTAAACAGGTTTATCGTTAGACTGACTTTTTCATCTTTTGTTAAACTACAATACGTGTAAACGAGGCTACAAGACCCATGATGTGAAATTCAAGGGAAAGATGGGTCTCATCTGTTGGGTCATGTAAACAGACCGCGGCGTCTTTGATCTTGCAATGTTAGGAAGTCTGCGGATGTGTTAATTATGTAGCTGACATCCTCTTTTTGTAGAGATTTTACAAGACATGAAACCATCATTGATAATGCGTGGATTGATAAAGAAACCAACGAATTTTTTTTATATTGAAGTCTCTGACTGTGAAAATCGTACATTCATGTTTAAATATTTTTATCAATTTTTTAAGCTATTTAATATAATTATTCACGTTGTATATGTAAAATATAACACATGTCGGCAACCATGCACATGTTTCAATTAAGGAAATTGTAGTTTAATCTAGACTGAAAATATCCATGTCGTTACACAGAAAAATTCTTGTCATGTTTAAAAATTGTTTATTTACACCTTTGAGTTCCAGCGCATGCGCGAACACACCTGAGACAGGTAAAGCGGAAGCTTGTGACTCATATTTTTTTTTTAACTGAGAGTGAGGAAATAGACGCACATACTTTTTGAGAGAAATTCAGTGATGTAAAGGTAAATATTCTTATTGTATTATCATTTGGAGTTTGTATATGAGTTCATAAACCATAAGAGTCCAAGAGAGATAGCAAGGTGTGCGTTTTTTTATCGATAGAAGCGGAGATCAAAACGTATACAGGTGATGAGATGATTGACAACCGAAACGACAATATACATGTATATTGACCATAAACAGCATACACATTATTGCATAGTAAAAAAATTATTGCTTAATTAGCGGTGTTTCAAAGTCCCCCGTTCCATGTTGTCTGTGCTAGCTCCAGATACCTGCCTATAATTATCCCTCATTTCATTATCACACACCATACCATCACAATGTCTGTGTTACTGGAGCTAGACGCTTATGGTAAGCTGAGTCAAAATGAATTCTTTTGGTGCTCTTCATTGAAAATTTTAATAGATGCCTGGTAAATGATAAAATAATGAATGGTTATTCAATTAATATTTTAAATCCAAAATTGATCCGTTTTTTTTTTTTTGCTAGAAAAGAACATTAATTTTTATTTTGTTTTAGATTTTAGTTGTTATAACATACATTAGCTAACTGAATCTTTATATGGCTGGCTTTAATTGTTTCAGGGCTGAGATTGCACAAAGAGAACATGAGTGCATTTCCTGGAGCCACCACCCCCAATGTTGGGCCGGATTACTACGAGAGCTCATCCACATGGTCCAAAGAAATCCTTGTGACTAAAGATCCAGTGTTTGTGAACCGTACTGTCATAAATGGACACTACATTGGAAGGAAACCCCACAATTACCTCCCCTTGGCCATCGTAGCCACCATCTTAAACCCCCTCATTGGTCCCATTGCTATTGTTTTTGCCAGTAAGTATAATTAAGCACTATCATCTATTACATTTCCTGATTTGATTAACTCAAATTCTGTGAAAGCAATGCATGATGCTTGATCTTAAATGTCGTTTGAATAAGAGCACCTTAGAAATGGGGAAAGTTTGACGCAACAGTGACCTTTCTTAATGCCAATTCATTTCTTGTTTACCATATATGACGTCAATCCCATAGTTCGCACTTTTGGAGCTATAACTCAAGAGAAAATGAAAAAAATCTTGATTAATTATAGTTCATTTGCATAAATAAACAAGATTTTAAAAGCTCATTCAAAATGCAAGATTTTTTTTTTATCTTTATCAAATATTAAAATTAAGTGTTGCCAGTAGATGATTTACATGTAATATAAATAACTTTGAATTAAAGAAAATATTATGCATAAATGGCAATATTTAATCTTCTTTCCATGTAATATATCCATGAGTTAATGATAATGAACAGCATTCTCAACCACCCAAATAAGATTTCTGTGTTTGTTGTTGTGGTTTACTTCTAACTCTTTTCTATGTCTTTTGCAGTAATGTCGACACGTTCCTACTACGACGGAGACATGAAATACGCTGAGAAATGGGCAGATCACGCGTTTATGATCGCAATGGCTACACTGGGCATTACAATTATTCTTGCCGTGGCTATCGGATTTACGCTCAGTAACGTGGGAACCAAGGGAGGTCATGCACCGTAGCAACACAGTAGATCTGAAAAAGAGACAGCTTATGTATCCATGGACACCGTTTTTTAGTCAGGAATTCTTGTGATTATCAGTCTTTTAACTCTACATGGATATATTAAAATTATATAATTAAAACAGTTTTATTGACTACTTCAGACAATTCATTTCTAGTGACACAATTTCTGACATTTTTTTAATCCATCAATCATAGATTATCACGGAATAGCATATATATCTGTATATAGTGTTTCAGACTTCTTTGAATTTAAGTTTTATGTGCAAGGCTTCATTTTCCATTTTTAAACATACTTGAAGCAGGGATATTCAAGGGACCAGTGCAAAGTGATTTCATCGTCATACAACATTGACCCCTTTAATTTTAAATTGAGAAAATATCTTAAGGGCCCAAATTACTTCGGGTTTATATTGAACATAAAATTCAGTACTTGTTTTTACCCCAAAACTTTTAGAAATTCTTACACAAGTATAAATAATTATTGTATAATATCATGTATTTTGTATATCAACATGTTTTTATTACATATGATATATCATGGTTATAAATAAACCAATGTAAACACCTCTACTGATTCCTTCCTTGTTACAAGTCAATAAACAGTTTATTTAACTGGCAGTTTCTTTGTCAGCACATTTTGAAGTTTCCAGATTTTATACAAAGCAGTTAATTGCCATAAAAAACGTTAAACTCTATGTTATTACATCTACACAGTCATGTAGATGTATTGATTAACCGTACTTGTTCAAATCGCCATTATGATAATAATTTTTCCAAAGAATTTGATCAAGACTCTCTCCCTTAAAATTTCACCTTATTTGATAAAATCAACTGTTTGTTCATGTACATGTGTTGTGATGTACATTGTCATAATAATTTTTCCTGAACAACTTATACTTAATAAAAAATCATGTTTATAATACAGTAGATGGATTTCAATAGTTTATAAGCAGAATGTATTGTTATTCTCCTAGTGTCTCATTGAAAAGTTGCCATACAAAACCAAAACAAACTTCCTACACAAGTACATGTTTAGAGTAAAAGTTCCCTTGGGCCATTATGACTACCCTGGATTTCAGTTGGACATTTCATGGCTCACTGAATTTGCACCCACTCCCAGCTGTTAGCTGAACAGGTACAGGACAGATTGATAAAAATAAGACGCGACTACCCAGGCATATGGTCAGACATTTCATGGTTCATTAATGCTGTACCCACCGTTATCAACAGACATGACTCGTTGAATAGTACTGTGTCGATTTCTTTCATAGTTCACAATAAAATTACCAGAGGCAGCATTGCTACCTTAACCACTGGCCTTCATAGTGAAGTAAAAGGAAGTGATATTGCCAATACAATTTCTCATCAGACATTATTTGTCTGGGGAGGAATGGGATACTTCATGTAATATGTACATGATTTCCTTAAAAGAAATTATATAAGTAACCAGAACATTCGAAATTGACCTTAAACCAACATAATTTTTTTTATTTTTTTACATTCCATAAAACGGTGTATATACAAAGGACTGACAGCTGCTTTCTGTGCCAATTAAAAAGCTTCAAACCTTGCCATTATTGATAAGCAGAAATATGTTACCTTCATGAGGCCAGTTTTTAGTACATGTACCACTAATGACTCATAAACACACAATTCGCTTGAAATAGTGTGTTTGGAATGCAAGTAACATTCATCATTTATAGGGGTTTTACTCTCAGCAGAATGCCAGATGGAAATTAAAAGTACATGTATACAGTGAAATAACCTTAAAAATGATTTTTTAAAAAGCACCTCTGAATACATTTGAATAACTTCATTTATTCAAGTTTACGTTAATTAATATTTCATGTAGAAAAACATTAAGTACATGCACATACTTTACTTAGACATAGTAAAAATTTACGCATTCAGATCTATATCACAAATACTGTACCTTAAATGTACTACACATACATGTTACTTTATCCAGTACAACTTTACATCATGTCAATTACATATTATCTATATATTATGGGATATGAATGTATATACAATAATATGCAATGCCAAAACACATTATACATGTATGCACATTATACATTTTGCTAGCATGTAATGGTAAAATTCAACTTACAATATATTGCACTTGTCTTGGAAACAAAATGATACACAAAGATTATGCACAGGTACGGTACATTTTCTCTTTCCAAAATGATACATTGCTTAAACCCAATGTTTACATTGTTAGATCTGAATTACACAATGATAATTAACAACTTGCCTATTTGTTCGTTACAAATCATAATCATTCCATGTAAAATTAGCCATAACTAAAAAAAATAACAATTTCCATGATAAAGGAAAGAACCTTATAAAAGTCGCACAGTTGCTTTGGTTTCTATTGTTTCTGACAGAGAGTAACATTTTATACAGAACTGAGAACCTATACATATCGGTTTACACTTTGATCCATATGTTGGTCATTATTCACAAAGCAGGTAAAGACGAGAGTTAATGCTGTCCATCACTGAATCCCTGACCCCTTGGTTGGGCCTCTTGTTTTAGTGAGTCTGATTTCTACTTCCTGCCCCCTCCTGATCTCATGTCGAGAGTTAGTTGTCCACTGCCGATGCTTTATACACCGTGTGGTAGGCATTTCTTAGAAGAGCGTACGGAAAACAGGACTCAAGGAGGTCCATGGTTAAATATGGCGATTCCTGCACAATCTGTGGAAAGAGGAAAACTCAAATCTAGGTACAGTAATACACTGGGATAATTCAATACACAAGAGGTTCTATGATTAACATCCAAGCCAGTTACAATTGAGGGTAGCTCCAGCAGCTTCTCAGTTCAATGAGTTTAACTTGTTGTTCTGTGATACTCACCAGATCCAAAAGTATGTACACTGATTCCCTGTTTTTGAAGGTTTCTTTTTCTTGTTCTTGAGACTGACCAAGTCGCAGTAAACTTGAAGATGCAAGCTGCAATCAAACATAAATATATGCCAATGTGTTTAAAACATCAATTTATAAAACTTTTATAAATTGATTCCTAGCTGTTACTAATTGTGAACAGCATATGTTTGAGTACTTATGTTAATTGGTTAAACATGCAGTACATGTACCGGTATATTCTTATTAATCAACCATTTATACTGAATTTTAAGATCACCTGTTATGTTTGTTTTTTTATTGGGGGGGGGGGGGGGGGGGGGGGGAGTAGACTTACAGCTAGGAACTCTTGTAATCTGTCCGACACATCGCCTGGTCCATGGATAGTAAACAGGGCACCTGCTATCTGATTGACAGCTTTGGCCAGACAGTGACAATTACTCAGGTTCCCTGTAATGCATGCATATATAAACATATAACAGTATATATTTTTTGTATATATGTATGGCTGAATCAGTTGAGGTATGAAAAATTGGAGGTTTTCATGAATTCAGTTTGTAATCAACAGTATATATAAAGGAAATAAAAAAAAATGTATCATCTTTGACAAATGAGAAAGTAAAAAGAAGTGATAGATCTGAAATTTATAGAACAATATACCAAATAGACGTGAACATTCATTCACTTTCCTGTAAATGATTTTAAAACGTTAATTGTACTTACCCTCAAGTGAGGCCTTGAACACAGAGACATCTTTTTTGGCCAGTGTGGGTATGGATACAGCCACAAAGACCATCAGTAGACAGGCCAACTCATAGTCACTCTCATTGGCCACTGATTAAAGAAACAAAGCTTATTATAACTACAGTAAGAGTATCCTCTAATTGGGCTTAAGCTAGAGCCCATAAAATTATTAGTCATTTTCAAAGCAGCAAAGCTAACGAAATTAAAGCATTGGTTTTAAAAATGTACAAAAAAACACAAGCAGCTGACTTTGTGGAAATTTTGAAGACTGTAGGTAAACATGTACTTATCGTAATAAAAGCTGATGACAATAGAAAATTTAATGGTATTCAAAAGATCAATTACTTACCAGTAGACATTACATCAATATAAGTTTAAATTTTCAGAATTTACAATGATATGAGTTACATGTTCTACAAAACATCTGATGAATTTGTACCAA
The DNA here is from genome assembly GCF_025612915.1 of Magallana angulata. NCBI lineage: Eukaryota > Metazoa > Mollusca > Bivalvia > Ostreida > Ostreidae > Magallana > Magallana angulata. The sequence goes on from NC_069111.1 coordinate 11,307,070, forward strand.
TTTTGATGGAGATTTTGATTAACAAATACCAAACTCCAACAATTTGACATGTACTGGGTATGTCTGTTTTGAGACTATTAATGCATATACAAGGCATAAAATGTTCAGGATATATCTGAGAAGTTAAGATCATACAAATCTATTCTAGATAGGGATGGATATTCTCAGTCAAGTCTTAAAGAGTTTACTGCTATATGCATTCCTTCATGCAAATTCTTGTCAAAGAGGAAAGATGTATAAAAATCTGTAAACATATAAAGGTCATCAGGACATACTTCCGAGAAGTATAGTGGAACAAACATGACCAGTCTGTATATCAGTGTAATATAAAGGAACTAAACATATCTGCATACTAAATGATGCATGGAAAATAAAGGATGGTGTGATATTAAATTCATCCTAGAACATGTGCATCGTAACTAAGAAACTTTGCAGGATTCAATTCAGTTCGTAGTCTGGAGAGGCCTACCTTTTCTCAAAGAATACAATGTACAAAATGGTGGAATCGTATATAAAGCTTAAGTTGTAAAAGCTATAAAAGCTATGAGGAGAGTCATTTATCTATAAACCAAAAATAATATCGCAGCTAAAGCCTGCATGATCAGACTGGGATACCTTCCGTGTCGCTAGAAGTGGACGCTTTCCTTTCGCCGTCCTCTAAAACAAGAGATAAATATACATAAAGAAATGGGGTACTCGGCCTCGCACAACCCCAAACCTAATGTCTTCCACGTCAAAATAAAACATCCTCTAGGGAAATATTTTTCATACCATTAGTCTAAATAAGATTAAATTTTGTTATGGTGTGAGTTTATTGAAATGTAAAACAAGCAGAATTCAATGCTTTTATTTGTGTTAAACTTGTTAGATTTTTTCTCTGATCATGCGTTATGAAGGACATGCTCCATACAGGCCTACCATTTCCAGCATCACAGTCGGTAGGTTTTTATATCTGTGTAGAATGCACCAGTTTTCACTACCTTTGTTTAACTTTATTGGACAGACATGAAACAGTGTGTGGGTACTTACTATACTCTGGTTCTCCGGCTATGTAAAGTTGTGAGATTGTTTTATAAACATTATTATAACACTTTGTAAGAAAAGTGGGAGTGATTTTAATAACTTAAAGGCAAGTTATTTTTTATTGATAAAACTACAAAACACCTGGTAATGCTTTGATTTATTAAAATTCTGAAATTATTCCATCTCTTGGCTATCACAGTACATCGGATAGTTTACATTGATACTTAAAACGTTCACGATGAATTTGCTGCCTCAATTACATGTACTTTTGTTATACAATTAAACCTCATTATCTTAAACTAGATGGGACTGGTTATCAACTTTGAGATATCTGAGTATTCGACATATCGGTGTTCAGGATATTGAAGTTCAAATGTTGTTTTTTTTGTACATTTGAACTCCCTATCCTAACTCCTGGACTATAGAGCTCACACTGACCATTTCCAAAACCAATTCTAATCCATTAAAGCTACAACAAACATTTTATATTTACTTTACACAATATCTGTATTCCTTAAAGTTCCGTAAAAAGGATTCATAAAAAAAAATTTAGCTTATTTTTAAATTCCCTATAAATATCAGATGTGCTCATTGATGTCTTATATACAGATCTTTCTATAGATAGACTGTAAATTGAAGGATTTAAGTTAATAGAAAACTTACGAAAATAATGTAACCAGTGTAAACTTTTGGATAATGTAACCAGTGTAAACTTTTGGATAATGTAACCAGTGTAAACTTTTGGATAATGTAACCAGTGTAAACTTTTGGATAATGTAACCAGTGTAAACTTTTGGATAATGTAACCAGTGAAAACTTTTTGGAACTTTAACACAGTTTGTTACAAGAGATTCATTGTCTATTTCAAATGCTGTAAATTCTTAAAATCTGCAGCTGAGATTGTTTGAAGAGTGAAATTGTACAAAAAATTATTAAGTATTTTCTGAGACCCTTGGTTATAAAATTTCACTACATGTATAATGATAGTGACTTCATTAATCTGCGTTTATACCAGCATTAAATTACTTTAAATTGTACATTTTTTTTTATTTGGGGTTGGGTTATTGCAAATCAATCCTATAATGAATAAATAAAAGCAGTGACATTGCCACTAATGAATTACACAGCACAGCTCTTTTAAGTTCAAAGCACATTTCCAGTAATTACCTAACACAAATTAAGATGCCATATGATCATTCATTTTAGTCAAAATTGGCATAATCTTATGGTATTGCCATTAATTCTTAAATTCAAGCCAAATGATGAAGCACAAATACTTTTAAGCACTTGATTTCTGTACCACTGTTCCGTGAAGCACTATAAAAAACATGGTGCCATTATTTCCTCTCTTTTCCAAAAAAATTGAACTGAAGCATACAGATGACTAATACGGGTACATGTAATTTTGAATCTGTCTATTATTTGAGCAAACTCGCTACAAAAAAATCATCCTATCTAAAGCTGTCTTTTTGAATTGAAATTTTTCTGACTATATGCATAAAGCTTGAGTTGATTTGCAGTGAAACATGCATCTGTTTAGTGACATCAAACACAGTTCTGCCTACAACCGTAACAAACATTCGAACCAGCCACCTCCAAATACAGGTCATCTGTAACATATTTACCTTTACCCTTCCCTTTATTATCTTTAGTTTGTGAAACTTTAAAATCAACACATCAAAAAAAAAGTTACTAGCAATGATGAAGCATTAAATCAGCAAATCAGTAAAATCACTCTTTGTCTTTTTACAGAATCAATGTAAAACTTATAAATAAAAATCCCACACAAACTAAAATCAAAGCAATGAAATTCAAACAGTGCTAGCAAGAATTTGAAAGTTTGCTGTGGGGTTTATACATAGCCACTGCTAATTATATCAAAGTGAGTGAGCCCTACTAAAGAAGCAATGGAGCAAGTGCGCCCTCTACCCACCATTTTTCTGGGATCTCAGTGCACTGATCAGCAGGGGGTCTATGTCACATGACAGTCCGGCTGCTGACGCCATCTCATTGACCACCTGAAAATTGGAACAAAAAACCAATACCAGTTACCATGGTTACATTTTTTCACATTATTCTTTGAATCAAAATTAAAAGTAATGGAATTGAATTGTAAAAGAAACAATATGTTAAAAAGAGATAAAATTTTGATTATACAAGTAATGGTATAATGTGAGGTACATGTATGTAAATATCTTCAAAATCTTTGACAAGACATGTTAAAAGCAATCTATGTTACATCTACAGGACAGTCACTACTAGTGTCCAGAGGTTTAAACTACACAATACTACAGGTACTATGTACCTAAATATTCTACAATCTGTGTTACCAACACAACACACTCCTAAATCAAAGCTACATAAACATACAATCTACAGGCACACAAAGCATCTTTCTCTGACAAATTCACAAAAAAAACAAGCTTTGATCTTATATCTATTGGATAAAATTACAGGTACGAAAGGTAGGGCACAAAAGGTATTGGAATACAGGGATAAGTCTTTAAATTTACAATTTATACACAATCATGAACAGAAGGTAAGTTAAGTTTTGCTGAACACTATTGTAAATAAATGTATAAAAGTCACTGAATCAACATCATTCAAATCAGACTCAATACTGGGATTAGACTTGTGGCAATCTCTACAAACTATACACAACAGCACAGTGTGTATTAAACATCAAAAACAGAGTTTTTTCAAACAAAATAAAATAATATTTAAAAATCCAGAGAAAAATTACAAATATGAACATTCTAATTTTGAGATGTCAAAGAAGATTCAGTAATTTTGGACCATTTGAATTTCGTTTTGGAAAACCGAAGACATATCATCACTCTGAAAAGAATATTGAACAGAAAAAATTGGCTCTATTCCCCCCTCCCCATGCATTAACCACACTTTACTTTACTACATGATGCTCCTAGACACAGTTCATATTTGTAAACAGCTCACAGAACACAAAAGCCAAACAAGACATAGACAAACCTGCTGCTTCATGTGGGAGTACTGTCAGGTGAAAAATACGCTGCGTCAATCAGAGGCTAACGAGGATAACCAATTAACATCGATAGGGGATTTAATATGCGTACTGTATTTTATAGAATTTGTACTGAGATATGTATGGTACCAGATGGAACTTGGGTTACTAGTACAGATGTGCAAATAATCATTATTGGTATTTTGTAAAATTCAATTGGGTTTGAATTTTATGTTTTACAAATTTTTGTTCTTCGCAAATTCAATCTACTGCGATATGCTGCAAAATTAAAAAATTGCTATCTATTTCGCCCGTGATTTTAACCTGCTATACAGTATGATGTTCTGTAGACCAAGTATTTGCTGTGTGCCATAAATATCTGCAAGATTCATGAGGCACTCTAAGCTCACAGATCTTTATCATGGGTGGATACAAAGACACCATTCTGCATGGAATAAAGAACTTCAAAAATGCTTGCAGAAATTAAACATTGCTGAGTTGTTATCAAATAATTAATCATTTGCAAAGAAAAATTGACACATGTAATACTTGGTTTACAGTGCCCTGAATATACATGTAGATTCATAGAATTATTCTACTTTAACCTTAATTTGTTCCTAATTGGTTCACATTTAATACCATCAGCCCCATATCCCTTCCTCCCCTTTACTGGGTAATAGAATATATATATACATGTAATAATACCATACATGTATATCTGATTTGGAAAGTTAATATAAATCTATTATATATATATACATCAAGTGAGCCCATCAAAAGCATGAGAGAACCGATATAAATACATGAAATCAATAAAATAGAAGAACTACATCTAAGCAAAATGATAATGTTATAGAGAGCTGCATGTTTCCATTCAAACAAATGTGTGCCAATCGTCTTATCCACTCAATTCATTGGAGCAATTCTGCAATATTGACCATTATGAAATTATTGTTACAAAATGCCTGTGGTTACACTAATTCTATTAATTTTCATGGGATAAAGCCTAGCTGTGTTCCCTCTACGTCTACGAGTGATACATGGAGTACGTTACTTGTAAATGTTTGTGTAAGTACCGGTATACATCAGTAAGACAAAAGCGACAGCGGTCACTGACCTTGGTGTCCTTCATGTTAGGGACAAAATGCTGTAGATCCTGGACAGAGGCCATCAGGAACGGAATCCTGTCCTCCAGCACCTAAACACATACAACACAGCTCACTTAATTTTACAATCAACTTTTAAAATAAGCTATATAAAAGTTTTTATTTTTGATCTGGCCTAAGGCTAAAAAGACAATAATACTTGCTATGGCCAAAGACAACATTTAGTACTCTCATCGTCTCAAAATTTCCAACCAAAATTGTTTAATGACGTTGATCAACAGTTATACAGTCATGTACATGTAATTCATTTTTTTTTAATGGACCAAAAGAAAATGGAGTGTTTCCAACTATGCTCAAAATGTGTTCGAAATAGTTAACCAGTATGCCAAATAACATGGCCAGTTCTTTGAAAGTCTCCCTAACCTATTTCCTTTAATAAGTGAAGCATGTACTTACATCCAGCAGGGCATCCTGGGCCAGGGATCGGAAGGACAGAAGGATGCCTATGATGGTCATCCTCATCAGAACACTGTCCACATCTGTCACAGAAACAAGGGAGACCATCAGTTACAGCAATCAAAATTAATTCCCTTACATCCAACATTGATCTTACCTCATACTGATCAACTATAGCAACACAACTGTCTGCTTACACAGAAATTCAACACAAAAATAAAGTATGAAGAAAATAAAATAATAAACAAAATAGTAGAGAAATCTGAGTTAATATGATACATAATTCTAAAGCTGAATTACACTATCTTGGTGAAGTACATTATAAACAATGATATACACTGATCACATTCTCTCTGGACCCTGAAATTTACATACAGAAGTGGGAGGTAAAAATTGAAATAATTCATAATCCATAAAATAACAATGAAACTGAACAAAAAATACCATTTTGATTAATATTAATTTTTATATCTGATTAATCATTATTAGTTTCCCTCACACTTTAATGATACTATAACATTCCGTATCTTTGATTCTAAATTAATGTTGGTATTTCTAAATGTACATATTAGTACAAATGATTATTACTCTATATCTTTTTTTTTAAAAGTAGGATACAAATAATCAATCTCTATAAGCTAACACCTGCTGACAACTTGCAACACTGTCAGTGTGCTCAAGCAATATTTACGCCAAACTTTTAGTGATTAAGCCATTCTATGCAAGCCATTTTGGTGTGCTAATCAACCACTCTTTACTGACATGCAACAGCAACATGTGAACTGCTGTACCCCTCTCATACATGATACAAACAGACCCATGTCTCCCAGAATGCAATGCAGCATGCAAACTATGTCTGAAGAATTTCAAGTCACATACAGTGACATAACATGGTAAGAAGTGTAAACCTTAGCTCCACATTCCAGGAGAGCTGAGGTGTTTAGGAAGTGTACTACAACAGTCAAGATCTTTAAAAAGGGGGAAGGGGTCAAAGATCTTTCTTGGTTCCATACAGTAATCATGGAATGCGGTTGAAGCTTAGCACTGAAATGTTGATCCTTATGCCGCTTGAATCCCATGTATTTCTTACACGTACATAATTCTTCCCATTGATAATGAATGCGTTATGTATTTGGGCTGTGCCGCTGTTAGTTAAAGTCATCTCAAATCAAACTCACTTGGCACATAAACTGTAACTCTTGTACATTGTAGAAAAAAAATGAATCTATTGATATTCAGACGAAATATAATTAATGTGTATGGTTGCGTGGTCAAGACACTAAAATTTACTGTAGAATTAATGCAGAATTTACTAGCATTTTTAATGCAAGCAGAGTTCAGTCAAAGCTCTTTAGAAGTGTTTTGATTGTTTAACTTTCTCTATCATAGACATATAAGCTGTTTGTAATGTTAGATTGGTGTCAACTTCTTTTTTAGCTAAATTTTTTTCTCTTTGATAGCATTGTTAAAAGGCAACTTCAAATTCAACCCCAATTAAACTGGAATTTCATTCAAACTAGCAATTCACTCCAGTTCTTTATTATTCAGTTAGAGAAATAGACACTTCTAGAAGAGTATAAAGATATACAATAGAGATACAAGGGGAATAACTGTATTACAAGGGAAGTTACTGTGTGAAGGCTTACCTGACACCTGGTTTTTTGTATCTAAAGATATACATGGTCACATTACAAATCTTATTATGTAATTGTCCTTACATACTGTGCTTTCATTTGTAACAACTTTATTAACAGTTTTATACCTCTGCCATGTTATTTTTCTATTTTACTGTTGTGCACTTTTTATTTTTTTTCCAATTAGATTTTCTTCCTTAAAAACTGTATAAGTTTTTTTCCCCAAAAAGCTAAACATAATTAAATAATAAATCTCGCATGAAATTTCTATCAAAAGTAAAAGATGATATAATAAATTTTAGAAGTAAAATTGAAAATAAAATACATTTAAAAAGATGTGAGAAAAAGAACATGCTTCAAATAATAACAAGACTAAGGTAAATAAAGAATACAAAAATAAAAATGAAATCATGCAAAATATGTCACCTATTATTTGAAATTAAATTGTACACCATGATCATATTAAAACAAAACTCAGGTAACCTGGTCCCTTTAGCCCTCAAAATTTCGTTTCAGTTTTTACCTTTCTTCAACTCAACATAAGCTCCTGATTATGATGATTAAGAAAACAACAAAATCAAAACAACATAAATATTCTAATAATAATAAGCTCAGAGTAATGAAACAGATAAGACAGAAAAATCAATGACGAAATTAATTCTCCCCATTTTACGACAGGAAATGGCATGATTGTGAATCAATGAAGTCTGGTATAAAAGCTTTCCGGTGACCATAAATACTGCTATACACAAAGGATGATGTACAAATAAAATGCAGACAGAACATAAATACACAGACAGTCTGAGGATCTTACTTCCTTGCTGTTTAACAGGTCCTATATAACAGCAATAAGATTGAAAGCATTAATGGATTATCTCTCTCACTCAATAATAATCTCTCTCTCTCTCTCTCTCTCTCTCTCTCTCTCTCTCTCTCTCTCTCTCTCATACACAATACTCTGAACTTAAGCTTTGCAATACAACAATTTCCTAGCTGTTTTATACTGACGAATCTGTTAGTAAAAGAAGCGCAGACTTAGAATCGCAAGATTTTTTAGTTCACAAATCATATACTCCCAGTTAATACACTGTAGACGTAAGCCTAAGTTTTGGAAAATAATCAAATCAATAACTCCATAGTACAAATGTATATCTAAACTTGAAATCAGCTCCTAAAAAACTGTCATGCTTATACATGTTTCCATGATTTAACATGTACAGTAGTCAAACAACAAAACCATTGCATAAAAACAATAACGAGAACTAGTTAAAGCTAGACTAAGTTTCTTGATATATAAATGAAAATGAGGAACTAGACTAGAGCAGCATGCAGCACCATTCAAGAACTGAACAGCACCCACCATGTGCATGAAATTCTAAACATTTACATTATGAATGCAAATATCCATATATTCTAAGTTTGGTTTTAAAAATTTATCTTCAAAAGGAAATATTTCTTACCATTTACACATGCCTACACCTACATGTACATCTTAGCTTGATATCAACTTATCAGAACCTTGGAAAAGTCACAAATTCTATTGTGGTGTACATTCATCTGAGATGAGTTTTCATACCACATACTTCTTTAAAAATAAATGAAAATTAAAAATCAAGTTATTGGAATCACTGAAATGTAGCACTAACTCACCTGCTTCATGGAAGTTACAAATAATACATGTACAGTATAATTACTTAAATATATATCATGAATCTGACTTTTTCTCTACATGTATTTCTAAAATGTTAAAACTTTTCCTAGTCATTTATTTCTGGTACATGTATGCGAGAAACGAGACTTTACTGGACTGACTTACTTCCTAATCGTCGGAAAAGGTCCCTCATGACCTCGGGTTTATCAAAACTGGTCCTCATGTTGAACAGCACCTCCTTGTTTTGGATTACCAGTTTCTGTAAAATTAAGTGTAATGTACTTAAGAATTGTACGAACACATATAATGATAATGAAATATCACTTTTTCTTTATATCAATAATATTACCAATAGTAGATGACATCTAAGCATGCACAGATAGGTAATAAGCATGTTCCTATTGATTTGTAACTGCATTGACCTCTTACAATTGTAAACACAAGATTCAGTTCAACAGAGCATAACGTTGACTTACCTTTAGCTCATCCACTTGACTGGCCACATGACCCATAAGTCTTTCTCCTAGATATCTCATTCCATAGGGTCCAATCAATTCAGCCAAAGCTCTCAGTTCTTCAAAATATTTATTTAAGATAATGTCTATGTCATATTCTCAACTTGACATATCCAATTTTTTTTCAACTTCAATTCTACAAAAATGATCAACCTGATCTGTTAGAGATTACAAAGTGACCTTGACATGACCCTGACCTGTGAGATCAGCATACTCCTCCGCCGCCAGATAGAGGTTCTCCTTGCTGTTGTTGTCTGTTGCCACGGTAACAAATGCTTTATGGTTGGGAGAGTACACAATCTGTCCAATATTCACAGTCACTCTTCTCAACAACACTTCTAAGTACCTGTGAGGAATTAGAGGTATGGTTCTAATGCTTCATCTTTTACGGCAGATGCACAATACAATAATGCAGATAAAAATAAATCAGCAAGCAAACTCATTTTAGAGTCCTTAAGAAATAAACTAATAAAACAAAATATCTGTGAGCCAATGCTCACTAGTGATACCCCCGCTCTGATGTGAATATGCAAAATAAGCAAAGTCGACATTTAACAGAAGGCTGGCATCTGATTGGTACAGAAATATATCCAACAATATAGCATGCCTATACAAATACTGTGTAAAAATTTCAAGCATCTGCAAAAAATAGCTGCTGAGAAATCTTTGATGAAAATTTGTTTGAAAATTTTGGCTAAAATAAACAAAGTACTCATTTAACAGAAAGTTGACGTCCGATTGGTACAAAAATATATCCCACAATATGGCATGTCTTAACAAACACTGTGTAAAAATTTCAAGCATCTGCGATAAATAGTTGCTGAGAAATCTTTGACGGAAATGTGTTTGAAAATTTTTGCTAAAAATAAACAAAGTCTTCATTTAACAGGAAGTTGACGCCCGATTGGTACAAAAATATATCCCACAATATGGCATGCCTTAACAAACACTGTGTAAAAATTTCAAGCATCTGCGATAAATAGTTGCTGAGAAATCTTTGACGGAAATGTGTTTGAAAATTTTTGCTAAAAATAAACAAAGTCTTCATTTAACAGGAAGTTGACGTTGATTGGTACAAAAATATATCCCACAATATGGCATGCCTATACAAATATTGTGTAAAAATTTCAAGCATCTGCGATAAACAGTTGCTGAGAAATCTTTGATGAATATTTGTTTGAAAATTTTCGTTAAAAAATAAGCAAAGTCATCATTTAACAGGAAGTTGACGTCCAATTGGTACAAAAATATATCCCACAATATGGCATGCCTTAACAAACACTGTGTAAAAATTTCAAGCATCTGCGATAAATAGTTGCTAAGATAAATGCGACAGAAATTTTTGTTACGGACGGACAGACAGACGGTAAGACGGATGGACAGACAGACACACAAGGGTAAAACAGTATACCCCCTCTCCTTCGGAGCAGGGGTATAATAAGGTGCAAATACATGTAGACTGAACAGTTATTTGCATACTGTATCTTTTAATATAATTGCATCTGATTCAATGAAAATTGAGCAAAAGTGATGACCCTAACAATTCTCTGAAAAAAGTGTTTGTACAATCAGAGCACAGTCCTACCAGTTGGTGTAGTTGGCCGTGATGGTCTTCTCTCCATTGAAGCTGTCAGTGGCCTGAGTCTGCTGGGGCAGTACACTGTTAAACACCCGGGCTATGTCAATCTGAACTGTAAGCAAAACAAAAGAAAATCCAAAATTGGGGCAGTTTCCTAACAGAAGACTCTCATCCAACTGAAGTACAAACAACTTCATTATATGACCCAAAACATTTTGCATACACTTGAACAAAAAATGATGCATTGAATCATTTGCTGTTTTTATTGTCAATGAATGCAGTGACCTTACCATAATTTTCAAGCCCTTGTAGCACACTCATGATGGCCTTGACACTGCTGAGGAGTTCTGAGGGTTTGGCAATTTCACTGGTGTCAGGGTTATACATCATCATCCCAACTAGGGCCCTGCAGCATCAAACAAACAATGTCACTATCCAAGATAATAACTTGTATACATTAACATATGCATGGGGTACATCACTTTAAAATATGTACATCTCTATTCACAGAGGAATTTACCAACATGTATATGTATAATGTACATGTAAATGAAATTTGATGTACACAGGTTATGCATGTACAAAGGGATGTCATCTTAAATATTGTTGCCTAAATGATCATGAACATACTTGTTAAATCTGGTTTCTAGATGCTGGATGAAGAATTCCCTTGGAACAAAGCCGTGCTCCCAAACTTGAATCACATTGCAGTGGTTGATGGCATAGCACAGCTCTGTCAGTGCCATGTGTAGCTTGTCCATTCTAAAAACAGACAAAAACAGTGATGTCTCCCTCAATTTCCACGTTTTCCTTCTTTTCAATGGCTTAGGCAATGAAGAATAATTTAAAACAATGTTTCTAAGAAAACTATGGATTTTCATGAACTTACATGCAAGTCTAAAGCATTTTAATCTTTATTTTCTCTTATTCAATATGTTTTTAAAATTGTGGTGTAACTTAATTGAATGATATAAAATTGCTGTTATTAACAATTTTAAAAAAAGCTGCATAAATTATTGGTTGATCAGAAGCATTTTTTCTTCATTAGTCAATTGTAAAAAAAAAATTAACAAATAAAAAATGTCAAAAAAGGGAAGGAATAGATGTGAATCCAGTACTGCATATAGTACTGTATCATGACACCTCTTACATACGTTGTAACCCTACAATAAACATGCATAAATTGAAAATCAACAAATGAAAAAAAAAATACATAATATAGAAGGAGGTCCGTGTACAGCAATACCGGTACTTGCGTACAAGGAATTCAGATGTAAGGAAGTATCCATCATAAGGAAGTTATTATCTTTCCTACATCCTCATACCTGGTCATATGTCACAAACACTTCCTAATAAGCAAGTTTTCTTGTATACTATTGTGACAGTCACAAAATTGTATGGTAAAACATTTATCAATCAGACTCTCAATCGGTGACAATCACATAGATATTCATAATTCAAGAGGCACAGTAAAAAGGCTAAAGAGATTCAAGTGAAATTTGTCAAATACCATATAAATTTTCTGCAGATCTTTAATTTTCATGAATTAAATTCTATTCGTTAAACAAACTATACAAAAAAATACAAAGGATTTTTAATCACCAACTCCTCCCTGGTATTATTGCTCACATACATGTAGTTAAATTCCAACTCCGTACAACTGAATACCTTGTGAAGTTTTCCCGGTTTTTCCGAACGCTCTCAGTTCCAGGTTTCTCCTCCTCTGGGCCGACCTGCTTCTTTTTGTCCTTGTTTTTCTTGTGTTTGTTGGAACTCTGCAGAATACTGGCAGCACTGTGTTTTGGCAAAAGCTGTAAGAAAAAGAATAATGTAGCAGTCAAATTTGGACATAAGTCTGTTGTTTAATTTTACTGAAACTTTGCCCTTCTAGAATTTCTTTAAAAAAATTGTTAAGTATTTTAATGCCTTGGTAATGTACATTTATATATTGTAGAAAACTTCTTCAAATCAAACTTTTCACTACTGTATGAACTAATTTATCAATTTATTTCCTGAATCCCAATGGAAAAAAATACCTTGTAGTTGAGCATGCACTGCTCCTCACATATGGCTGTGATGACCTGATTGACCTCGTCCGACATCTCCTTCAGGAACCAGTGAGCGTACTGAACACTGGTGGTGCCAATCGAGTGGCGCTGTCAACAGAATGTCAATGCATCGATTATTCACCATGGTAAGTAGCTATTAATATTTACATGCTTCTAATCAACATGTACATGTATGTGATGAAAGAATGTGCAGAAATTGATTCAATTTGGATGAATTTGTAGATGTGCACACTCAGTGCAATACTAACCTCTTCAGGGCAGAGTTCATGTGTAGCATTCATGAAATGTCCACAAATAATTGGAAACACTATGCTAAATCTGTGCTGGGCAGGGAACTCCATGCACTGCTTAAACTGGTGCTCAAATATCTGGTGGTAGAAGCTACGATGCAAAAGACATATAAAATAACCGACATCAATTTGGGTTAATTACTTTGTTTATCTTTATTTCGTTTATTAATAACTGTCATCTGGCGGGGTTTTTTGTCCCCTCCCCCCATAAAAAAGAAAGAAACCACCAAAATTATTGATCTACACAATTACCAGTAGATGGACAGGTCTCCCGTCTCGTTTATGAGTTCGTCCAGGTAGTCCACCAGTTTAGTGTGGAAGACGATCATGTTGAGATGTTTGCCCAGGTCCTGATGGTCCCTCAGTACCAGGCCAGCTCGAGACACACTGGTGTAAGCCTGTAGTCTGAACCAATCCAGCCTAACCCCACGGAAATCAAACACCTCATTAGCCTCAACTGAAATAATACAACATATGTAACATTAAATTCAATGATAAAGCATGAAGTTCATGACAGTATATTACACAAGAAATGCGACAAACACAAAATATCAGCAAAAGGAATTTATGTAGAGGCCTTAATACTGCATACACGCATTGCCCAAAAAGAGTTACTAAATTCATTGCTTAATTGGCATAAAGATGACTTTTTGTGCTTTACATACCTTGTTTGACAGACAATCCAGCAATGGTATTGTAGAGAGATGACAAAATCACAGACTCGTCTTCCGGACAGTGGGCCAGGTTCTGAAATAGATTAAGTGTATACATATATGTAGTCATAAACTAAAAAATATTCAATCGACACACAGTTAACTGTAGTGTATGCCGGTAAAAGTTACTCTGAAATTCAACACACAAACTCTTCCAAATATCGGTAATCACCAAGGTTACTCTGGTCAATGTATACAGTTAATGTAGAGAAAATACCTAACCAAAAGATTGACAAACCATGCAAGATAAACAAAAATAGAGGTCTATAAAATATGTCAAATCAAGAATATCATTTTGCGAGTCAAATATACAAATATTAAAGTATGTACAAGAGTGTATGACTGTATTTGTAGTAAACGAAATAACAATCTCAGAAAACAAAACAAAGAGACTGGATTACACCAGATTTGAGTTATGTATAAAATTGAAAATGGGAATACTGAGAAAATATCTTATAAATATAAATTTGTTTATTAACTTGATGAAAAACAGATCTCATTTTCAAAGAATTTATAATACAGCAGCAAAAGTAAATGTTTAAATATGTGTACATTGTACATAACATTTACACAGGTAATATATGTACAGAATAATGTACAGTTAAATAGCTGCATTTTGTCAATAAAAACAAAAAGATGTTAACTCAAGTCAAGATCTAGTGAATGATCATACACACACATGTATATGTAGTTTGAAGACTAAAAGGATATTTTCTGTGGATATCTGTACTGTAAAAATCCTTAATTTCAACTTGTAACAACTATCACTTTCACTAGATCTTGTCTTATCTTATAATAGTAGTGGTTAGTTAGAGAAACAATTTTTTGTAAATACTGTACAGTGTTCAGAATCTTACGGAGTCTTTTGTTATTTCCTGTTCATAGAAACACAGAAAATTAAAGGGTGAAAACAAAACCAGGTCACAATACAACATTTTGTTAAACATGTGATCAACTTATTACTGGTTGTTAAAATTGCTTTCACTCACAGACATGTTAATATTACATGTATTTGTATTCATAACACATTGATTTTCTAAGTACTACCACGGTAGTTACAATTTGGTATATAGAGTTAATAAGTACAATACATTCTGCAGATAGTACCTGTATAAGTTGGTTGAGCAGCACTGCATCATAACCCGCCAAATACTGGACAAAATAGCGCTGCACCACTTGGTTGTATTTCCGCAGCAGAGCTGTTAAAACAAAGAGAATCTAATATAAAGTGTGATCTGTGTTTACTGAATCATTATCACATGATAATTTAAATAAGTAGTTATCATGTTTCATGTTATCTTCCTTTCCTAAATGTATATAGAATGTACAGTACATGTATAAAGAAATCAATATTTAACCTGGACATTTTATATCAACATAGAACCCTGTACTCACACTTGAGTTCCTCCATGTTGAACAGAAGCTCGGGCAGCTGTCTGTCTACAAAGTCCTCCTGGGACAGTTTGACGGTGTGCTTCTTGGAGGGAGGGTTATCAAAGTGTCGCAGGAGCCAATGGATTTCATCTCGGGCCACTGCCAGAGCTTGGAAGACATACAGACCCTAGGAAACCCAAGATAAAAATCATAAAACTATGAAAAACATGAAATATCTCAAGAAACATAAATAATGGAAATAAGAGAAAGGCTCTGAAAATCAAGATTTTCAGTGTTTTAGTATTAGTTTTGTTTTTACTTTCCCTTACCTTTGGTCCAAGAAGACCTGGCTGGTCAGTGAAAATCAAGGCTAATTCTTTCAGGGCTGATCTCAGAAACTTTCTCCTCTCTCTGTGTATTGCTGGGCTGTAAACAAGATATCAGATCAATATTTTTTTCAAGTAATTAACTTATGCATCACATATGGTCACAATTACAAGATTAGCTGGTTCCTTGTCAAGAAATAGCATTTACTCATTAACAAATGACTAACTGAACTTGTAAGACAGGTGTTACAAGTGTCATGAAAGAAAGCATGGTTATGTAGTTTTTGTTGTTGTGAAGACAAAGAAACAAATAAATTGTACAATCTGTATTTTGTCTGTGGTGTAGGATATGATCCTGTATTTTGTCTGTGGTGTAGGATATGATCCTGTATTTTGTCTGTGGTGTAGGATATGATCCTGTATTTTATATGAGGTGTATGATATGATCCTGTATTTAGCCTGTGGTGTAGGATATGATCCTGTATGTTGCCTGTGGTATAGGATATGATCTACTTACGAGGACTGTAGAGCTTGGTGCTGAAGATCCTTGACCTCTGTGATCCTTTTATGCAGGTTGTGTCTGAAAAAGTTATAACCATTACAAGCAAGCCTTATTTACTTTGTATATGTAAATATCAGAATTATACAAAAGATTTTAATATTTTGAGAAAAATTTAGCAGTAGTCAATAATTTCAGATTATCAGACATAAGTGAAGCAATAATAATTATGTAGTTTTCAGACATACCGGTACATGTACGTGTAATAATGTATTTTATAATGATTGATGTGAAACATACACGAAGTTGCTTGATGAAATGAACCCTAATCCTCTAAAAAAAAAAACCAAACTGAAATTTAAGACAGTTATTGGTAATATTTACCCCTTCAGACTTTCAAAGAAGGTGTTGATGTAGCTGTGAATATGTAGTACTTCATCACGACAAAGCTGTACGATGTAGCCGGACTGTAACGCCGTCTTCCAGAGGTCCCATAACTGAGCCTCCTGGAGGTATGTGTGACACAGCATCATAGAGACTGAAGACAGACAGCGGTGAGGAGATTGTAAACATTATGAATACAGCGTCATAGAGACTGAAGACAGACAGCAGTGAGGAGATTGTAAACATTATGAATACAGCATCATAGAGACTGAAGACAGACAGCAGTGAGGAGATTGTAAACATTAGGAATACAGCATCATAGAGACTGAAGACAGACAGCGGTGAGGAGATTGTTAACATAATGAATACAGCATCATAGAGACTGAAGACAGACAGCAGTGAGGAGATTGTAAACATTAGGAATACAGCATCATAGAGACTGAAGACAGACAGCAGTGAAGAGATTGTAAACATTAGGAATACAGCATCATAGAGACTGAAGACAGACAGCAGTGAGGAGATTGTAAACATTATGAACACAGCATCATAGAGACTGAAGACAGACAGCAGTGAGGAGATTGTTAACATTATGAATACAGCGTCATAGAGACTGAAGACAGACAGCAGTGAGGAGATTGTAAACATTAGGAATACAGCGTCATAGAGACTGAAGACAGACAGCAGTGAGGAGATTGTAAACATTATGAATACAGCATCATAGAGACTGAAGACAGACAGCAGTGAGGAGATTGTAAACATTAGGAATACAGCGTCATAGAGACTGAAGACAGACAGCAGTGAGGAGATTGTTAACATTAGGAACACAGCATCATAGAGACTGAAGACAGACAGCAGTGAGGAGATTGTTAACATTAGGAACACAGCATCATAGAGACTGAAGACAGACAGCAGTGAGGAGATTGTTAACATTATGAATACAGCATCATAGAGACTGAAGGCAGACAGCGGTGAGGAGATTGTAAACATTATGAACACAGCATCATAGAGACTGAAGACAGACAGCGGTGAGGAGATTGTAAACATTAGGAATACAGCATCATAGAGACTGAAGACAGACAGCAGTGAGGAGATTGTTAACATTATGAATACAGCATCATAGAGACTGAAGGCAGACAGCGGTGAGGAGATTGTAAACATTATGAACACAGCATCATAGAGACTGAAGACAGACAGCGGTGAGGAGATTGTAAACATTAGGAATACAGCATCATAGAGACTGAAGACAGACAGCGGTGAGGAGATTGTTAACATTATGAATACAGCATCATAGAGACTGAAGACAGACAGCGGTGAGGAGATTGTAAACATTATGAAATACAGCATCATAGAGACTGAAGACAGACAGCAGTGAGGAGATTGTTATCATTATGAATACAGCATCATAGAGACTGAAGACAGACAGCGGTGAGGAGATTGTAAACATTATGAACACAGCATCATAGAGACTGAAGACAGACAGCAGTGAGGAGATTGTAAACATTAGGAATACATGTACAAGAAACTGTAAAGTTTAACATAACATTAAAGATATATGGAAGTTGTAGTAAACATAAGGCTAAAAGAGACAGTAAACATAAAATGAAGAAACTGTTAACAGATAAAATATCTAAAATCACTGCAAGAAAATTTCTCATTTTCAATAGATCAGGAATTATGAATGTGCATTGTACTTACAAATGATCCACTTTTCCATAGAATCAAGGGAAAGATATTCACATTGCACCTGAAATGACAAACCAATATTTCTAGTTTTAATGCATAGTCTACATGTAACTGTATTACTTGTATACACATTTACTAAACACAAAACTTTGACTGAAGAACTGTAAACAATATGCTTTAAGTAGCAGTTTGCAAGATTTCATTTCCAATAAGATTATACATGTATTTTAATACTTAGTCAAACCAGTTTTCTAACATTCACGAATCATTATAATATCCTTATATAAAGCTTGCATTTGCCAGTGATAGACCTACCATATCTGTATTTGGGACATTCATAATTTTGAGGGGCTCTGCCAACAGACTCAGCATGCCCGTGGCCCTCATCTGGTCAGCGGGCAGGTTCCTTTTGGGGTAAATCTTGTGTAGAGACAACAAAGCGGGAACTACCACCTACGAAAATACAGAAAAATCAGTTTATAGATGTTTTCATTTAATTTGAGGCTTTATCTTTTTTTTTGGTTGAGATAATGTACATGCAATCTGTAGTGACTTCGAAGCATATAATGTTAAACTTTCAGTAAACTTTGCGTACCCTGGAATGAGGGACAAACTCCTCCGAGAGCTTCCTGAGGGGAATGTCATAATCAATCACCATCTGCCCGAGGCGAGGAAAGGAGGGGTCGCTAAAAAATAATGTCCAAAAGATTCATTAAAATGTCATTGCATTTTACAAGATAAAAATTCAGAATCTGCACTGCATGCACATTTAAGCATGATTCATAATTATAATGAACTAGTGTTTTTGTACAATTTTCTAATACTAATAAAAAATCTACATGCAGATATGCTTTTATATAATCTAAGACAAAAATGCTTTTACCCCAAAATATAAATGTCCCTAAAAAGCCCTATATTGTATATCTTAGTGAATACCACCACACTGTGATGACTCAATAACTATCACAAATTATACAGTAAAACAAGATTATAGTGAACACACTTATCAATCATGAATTGATGCTTTCTGCAAGGTGATCTTCATTCCCTGTGACATTATTACCTGCTGTAAACTTGACTGGTACTGTGGAATAATTTTTATTCGTTGGGGTCAATGTTTGTGGGAAGCCAGAATTTTCTTGGTTCGTGGGGACATAATTTTGTAGGTAGTGTAATCAAGATAATTTTAATAAATATTAAACAAATGATAGTGTATTGGTTCAGGGGAATGTAATTTTGTGGGCAAGGGTTACCTCGAAGCCACGAAAAATGATGATTCCACAGTATAACGAATTGCACTTATAACAACTGAAAATCGTCCGTCCCTGGTGCTTCGTTATAAGAGTGTTTTACTGTATCTACAGTTACCCTTCCTTACCTAGAGGCATTTAGATACTCGTAGGCAACATTGTACAGAGAGAGCACCACTCTGCGATCCTCCACCCTTGACATCAGAATCATCAGGGACACATAGGTCGAAATCAAGTTCAGATAGTTCACGGTCAGGTCATAGTTCAAGGTCTATAAAACAAGTTATTATTAAACACATTTACCGGTACTGGTATAAATTACAATTTGTTTATAAATCTTTTGCGCAATAAATTTCTAAAAATAGAGCAGGATGTAAGAAATAACACAGTAAATTGGTTTGTCTAGACTTACAACATCCATGTGGACTTGACAAGCATCAATTGTAGTTAGCAGGTCCACAACATGGTCCTAAAATATAAATCAAACAAGATGTATTGACTTCAAAATCTCATCTCTTCTCAAAGAAATATTCCATGTGAGTTTATAAAAAAACCCCAAAATCTGACCTTGAAGTCCATGATGTCCACGAAGGTGAAGTAGTAGAGGGAGAGGGACTTGACCACGTCCTGTTTGATGTTGTTGATCACTTGGAGCTGTAATCACAGAGTCACATCAGAATCACATGGCAAAGATGGACGGAGCTTTATTCTTCATCAACTTAAAACACTCTACAGCTGCTAAATTCTGACTAGGACAATTTCTTTACTTTATCATGGTTCTACGTGTACCTACCAGATTTCATTTTCAAGATACTAAATAAATGGACGTTTTTAAAGACAAAAGTATAAAATTCAAAACCAATATTAAAAGTTAATACATTTTACATTGCATGCTGCCATTTTCTATTATAAGATGCAATAGTTTAAACTGTTACAGTTTTTTTCCAAAAAAAGAGAATGAAACATGCACATTTTAAAGCAATACACCAGAGTTAAATCATTACTGAAATATAATGTGTTCAAAAACAGCATAAATTAATCAATGTGCATATGAATATAATTATGTACGTATACAAAATTACATATATTTGATATAATTCATTGCATAGTACATGTACACATAAAAAAAACCCATCAATAAACTCTACTAATTCTGATCAAATAAATAAGTGCTTTGTATCAAAAACTTAATCATTCTACTTTCTAACACAGAGCAAATGGGGACATACAGGACTTGGACCTTCCCTTCCTGTATCTTGATTTTTCTAAATTGTGCAATTTGAACATCAGGAATAACAATTTAATCAATCTGTGTAACAGCTAAGCCATGAAATTACTTATAAAATAAACCACAGTGTAATCAGTCCAAAACTTGGGCAAGTTATTGAGTGTAAAATTTGCAAGTTTATTTGTATGCATACAACTGTAGCTCTTCTGCATGGCAACCCAATAGTTTTTTTCAAAGAGTGACTGATCTGCAGTTTGTTTTTTCTTAGTTTGAAAAAATATAAACATTTGACATGCAGATTTACAGATATATTTTTTAATTGTAGCCTTTATATACCATAAACAAGCCAGTTAATTGTCTCTATTGCACAGTGTATTAATATCAACAGGATTCAAGGAGAATTAAACAGTGAATTTAAATATTAAAGAACTGTATTAAAATGTGAGGAGACAGAGGGAGTCTGCAGATTTAAAGAAGTCCTTTTTTGTGAACATTTGCTGTGAAGGAGTGAGAGGAAGCTATAGAGAGAGGGACATGCGGTGGCAGGCAACAAGCCACTTACTGCCCCCGCGTGGTTGTCAATGTTCGGGAATTTCTTGTGGAGGTACTTGAAGACCGAATCCAGACTTTTATCCGACAGAAACGCTGGTTTGCTGTCAGTTTTTGTGAGCATCTTAAAATGAAAAGACATAAGATGACATTAGACTATGTGTGGAGAGTCTTGATCACTTACTGTGCTCGACTTGCTATCCACATGTGGAAAACGCCGCAACAAGTATCTATAAACTGGTTCATAAGCTTTATCAGTTAGAAAACCAGGCTTGTTCTGTGGATTTCCAAGCATCTTGAAAAGATATAAAACATAGAAGATCATTTAAATGATCATATCTAGAAAATATACCCTAAAGATTTTGAAGAATACAGTATTTCTACTTCTTTGCAACAGTTGACACAACACATCACATGATAATAATATATGTAACAATAATGAATTGAAAAGGAGACATATTACTTTTGTAACATGATAACTTATGAAGCAAATTTTTCAAGAAATGTGTTGACAAAATTTGATGAAAAGCTAGAATAAAATAATAAAGGCTAAACCAGCACTTCAGCGTGACCCAATTTAAATAAATTATTCCATTTCCCAATTAAATATCCCATTCAAATATAAAACAAAATTTAGTTTTTAAAAGAAGCAACAGGAACTGCAAAACTTGATAACAAAAAAATTGATTTAGAATTGTATAAGCACCCCTCAAATACAAAAAAAAACCTTTGAGTGGAAAATAAAGCAAAATTTATGTACATGAAGCTAGATAGACTTTCCATGGTTTTCTACAAAAGGCCCAGAACTTAAACCTGGGAGAATTCAATAAATCACAAAATTTTACTGGCATTTCGAGCATTAATGCATGTATACTATAAAATGATAGTACATGTATTAAATTTTAAAATATAATTTCAGTGGAAGAATACTTTGGTTTGCAAATAGAATGCATATGTACAAGTTGTATTATTATTCAAAGGATTTTGTTAATCTTAAAACTGCTTAATGTGATAGCAAAAAAATTAATCAACCATGCTCCGGTGGCTGGTAAGGTTAGGTCTGCAAATTAATTTGACGGAGTGAAAAAAATAATTCACAAATCTGCAATTTGAATTTTAGAAGTTGAAACAAAATAAGAAAAAAAAATCAATTAATTCATGCAATTAAATCAAATTCATTAGAACCTTCTTTTTGTTGGGAGAGTAGATCTGAAATCAAAACACAGTGAAGATGGTCAGTTTTACAGTAGAGTTACAACATTTCACAGTTTGTTGTTACAAATACGTAAACAAGGAAATATTCGCCCCCATTTTATTTTTGCCCTTTTCACCTTCGTTGTCCGTAGTCAAATTTAAGATAAAGGGAATCTCAATGTCTCAAATTATTCCTCTTTTTAACAAAGCTGTCTCTGGGCGAATATTACATGGGGCGAAAATAACCCTGTGTACAGTACACATATAAACGTATACCAGTAATGTTTGCATGAATCAAGATAGTTTCATTAACATTTGATTGTTCTTGTAAAAAATATTGAAATCAAAGAGTATTTGGAGGAAAAGATCTGAAATAATGAGCATAAAGGGAGATAAATTAACTGAAAACAAAATGGCTTAACATAAGTCTTTACAGTTCATGGGAAAGCAAATCTTTCTCAAACAAATTTTAAACAATATTAAACAACATAAATGAAATAAAACTAAACAAATGAAAGTTAAACAATGTGAAAAGCATCAAATCCAACTGAATGAACTAATCACTGATGAACACAAGAGGGACATTGATGCTAGTAAACATTACGGTCACCAGGGATAGAAAGGGCAGTTATACTTACTGACATCTGTAAGAGCAGGGGAGACAAGTCAGCATTAATCTAATGGTTCCATATAAAACGGCATAGACTAGAAGTCCTTTGACTTTATAGACATGATCTCTTGATTTTTCAAGAAATATTTT
Organism: Magallana angulata; assembly: GCF_025612915.1. Lineage (NCBI taxonomy): Eukaryota > Metazoa > Mollusca > Bivalvia > Ostreida > Ostreidae > Magallana > Magallana angulata. The sequence goes on from NC_069111.1 coordinate 11,330,333, forward strand.
CTAAAACAAAGGTATTTCTTTCACAAAATAAAATACTTTGACAGTAACTGACAATACTGCATTCAATCAACTGACATAAGTCTGGTGGACAACTTATCAATTTGTGACCTGTCTCTTATTCATCTATTTTTTTTTTTAATTTGTACATCATTTCCTGAAAAGTTTAGTGTATGTTACCCTTGCATTAATCATAATTTTCCAAATCATTTGCATAGTTTTCTGTGAAGTTTAATAATATAATATTAATTATAAATGAATATGCATTTGATTAAATGTGAAAAACAACCTACAATAAAATTCTGAATGACTGATAATACTGCAAAATTTGGATAATGCTGTTTTGTTTCTATATTAAAGTTTTCAGTTTAAAATTATATAAGTATTAAAATTTGAGATTGACGCATTAATGTTGAATATATGGCTAGGTGATTTTTAGTATGATCAGGTCCAGCACAATCTCTTGATTTAGCTATATAGCTTGAAAAAGCTATATAGCTTTATAAAGCTATTCAAAATAGCTTGATAAAGCTATTTATGTGCAGTTTTTTAAGAAAATATTTATTGTAAGAAATGGACAAAAAATCGCAATTAACTTGCTACTCATATTTGCACAACTGACCATTATAAACTTGACCACAATTAAAGATAGGTTTAACACTGCAGCTTTTCAACAATTATAAGCAAAAAATATATTTCCATTGTTTTGGGTAACTGTTTACCACTTTGTGTGGAATGAGGCGTGGATAAGTATGATTTCTTCTCATTGTGATAAATTATTACCAATCAGTTATCTTGCTTACCATAACTGACCTCCTTTATATTTCATTCAAGAAGTAACTGTGTGGTCATGAATCAGTTGCCCCAAAACTTTTAGTGCAAAGTCTCATAAGGAGACGTAAATTGATGAGTAATCTTTACATGCATTGTTCACAGAACAGTTCAAAGTTAAAAACTATCACTGGACTAAAGTGCGATTTTTTATACATACTGATATAATTACAAATTTAAGAAAAATGTATGACAAAATAGCCAAATGAAGCTACTCTGAATAGCTTAATATAGCTATTTAGCTTATTCAAGCTATATAGCTAAATCTGGAGATTGTACTGGACCTGATGATATATCGATGGTAGTTCCATATTTCATATGTCTTCATATCAACTAATCTTTCTATTACTTTAAGAATTGTATATGTAAGATAACAGCTTTTATTTTGACACAAGGATCCTTATTACTTTATACAGAGATAAAAATAACATGTTATTTATGTCTCTACTTTTATATAGCAAATGCATGCAATTTCCATAATTCTGGGGAATGTTTTGTAATTCAGAGATTATAATAATTCAGGTTCTTTAGTAAAGTTATAATTTTACAACGCGCAAACCCTATAACTAAACATGACAAAATCACAAGGGCAATAATGAATACATATAGACACTATACTGTCAAGGAAATTCGAATAAACGACCACACCTTCTTGATGTTGTATATTCTTGTAAGCATGCCCCTTCCTCTGTCATTCAGGATAGTTAACTTCTCCGCCAACTTTTGTTGGCTTGGCACCATCGCTCGAGACATCTTGATTTTCTTCTAAAGAAATCAAAAACTAATTTCAATTTTCACTGTTTTCATCCTTCTTATTTCCTCCAAGTTATCTACTTCCGGATTCCCTAATTTCAGGCATAAAGAATTGGGGTCAATAAAGTAAAAATTTCCACGTGTAAATTTTTTAAAAAACATTAACAAAAAAAACTTAAGATTATATTCTGCAAAATCGCGAATTAACTAATCAGATAAGTGTTGTGAAAAATTTTTCATCTGTATTATATTTTTAATTACAAAGTATTTAAAGTTGATAGCAAGTAGAATCCCGAACCCGAATTTGATCAATAGGCCCGTAGGCCTTTATAGTCGCCTGAGTGTAAAAGCTAAATAAACTGAGTTTGGAAGATGCATTTTTTTTAAAAAAGAGATTCAAAGTGTTTCAAGAAATAGTAGGACCGAAGAGTTTTGATAATATTGGTGCCATTTGACTTGCATTGTTGAAAGGGTGGGCTTAAAGGATTGAATATTTTTCTTATGGCATTAGTATATGCTCAGTTTGACTATAAGAGTTGATTGGGGACTTGGAGACCATTTTAATTTTTGAGGAATTATGAATCTTCAATATATATACAATTCTATGATCAGCAGAGACTGTTCACCAGTGCAGTTCATAGCCCTAATATGTATATAGGTGCCATGGATTTCCTAAATTTAGTAGAGGCACATTTGCAGATTATAAATACCGGTATATGTTTATTAATGAGAACGTACTTATTTTGTCTGCTATATGTACAGGAGAAAACTATTAACATTTTTATAGATTTCACCACAACAAATTCTTCACAGTCTCACACAATTGATTGACAACAAGAAGATTTTTTCAATCTTTTAATAACATTATCTGACAATCTTATCACCACATAATTAATATTATTTAATATAAAACAATTTTGTAATTTGGACTTAAATTCTTTTCTACAAAAAATCTAATCATTTACAAAGACTTTTCATAAATGTAGTTTATATGAATTCCTGCATTGTAACACCCGATGAAATATGTTTCTCCATTACACTGCGTACATAAATGCTTGCATGCAGTGCTGTGGAGAGACACTTTGGAGGTTCCGCAAGGGGATCATAGTTTGATATCAAACTACTGTGTCAGAATATTGTACACAGGGATTTATCCCCCTTCTCCTAATTGTTCTTGTGAAATTTTCAAAAAGGCTAATTCAAAAAAAAATTATGGATATATCTCTTTAACAAAAATGACTGGGATTGAGTGAGTAAATCTTTTATGACTGACATGATTGTTATGGGCAAAAATAACCCATATAAAGTCTCTCTCTCTCTCTCTCTCTCTCTCTCTCTCTCTCTCTCTCTCTCGCTCTCTGTGAAAAAAACTATTTAGTACCTGTTACAATAGAGCATTTTAAGGGATATCAATGTTTTATTCTAAAAGACCAAAATATAACAATGAATGAAAAGACTTAATATATGTGATAGGTAAAATGAAAACAGATACACACCCATCACACTAAATAAAAATCATAAACAATCTAGCCCAAAACCTTGCTCTCCTCCTTATTTCACCATAATAATTATTGCAAGTGCATAAAATATATACTTTTTAATTCTAATCTGAATACTAAGAAAAACACAACATCTAATTGAAATGTCATTCACCCTTACTATCATTCTTCTCCTTTAAAAAAATGCCTTTTCAATATAACGCACAATTTGAGGCCTTTCAATATCTAACAACATTCCAGCTGCAGTATACACCTCCCTGGGAAAATTTTCTTGGAGAGCTTCACTTTTGCAGCTTACAACATTTATACATAAAAATAGTCATGAAACGACAACAGTTGATAAACAGAAGCAGGAGAATACTATTGCTAATATATTATTTAATCTCTAAATTGCAAAATTTCTCTAAGTGTTAGTTACTACGTAAATCCAAATGCCCTTCTTGATCCTAATATTTTTTTTTCAATTCATTTTCTTTTATGGAGAGACTTCTAATCACAGAGAAAAGTAAAAAAGAATACTAAAAGTTTGGTATTTATGAAACTGGTTTCAATGTAAAGTAAAGAACATTAATCACCATACAAACTAAAATAATTATCAAAGAAAATGAAACTTTTTACCAATAATTAAAAAAACTATTCAATATACACCATAATAATTTCAGGGTTGTCTCTAAAAATTGATGTAGAAGGGAGAAATAAAAAAGTAGAAGGGGGTCTGGAGGTCTAGCTTGTAGTTAGATTCTGTTTGAAATGAAAAAATAGCCGGATAATTACGTCACTTAAGGCGGGGTAATTTCCCACCTCCTGGCTCTTAGAGACGACCCTGAATAATAATCCTTCCAGAACCCCATCAAAATAACAAGTTGTATAAAAGAAAAGAAAACTCTAATGTATATCTCTGGGTTAAAACTAGTATTTCAACTCGAACATCTTTCAGAAAGTTGTTTATAACTCCAAAAGTATTGCACTTTACTCCTGCATTGTAGGGAAAACCTAACATCTGAAAAATAATTCATTACATTAAATTCCATTTAAAGCCAATTCTTAATTAGTTGTACATATGTACACAACAGAAATAAGCACCAAAAATAAGCACAAACATTAGTCAAAATCAAAATAAATCTCAACCTTTGGCCAAATATCATATTCATACATTTATCAAATTTTACTGAGAGAAAATTAAGGTTACAGTCTTGCTACTACATGAAGTAGCATGGTTTTAATCAAAATATGTACATAATGTATTTTATAAAATAAAAAAAATATAGGACATAATTTATCAACAACAGACAACTCCTCATTGGCACAACTTTTTATCCACAAAATAGTTTATTAAAATACCTTTGTTCAAATATTATCATGGTGTATGAAATGAACTGGTATCAATCGGGCACCTTACTCACCAAGAGCATATTAAGTATGTATTCTGATATACATGATTAAAATGCAATACTGTTACTTAATTTATTTTCCATCAAAAAGCGTACGACTTAAAGCTAACATGGAGACAAGAAAACATGTATCACTAAACCCATTGAACTCTCATTTATTGCTTTGTTCAGAAGATTTGGAATTGTGATGTCAATTCCAATCAATAATGTTATTAGAATCAACACAAGTTGTAATGATCTTAATTTTCTTATCACACAGTGTAGTGCATACAAAATTATGAACTGCATAACACAAATTTTAACTGTATGAGCATGTAAAATTAATGTAAATGCATGTTAAGTTGAGTTTCAAATGATGAAATAAATTCTCTACGCATTTTGAAATCTGTAAAAAAAAAAACAATTGAAATTATCGATACTTTGTTGTTTCTAATTAGTTGAAAATATCTTTGACTTTTTGGAATGACAGATTGAAGAGAAAATATACCACAAAACCCAACCTTACCAATGCTTTGATAATAAATTGACCAATATTGCCTATGTGATATGTTATACATGTATCTGAAATGAGATCAAAATTTCAGATAGCTTTAAAAATGGCTCATAAATGCACTTCACTTCAAAAGAGATTCATAACATTTTACACAATGGTACCTTAATTAATAAACCATTCTCATTTCTGTTACCAGCTAAGATCTTAATACATGATAAGTTGCTTCACACACATTCAGTAGACATCAATAAATAAATCTTGTAAATGTACACGTTTATGGTACCACACACCCAATAGTTATTGTCATGGCAATTTCCCAGACTCCTCTAGCTACTACATGGTTTCGCTTATTCTGGTCCGAATGACATTTGACCTGGTCCACCTTTCTTCATGTAGCGTCTAAAACTTTTATACCTGGCACTTTCTGCTAATTTAGCTTTCATCTCCTCCTCTTTTTCTCTCTTCCATTCCTAGAGAAATAAATGTACAATACTGGTTATGTACATATACTACAGAAGAATCTATAATTAGTTTAAGGAATATTTGAATTTTCTGAGTTTTCATTTCTTCCTCAGATTTGATCATACTTTATGTACATGTACCAGTAATGACTTCTTACATTAAAGTTTTCTTTTATCCATAGCTCTTTCCTCATGTATTCATCAAAATTTTCCTCTTTTGCTAGCTGTAAAAAATACCAAAAAAAATGTCAGACAGAGCACCCTCTATTTTGATATCAAAGAATCTTTGTCTATTAAGAACAAAGAACATTTACCTTTTTTGTGTGGACACAGAAATAAGAACTATATACTGACAGTGTAGTAAGAAATGAAATATTTTTGCTAGTAGAAGTGTGTATAAAATCATTGTAAAAGGGTAATGATCAAGTCGTCCCTCAAAATTATGTTGTTTTTTTCGTACTACCTGGTATCTCCAAGGTATATAACTGCATATACATGCATATTTTTTATATCATGGACTTTGCAATGTGTTTGAAAAAGATATTATACACATAGCAAAGTTTTAATTGATTCATAAGGCTTATTCAAAGAGTTAGAAATAAATGTACTGTATACAAGTATATAGCCAATCCATTGTTTCATGCAAAATCAAAATGTGCATTAAAGTGCATAAAAAGGCAGTTTGCCAAGTTAAATGAAAACTGGGAATGAAAATTGCAAGCATTTTATGAATTTGGTGACAATATATCTTTTATACCTTTGGTGCATGACAAAAGAAAAGATTTCAGAATATCAAAACAACTGGAAGTTTTAGGGGGAAATCATGCAGAATTAAGCATACAAAAATTTTTTTTTTAAAAAATCATGCTTTGTTAGTAGATAAACCCATTTGCGACCAGTCAAAGTATACTGCAGAGCATAAATACAAAATCTACTGGAGTAACAAGCTTATACAAGTATCTAACTCATCAACTGAGCTACCAGCTACCGATAAACCAAACAGATGTTAGAACGGACGGACTCTTTGTCCCGTTTATCTGCGGGACCGTTGACACTGACTGGCATGCTGGTACAAATATACTTACAGGGAACAGAACGGGGCTGGCCTACATTATTATAAGTACAAAAGTTGGAATTATATCAAGTCATCACACAGCAAGAGATTGGTTATAGAAGCTGATAGTTATGTTAATACAATTGTATGCCTTGCATTTTAAGGCCTCCTATTCAAGATGATAGCATGTTTTTGAAGAATTTTTTTGAGAATATTTTCTTTGAAGAATCGTGTGTGTGTGGTTCATTTCCATGAATGCTCTTGATCAGAAAATGTCTATTGTATACATATCTAATGATTGATATAAATAAACATACTTTCCATTAATCATTAATAAATTTGAAGCTCCATGCAATAAATATATTATCATACAAGTCTGAGGATGCATAATTTGAGAAGCCTTGAGGAGTAAATAGATAGTCATTGCTGCTAAGCATGCCTATACATGTAGTAATTACATGTCATATTGCTGACTTGCTTTCCTCTTTAGCTCTTGATGATAATTTTGAACTACAATGTATGTATGTGCTCAAGAAATTCAACACTTTTGTTTTGGTGCATCATATTGTTTAATTGCCCCTCTTATAAGGTGAAACAAAGTTACTACATGATGTAAAATGCTCATGCTTGTTGACTGACAATTATCTAAAAAATTAGATTTATTTTAATAACAGACAATCAACATTTTGAAAAACAAAAGTATGAACAAAATTCAAAGGTTTTTAAACTGTAAAACAAACATTTTAATTGACAATATAACTGTAGTTGAATTCAACAGTCTACCAACTGCTATCTATTTTTAAAAGTTTAAAAAAAGAGTTCTATTACCCCGCGACACCTACCTCCCATTGTGAGCGACTAGCCTTGAGATATTTCTTGATGAGATATAATTTTTCCTCCTCCCCGTACTCCTCCCGGCAGATCCAGAACTTCCAGACCCAGCGACCGAACCAAATGATGTACTGGACGAGGTAGTACGGACTCAGAATCAGCTGAATCCACAGAATGTCCTTAATGTTAGGCTTGCTATAGCCGCCTCTGAAAATTAAGTTATCAACAATTAATTGGTCTCGTTCTATTTTTTGGACATCATTTATTGCTGCATTTACAATTCCTACCTAATGTCCATTTTTTCTTCAATTACTTTCTTAATTATTTCCTCTTCTTCATTTCTGATTTCCTCCTGAAATAAAAGGAATACTTCAGTCAACAATCAGAAACACATTTGATATAAACATGTAACTATGTAGTATGAACTTGTCCATAAAAAAGAGAGTTTCTCGAAAGATGATGGATCGTTGGTTTGTACGATACAGGGTAAAAAATCAAGGAATTTATAGATTCTGAATCTCAAATTATATTAGGAATGGCCTATGCAACAGAAACATACGTATCTGTTTCAGCAGGTCTACATATGTATATATCACTATAACACAAGGACTTTATAAATATTCATAGTGTTAAAGTACAGTACCTTAGTTCTCTTGTCTTTGCGGTCCCGTTTCTGACCAATGAGCCCCTCCGCCTTGGCTATCCCAACAGCCTGGATCCTGTACTTAGGTTCCTTACACAGGTAGTTAATGGCTGCATTGTAGTTGTTCCATGCACCCCAGTACTGAAACACAAACAAAAATTAAATATTCACTTATGTCCTCTCAAAGCCACGGAGGACCCAAGACCAAAATTAAAGACAATGATGGCACAGAAATTAGTGGCAATGGCTGGGCTTAGCGCAATCTGTATTCAACTGAGGTATGAGTAAAGTAATAGGACACCATTTTATCACACAACAGGTAACTCTTGCAATGAGGCAGCACAAAGTGTACCTGTATTACGGATATGATGGTCAGGGTAACTGCTATCACAATCCTGATGTCCACTTTAGGAGCGTATCTTCTGTAATATCTGTAGTAGTTGGCTAAATGCTCATCTACAAAATCAAATTGAAAATCATAGAAATGTCTCAATTTAAGTCCAGCTGAAAACATTTCTGTAAAATCTGTTGTAAGGTCTAATGTTTATAATATCAAATTTGTCAGTATCAAATTATAAAGTTTTACAGATAATAAGTTCAAAGCATTTCATGTACTTTTCCAAGAAAGCAATGTTTCATTTGCGAGGCAATAATTCAGAATACCGTAATATACCTGGATTATCCAACATGTAGTTGTAGTTTTCTCTCTGCTCATCATCCCTCAATATCTGAAAGGAGAAGAAAAGAAGGTTTTAGGTCTGATACAACTCTAAACAAAAGCTGATACAATACTGTGGAAATAGCAATAGAAATAATAGTGTTTTATATACAATGTACAGTCCTTCTCAACATACCTCATATGCATTGGCTATTTTCTGAAACATCTTCGTAAACTCCTCATTCTCCTGCAATTACATGCACATATATTAGAAAACACATCAAATTAACAAAATAATCTATGAAAAATTTGCATTCAATTCAGAGAATTTCTGAATTCTTTCATATCATTTTAAAATATCTCTGATATTTGTATGTACACACAAATTGACAAAACACTGCATCAATGTTTATCATGTACATGTACTAAGCATTGGTCTTAATCATTCTCCTTGTTTCGATTCAGTGTTTAATGTGTAAAACACAAGGGAGAAAATAAAAAACCAACCAACCTCTGCCTTTGATGCCATGTCTGGATGCCATTTCCTTGCCAGCTTCCTGTAACCTTTAGTAATCTCTCCCTGTCAATATAAACAACATTTGATACATGAACTTACGGTAGTGAAAAAAGACCATATATTGTTATTGTATGCACAAAACAAGAAATCATAGAACAAAGTTTCAGAAGGCTTCAATTTTTCAAAAAGTTTTTAAAAGGAATAACTCACCCTAGATGCATCTCTTGTAACACCCAAAACTATAAGAAGAAATGTATGGTAATTAATTCTCAAGCATACTATCTTTTCAATACCTATATTAAATGAAAATTTAATCTCGCAATTCCCATACCTGCTAGCTTTCTACAATTGGTAAAAAAAAAAAAACTGTATTGCATGTAAACAGGTGTTACTCAAATGTATGAAATATCAATGTTATTCAGTAAAGTTGATATAAAGTATAATGCGATGGAAACCTTTATCATAACCTTTTCATATCATTCATTATAAATGCAACTAAATCTAATAGCTAATTCTAAATGTTCTAATAAATTTATGTTGATCAAATAAATTATAATGCATTATTAAGTTATACACATATATATATATATATATATATATATATATATATATATATATATATATATATATATATATATATATATATATATATATATGTGTGTGTGTGTACTGACAATCTTAAAAATGCTTGAGCCCTCTCTTTTATGAAAATTATTATGTTGATAATGCAATTTGTACCATTTCAGACATTAATTTTATCATGGTACTTTGTTTTACAGTGTGATAGCCTATTCATTTCAAATTGTATTCCTCTAACTAGATGAAATGCTTTCTTTGCAATCAATTTATTTCCCTTGTGGAACAGTCAACCCTAAAAACCCCAAAAATTTAAGCAAAAAATATTATTCAAAATATTTAAAAATTGCCACTTGAGAACATTATTATCATTATTCCTGCAATCTAGTACAGTATAACAAAAGTGACAGTCAGCCAGTTGCAGTTGGATATTACTCTGAATAATCATCGGGCAGAAGTGTTGTGGAATAGTTCTTGTCTTAACTAAAGTACAGTACCAAATAATTAAAAAAAATAACAAATGGAAATTATAAAAAGATTGAAGTCTTATAGAATATATGCATGCTGAATGAAATTGTGTGAAATAAATTCATTTTAACCATATAATATGTAGCAAAATAAAAAAGGGGAAATTTAATTTATCCGATGACCACGTCAACATTAAGAAAAGGCAGTGACATTTACAGGTGCGTGCTGCAATGAAATCACCGGTATGACTTGAAATCAAGATATCTTTCAATGGGTCATTTGTTTCACATTTACTTACTTTCATAACAGTTTTCCAGACCACAGTATAAACCATCTAGGAATCCATATGACGGCGAAACCAGCAAAAATAGAAAAATTAACATTTTGGTTTCACATATGTGTGCCATGTTGTCGTTTTATTTACATTCGATAGAGATGATCAGACAAAACGAAAAATTGAGACACGCGAACCCGATGTGAAAATTATTAACGTGAATTGCTTATGGCCAAAACTCAAAATAATAATTTAAAGCGTTTGTACTTCGATATGATTTTATTTTCTTACATGTAACCTATTCCATGCACGGGTCTGGGGAAAAAAGGAGGTGTCTGAATTTAAAAAAAAAAAAAAAATTAAGCTAACGCTAAACAGTATTTTTGAAATTTTATTTATAAACTTACATATAAATTAAATCTACTTTTTTCGCCATAGCGCGGAATTAAACTCTATTATTTTTAGAGTTAAACGATCTTAGCTATATGTATGATACTTTTCATTGGTGAAAAAAGCAATTTTTGAACAAATGACATATGGTCCTAATTAATTAAGTGTTTTTGTCTGTTGTTGCGTGACTGTGAAATGGCAGGCTCATATAGATGCATAATATTTCGACACTAAATATTAAACATGTTTTTTTTAGGTGTGTTGTATGTGCAAAGCATATCGACAATCATGAATGTTTCTGAAAAGAAACACATAGTATTTCGATCGGAATACACAAAATTTCTGTACTTGGTTCTAAGCGTTATATAAGTTACTCTGACACGTGACATAGCCTTCTTCCTCATTGGTGGAACTGCCATAGTGACGTCAGACTTTGAGTGTATTGTGACGTCATAAACATTTTATCTGTTTTGGAATCAACAGGAATACTATTCACGATGGCTATTGTAAGACATACTACCCAATATTCCGATGTAAGTATTTTAAAATCAAAGTACTTTATGTACATGCATTTCTATCGTGCTAGAACTTAATATCCTAAAGTATCCTTACTTGATGTGCAAGTACATTAAGATTTTATACTTTTGTAGGCCTACTTGGACATAAGCTATTATGTGCCACCACATCAATACACACCTGCGGATATTGAGATGGTAAAGACATTGACTTTAGTTTACTATCATATTAACTTTAATTCTATATGGTGAATATGAATTGTATCAATTTCTGTACTTTTCTTTTATTAGTACTTAATAAGTCCAAGACCGCAGTTTCCTCCACACGAGCCAGTAAGTAAACTAATTCAGAACAAGTTATTTATATCAAAATCCTCAACCAGACATATACTACTGAATTTTATCAAATTTTATCTATAGCTTCAATCGATTGATAATATGATGTAAAATGCACATTATTTTGTAGCCAGTACCAGTTAGCGAATATCTGATTGTGTCAGATTTGGTAAGTTATTTTTTTCTATCAATTTTTTTGTTTTTAGAATTGAATTATTCATGAATTGAATTAGTTGATGATATATACATGTAACGTTTTCATGAATTATCATCCTTTTCAGAATGATTGGTTCGAGGATATATTAGATGAGGCAGAAGAAGAGATCGAAATAGAGGCAATTGTAATAAGCTTAATAAGTTTTATTCTGTTTTGAATACGAAGCGTAATTTCGTTGATTTAAATCAAAGCATGCATGAAGTATTCTGTAAATTCTGAATTATTTCCAGATTTACAATCGGTAAACTAAAATTATCTATTGTAAATTAATCAATAATAATACTACTACTACATGTATACTTCAATCATAGTATGTGCTTACTTTTCCTTAAATTAGATTAAATATTAATCGAAGATGTCTATATATTCTGTGACTTTGAATTCGTATATGTGGCTATTTTTCAATCTTAGTATTAAAGCGGTCTGAATTGTAATAATCATGAAAGTCATTTTAGTGTACTCACTTTTTTTTCAGGCTGACCCCATTGCTCACCGGGACATTGTTACAGCATTTTTTAATGCCACAAATATCGATTACCCAAAAAAGAAAAAGGTTGATTTTTTTATTAGCGTAAATAAATTTTTATGTTTCAACCAATGTTGCGGAGACAAAATGTATCTTATCCATCCATCCATCCATCCATCCATCCATCCATGTGTTCGTTATTTTGTAGACCTCGTGGTTTAGAAGAGGCGTTCGATTCTTAAGGAGAGCAATAGCCCCCTTAAGAAGACAGTAAACAGTAAAACAAAGAGGCGCGGATCAAGCGCAAAATGGGATCTCGAGACGTAAGTAACTGTTCCATGTAACTGCTAGGTCGCATAGCGGTCCGACAAGTGTTGTTTGAATACTATTTTTTATAACTGAATACTACTGATTTTCGTTTTAATATTTTTATTCAAAGTGCAATTTTTTTTAAAGGATTTTAAAACATTACCAATGTATCTTATCCGTATGTGTTATATTGAGAGGCTATGATAATCTTTTGACTTCCTGATTTGTAGGCATATTGCTATTATATATCTTTGAAACAGTGTATGATATCATCTGGATATCTTTTAAACATATACAGGTGACTTTTTATTCACCCCTAGTCCAGGAAAAACTTGATTGAGGGCTACAGACTTAGATCCAACCTATGACGTAGTCCTGTGTCTGACTAGTACTGTGTTGAAAATTTATACACACATAATATATATATATATATATATATATATATATATATATATATATATATATATATATATATATATATATATATATAAAGCACTAAAAATAACCAACGACACGAACAATAAAGTAAAATATTGTCAAATTTTCGGGACAACCCGTCCCTTCTTCAGGACAACAAAATAAAAACTACATAAGAAAGAAGAAAAACATCTACAAAACTAGCACTAAACTAAACTAAATAATATATAAAAACTAGATAATGTTTAAACACCGGATCAAAACGTGGCAGCTACATCTTTATATTTAAGAATTCGAGCCCGAGAAAGAAAAATCCCGTCCGACGCAGCGGACGGTCTGTGAAGAAGTGCTGAAAGATAACGCGAACGAATTAACTTGCTAATTGGGGGTTGCTGTTAATAAAGTTGTACTAGTAAGATAATTCGTAGTGAAAGTTTGTAGGGAAGATTGGCCCTGTAAAAGACCACATAAATAATCATGAATGTAAAAACTAATGGAAGTGAAATAAAGCAAAAGAACAAAACCGATTAAGGAAATAGCTAATAATTTGAATAAATAACATGATTAATAGTTTGTACATGGACCGAAAAAGATGAAGATGGTGATATTGCTACGAAAACAAATCAGTACTTAGTTGATGTTCATTTTGGTGAAGTCACTTAATTTGTTAATGCCGTCAGGGCGGAATGACTTCAGTCTATGCATCCAAAATTTTTCTTTATTTTTTCTCTCCGCATCTGTCCAGTTAGGGTTGTGATCAATGACCAACACCATCATGTCCTCCCATTTGTGATCATCTAAATTAAAATGTTCCCCGACGGGTTCTTTAATTTTCTTAGTTTTGATGGTGGAACGATGATTATTGATGCGCCTGCGGAGGTCTCCTGTTTCCCCTACGTATTGTTTCTGACAAAATTTACAATTGATGAGATATACACAATTGTCCGTACGACAAGAAGTATTTGCGAAAATTTTGTAAGTACGGCCAGTAATGGGGCTAGAGAAGTCGTTTGCATCAGAGCTGTGTTTGCACAACAGACATCTGGTGTCAGAACAAGTTCTAAAGCCACCATTAGGCAGAGGGTTCTTTAGTTTGGTTCTTACCACCATGTCCTTAAGGTTTCTAGGGCGCTTGAAAGCTGCCATTGGGGGGTTTTTGAGGTTTTCAAAAAAACCCCCAATGGCAGCTTTCAAGCGCCCTAGAAACCTTAAGGACATGGTGGTAAGAACCAAACTAAAGAACCCTCTGCCTAATGGTGGCTTTAGAACTTGTTCTGACACCAGATGTCTGTTGTGCAAACACAGCTCTGATGCAAACGACTTCTCTAGCCCCATTACTGGCCGTACTTACAAAATTTTAGCAAATACTTCTTGTCGTACGGACAATTGTGTATATCTCATCAATTGTAAATTTTGTCAGAAACAATACGTAGGGGAAACAGGAGACCTCCGCAGGCGCATCAATAATCATCGTTCCACCATCAAAACTAAGAAAATTAAAGAACCCGTCGGGGAACATTTTAATTTAGATGATCACAAATGGGAGGACATGATGGTGTTGGTCATTGATCACAACCCTAACTGGACAGATGCGGAGAGAAAAAATAAAGAAAAATTTTGGATGCATAGACTGAAGTCATTCCGCCCTGACGGCATTAACAAATTAAGTGACTTCACCAAAATGAACATCAACTAAGTACTGATTTGTTTTCGTAGCAATATCACCATCTTCATCTTTTTCGGTCCATGTACAAACTATTAATCATGTTATTTATTCAAATTATTAGCTATTTCCTTAATCGGTTTTGTTCTTTTGCTTTATTTCACTTCCATTAGTTTTTACATTCATGATTATTTATGTGGTCTTTTACAGGGCCAATCTTCCCTACAAACTTTCACTACGAATTATCTTACTAGTACAACTTAATTAACAGCAACCCCCAATTAGCAAGTTAATTCGTTCGCGTTATCTTTCAGCACTTCTTCACAGACCGTCCGCTGCGTCGGACGGGATTTTTCTTTCTCGGGCTCGAATTCTTAAATATAAAGATGTAGCTGCCACGTTTTGATCCGGTGTTTAAACATTATCTAGTTTTTATATATTATTTAGTTTAGTTTAGTGCTAGTTTTGTAGATGTTTTTCTTCTTTCTTATGTAGTTTTTATTTTGTTGTCCTGAAGAAGGGACGGGTTGTCCCGAAAATTTGACAATATTTTACTTTATTGTTCGTGTCGTTGGTTATTTTTAGTGCTTTTTTATATCTCATCTTATAACCTTGTATCTTTTGATCCGACACTTTAGATAACGAATGTTGTTGGTTTGCTAGTGCTTCTTATATATATATATATATATATATATATATATATATATATATATATATATATATATATATATATATATACATATATATATATATATATATAGATAGATATATATATATATATATATATATATATATATATATATATATATATATATATATATATATGCCTTTTTGGTCCTACTGTATGATGGACGACTCTCTCTCTCTCTCTTTTCTCTCTCTCTCTTCTCTCGTTCTCGTGGTAGTGATATATGGTATTGGTGTAAGTGTCGGAAATACATGTCTGTTTACCGTTTGGATCTTACTGTATGTTGGAAGATCCGTGGACACACACACTCTCTCTCTCTCTCTCTCTCTCTCTCTCTCTCTCTCTCTCTCTCTCTCTCCATTACACACGTATATACACTATTAAGTAGTGAGTGATTTCTGATATTGGTTTAAGTTATCAAACTACTTGCAGAGACGTTAAACATCACACTCATTTCTTGTAGTCTTTAGAATGAGACAGCCGGTGAAGCAAAAAAGTGAGATGATTATTCTTGAAATATAAAGTCTTCAGATCACGTTATATATAAAAACAATATCAGAAAGGAGAAGAAGGTACTCTGTGTACATGCACTTGTTTCTGTAATTAACGTCCAGTAACATGTTTTTTTTTTTTTAAATGAAGATGTTAGTGTTGGTCTGTTCCATTTAATAAAAACGTATGTATGATTCAGTGACATGCATGGTCAACATGTCGTAGACTACACGTGCGTTTCTGTGTTCTGCTGACATTATGTAATGATCGAATAATACGGAAAGATTGCAATAAAAACGATCAAATAGGCCCTTTAACAGTTTAAGAGCAAATTTCATTTACAGGCTTATCGAATATGTAAGTTTTTTCTTTTTTTTTGGTTGTTTATCAATAATACAACTTCATGCAGAATGTATGTATTTGGTTTCTTTAAACATGTTAACCTAATGATAATCTCTTCGGAGAGATGGCAAAGGATTGTTTATTATTATGAAAAGACCTTTGTCAGAGTTAATTATTTTTTTAAAGAAACTTGGCATCTGATACTAGTGTGTAAACAAGAAAACATATTTTAAAAACAGAAATGTATTTGTCCATGTGCTATAAATCCTGCTATGAACTCTTGTATAGTCACGTGATTTGTTTTTAATCTAGAGAGGAGACAAGCATGTTGCGAGTAAATCCAGTGCATATTTTGGGATGTGAAAAGGAATCACGTCTATACATCAGAATAATAGAAGCATTCATTAATATTACGAGTGTAGGATGGCGAAAATCTTCGGTGTAGGACGAGGCTCTGTCTTGCTTGGGAATGACAAATTAAAGAAGCAGTTGCTCTGTTGCAAGCTTATCAGGCGAAGTATCCGCCACAACCACCAACCCCGTTGAGTAAGATGCCCGCCTTGGCAGAATCCAAACCACGAAGATCTGTATCAATGATGCTATACTGTAATTTACAACAACGATCAATGTACCAATTTTGATCTGTCATCATTTTAAACGTTATTGTTTTTCAAATGTCGTTACTTAGAATCACCGAAATACTGTTTTTAAGGTGGTGATTCGCAAATATCTGTAGCTGTATTTTGGTAACGAAATATACATGTATTCCTCATTGCTGAAAACTTCAGTTTATTAAATGTTGTGAAAATTGTGCTTTACTTTTTATTTAATTTACAGTTTTTAATTTAAAAGTGATGTCTTGCCATTGATATAAGTAACACAAGGAATTACAATAGATACAAATTTGTAAACCGGCAAATCATAGAATATTGTACACTACAAACTTTCAAACTTTCTGCAACCCTTTTGTATACGTTAAGTTGGATATCCAAAACCTGTATGTATCGTAAAATATATGAGTCAAAATGAATAATAGGTTTTTTTTTCATTAATGATTAATTAATTACTAGCTCATTGTTTGCTTGATATAAAACATTCCAGAAATAAATTACATTAATTTTATCTTCATTAATTTAAAAACAATGTGTTAATTTAAGAATAAAATGATTTCTTTGGGGGTTCATTCGGGATATGAAGGTAGCGACATTGCAGGAAAAATACATAACCCGCAACCCTCATAACCCGCATGAATCATCAAAGAAAGCATTTTATTGTATGTATCAACATCTTTCTTTAAATTAATGAATGAATTGATCATGAAAAGTTAGTAAAATTCACTTAATTACTGTTAACGTACATAAGTACATTAGCTAAAAGAAACAACCAATTAAATCGTGTCCTGTGAGACTTTGAGTCTGACATCCACATGATTATTTTGTGCAGTCCGTGATTTATCTGAGGTCGCCGTAGGTTGCGACCAATCGATAAACAGGGCATGTCAATTTCAGTCCTGTCAGTTTCAGCCGCTGTAAATTTCGACCAATCGATATAAATGGGACGTGTAGATTTCAGTATTGTTAAATATCAATTAATTTTTTTTAAAAAGTTTTCATGAATATTATGGCAAAAGCTCAATGGTTCATATCACAGCCATGTATGTATGTATGTATGATACAATGATTTTATTAATGACGCAAATGACGTACTGTTGAGGCGCAAGTGGGGTTTGCATAACTATACGAAATAATAATAACGTAAAAATGTCAGTATTTCATTCAACATTTAATCGTTCAGTTGCTAAAAATCATGTAAATTTAATTAAATCATTCTTTGAGTAATAACTGGTTGATCGACTCGATGAGTGAGCAAATCCAATAAAATAAAGCTCGTAAAGACAATTAAACAAACAAAAACAAACGTGCATGCTATATGCGCTCATTTATTCGGATGCAGTAACGTGTACACACATGCACGTGATTCCATTCTAAACATCCAATTAAATTGAAAAGGGGATAAAAAAATAAAAATATAACATTTTGAGTGTATCAGAAATATGTCTACACGTCTCTCGAAAGCTTAGAAAACTGTTAATTCATCATTGTACAATTTGTCGTTTAATGTCCTTTTAAGGCCGTTTTAATATTTATTTTTCAAAATGCATATTAATTTTGTACATGTGTAATTTAGTTCTTCGATTGAAGGATAGCGAGTACATTCATTAAATCACGTATTAATAATCTTTTTTAAAACCTAAAATTTTCTTTAAAGTGCTGTATATACATACCCTTTTATATTGTTGATGATTGTATCGTGCCCGAGATATACACAGGCTTAGACTGTATTTCAGTTTTTAACTGAATATTATGACAAAGACCACGGTTTTCATTCTTTCAACACCACCGTCAATCAATCTGATTAAAATCAGATGCTCGATGATATGTTGCTACGAGGAGATCCTCTTGTCAACATATCATATAAACAGGAGCATCGAGGATCTGATTTTTTATGAAATCAATTAAATTGCATCGTCAATTCATATTTCCAAATATGTAATGCGTGACAATCTCAGAGAGAGAGAGAGAGAGAGAGAGAGAGAGAGAGAGAGAGAGAGAGAGAGAGAGAGAGAGAGAGAGATAAGACTTGGTAACATTTCAACCAGAGTTTAATCAATAACAATGCTATAAATTAAGACAACATAAACAGGAAAAAATATTTATCGCCTCGTAAACAGTAACATAAAATATCTCATGTAAATGAATTTAATCCTATGGAAAAGGGGGGAGGGGGTGATAAATAGATCGAAGACTGCCGCCCAAATATTATTTAGAATCCAAGTAAAATGATCTCTGAACAGAGTACATATGGTAGCTAGCTCCGAATACCTTTTAATATTGCTAATGACACTATGAATCTCACCATTAAAGGTTACGGGTCTGGTTAGTGCGAGCGCTGATGATGCTCTGGTGCCCGAGTCCCAAAAGGGAGTTTGTTTTTCCCTCGGACTGAAATGTCACATTTTCACGCGGGGGTATTAAGGAAGCATATGGGCAATTTAGCGTCTTATTTTGACTGTTTTATTCAAAATCGTGAAATTAAATAACTGTTTTGAATAAGATCAAAAACTTAGTATTATCCTTTAGAATAGATGTCAGTGCAATAAAATCGGGTAGTACATCACTGCCACATTGGTGCATGATCACGTGACAACTATAAATAGCTTACGTTTATTCCTTAACATAAAATCAGATAGAACAACACTACCCCGCGGTTTCCAAAATAAAATAAACATACCAAGTGAAGGCAAAACATCTCAGTTTAATCAAAACCGCTGCTAGAATCCTATGTTTTTCCTTATTAAAAAGTTATTCATCCGGTTCTCGTAAAACCTTCCCAACGTTTATAAAGTTTGCACGGAAAACGGCAAATTGCATCAAAACAACACACAACATGGGATTCTAGCAGCACTTTTTAATTTAAGCATTGATCAAACTAACGATACCTATAAAATTTCAAGTTCAATATATACGGGGTAGTGTTGTTCTAGTCGGATTTTTATATCGTAAACAACGACAGAGGAAAGCCTGGCCGAGTAATAAAGGCAAATTTACATACCTTTTAGCGAATGTTTGATAAAACTAACATCTCCCCCAGTTTTCTTATGTTCAATTCTCAGTCAATCACACCATAATACTTTATTAGAGTTCTTAGATTAGTTATATTTTGAATATGTTTACAATGCTTTTCGATCAAATTCACACGACATTCAACTTTTAGTCATGACGTCATCAATGTGTAAATCTACGTAATACAAACTAATTTCTGGAAAAAAATTGTCTTCAGTATTTTTTATTTGTTTTTGGTCTATGTTTCGTTGCTTAGATATTTGAATATGTACATAATAACTAAGATTTGTGGTTTCACAGAATTACTTCCTTAACACCCCCGCGCATTGGATTAAACATGGCACGTGATTGCCTCATATATCACTATGAAGGTTCTGTGAGGATTAATATTAGGCAATATGGCCGTCATTGGCCGCCGCCTCACCTATTCATCTCGATATTTCATATTATTTAACACAGAAATCGTGTTTAGTAAGTCATCAAAATATTCAGAGTAGTGGCCCTTTGGAATTATTTTTTAAATTAGAGTAGTTGCCCTTTGAATATTGACGTCACATTGTTGTGTCTAGAGCAGAACAAAATGACAGCGTCTAAATTTGCTCAAATCTCTGCAGAACTGAAGTTTAAAATGGAAGAGCAACAAAACATTGTAAGTAATATGGCTGAAGCAAAGATTTTTTAAGCGTATTTGAAAGGTGGTATTGATAATTTTGAAGAGTTTAAATGAGTTTAATTGGACGAGATGTAAGGCATATTGTACATGGCTTTGCGTAGATCACCGCTATTTGTGAATGAATATGTCGCTTGATAGTCCTCGGGAAAACAAAACACTTATTAGGTTAGTTACTGACTCACTACGGAAATATATTGGGTTGATCAATCTCATAGACGGCTCGGCTTCGCCTCGCCTTTTATGAGATTGATCAACCCAATATATTGCCGTAGTGAGTCAGTAACTATCCTATACTCTGTCCCAAGATATTTTGGATTCACGTTTGGCTTAATTGTTTAATATTTATAAATACCTCAGGATCCAAACGATGTTCATTCAAAAGTATGAAAAATTTCCAAGATTTCTCAGTCAAAACGCCCCTGTTAGCTTATCAGGTTTCAATACAATGCTAAAAAATGTGATGTCTACGGAGATTTTGCATTGCAGTAAGCCCGGATGATAACGTTGAAATATTGCGCGATGTATTCCGAGTGTATTCCGAATGGAGAAAAGATGTAAACATTCCCCATTATAAATCTCCGCAAGGAATTTTTTTTCGTTCCTGTGAATTTTTCCGAGTGAAAGATGATAATGTGTCAATGAAATTATCTTGGAAAATATCCCTTTCAACTATTTCAATTGCACTTCTTTCACAGGTAAGTGTATTTTTATTAAAAATCGTCCAAACGTGAATCCAAAATATCTTGGGACAGAGTATAATAAGTAATAGTATATATAGGCTATACACTCAGGTGCCAATAGTATGTCAGGTTTTTCTCTTTTCACTATATATTTCATTGAAAACCAGCATATTTAAAAAAAATCGTTAAAAAGTGACCAGTGGACCGATTTTTAAAAGACTTGATAAATTCAGAATATCTCTAGCTTGTTTTGCATCATATTCAAATATTTTTCCAACCTCCTTCTACTTTAATCAGTATAAATTTCTTCCAAATCTGACAAAAATAACAATAGGAAGCCGTTTTAAAATAAGTCTTGTTTTCAATGAAATATATAGGGAAGAAGAAAAAAATTGACATACTTTTGGCATGAGAGTGTGGGTTTTCTACCGGAAATACCAAGTTACCAACTGATGACGTTGTGTACTACTGACGTCACGATTGGTAACATTCACAAACCGGAAATGCTGCAGCCCCAACATGATATGTAGGGAAATAAATACGTTTTAAAGGAAATATTTCAGGCGCCAGTGCTAGAAAAAAATAGGTAAGACGTTATTAAAAATACACGTGGTTAGGTGATATCTATAATTATAAAATACATGAAATACTGTACCTATTTCTGCTAGGCCTATATTTCAACAACTGATGCAGTCACATGTGCATTCCAAATAAAAACCAACATGGCGGCGGAATACGCATGGATCCCGATCGCATGTATTAAATGACATGAACAGTGCCTTGTGCTCATATTTATATATGGGCTTTGTAAGGGTTATTATGCGTTGTATTTCCGAAAATCATTGTGATACATGTAAGCAAAGCGTAATAGTCCACACTCTATAAAATTATTACTGTAAATAGATATTTTGTTCAGGTCACAATCGATCTCGTAGCAGAACTGTCACAATGACTGTTGATGTACAAGTATTTCTATCGCTTATAGAACTTAATATCCCACCGTATCCTAACTTGGTGTGCAAGTACAACAAGATCTTACTTTTGTAGGCCTACTTGGACATAAGCTATTATGTGTCCCCGCATCAATACACGCCTGAAGAGATTGAGATGGTAAAGACAGTGACTTTAGTTTACTTTTAAATTACCTTTAATTTTATGTGGTGAATTTGAATTATGTGTCAATTTCTGTACTTTTCTTTAGTATTTGATCAGTCCAAGGCCTCAGATTCATCCCCACGAACCAGTAAGTAAACTTATTCTGAGCAAGTTATTTATCAAAAATCCTCAACCAGACATATTGATAAGTTTTATCTATTTTCATCTATAATTTCAACCAATTGATAATATGGAGTACAATGCACGTTATTTTGTAGCCAGTACCAGTTAGAGAATTCCTCATTGTGTCGGATTTGGTAAGTTATTGAATGATTGGTTTGAGGACACACTAGGCAGAAGAAGAGATTGAGATAGAAGCGATTGTAATATAGGATATGTTTTATTCTGTTTTGAATATGAAGCGTAATTTTGTTGATTTAAACCAAAGCGTGCATGAAGTATTCTGTAAATTCTGAATTATTTCCAGATTTACAATCGATAAACTAAAATCATCCATTTTTTATTAATCAATTATTATAATACTACCGGTATTATACTTCACTCTTAGTACGCCCACTTTACATTAAATTAGATTAAATATTAATTGAAGTTGTCTTATATATTCTGTGACTTTCGTACGTGGCTATTTTTCCATCCTTGCATTGAAGCAGTCTGAATAGTAATAGCATTGAAAGCCATTTTAGTGTACTCACTTTTTTCCAGGCTGACCCCATTGCTCACCGCGACATACCTACAGCGTGTTTTAATGCCACCAATATTGAATACCCAAAAAAGAAAAAGGTTGATTTTTTCATCAATATAAATTCTTATGTTTCTATCAAAGTTGCTGAGACAAAATGTAAAATATATAAGGAGGGCAATAGCCCCCTTAAGGTATCACACTGAATTACCCATTTGTAATAGTTTAAGGCAAAAACATGCTTTAACACCATTTACAAGATCACACAGATGCATATTTTGTGTAGAAAAGAGGTTTCATGCATTTGGTTGAGAAGGTCATTATGAGTCAAGTATATATAATATCATCATGATATAATCTAGGAGCTTTTCATGGTTTTCATCCTTAAAAACTGATGAATTTCAGTTTACCAGAAAATGTTTTTATGCATTATAGCCAAAAAATCAGTTTCTTCCCACATTTTAAGGGGAGTTCCTTATTTACAAAATACAAATACTGATATTTATGTTTGAATGACCTAAGATATTGAAACATTAGTCATTGTTAAAATGTTTAGAAGGAGATATTACTATTTTTTATATGGTAACCTCAGCACACCTGTCCTATTCTAAGTAATGAAAATCAAAATTTGAATGAAATCATATCATGTAACATGTATGGGTACAATATAGATGCCCCACCCTTATCCACGACTATGGGGGTTGGTATGATTCTTTTTTAAGTATTGTGATATGGCATGCACTTATGTGATTTCTCTCGTAAATATGCATCAGAAATGCATTGCCTTATTGAATTACTTCATGTATATGCTTATTGCTCTTGCTGTAAATTATCTAACATGTGTCAATCATCATTGATCAGTAATTCTCTTCAAATTCTATAGGGATGGCCTGATGAGGGGTATAATTAAGTGTGTCCAATTGAAATTTCATGGCTACTTTTGCTCTACAGATAGAATGTTACATAAATCACAGAATGAAGTTGCATCCCAGTTGTTTCTTTTACATTTCTTATCATCAAAGCAAGATTTATGGTTGTCAGAGCAGATCTGAGCTCCATTACATGCTGATATCATTTGGGCTGTCCTGTGTTACCATGCTGCTTTTAGATAAAAGTGAGCATGGCAGTGTGTAGACAAGTAAACAGGCTTTACCTGATATATAAATTTACCAGATACAGATTTCATTTTTTACCTGATAATTCACAATATAGTTATGAAATGTGTGAACAATAGGGGTAAATTTCTTCTTTGTTATGCAATGATTGCATAATGAAGTGACTCTAATGGAATATTTTTATTTTGATGTAAAGAAAAATGTATATGCTCTGATTTGGTACCAAGATGATTTTGTATCTTGTTGTTTTAAGGATGAAAATTGGCTTCAGGTCATGCATGGTGTGAGGCTCCAAATGTGTTTCATCTGTGCTATTTTCTTCAGTCTGAGTAAGGGAGATAAATCCTCAATAGCTAATGAAATATTGGGAGCTTGGGGACAGGGTTTTAGGGATTTGGTGACAGTTGATTGGGAATTCTCAGGTGCAAATTTGAAAGAGATCTGACATCTTTAGAGTCTCTTCAAGGTATCACACCGGTAATCGGCCAATCAAAATGAACTTAGTCAATTGTAGTTCCATATATACTTCAGAATTATTTTTTTCCTTGACTGCATTTTTACATTTTCCTTTACTCAGTTTTAAAATTTTTTGTACCACTGAGTAGGATATTTCATGTATTTTGTTAGGTGATGATTTTTTTTCACAGGGACTACTTCTTTCAGGGCTCATGCAGCAGCTTCCTGTGGAGTGTGCAGTCTGTTTACATACAAATGGAAAACACGTGGTTTTGAGGGTAGACCTGTTTGGAGCTAGATATTTTGAGAAAATGCAGTATCGCTTGCCCTTTTTATGGTGTTAGCTGATGAGATAGGTAACAAATAACATTTCCTCCGAATATTTTGTCATGAAAAATACAAACTGATTTTTAAGAATTTTTTCCCCTCTATAGTGTTATATAGTGAAAACAATTACCGGTGTGATACCTTGAAGAAGACATTAAAACGATTGAAACGAAGAGGCGCGGATCAAGCGCAAAATGGGGGCTTGAGACGTAAGTAACTGTTTCATGAAACCTCTAGGTCGCAAAGCGGTCCGACAAGTGTTTATATATATATATATAATATATTTCTATATATATTAAACAAAAATAATAAAAATATTGATAAATTATATGATTAATATCCACCCAATAATGAAATCAGTTATTTGTTCCATGTCTTTAAATCTGATAACTGTGCTAAATAAGTACCCGCATTTTTCTGTAAAAATATCGTCTACACGGGAATTTAAACATGTAGAGAGTATTTTTTGAAAGAATAATTTACAAATAGTTCCAGTGGACCTATTTCAATTTAATGTACATTTTAATTAATTACCCAAATTTAGAAGAATACACGTGACTGATGTGTGGGGTACTAGTATGTGATCACTTAAAAGTTAATCTGAAATGTTTGACAGATTAAAGACGCAGTTGCTGTGTTGCAAGCTCACCAGGTGAAAGAATCCTCCACAACCACCAACCATCCTGAGTAAGATGCAAGCCGTGGCAGAATCATAACAACGACGATCTATGTCAATGATGCTATACTGTAATACACATCAGCGATCAATGTACCAATTTTGATCTGTCATCATTTGAAACATTATTGTTTTTCAAATGCCGCCACTGAGCATCACCGAAAAATTGTTTTTAGGGTGCTGGTTCGAAAATATATGTAGCTGTATTTTGGTATCATAATATACATGTATTCCTCATTGCTGAAAATTCCAATCTTTATTAAATGTTGTGAAAATTGTACCTCACTTTTTATTTACTTCACGATGTTGAATTTAAGATCGATGACTCGATATACGGTAAGTAACACAAAGAATTAAAAAAGATACAAATTTGTAACCGGCAAATCATAGAATATTGTACACTACAAACTTCTTGCAACTCTTTTGCATACGTTAAGTTGGATATCTAAACCCCGTAAAATATATGAGTCATAAACAGTCACAAATAGTTTTATCAAATGATTAATTAGTTACTAGTTCACTGTGTGGTTGATATAAAACATTCTAGAATAAAGTTACATTAATTTTGCCTTCATTAATTCTATTGAAAATCGGCTAAATGCTTTGTTGTGTAATTGCCGCTACCTAATCCATGAGCATACATTCAGGACTTCTAGGAAATAATTAATGTGTTAATATATCAATGAAGTTAATTCTATGACAGCTTACCTTAGAGTATTATATGCAATTTACCAAATCTATTAAAGCCATCAAACTGACTCATCTTTCTGTTACTTTTAAAACTCTGCTTTTTGTTTACAAATTTAAGGTCTTCCGTTTCCAACCAGAAAGTTTGTTGGCATGTTGGCTAGACATTTTGAATATTTAAAAAAAATCTCTTTTTAAGAAAAGAAATGACTCACTGAAACTATAAATCTTAGTCAGGTAAAACTTAGTCATGGGAAAATAATGACAAAGATTTGTGATTTAAGGTCAAAAACTAAAACGAACACTCTATTCCGTTGTTCTATTTAAGACCTCGGATTCTAGCCACGTCTCATGACCACAAAACAGCAGGATGTTTGGAAGTCGAGGAAACATTAAATGAGATAAGATAGCAATAACAAGAAAAACCTTGGTGAAAACTTTAGGTGTTGATATTCCAAAGAACATAATCGCTATAGATATATAGTAGGAAAGTTACGAACAACCAAAAACACAATACATGTACATGTAAGTTATTTGCGATTACTTCACTTAGTGAATAGAAACATTTTCTATGCAGAAAATGGAATCGAACCAGGGCACAAAAAACATCAGGTTTGACATAGCCAGCGGTTCAGCCTACCAAGCAACCTACATATTATATTTCGATATAAATATAGACAACTATGATAGAAATCAGTTTCCGGAATTTTTTTGTTTGTTTCTTTTTTTTTTTTTTTGCATAATTCTACCCCAGGGCAGGGTTGCCCCCTAAAAAGTTCTATCTTAATTTATTCCTTTGAACAAAGCCTATCAAAATATTTAAGATTTCTTAAGGATGGGTTGGTCCTGAAGGATATCAAGGCCAAGAGCCATGCAGAAATATACCATTTTACTGAGAAAATGCTGTTTTAGTCAACTTTGAAGATTAATAATAAGATTGCAAGAAGAATATAGTAAGTTTAAAATGCAAATATTTAGAAATTAATTTGTACGATAGAAAGTCACAAAAAGATTTGGTTTTCAAAAGTGATTTTTTTCCCCGGGAAATCCATCTCCCCAGAAAGTCAATTCTTTTGTTATTCGCAAAAGATCCTTTATTTGACCTTCAATATCTTTGTTTAACACACAATGAACCATAAGATCGCATCAAGGTCTTTCCATCCGCTTCTATTACTTAAAACTTTGGTAATGTGGTTCCAGTCACACCCTGTTCCATTTATTTATGTTTCGATGGTTCTGCTTCATTTGTCTTTAGGTCTTCCATGCTTCATTTCTTTCAAAGTTCAGAAAGAATTGTGATCTATTCTGCACACGAGTCTAAAGTGATTCTATTTCACGTCTGTTAATGTTACATAATCTATATATCTATCTAGCACAAGGCTTAAATATCAAGAATTTTTTTCTTGATTTCGACATTTAAATTTGTATAAAACATTTACAGAACTCAATAACTACAGACAATGATTCTTTGAAATTTCTTTGTATAGAATTGCATGCCTTTAAAAAAAAGACCACTTGTCTAGAAGCCATTGAGCTGATATCGACAAATTCGCCGTACCGGGAAAGTGAAACTATAATACGTGAGCAGTATACGTGACAACATGCCGGGTAAAAGAAAGAAAGGCTTTAAGAGCAACTATAGGAAAGGTACTGTACCTATTGAGTTTTGTATTAATGGTCAGTTAATGTTACTAATATATGTATCAGCTATTGATTTGGGGTAAAATGAAAGTAAACGAAAAGGTGTCAATAGAAGTACCTCTGTATAGCATTATGGTAATATGTATAATATTATGGAAATCTTGGGAGGGGGTGGGGTGAGAGTTTCATTGTTGAAGTACACTCACTGACCTGATGTATTTATTTCTGTAATTGATTGTTGTATTTCTTCAGTAAAAAAAAATACTACTGTCAGGTAATTGCTGTGCAAACGCGATATGATCAAGATTACGTTATCTCTTTATAAAGCGTATCGAAGTTGATCGGATTACCAGGTCTCGTTTTAATTAGATTGTAGGTAAATTTTATTACCGAGATGAGTGTCTATGCAAATAACGGAATAACATTTCAATTGAAATATACCAAATACATTATGTACTTATACACAGTGGCATGTCTCTTATATCAAAACCACAACAGGACATTGATTATCTTAGTTTTTCTCGAAATTGAAAAAAAAATGTAAAATAACATGTACTTGCAATGTATGCCAAAGATTTTTTTTGTTCATATATGATTTTTTAAGCTTAAAAACAACTGTATAAACTGTTTATCCACGCTCTATCAGATTCAAGAAATGCAAATATTTACATTTGAAAAAAAAAAGTTCCTTCTATGAACAAACGAAATACATGTACATAGCAAAAATGTTCATTTCTGTAATAAAAGAGAAAACTTTGATCCATCAAATGCTTCCCGAAAAAAAATGAAACCGAATCTTTCCGTCTAATACAGGAATTAAAAAATAATACATAATTGGTATTTGTTAAGTACAAAAGGTAAGAAATCACCTGTACACTTGCATCACAAACGCAACAAGAATGAAGACAGCCTGCTAAAAGAAAACCCTAAATACGTCTCCTATTGTTTTCTTTCCGATCGAGAAAAGCCGAATCAACATCACATGACTATTAACACACATAAAGATAACATGGACTTTCTTTTAAGGTATTGTGATATACCCGGTATCACTGCATTAATTAATATATCCATACCTGTGTTACCTATCTTGAAAGAAATGAACGAAAATTGCCGACCATAAAATATTGGTTAACAGCACAGTTTGCCGATAACGTAACCCCTTTATGCAACATAAAACATTAAGCGCGACAACGTTTGCACACAGATTTTACCTTACAAAGAGGACCGAAAAATAAGTGGGTAGTAGTAATGGTTGTAAATCTGAGGGTTTTTTTATTTTGTTTTTCTGGCAACGCAGTATTGAAGTAAATGTTAAAATGTCGTTCCTGATCATTTTCGACTGTTTTATCATATGCACGAAATACTTTTAAAATCTAAAAACATACTTAAACAATACACTTGTTTTTT
Organism: Magallana angulata; assembly: GCF_025612915.1. Taxonomy (NCBI): domain Eukaryota; kingdom Metazoa; phylum Mollusca; class Bivalvia; order Ostreida; family Ostreidae; genus Magallana; species Magallana angulata. The sequence goes on from NC_069111.1 coordinate 11,359,694, forward strand.
TTTTTTAGAAGCTAGCTATCCAAATATAATGATATAATGAACGAATTCATGAAGTGAAATCCTATTTTGGACCATCGAAGTAAATATTTAATAGCTATTGATATTTTCCTACAATCCAAGAGAGGGTTGTACATAAATATATGGTTACCTCATATTAATGATTAAGTACATGTACGTCCTATAAAATTTTCATATAATTTTTATAGCTTTTCCCAATATCAATCTCAATAAAACTATAACCACCCTTGGAGAAAGATGGGGGAACAGGATAGCGCAACTTCCCATTTGGTTTTGTCGTAAAAAAGAATTTCAAATTAATTTTTCCCATCCAAATATACTATATGATGTTATATTACAAGTTTACAAAAGCACGATTTCTAACTATCTTCAGTTTTGAATATCTAAACAAACGATAAATAAAAAGAAATTGTGAAGTTTTGGTAGTATCGAACCCACAACCTAAAAACCCTAGCTCTGAAACGTTACCTAATCTCTGGTGCTCTAACCACTGAGCCATTTCAGTCACAACAAACATCAGTGTTGAATTCTAAATGCAACTTTACGGACTTGTAGTATTTCTCTAAAACGTTCAATTGTTGGGATACAAAATGACATTTTTAAAGTATTGTGGGTCATCTCTCCATGTTTTGTTAATTGAAATCGGTTTGATTTCCTGTAAACCTCATATAGACTATGACAAAAATATGGAGCCCAGACCCACTGTATAAAAGAAAAGGCATTGAAGTTCTAAAAATGACACTATTTGGAGGTTTTGACACGCATACGCCAGTTTAAATCAACCTACTCTAAATATTTAACATATTTAAAGGTTATAAATCGATGTTATGGTAAATATACATTCGTTTTTAATAATTGAGAAAGAAATATTGAGATTTGTTTATATTTTAATTTTAAAGTATCTTATCTATCCTCTTATGAGCAGTTTACACGCCTTATTCACCCATCTTCTTTACTTTTGAACGCTTTTTACAAAACCCGCTCTGTTCTTTATTGTTTACTCGAAAAAATTTAACGAATGAATAAATAAACAGCAGTTAAATCAAAACAAAAAGAAAACGCTAGTCCAGATGATTTTTTCAAATACGGGAAAATTATGCACGTATACTATTACATAATATATATTAATAACCTCCCCCATGTGTTATATCTTAGAAGACATGTTGATTAAAAATCTTAACCCACATAATAACATTGTTGTTTACACAAAGATAAGTTACGAATTAATTGCGTCATTATACGTTGTTGTTTTCATATGTACGCAAAAGCGTTCATAAATTGAGAAATTCAATTTGAACGTAAACGAAATATGACCATTATATATAAACCTTCATGATTCTTGATTTCTTTTCATATGTTTATATCAATTGCTTGTAAGTCTATGAGCTGCATAGCTGTTGACTTATAAACACAATAAATAAATACAATATCATTTATAGTCAAAATAAAGAATAAATTATCATTAAATATTTTTTGCGACATTTTATGGCGATTTAAAAGCTATTCATTTCTTATATTGCGTATTTTCATTGACCATATTATTTGAAGAATCTTTCTTTTGAAACATTTTGTAGGCAGCAGCTCAATACTTACATCTATATATAGACAAAGAACACCCGGGCAAACCCGACCCCAACCACTCTCCCAGTGTGGCACTCGGTCGGGGTCAATGTATTTTAACACAGCGTACGCTTTTGATGATTCGAATAGCGATGCAACCGATACAGATGCTGAATCTGAAACTGATTTTGTGTATCGTAAACCACTGGAATTTGAATTGGCTGAACAGGCAGAGGAAAACTTTGAAGAATTGGATGGCAAATTTTCGTCAACAAGATATGAACAAAGTCGTGTCTTTTATGACAATGACGAAAATGAGTACTCTAGAGTTTTGCAAGAAGACAACATGCAGTATGGTTTGGAGCTTTCAAATGTAGACGAATATCAAGACAGAAAAGAAAAGGAACCTTTCTATGAGAGAATGCTTTCAAAGGAAATATTGGATGACACATTGAAAAAGGATCCACATCGTTTTAAAAGATGTAAATTCACTATCCGAAATGCTCATGAGTCCACCTGTAAAGTTTTGGATTTACCAGACATCGATGGGCTGGATGAAATCCAGATATCGGGAAGATCGAAAGCAGGGAGAACGTTTGATGGGGACATAGTGTTGGTCGAAGTTTACAATCGTAAAAAATACACTTCACAGTGTTTGGGTCGTAACAAAAGAGAAGTTAAGAGAAACAATAAATTACACAAAGTATATGGCAAAGTAGTTGGTATATTTGAAAGAAATATCGCCGAAAACATCAAACATCCCGTATTTATGTGTGTGCTTGATGACACTTCCAACTTTCTAGTGCGACCCGTGTGTAAAACTGTTCCAAAGCTTAACATCATCCACGATTTCAAATATCCATACCACATTCTCGTACACAAGTACGATCCAAACTCGACCCGTCTCAATTCCCATTATCGATTTCAGATTGACCCAAAAGTCATTAAAAGCTTCACGTTTCAAGTTGTGTTTATCAGATGGACCGAGTTTTACCCTTATCCTTTAACAGCGGTCATTAAGGTTATCAAAACGGAGGAGATTCCTTCGTCGGCGTTACGAAACCTTCGCCTTCAACATCATGTTCCAAAATATTATCGTAAGAACACCGTCATCGAAACTGAAAGAACTGTAAAAAGATTAAACCTAGCTGAAGTAGAAAATGGAAAAGACAGGGAAGACCTAACTGGTTTAAAAGTTTTTACAATTGATTCAGTAGATTCTAAAGATCTTGATGATGCACTGAGCATCGAAACAATTGATGAGGAACATTATCGAATTGGGGTCCACATTGCTGACGTTGGAGCTGTCATTCTAAAGAATGATTCGATTGATTTGGAGGCTCAGGAAAGAACGTGTACTATTTATCCAGGACAAGGAATAAAACCTTACCATATGTTACCGGAACCATTTAGCACAGACATATGTAGTCTGATCCCTGACGTAGCTAGACCAGCAATTACAGTTCTATTTACAATAGACGATGAATTAAAGATAGATGATATAAAAGTAAAGAAAACTACCATCAAATCGGTTAAACGGTTTACCTATGAAGAAGTTCAGAAAATTATCGACGATGATACCTCAGTCGGGGAGCTTAGTGAACGCATCTTGCTTTTGTTTAAATTTGCAAAATCTTTGCGAAGAAAGCGCTTGAAAGATGCTATGTTTGCTTTTCCCGTAGAAACAAAGCTAAACGATCCAACTAATTCTGTACTGAGTTCAAGAGAAGCCCATTATCTTGTTGAAGAATTTATGATCATAGCAAACAGATGTGTTGCACAGTATTTGAGTAGAGTCTTTCCGGACGTTATACCTTTATGTTGCCAGGAAGCTCCATCAGAAGAAATGGTGAATGGGTGGATTGAACAAAATAGTCCAATTCTCAACATGGTGCTTAGTCTGCAAGATGTCAAGCTGACGAACGAGTACAAAATAGGACTTAACCAAATTCAAAACCAAATCAAATTTGAGGACGTCATGCCTTTCCAAAAATGGGTTTGGGAAAGTCTTTCGGAAAGTACAAAAGAAAATGACATGAAAACAGCAGCCAGAATGATTGGTACTGACGAACTTCATCCATTGCAGTGCTTGGCATTAGAAGAATGGACATCCTTCCAGGAAACAACTGTTTACAAATGTTCTGGCAAATGCAAAAGAGAGGAGATGATTCATTTTTCTTTGGATATGGACTTGTATGTTCATTTTACATCACCAATCAGAAGATATCCTGATTTAATTATAAATCGATTAATTCATGCAGCTTTGGAAAGCAAACAATGTCCATATCTACTAGAAGAAGTTCATGATCTTTGTGAAAGATTTAATAGTACTATCCTTAGGGCAAACAATTTTAAGAAGCAATGTCAATTAATGAAATGGGGATTTCAGCTGAAAAAGACCCCACACATAGTGCATGGCTTTGTGAAAGAATTTACGGAGAAATCTGTTTCAATCATCATTCCTGGATTAGGGAATTTACCAATGTACTGCAAAGATATTCCGCTCAACCTTCTACATTTATCAGAAAAACCAACAATTTCTAACATATTAGAAGATGAAGAGGAACTAATGATATTAAAATGGTCTCAAAGGTTGTACGATGTTACTAGAAAACCAGTCACAAGTGCTGTGCTGTCAGAACCGATCGACAGAGAAGCAGTTTGCAAACAAATTAATCCTCATACCAAAGCAAGATTTGTTATGCAAGAAACGTGGAAAACAATTCTGAACATGATTGTTGAGGAAAATATAACTGGTCTAAAACATTTTTTTGCTGAGACACATATTGATGATAATTTTGGATTAGATGAAGACAAATATGATTTTGTCGATGCTTGTAAAAACACTGTTCTTGATCACTCATCCGAGGTAGATAATGGAAATATCATCAAACAAGGATGCGAATACAGTCTGTCATTTTCTCGCGGTCAAATCGTAACCGTTCAACTATCAGCAGAACCTGAAAAGGCGATTTTATCCCCCTCCATGCAACTTTTTGATATGACTAGAAGTATAAAGCACTGTCTTCAGCATACGCGTGACCCAATCAAATTTCTTTCAGATTATTCTTTTTTGAAACCATGGAAGATATATTATTCGCCATCAATATATTTGTCTATATGGTTGCCATTGTATGAAATGGAAGCTGTTACTTCTGCAGTGGATGAGGATTCGATTACAATCAACAATGTATCGGTTGAATTCAAGGACAAACGCCATGGACACTTTTACTTATCCCGGAGGTTCTGTGACCAAAGGGATATAGACTTTAGTACCATGACGGATGAATTTATAATATCTGGTGAAGATGACTTGGATCAACCAGAATTCTTGAACAGTAGTTTTATTTGCCTAAAATCTGAACACGTGTACAAAAAACCAAGTAAAGCAAGAGTAAATGTACCTTTAGATCCTGGCGATAGGTTAAAGTGGATTCTTCACGGGCAGGTAACTGTTGTTGAAAAAATCAAACACAGAGCGAAAGATGAGACAATGGAACAAAATCCCGGTCAAGGAAATTCAACTAAGAATCGATTTAAAATAAAATTTAAACTTCATGACGAAAGCAGCGATCCAAGTGATGGTATGCTGTACGAAGAAAATCCTTCAACTTGTTCAGTGGAAATCATCCCAAAATCAGAAACAGACGTGTACGTATTATCATTAGAATGCAAACGATTTCATGGATATGCATGTAGAAAATGTCTTGATCACTTAAGTTGGTATGGGACATCTGTCGATATTAATGTGGATTAAAGTACATTATAATTGACAAACTTTGACTGATTTAGAATTGTCAAATTTTACAATATTTAACCCCCCAAAAAAGCTTTTTAAAAAAATTGGAGAGGTAAAAATTGTAAAACCTCGATTGGGATTCGAACTCATGACTTACAGATTCGTAGTAAACCCACTAACACACTACGCTACGCTGTTAGGTGAAACAATGGAAAAGAAATACTTATATAATTACTCTTCATTTTACTGTTTATTTTGATAAACAATACGTCACAACATGGAAGTGTCCCATACAACCTTAAGCATAAAGAGACGCCTTTAACTTACTTTTCAGACGAATAGAAGCTATACTTAAGTGTTTAGACCAGTCAACTGAACTTGCTCGGAAAATCGCGCTGAACAAAGGAAAGTGGAATCATTTAGGTAAGTATATTTTGCTGAATAATTCAAAACGACGCTTGTAATTTTTGCTTTATACTTATTCATACTTTAACTTTGTATTCATGAAGTATGCATTGGATCCATGTAGATTCCCGGTACAGTAAAATAGCAAAAGAAATGCGCGTTGAAGTTAACACCTCAAACATTGTCCTAAACAACGAATACCAAAGAAACGCCATCAAAAAAGCTCTGAAATCAACTTTTACTCTTATTCATGGACCTCCAGGTATGTATGCTAATGAAAAATACAAATACCAATTTAAAACCGGTATTCATTTAGAATGCTTAAAATGAAGAGTATGTTTTGCCTATGCACACAGCATGCTTAGGCAATCTTTAGGCAGTCACTTTATCCGATTCTTTGATTTTTTCTCTTTGTTGCTGTACTTACACTTGTATTTTGAATCATAATCCCGTTTATAAATACTCTTCAAGGTACTGGTAAGACATATACAGGTACCAAGCTCGTCTACATATTCAATGAAATAAACAACAGAATGCAAACAGAAGGACATGATAAGAAGCAATTGGTGTTTTGTGGACCAAACAATAAATCAGTTGACCTTGTTGCCAGTAAGTGTTTTTCCCACATAAGATATCAGGTAAGAGTCATTTATTGATTAATCTGTGGCCGCTTGTATATGTTAAGCCTGGATCAAGATGATCTAGGCTTAAGTAAAGTTCAGCTATATCATTTCTCTCGCATACCTTTCTGATTTATGTGAGTATCTCTCAGAACCAGGTATTGGGTAAGTTGAAATGGGGATAAAAAAAATTTGTGGATTACTATTTTGATGATGGTGAAATTATATCTTGTTATTTATAATTAAAAAAAAGTTTAGTTGTAAATAAATTGATGCACCAAGTTTCATTGAATTGTATTCAGGATGGATGTACCAGAAATACGGAAACGACTGTCCCGATATTGTTCGCATTTATGGAAACTCCTTGGAAAACAAGGACTTTCCTACTCTTGGAAAGTATTTTTCCAAAAGAGCATCGGCAAGAGAAGCAAAACCAGATCCACAGCTAAAGGACATTTCTGTTCACAGATTGATACGATTAGAGAATAAACCGTTTGCAGAAGAAATCCGAAAATTCGACGAAAAGTTTAGAAAGTACAATGAAGGACAATACGAACCAACGTTGGAAGACTTGAAAAAATACAGAAAAATAACTAGCCAAGCATCACAGGAGGAATTGAAACAGCATAGCGTCATCTTCTGCACTACTGCTGTTGCTACCAGTCCAAGGTTTATAAAGGCTCTTACTGGACGCATCCAGCAGTTAGTTATAGACGAAGCTGGGATGTGCACTGAACCAGAGAGCATCGCAGCTATAATTGCTTCAAAAGCTGAACAAGTAGTTTTGATTGGAGACCATAAACAACTCCAACCAGTATTGAAGTCCACTTTTGCAGCAAAGCTTGGTCTTCGAAAATCCCTTTTTGAACGATACTGTGATCGAGCCATGATGTTACAGATTCAATACCGTATGGTACGTATAATGTTCGGTAAGAATTTGACTATATATTTAAATTACATATTTAAGAGAAGATTTTCAAAATATATTCTTGATGTTTTACAGCATCCAGCGATATGTGAATTTCCCTCCAAAGAATTCTACGATGGTAAACTGCTGACAAGATCTTCACCGAAGTGGGACATCTCTAATCCTTTGAAGATATGGATTAATCGAGACAAAAAACCCATTGTGTTTTGCCACGTCGAAGGAGAAGAGGAATATCTTACTGTGTCAGCAGAGGAAGGAAATGAACAATCTTGCAGCAATAAACAGGAGGTCGACAAAGTGGTAAATCATACTAAGTCATAAACAGGAGGTAGAAAATTGGTAAATCATACATAGTCGTAAACAGGAGGTCGACAAAAGGTAAATCATACATAGTCGTACACAGGAGGTCGACAGAGTGGTAAATCATACATAGTCGTAAACAGGAGGTCGACAAAGTGGTAAATCATACTAAGTCATAAACAGGAGGTAGAAAATTGGTAAATCATACATAGTCGTAAACAGGAGGTCGACAAAAGGTAAATCATACATAGTCGTACACAGGAGGTCAACAGAGTGGTAAATCATACAAAGTCGTAAACAGGAGCTCACAAAAGTGGTAAATCATACGTAGTCGTAAACAGGAGGTCGACAAAGTGGTAAATTATACTTAGTCATAAACATGAGGTCGATAAAGGGGTAAATCATACATAGTAGTAAACAGGAGGTCGACAAAGTGGTAAATCATACATAGTCGTACACAGGAGGTCGACAGAGTGGTAAATCATACATAGTCGTAAACAGGAGGTCGACAAAGTGGTAAATCATACGTAGTTATCAACAGGAGGTCGACAAAGTGGTAAATCATACGTAGTCGTAAAACGGAGGTCGACAAAGTGGTATATCATGCATAGTGATTAAAAATGAGGTCGACAGAGTGGTAAATCATACATAGTCGTAAACAGGAGATCGACAAAGTGGTAAATCATACGTAGTCGTAAACAGGAAGTCGACAAAGTGGTAAATCATACTTAGTCATAAACATGAGGTCGATAAAGTGGTAAATCATTCATAGTCGTACACAGGAGGTCGACAGAGTGGTAAAACATACATAGTCGTAAACAGGAGGTCGCAAAAGTGGTAAATCATACGTAGTCGTAAACAGGAGGTGGACAAAGTGGTAAATCATACGTAGTCGTAAACAGGAAGCCGACAATGTGGTAAATCATACATAGTAGTAAACAGGAGGTCGACACAGTGGTAAATCATACATAGTCGTAAACTGGAGGTCTACAAAGTGGTAAATCATACGTAGTCGTAAACAGGAGGTCGACAAAGTGGTAAATCATACATAATAGTTAACAGGAGGTCGACAAAGTGGTAAATCATACGTAGTAGTATACAGGAGGTCAACAAAGTGGTAAATCATACGTAGTTATCAACAGGAGGTCGACAAAGTGGTAAATCGTACGTAGTCGTAAACAGGAAGCCGACAAAGTGGTAAATCATACATAGTAGTAAACAGGAGGTCGACACAGTGTTAAATCATACATAGTAGTAAACAGGAGGTCGACAAAGTGGTAAATCATACGTAGTCGTAAACAGGGGGTCGACACAGTGGTAAATCATACATAGTCGTAAACTGGAGGTCGACAAAGTGGTAAATCATACGTAGTCGTAAACAGGAGGTCGACAAAGTGGTAAATCATACATAGTAGTTAACAGGAGGTCGACAAAGTGGTAAATCATACATAGTCGTAAACAGGAGGTCGACAAAGTGGTAAATCATACGTAGTCGTAAACAGGAGGTCGACAAAGTGGTAAATCATACATAGTAGTTAACAGGAGGTCGACAAAGTGGTAAATCATACATAGTCGTAAACAGGAGGTCGACAAAGTGGTATATCATACATATGTATTTATTAATGTTACTTAAACACGTGGTAGTGTTTGTTTATTCTTTACATCTATTGGTTGTTATTATTGTCACCTAGTCAGGTGACAATATTGGTATTCATAGCACGGGCTATGAATGACCGTGAAAGTTATTGTGTACTAGTAAAGCCATTCGAAGGCTCTTTTTCGTGCAGTCATTTAAGTCCCACCCACCCGCCCTTTGCTTCATATTGTATAATATATAGATGTATCCACTGTCTAAAATTTGCAATTTTATTTTGTAGATGTGGAAGATTTGGTTAAGAAAGAAAGAAATTTTTGTTATATTGAAATTAATTAAAACTGCACTTTCAGAGCGCTTCACATCCTACTCACGAGTTTGTGTTTATTTCATAAATATTTTATGTTCGTTTGAGTGAAACGAATAAGAACATAAAGTCGTAAACAGAACGTCGACAAAGTGGTAAATCGTATATAGTGATTTATTCTATCTTTTGGTGCCAACTACGATAATATCATTTTCTGCCTCTACATTGAGCTTTAACCAATGCTTACTTCACGATACTAGAGTGAATACATTGAAACTACAGCATGTCAGTTTAAGTATTTATTCTAAAGATTAGAAGTAAATAAATAATAGAAAGAAATGAAAATGAAAAGTAATTAACCAATGAATAGATCTACATGTATGTTGATTTTGTTTTTAATTAGAATGAGCAAAACTGAGCAACATTGAAGAGCGTTGTATCGTTTTCTTTGAAAATTGGCACAAACATTATGTTGAAAATGAAAGAAATAATCTAAATATGTTTAAATGTCTAAGATCAGAAAAAAAAATTGGTGTATAAGCGTTATGAATCTATTTTACAATTTATTAACTTCCTAAACTGATTATCTGTAATTGTGTAACTACATGTATATCAAATGATACCCAATTTGAAATGTACTTAGTATTTAACAACATGCAGAGATGTGTACAATGTATGCATCAAACATGCAGCGAAAACAGTATAAGAAATAAAAATACGAAAAAATTGATTAAGAACGTGAAAAAACTAACAACGCTCTTTCCGTGAACCTTTCCAAAGAAACATGAACCAAAGCATAATTGACAAGCGTTTTCATAATATTTCAGACATTTACCCACTCTTTTTCAGGTTAAGATATTAAAGCATCTGGTAAAGCATGAAAGACTTGACCTGTCGGATGAAGAGAACCTAAATATAATGTCCCAATACAATGCCCAGTGTCACCAGATCAGACTCGCTGTCTCCAACATCGCAGAGAAAGTAAATGTCAACACAGTCGTGGCCAGCCAAGGTAGGTTCGAACACCTCCAACGTCAACGGGGTAGTCTGACACCTACGATTAGACTCCTGCATTTGAGACTGTCATTGTTTACCGAAAGTGAATCGTACTTAAAAAAAAAGAAGGTTTGTTTACCCTGGGAAGTTGTATTTTGTAGGAGGAGAATGGAACTATGTCATCTTCAGCACAGTTCGATCTTTGCCACGATACCGTATAGAGAAGAGACCTACTCTGGGTTGGTGCGCAAAAAGTCTTGGCTTCATTTCTGATGCGCATCAAATTAACGTCGCACTGACAAGAGCCAGAAGAGGTCTCATTATAATCGGTTGGTTCTTCAAATAAACGTTAAATTATTCTTTCCTTTGAGAATGTAGAACATTAAGACGATTTTTTGAATATGGTTAATCTTAAATGCTTATATTTGTGAAACATATCTTTTCAAATTCATTTTGTCTTTTTGTATATTTTTGACTATTTCCTTTTCTGTTTCAAATCAGGGAACAAATATCTTCTTGCAAGCAATCCGGTATGGAAAAGACTTATCGAACATTACGCTTCACTTGGCTGTGTTGTAGATGAAGACGAAGAATTTCCTAAGAGTCCATGAAATTACTACAGTGCACTTTATTATAAAATCGATTATTTATCGCATTCAAGAACAGCTTCCAGTAACAGAAAGTAACCCGCACCTAATTAAGGAATAAGGAATCCTTCTTTGAGTATTACGAGGTGATAATTTCGGTCGGGACGTGGTCAAATCGAATCGAAGTTATTGGGGTTTAGGGTTAGAAATTGATTCCTAATGTTATCACAGACAAAGACAGTTGGAAATGTAAATTTTGAAAGGTAATGCACAGCAGCACATAGCGAATTCTGAGTTAGACTGCACTTTTATAGAGGCACTTATCAGGAAGGAAAATTGCACGAGAATGTATCATAGTTTTGTTAGAATTCATCTTTTCAGATTTAATTGATAGGTACGTGTAGTTCAAGTCTAAAATTGTGCGCCTTAGTTTGAAACTTTTTAGTACGAAAGGAACTGTAGCCCTCGTCCATCCGAATTTTTTTTTTCGGACTGAGCGCTATTGACGGCATGACAGAGACTTCTGGAAAAAAGCAATCGTTAGATAATTGACTAAAACATCAAAACAAAGCAAGTTTATATTTTAATCATTTTACTAAGATAAACGTATAGCGTGTTCAAATATGAAATAAGAGATTTAAGAACTATTTTTACATTTTTTTAATAACCAGATACATATCAATCCGATGAGTAAAATGTGCACATCTATTAATATTAAAGGGACTTGGACACGATTTAAGATCAAAAATTTTATTTTTATTTTTTATGTATAAATTGGTTAACTGGTGCATTTTAAATGATTGACCAAAATATTGAATGTTAAAGTCAAGTTACAAGCGAGATACAGAGGTAAGAATTGATCGTTATGTAAACAAAGCTCGAGTCTTATAGTTGTTTACAAAAAATGTAATGTAGAGAATTACCATTTCTTAGACAAAATGACATGTAAAAAACAATTTAAACTAATTCAATATCTTCATAAATACTATTATCAACAAAAGAAAGATACATTTGATTAAAACTTACACCAATACAACACATATATGTAAAAAATGAGAATATTGAGCTTTGTTTACAAAACAAAGAATTCTGAACTCTGTATCTTGCTTATAATTTGATATTTTAATTTTAAATTTTGACATAGCATTATAAACTTCTATATTTATCAGTATTAACGTTGAAAATGGAAAAATAATTTTTAAGAATTTTAAGTCAAATCGTGTCCAAGTCCCTTTAACTAGCAGATGTAAGAAAAAACTCATGAATGAACGATTGCTAGAAATGCATTTAAACATAACAGTATGGAATATAGTGGTTAATATTTAAAAATTTGTTTTAAATAGGTAATACATGTACATGTACATGTAAAGGGCATGTATTTTGAAACAAATGTGACAATTAGCTACATGTAAGTGATTTTAACATCATTCAAAGACAGTTGTTCAATATATTGTTGGAAATCAGATTTAAAGGTATAAATATATATAATATTTTAAGGTTTTATTGTAAAAATAATTTGTCAAACAATACAATTTTTAAAATATATTGATGATTTAAGATGTATAATTGCAAGTTGTAAAAGAAAGACAACCCTTGTAGGTTTAATTTGAAAGAGTTATTTCCCTTACACTCGTAACTGTGTTTTTGACAAACTCTAAACTTTTACATGAATCTTCTATTTATTGTGAAATGCATTTTTAAAATTGTGATAATGATCTCATGATAACCTAATAATATGTTTTACGGTGCGACCGTTGGGGCGAGCGCAGCAGGTGATCAAAAATGAATTATGATAAATCAATAAAAATAAAAGCAGTGACGTAAAGTACACGTAAATATAGAATGCAAAATAAAATAAATATACCAATTTTCCAGTAAATTTTTATTATTCATAATTCATAAGATTTTTTATTTATTTATATACCAATCTGATTAAAATCAGATCTTAATAACGCTCCGAAATTCTGATAGTCGCGGAACAAAGAGTAGCGACATCAGAATTTGTCGGAGCGGATCAAAAATCTGATTTTGATCAGATTGTTTATATACTGGTCGCACGCCAGTACAGAATTTATCTCAGATAAAATGTTGTTGAATAATAAAGATTTTAACATAATGTTTTAACATAATATTTCCTCTTTTCTTGCAGCAGACATTTTTCTTAAACAAATAAAAATTGACTTATCACAGAATCCCCCCTCCCCCGTTTAAAAAGAAATCAAATTTACGTATAAAAAAATTTGTTGATCACATAAGGAAAATGGATCCCCCGGTAGCATGTAATACCGTAAATAGAAGTGAAAATAAAGACACTTTTGAGCAGCTAAAGAGCTAAAGGCATACCACGCACTCCCCATTCCTCACGCCGATTAGAATTTTCCTGATTTTGAGAATTTTATTTTTCTTTTTGCTTGTGAAGATTTTTTGAATGATGTTGCCACGCCCCATTTAAAAAAACGTTCCTGGAAATTACCGTAAATACAATGAATAAAATAAATGTGAGCATTCATCCAAATGAGAGCAAGTTACAGCTGTTTCCTATCTCTGAAGAAATGTCTCGATTCGTTAGCTCTGCAAGATTTTGAGAAGATTTTGGTATTTATATTTCAGCAGATTTACAATAACTACTTAGAGTTGTTTCCCATTATTGTGACGTCAAAGTTCACGTCGGTCAAGTGTAGTCTGTCTCTTTGAAAACACACTAGAAAAAACTACGCGAAAAATATTGTTTTGTTTACTTAAAAAGCATGATGTTCTGGAAATTTCACAATTTATCTGTTTCTCAAAAGTTTTACTTTGATTCTCGCGAGATGGTATCCAGTCTAGTGAGATCGGCCGACATTGAGGAATTGCATTGTGGGTCGAAATTTACTGCGAGAAATCCATTGTGACGTCACTCGAAAGGACGATTACTCCGTTAGTCTTAACGAGGCCGAGTACAGAACGAGTACGCATGCTTTCACGCAGCGTTTCATTTGTATTGTGACGTCATCTTTTTGCTTGGTTGACGCCATGGCGTGATAGTTTCAACTGCAGATATTCAGCGAAAATTGTTGAAAATATCTCGTTTGATGCGTAAAAATAATGTTATATTGTGGAATAAACATAAATGTCTCGAAGTATTAGCTGTATTTGGGCTCGGGTCGAAAACGTGAAGAGGGTTCAGCAAACCTAGCCTTCTGTCACGTTTTCTTAACCCGCCTAAATATAGCTAAATTCATATATTTCAGACAGTAACCATGTATTTAATATCAATGACCCTTAATATGTGATGTTATATATTTTTTTATTACTTAAATATGTCTGAATGTTTTAATAATACTATTTAGATCACCTTTTCCGCTTTTGTCAAATAAAAAATAGCCATTATCTGACGAATCTGGGAAATTGGGCATACAAAAATCAACTTTGATAAGACCCCTGGAACAAACCAGGAGGTAAAAGGTTTTTTTTATTTGACCATTAGATGCCTTTTAGCAATAACTTTAATATGTAGAACAGAAAAAGAAATCCCTAGGGCAGAAGTTTTGAAAAAATGTAAAAAAAAAAAAAATGCAAAATTGATACATTTCAAGCAAAATCCCATAGGGTCCTATGTTAACGATAAACACACTTTGAGATGACCCCCTAAACAAACGGTGTGGTAAATGTCTTATTTTTTAATCTTAAAATAATAATTATATCAGTAGAAATTCATGTAAAAAGTTTCATCCAAAAATCTAGGGCAGAACAAATTAGACCCGGCCTCGTTAAAAGTAATGGAAATTGGCGTTGTGTTATTTACAATGCATGTACATAGTCTTTTATCTTGTTCTCGTGAGAGTGTGAAATGGGAAACCATAATTACAAGGAACTACTGGGACGATTAAAACAGGGCATTACTGGTCCGATTTACTGACGCCAAAAAAAATCCGTTGAATGAATGTGCAAATAGTCCGAATTTTCTATTCACACACGCCTTGCCGGTAGAGCTCGCTTCGCGCCGGCGCTGCGCGCCGGCGAGCTGCGCTCGCTACTATGTCTCATGACTTGATATTTATAATTATCTTATTCTTAATTTTACATAAGTATTAAATAGGTTGTGATCAACCAGACTGTTGCATTTACTTTTCAATTTGCTTTACAAGTCCAATGTTAAATCAATATCGGAATTCTCGACCGACATTCAGAATACATATTAAGTATCACTGTACACTGAGCATTTTTAGAAATACCATTTGCAATAAGCTTAAGCCAAGGACCCTTTCCCCATACATTGTCAAAGCAGCTTTTAAAATGATTTGTTGGACCATATTTTCTCATTAGTTTGATATGTTTATACCAAGCTTGCTGACAAAAGTTTTAGTAAAATTTTAGTACAGAAAGTTATTTACAGAAAGATTCTTCATTCGTCAATTTATGAAAATGATTGTTTTTTTTATTTCATTCTTGACAAATTTTAATGATTAATAAAACGACAGAATTTTGGAGAGACAAAAAATATTCAGCCTAACAGAGACAAACTATTATTACCAAAACTTCGATAATGGTACACTGGCCCTTTAGAAGACCGCAATTTTTTATTTATTTGTTGGAGCTCACTCCTCCCCGCTGTTGTGGAAGGGAGAAAGGTGAGAATGCAATTCCTTGCTGGCATTTCCAGCAAATCGACCACTGCTAAACATCCAGTTTAAGGTGGACCACCACACCTTGACAGAGAACGCATTGACTCGATTACGACACTGGGATACTTAACTCTCGCGCTGACGGGTTCACTAGAAGCAGCTGGACATGCAATGTTGGTAGAAGGTGACGAGGAAGCCAATCACTATTTCATCGTGGGTCTGGGTTGCGAAGTCGTACTTTTCTTTGATTTCTTGTCTTCATATTTCAGGATGTATAGTGGTGTAGTCGCCGTTTGATGGGTTACGGAAACTGAAGCGGTCTGCCATTGTTAAAAACGGACATTACTTTAAATAAACACCCCCAAAGCAGGCAGGACAACTCAGAAAGATGGCCTGGACAAAGTTGGGACCTAAAGATTCGAAAAAAGGAATTTTCTTTTTATCTCAATACCACGTGTATTGTTTATATCATGTAGCTGCATATTTAAGGTCTTCCGTTTCCAACGGAAGACCTTATAGTTTTCGTACGATTTCTTATTATTATTATTTTTTTCCACAAATTTTGTGCACGCGATTTCTCGAAAACTGTTCGACCGATTTCAACCATTTTTTCACAGAAGATGAGACTTGATATAAACTTTATACATTTATGAGATTTTTCCTGTCGTCACTTCCGGTACCGATTTATCGGCCATTTTGCACATTTTTACGACCTTTTTTGTGCAGAGTTGATCTCAGAAACTATCAGAGATATGACTATGAAATTTTCAGGATAAGTAGTCTATAGTTTGAAGTTGTGCACTATTGTGTTGTTTTGCGCAAGTGGCGCTATTTCTTGGAGCTCGCCTAGGCACGAAAATTGGGTACGAATTTTCATTCAAAATTTTCACACGTTTTGATTTATATCTTTTTATCAGTTGATATTTTGTTAAGACATATATAACAAAAGTGGTAGAGAATCAATAGTTCTTTCCAACAAAATCCAGAAAAAGGGGCTGGCCCCTTTATTTAGGGGCTATGGCACTCTTAAACTCTATTACAAATAACTTTAAAAAGATAAAGATTTTGTAATGCATTATAGAAGCAAAGTTGTTGATCGTACTAATATCTATTAGAAAAAACCATTGCCACGCCCATTTATTGCGTAATTAGGGATTTTTAGGGGCCATAGTACTTAAACTTTGACGCAATATAACTAGGGAAGTAGACATATTTTGTTAGACATCATAGAAGAGAAAATGGTTGAATTAATAATTTAAATCGATTCCAGTTATCAAAAAACGAATTTCTGTCCCCATTAGGAATCTAAAGGGCTGGCCCCTAAAATATTCAATCATTTGTATCTCAAAAATAATCAACAATTTTAGATGGGTGTAAGAACAAAAAATGTTAGTATTCTTAAGACCTTTTCAAAGAAATAAAAAAAAAGGGCTGACCCCTTAAATTAGGGGCCAAAGCACTCGAAAACTCTATTACAAATAACTTTAAAACGATAAAGATTTTGTAATGCATTATAGAAGCAAAGTTGTTGATCGTAACAATATCAGTTTGTAAAACTCATTGCCACACCCATTAATGACGTAATTAGGAATTTTTAGGGGAGTAAAACCTTAAATCTTTAATGTGCTGTATGTTTAAATGTGAGTGGAAATTCTGAAACTTCATTGATATTTTAATGGTATCGTTTGAAAAATTGAACGGAAGACCTCCTCGTTACTCGTAACGAGATCGTATCTAGTGTTAATATCATATTCATAGTTTCAACAGGCGCGTTAATTAATTAAATCCAAGACAAGTTGAACGTTTGCGAAGATCAAGCATAACAATCATACACACAAGGTCACGTAAGAATTAGGTAGAGCCAAATAATGTATTGGTTTTCAAGCCGAAAAATTCAAAATATAACGCGACTGGTAGGTATTCAAGTTTTATTGCAAGATTTTCAAGGGGGGTTAATTAAATTTTTATATTTTAACTAAAAATTGAGTTATTCCCCTTCCAATATATATTGCAGTTATTGCCTAATGCAGCGGTGCCCGAGAACATATGCATTTTCTTTTGCCTAGTTTGACAATAAACGCCAACTCATGGCATACATGAACTAAGTCTTTTCAGCCCTAACCCAATATACTTTTATATAGGGGAAAGGCCTTAACTTTCAAAACCACCTAACAAAAAGAAAACAATGCTGCAAAGATATTGACCTATGAACTTTATTATTCAAAATAGAAGTTATACGAGATGAAAACAGATAAGTTGTCATTAAAAGACACACTGATTAGTTAATAGTTCACTTGGAAGCATGGGTGCAATAGATGATCATAACAGGTGCTTTCCTATAACATAATAAAATCCAAGAAAGCGATCCAACACAAAGATGATAGTAGAAAAAAATGTGTGACACCAGCCATTTGTTAATTGTTTTAATTCATCACAAACATGTAACAACATTAAGTGTTTGATCTATATAGACCATTCAAGAATACATCAATGGACAACTGATATTAAGTTTAAGTACATTAAGTACATTAAGTACAGTTTAAATTAAAATTTAATTCCTCTATGGCCCTCATCTATTGTCAAAGTTTTAAAACTGACAAGTTTAATACAAAAGGATGATTTCCGTTAAAAGCATGCTGGATTTCAATTATAATGGTCTATCTTAGAAAACTTGTTGTATGAACTGACACCTCAAATATAGAAGAAGAAAAACCAGCTGAATGAAAAAACTTTAATAGCTGCCAATTAAGCTCAAAATTAATAAGTACAGTATCACCAGAGAAATGGCTAGTTTACAATTTGACTGTGCTTAGTGTCCTACTGTTAGCATGATAGTTCTATGAAATTATTGCAGAATATGAGAGTGGGCGCCCCGCCCCTGCAGGGAGGTTTTTACTTTGTGGGCTTCGGAGCAGGTTTACATTTACATTCTTCTATGACATCCACCTGAAAAAATACAAGCATTTGTGTAAATATGCATTCAGATTGAGATAGAGCTATTGATTTACAAGCACATGCACAATAGAAGCTACAATTCTATATATATCCGTGTAGTGTATCTCCTTGTTAAAAGAGTCACAAACTATTCAAAAAAGGAAAATTTCGAATGAGCAAATATTCTCCATGATTAATCTTGCAACACATTTAAACAGATGACTAGTGTGTATTAAAAATGGATAAAAATGTTTTAAGTCCAACTATGTAAGAATAAGGTAAAAGGACTATATATGATAAGGGCCTAAAATGGCCCCCTAAAATGAACATCGTCATTTTACTATCATTCTTTGTTTTCTTAATACAGCTATGCATGTGATGTGTTTACATAACATTCATGTTGGTTCAAGTGCTCACAATTTAGAAATATGACATTGTAAAGACAACCTATTCCCGCCATTTTTGCATTTTTAGCGTAAAACAGCTTGTTTTCAAGCAGTTTTTCCTTCCGAAAACATAGAGCGCATTCTTGAACAAATAAAATATTTTAATCAGAGATGTATCTAGCCAAGACTAGTAAGTGACAAAAAAATTTTCCTTGTTCAAGCATGCGCTCTATATTTCCCATTCGTAAATATATAAGAAAAATGTCAATTTTTGGCCGATTTTGATTGAATTATAGAAATGGCGTCTCTTCTGACGTCATATACTGCCAGTGAGTGCAAATAAATCAAATAAATAGATGAAAAATATATTTTATATCAACTCTTCTAAAACATTAGTTAACATTTTATTGTACCCGAAACACTTAAAAAATGGCGAATTATGGGGGCCAAATTTAACTCTTATCATATATAGTTCTTTCAAGAACAAACAACTAGCAGTGGTACTTGGCTCACCAGTTGGTGTTTGACAGAGTTGTCTGGACAGATGAGTGCCACGTCCTCCTTGCGGGTGACGGCTTTGTCACAACACAGAGTGGAGAACTTTCCACAGCCACCATCACACTTAGCTACATTGATCTTTGTATGGGAAACACACCCATCATCACTTGTGATGGAAATTAGATGGGGCATTCGTGTACAGTTCAGTGGGGCCACTGCAATTTAAACACAATAAAACCATTAAATATTAAGATATACATATTTGCAATAGAATAAGACATTGAAAGACATATAACACTTTAGTTCATGTATTTATTCTTTACTCAGGAAATGATCGTAGTTGTAGTTTTAAACTTGATCTTTGCCATATTATCTATGAATACTTTGAAAAAGAGCACCTAAATAAAAGAAAACATCAACAAATTATCTTATTTTCAATGTAATTTTTGTCCTACTGGCTACTCCAATGAAACTAAAAGTAAATGAAATAAGTCACTGCATGCAAAAACCAATAAAGTTGCATTTCAAATGTTTCCTGAATAATGGCAGTTTTATCTATTAAATCTGACTCAGTATTTCCTCATTTGCCATATACTGTAAATAGCTCATAGAACTTAACTATAAAAGCTTCCTAAAATGAGAAAATTTACTTAGTTTTTTTACTTTCTGATCTGCCCAACTGAACAGTTCAAAGAACTCTACAACATAAACACGATTATTTACTGGGGTGGTGGTGGTGGGTGTGTCCGAGTATGGTAGCCTTACCTCCACACTCTCCCTCATTCAGAACCTCCATGGGCAGACTATTGTTACAGGCCTCCCTGCGGGCCTCACACGGGTTCTTGTACGTGTCCCTGTCCGGTCCGACCATCGCACACACACTATCCTCCTCCAGTCCGCTACACTCGGGACACTCGCACTTGGCCTTGTTAGCAATCACCAGACAGACCTCAGAGGACACTGTGCAGTTAAACTCATAACAAGGACCTACAAAGATAATAGGAAATCGCAGTTAATCTCACAATAGGGCCCTACATAGATAATGGGAAATCACAGTTAAACTCAAATAGGGACCTACAAAGAAAAGGGATAATTACAGTTACACCATAACAGGGATTCACAAATGGGAAATCACAGTTAAACTTATAACAGGGACCTACAATGAGTGGGGAAAATCAATTAACACTGATAACACGGACCTAAAAAGATATGGGGAAAATCATAGTGACACTGATAACAGGAACCTACAAAGATATGGGGAAAATCATAGTGACACTGATAACAAGGACCTATAAAGATGTGGGGAGAATCATAGTCAACTAGACCTACAAAAAAAGGGGACATCATAATTAAAACAGAGAGCAGAAAAGATAGGTTAGAGTCAGGGTTTATCTTGTAACATGGACTTGCAGAGATAACGGATTGTCAAGCTCAACAAGATCAGAAGTTGATTTCCAACAAAAACATGAAAACACAACAAATCTCATTTTTAAGTGTCATCTTACCATCTGGGCAGGGATCCATGTAGCATTTCTTGACATCCTCTAGAGGGTATTTACCAGCCAGGAAGGCGTCAAAGTCGCGGGTTGGTTTACGGGTCCTTGTCTGGGTCCCCCGCCCACAGGTAACGCTGCAGGTGGTCCACGGGGACCAGTCAGAGGTCACTGGCTCTGTCAAAGCAAAGCAGATCTTATCAATAAAACTCTGCAATACAGCCAATAAAAGTACTGTAGATTCCTTATTTTATGCAAGTGCTAGAATCTGTGAGGTACGTTTCTCATGATTTTATGTAAATATTTATTTCTCATGTTTAATTAGGACTTTACAGAAGGTTTTTTTCCCCTTTGAATGTCACTTGTATTATGGTCAAGAAAGAGTTTACCTCCTGATTTGTCAAAGCATGGTGTTGTTGTGTTGAGGGGAACGTGTTCCAAATCCAGCATACACATGACTTTCTTGAACACACACATGTTGGGGTAAAGGTCCAGCATGTTACTGCACACTTTTGCTAAGAATATAACAGAATTTACATATCTGTCAATACAATTTAATCATAAAATCACATTCAAACCTAATCCTGTAAAAAAAAAAAATCCAAATTGTAAAAATATATCATTACACCTTTGAATACATGATTCTGAGAATTTAAATATACATAGCTAGAACTGTTCAATCTATTATCTGACTTACGACTATCTGGCTGCGATTCCTCCGCGGTGCATTCCTCGCACTCGCAGGTTGGCTTTCCTTTGTCATCAATTCGACATTTCTGCCACGTTGGACACTGGTCTTGACAAACATCTGAATGAAAGAACAAATGGCAAATACAAGTACACGTATTCATAATTTCAAGCAAGAATTGAAAAAGGAAGCATTACTTTAATAATACCTATGTTAATATATACCTTAAAATTCATAAATTGTTATAAAATGCCCATAAATAGTTAAAAAATTTTCGGTTATTCACCAAACGTGATCATAGTAAAACATACTGTTAGGTAGATACATAGATTTATTTGGTATTATGTCATCATACATAGAGACATGCATATTGTACATACTATGTATCACACTAAGTACCAGAGTATGCCATTCACATTCATTATTTACCTATACATGGTCCTTTGTAGTCAACCCTCAGTCCAAAGTAACCACTCTTCCCTGTCTCACATGCCTCTATAATCAGGTCTTTCTCAGAATTATAAGTTTTGCCATCTGTTCCACAAACCTGTCATTCATAATTCATACAATTGGTAAAATGTTAACTAAACTGAATGAAAAAGTAAGATTTTCAAGATCTGATGATCATATACAAATGTAATACACTTGTGAGGTAGTATTTTTTTTTAGCCAATTTAGGAATGAGATATGCATTAGAATAAAGAGAAAATATTACTTGTTATAAAGGGAGACAAAAAGACTTAAGTATGCTGTACCTGTCCTGGAATTTTACATCGATAGCCAAAGCAGGCACAGCACTTGACTGCTGATGCATCTAAGTAAAAGTATAAAAATTTCCTTTTTTATGCGACACACTATATTTTTGACAATCACAATCTATCTGTACAACCTGAGAAAATAAGTTGGGTTACCTCGATATCAGTTAACAGACAAACACAAAGGACAGACACATTACCATCACAGGGTTCACAGTGGTACCCTCCCGGTCGGTTAAAGCACCTTGTGGAGGAGTTACATTTGTTCAGGCTGGTAATCTCACATTCATCAATATCTGTTGAGAATCGAAAATAGATACTGCAATAAAACTTCTGGAAAAAACTATTAGACCATTTTCATTTCAGTTGTACTCATCCTGCTTTCTATTCTTAACTTAAGTTTCCATTAATTAAAACTAATTCCTTATCAACAAATCTGATCCAACACCTTCAATAATTAGTAAAAATCATTGTCAAATTATTCATCCATATCTTACCCTCACAAATTTCCCCAATCTTTGTAAACCCAGACCAGCATTCACAGCGGTATGAGCCTGGAGTGTTGATACACCGGGAATTATCTGGACATTCATCTGTTTGAGTGGCACACTCATCAATGTCTACAAAAATATGATATTAAATGAAATGCACCAATTATCATTAATAAAAATGTATTGAGCTCTAGCTTTTATCAATATAAAAACTTCTGAAATTTGTTGGAAAGGTGACAAAAAATAACAAATTTTAAATAGGTTGTATCCTGGCATCCTTAAGCTCAGCAGTAACTTTACTTCTTTTAGATGTTAAGCAAATGAAATATCACATGACATAACAAAAACACAAATATTCAACAGCTCAAATAACAACTAAATGGTTAGGATTAACATGGTCCTTCTATTATGGAGTACTGCAGAGAAACAAACATTGCACGTCAATGATTTTAGATCCTGTGTGTCATTAACATTTACCTTCACATTTGTTACAATCTCCTTGGTATCCCATCATGCACTCACACACAAAGCCTGTATCCGTCACCACACAGGTCTGATTCTTCCCACAAGGTTTGTTTCCACAAGGGTCATCTGCAAAAAAAAAGCCTTGTATACATGACCACAGTGTTCATCTTAAGAATAAATACATTTATATTCTTCCTATAAATAAATTTTAAATATACACTTTTGAGATCTAGATCTCCCCTTTTCTATAAATATTTGGAGAATTAACTTTTGAGATCTCCCCTTTTATTGTGTTGTAATCTCCTTGACCCCTTGAACTATTGACCCTACTCACAAGTACAGTTCTGTCCATCTCCTCGGTACATGTAGTTACAGTGGCAGCCATAGATACCATCCTCGAATTTACATGAGGCGTCAGTGTGACATTTTAGTGGAGTAGAGTCAAACTTTTTGGTGGTCTCACTACACACCATGCTGACATCACATCCCTCAGGAACAAGCACCTGCCCTGCCTTTGTAAAATAATGTAAGAAAGTCATACCACAGGGTCAGATTCTAAATATGTGTAAACCTCAATTTAGAAAAGTCTAACAAAAACTATAATATTATGGTCTATATCATAGACTTTAAAAATCTAATCTACTGTGAAAAAATATATTAAAATGTTAGTACAGTAAAACTTGGTTATAGCGAAGTCCGTGGGACCAATGGATTTACTTCGTTTTATCTGTAATTTGTTATATCAGTATAACGAATTCTAAATAATAACTATAGCAAATTTACTATAAACATGTTTTCTTTCGCCAGACTATAATTTTTGTTAATTGAGGCTTAAAAAAAAATACATTATTTTGAAACCTTAAAAAATCGGTTTGTGTATTGAAAAATATTTATGAAAATAAATTCATTCAAACTATTATGATAAATGGTAGTGCAAACTTTTTTTTAACTGTAAAGAAATTCGTTATAAAAGTGTTAAATTTTGTTATTATTCACCTTTACGGGACTCAAAATGAGTTCGCCATGTCCGTAAATTCGTTATATCTGAATTCGTTATAACTGTAAAATTTTGCAAAGATTTGTTAAGAATTTTACTGGGGACTCAAAAAAACTTCGCTATATCCGAGAATTTGCTATATCCGTGTTCGCACAAAACGAGTTTTACCGGGGACCCAAAAAAACTTTGCTATATCCGAGAATTCGCTATATCCGTGTTCGCACAAAACAAGTTATACTGCATATTCTTCAAAAAATCTTGGATCCACTTATTGTGTAGCACAATAGCACTTCAACATCAATATATACATTACTATTTATTATAAGATCTAGGATCCACCTACAGTGTAGTATTCCCCTTTGTAGTTACAGCCACAGTCTCCGGGGTCGACACACTTGTCCCCATCCAGCACCATGCCCTCCTTACAGTAGCACCCCTCCTGACACAGGTCCTGGGTGGGCAAGGCTGCTGTTCCCATGATGTCCGCGCAGGTCTTCATACGGTCGGAGGTAGCACATGTCAAATACTCCATGTTCTCTCCACAGGTTATCTCTGTAAATTCAAAATGACTAAATTAAAAAGTATATATAAATGTTGTTGGAGACAATATAAAATTACATCTTTTAATTTAAATTCATATCAACATTGACCAGCCTACGAATACTGGAATTCTTTTCCCCTCATATTGCTGGAGAATCATTTTAAAAGTACATTCACAGACCAAATTATCTGTGTCTTATTAAGGTCTTCCGTTTCCAACGGAAGACCTTATTGTTTTCGTACTGTTTCTTATTATTATTATTATTATTTTTTTCCAAATTTTGTGCACGCGATTTCTCGCAAACTATTCAACCGATTTCAATTATTTTTTCACAGATGATGGAACGTGACTTGAATTTTATATGTTTTTGAAATTTTTGACGTCGTCACTTCCGGTACCGATTTATGTCCGATTTTGTAATTTTTACGACCTATTTTGTGCAGAGATGATCTCAGAAACTATCAGTGATATGAGTTTGAAACTTTCAGGATATGTAGAGCATAGTTAGAAGTTAGGCCCTATTAAATTTGATGCCAGTGACTCTATTCCTTGGAGCTCACTGAGGCACAAAATTTGGGTACGAATTTTCATTCAAACTTTTCATACGTTTTGATCTGTATCTTTTTATCAGTTGATATTTTGTTAAGACATATATAACAAAAGTATTAGATAATGAAAAGTTCTTTCCAACAACATCAAGAAAAAGGGGCTGGCCCCTTTATTTAGGGGCCAAGACACTCGTAAACTCTATTACAAATAACTTAAAAACGATAAAGATTTTGTAATGCATAATAGAAGCAAAGTTGTTGATCGTACCAATATCTATCAAAAAAAACCCATTGCCACGCCCATTTATTACATAATTAAGGATTTTTAGGGGCCAAAGTACTTAAACTTTCACCCAATATAACTAGAGAAGTAGACATATTTTGTTAGACATCATAGAAGAGAAAATGTTTGAATTTATGATTTAAATCGATTCCGTTTACCAAAACACGAATTTCTGTCCCCATTAAGGATCAAGAGGGCTGGCCCATTAAATATTCAATCATTTGTATCTCAAAAATGATCAACAATT
This sequence comes from Magallana angulata, assembly GCF_025612915.1. NCBI lineage: Eukaryota > Metazoa > Mollusca > Bivalvia > Ostreida > Ostreidae > Magallana > Magallana angulata. The sequence goes on from NC_069111.1 coordinate 11,385,678, forward strand.
TTAGATTGGTGTAAGAACAAAAAATGTTGGTATTCTTTAGACCTCTCCAAAGAAATCAAGAAAAAGGGGCTGGATTAGGGGCCAAGGCACTCGTAAATTCTATAACAAATAACTTAAAAACGATAAAGATTTCGTAATGCGTTATAGAAGCAAAGTTGTTGATTGTAGCAATATTCATCTGTAAAAGTCATTGCCACACCCATTTATTAAGTAATAAGGGATTTGTATACATTATCTGAAAGTGTAGGGGGGGGGGGATAATTCTGAAATTGTATCGATTATTCATGGTATGATTTAAAACAGAAATCGCAAGGAAGACCTACTCGTTACTTGTAACGAGATCGTATCTAGTTATAATTATTACTCTTCATCAACTTGGTATCAGAAATCTTTGAATTCACAATTCTAGCTTCTTCAATAATTTTGCAGCACAGATCACATTTCCTTTTGGTGTCAATATAGAACTAGGTGTTTCACTACTTACCACGTAGCTTGGGAGAGCTATATATCTAAGTGACAAGAACTATAAGTACAGTTGGGGGTTGGTGGTGTTGTGTGTTTAATGCACCACGACTTACCACAGAGTTTGGGAGAGCGCCAGTCGGTGAGGTTCATGCCATAGTTGTTCTGACAGTCTTTGACCAGCTGACTAGCGATCTTACAGATTTCGTCGTTGACCCAGCACACGTCGTACACACAGGAAGTCTTATACTGCTCCAGGTCCGACGGCTCCATCCTCGTCAGGCAGGACTGTCAACAGAAAACACAGACACTTACTCATCAATCACATCATAGAAATGCTATACAAATCAATGCTAAAAACAGTTCACAATTGACCTTTCACTTTTATTACTAAAAATTGGATTTGCTCCCTGTTCAAATTATATATAAATGACTCTTTTTTATGCTTTTAAAGTACTTATGTAAAAAATAGACCAAAATAATAATCTTATCATGTTTCTTTCATATCATAGATATTAAGTACCCTTGCTATACTTTGAATGAAGGACCAAATTACTGTGTTTCACTTTCACAATTTTTTTGGCACAGTTGTAAAATTACATTAATGGTTTGTTTACAGAGCAAAATACCAAATGTTGAGTGACTTTCAAGAATTATTCCTACTGCAGACTAACCTTCAATTTGCCGTTGAGGTCAAACACCTGGTTACAGTAGTACTCAGCGATCTGTTTCTCTGTCTCTTTACACTCTGGCTCCTCCGGTGGGGCGAAGCAGTTGTGGGAACATGTAGGATTGTTGTCGGCATAACTCTTCACCACATAGGAGTTACCAAACTTGTTGAAGTTTTCAGTCTAGATAAAAATAAAATTATGCTCAACAGTAGATATCAATCAAAGCAATAAATCATAACATGGTTCAATGAAATAGCCAAAATTTCTGCAGTAACACAACACTATACTCTAAATGCCTCAACTGTCGAGCCCAGTAAAATCTCAAATTCCACTTGATGTGTATGTCTCAACTGACAAAGAACTCCAAACACAATCAGATTTTCTCATGCAATCATGTATAATATACTCACGATTTCCCCGGTGACATCACACTCCGGCCCCAGCCTCCAGTCATCGTCCGGATTCTGGTTGTAGTCTCCACACAGTCCACACGTCTGGTTCTGGAAGCTCTTGGTCAGCTGAATCTCCACCGCCTGGAACCCGTCCCAGTTCACCTGTACTCCCAGCTCACTGTACACTTCCTGTCAATGATGCAGTACCATCACACTCTCTTTTATATATCATGTAATTCTATGGGTTTTTTTTTTTATAAGGATTATAATGAACAAATATTTTTTGCATTTTGAGATGAAACTTCAAAATATAGCAAAAATTAGTGCCCTCCCCCTCTATTAACAACCTGTCAAATTTCTGTCATATAAAATGTGTGCATGAAATGTTTCTTATTTTAAGAGCTGAGACTTTCTCTCTCTCTCTCTCTCTCTCTCTCTCTCTCTCTCTCTCTCTCTCTCTCTCTCTCTCTCTCTCTCTCTCTCTCTCTCTCAGCTTTTTGCATTATTGTAGTTTTAAGAGATTAAATTTAGTTCAAGATATACAGATTTCAGATACATGTGTAATTGCCTTTAATAGGACAACAATGACTGAGCCTTAGTAAAGGAGGACCATCAGTACAGAATGAGAGTATCACTGACCACCCAATTTCCATATCGTCTGATGAGTAGTCTCCCCTCTGGTTTGTACGGCAAGGTTCTCTTCAGCTGGTTTACTCTCACTTCATAGTTTTGCAACAACTCTACAGTCTGAAAGAGTTTTCACAAATTTCATGTAAATTTCACAACAGTTTTTACCGTGAATATTAATAAAATATCAATTTAAAGTCAAGACTTGTACTTTTACATCATCATCATCCAACAAAAGAACCCATGTGGAGTGGATTAAAGAGTCTTGGGATACTTTTAAGGGATAGAGATCTCTAAAGAAGAAGAAGGATAATGTGGCTCAGTATACTGCCACACTCCTACTAATACAAACTAGTAGTTTAATCCTTTAGCTCAGCTGGAAGAGCCTTGGTTTTCAAACTTAGGGTCTTGAGTTTGAGCCTATAGTTGTGGACATCTCCCCTATTTTATTCACAACAAAAATTTACTTCAATTACATAAGCTGCAAACAGTAGCTCCAAAGGAAATCAGGTTGACGGACCATGAAAATAACAGTTCCATCCATACATAAAACAGTATATTTACTGCTAACAAAAGTTGCACAAAGGGCATGGTTTTGATTTGTTCCACCTATTTAAGAATTTCAAATTATTTAATGAATATTTTTGTCTGATTCACCAATTTACTTGCCTCAAATGCTTTCTTAAAACCTCAGACAGTAAGAATGTTAATTTCATGTCAGCTCTTTTTTTTTTTTTTACCTGTAAACATTAACCACACTATTAACTTAATGGGGCTGGTTAGGGTATTTAAAAGATATTCAGAGGCAAATAAAGTAATGACATTAAAAAATGTGTCAGGACTTTGTTGGTATTAAAATTTTCACAGAATATGTTCCTAAATTAGGTTAATAAATCTTAAAACATGTGCAATGAATATATAGATTTTTGTATGGAAGGAACTGAAGCTCCACAGTCCATCTACCCGAATTTCCCATTGAGCTACAGTTCTGCTGCTAACATTTTATGTAAAATATGATATGAATCTAAGCAATCTTACATATCCAGGTAGGATGACGGTGACAGATTTGACCCAGGAGACTCCGGTGGCCTCTGGGCGGTCCTGGTTCCAGTGAGTGGTCAGGACTTGGTAGGTGGGGGTGGTACCGTGACAACCGTCCTTGGACATGACGTACTGACAGTCTCCCTGGAAGTGCAGCCATCGCTGGTCAAACGAGATACAGTGGGGGTCACCAAAACAGGAACACAGACCAACAGCTGTAAATGGAGATGTACACTTTTTGTAAAAAAACGCGAAGACTACCTGAAACCATTTTAATAGAAATGAACCAAAAAAACAAAAAACAAACTGCTATTCATACTTGTAATCCAATCTTTTTAATACAAGGATTCTTATAATTATATAGTAAATAATTATATATGTGTTTTTAAGTTTTTTTTGGTTTTTTTTTGGGGGGGGGGGGTTAATTCCATATACTTTATGAAAGATTTGGCAGCACTCACATTCACAGATCTTGCCATCTCCCCGATATCCACGCTTACACCGACACTCAAAGGTTCCCTCCAGATTGTAACACTTGGCATTGGGGTCACAGTCATTCAGACTCGGGTCCGCACACTCATTGATGTCTGAAAGAGAATATAATAATGGTAACTCCTTTGAATCTAATTTCTTTGTATAAATCATCTTTATGCATATTCAACTTTATTGTAAAGTCTGCTAGAATGAGAATTTTCTGCAAAGAATACATTTGTGTCCGAGTAATAGTTTAACGTCAGTGTTTGGAGCACAGATGTCTCGAATACCATAGCTATGTAGAAGTGAGTTAGAACCCCAAACCATGCACACTTTCCTTAAAATATCTTAACCTCCATATCTCAATTCCTCTGATAAATTCAAAGTTTTTTTCTGGTGCCAATGAGTTGGAGATGAGGAATTCCAGAGTACGTACCCTGACAGGTGGTGGGGGAGGTTTGTATATAGCCAGCCTTACAGGTACACTTGAAGGAACCAATGGTGTTGGTACACACTGCAGAGTGGGGGCATCTCAACAGAGCACACTCATCGTCATCTGGAAACACAATCATCTTATTTCTGATATAGCTTTAGATACACAGGAATTGAGAAAGAAATCATGTTTCAGGACAGATATAAAATGATTGGCAATCTCTGTTATGCATTGTGAAAAATTAAATCTGACCACTACAAGTATATGATCATCTAAGCAATTGCCTAGCTTACCAAAACAGTTTCGTCCATTTGCCCACCGTCCGGGCTGCTCCGGGTATCCGTTGTATCCGGCCTTACATTTACAGCCGAATGATCCGTACTTGTTGATGCAGACTGCATTCGAATCACAGTCATCAAAATCCATCTTACACTCATCCAGATCTTACCAATGAAAAAATCATGTTGACTTCATCAACAGTCATATTATGGAAATCCCAAATGAAACTATCTCTTTTTTTAAAGAAATTCCCATACTGCATCAAAATCAATCTTTTTTCTAAATCCCATAAATATAAACTGTCAAAAATTGAAACTTAAATTAAAATGCTTATGGGAAGTGCATATGAACAGAAATACTAGTGATACTTAAACCAAATTTTCCTTCACTTAAAAATTAAAGTACATACATGTATATTCATGGTTGAAAAAGTTCTTCAAATCATACCAAAGTCAACCTGTGCGCAGTATAGTTTCCCTAGAGTGATGATTCCCTGTGCCTCCTCCCGCTGGCTGTCCATGAAGTTGAGGGTCTTCACAGGGAGCTTACTGGTGCTGTTGATGACCCCTCCGTCACGACGCCACTGTAGCTCCGCCGCATCACAATTACATTTCCTGTAGGCAAACAACAGGAATGTGATTGCATGGCAAAGGGAGAAAAAGGTGAAAATAAAATAAAACAAGGGTCTGCACTGATCCTAGGATGACTATTTTAACTCTCAACTGCACAATAAAGGGTAAAGTAAGAAGGATGGTTGAGGAATATGATATTTCCTCAGAAATATGGATTTCCATGAGAAAATCATATCCCTAAAACAACGTTATTGTTATAACTTTATTGTGTGGTGACATTACAAATTTGACATAAACATAGTTATGAGGTAGACCACTGACCTAGTTCTGAGGATGGCTTCGCTGACGTTACCCCCACACTGCTGAGACTTGGCACAGGTACACTCTCCCTCCCCACCGATCCCCAGGAATCTATTATCCTGTACATTGCCTCCTACCCAGTTAAACAGGTTGCTCCCAATAAACTGGAATAGTGAAATCAAAGCATTTTACAATTCTATAGGTTACCCTTTAATCCACATTAATATCAATAGATGTCCAATACCATCTTAAGAAAAATTATTACCTAACATGTAACATAAATGTTTATTATGAAGAATTTACAGTAGTGAAATCTAAATGTTTTACTACAAAGTTTTAGCCATAGAGAAGAACACAAGACATACCAGAGTGTTGTAGCAGTCATACTTGACCGGCTGGAAGCAGAATGAGGAGATATGGGTCAGCGATTCCACCTGCTCCTCCGTCACATTGTTGTAGGTGACCGTCACCACCTTGGTTCCATCCACAGGAGTTTTTTCCTCCCTGTCGTTACCAATGATTGTTACCCCTGCACAGAAATAATTCTTATTAATTAGTACTCCAAACTATATTAATTTTAGTCTGCCTCCAACTGTATTTCAAATATATAACTTATGTAATTACCACATTTATCTCTCTTGCATGCAACATATCAAACAGACTGAAATACAGCGAGTCCTGGCTTATTATAACACAAAGGTCTAGCAAGGTATTTGTTCATCAACATAACAAGCCTTCTGCATCAACATCTAAAACTGGTACTGCAATTTTTCTTCTTTGCAGAATTTTGAAATGAATTTATCAAGTAAAGAGGAGAACCAGAAAAGACTGAAAATGCACATACCATGGTTGGGCACCAGTTCCATATCACAGTACACAAAGAACGGTTTGATGGTGGCTGTTGGCCAGATCATCACTTCTCCAGTCTTATATCCATTCTTGTAAGCTTCCTCACAATCCTTGGGCAAATCTGTAAATTTCATCGCATAAAATAATCAAAATCAAACATAAACTGTTTGAGAACCCCACATAATGCTGAAAGAGTTTTGCACAGCAAGGGAATTTAGCAGGAGACTGTATGATTATTTACCGAACACCTCTCCAGGGGGCCCACACCTGACGTTGGTGAGGGTAGCGGTAGCCTTGGCACCACTAGTGGTCTGACCACCAAAGCTGAGTTCAGTCACCGGCAAGATGCTTCCATCGGTTACCTCCCCTACATCATAGGCCACCATACTGCCTGTAGAAATATAATGCCAACATTGAAGTGGTCAATATTACAAATCCAAAGACTCTCTTTGTGACATAGTCTAACATTTGTAATCCAAACAGGGTCAATAACAACAGGTGTATAAGTCAGTGTTAATTTTGAACCCAGTATAAAACAAACTTCAATTCCAATTCAACAGCATTCAAATTTTGAGAGATACAGGTAACATTTTTACTAACAAGCTTGCAGGTTTAAAGGGTTTCATCAGAAATTGATTTGATTTAATGATGGACATGTCACTGCAAATAGACAGTCTACCTTGAGCATTACAGTGACAGAGGTTCCTGGCAGGACAGGTGTTGGACAGTATACAATGATAGCCTACTTTTAGACAGGTGTTGGGCAGTGTACAATGATAGCCTACCTTTAGACAGGCGTTGGACAGTGTACAATGATAGCCTACCTTTAGACAGGCGTTGGACAGTGTACAATGATAGCCTACCTACCTTTAGCGTCACAATGACAGAGTCTCCCGGCGGGACAGGTGTTGGTCAATGTACAAGCACAGCCTTCTGTAGAGGAAGCATACCCAGTACCAAAACTGGACACACTGGAGCCATTGTATATATCATAGTAACCAGCGTCTGTTATAGGACTCTCCACACATTCGTATTGGATACCCTGTCAAAAGAACAATTTTTTTTTAGTCAGTGCAAATTGGCCAAAATAGAAAGTGTTTCTTCAGTTGCCTAACCAATTTATTCAAGTGTTATACAAGTAGGATCAAGAAGATAAATTACCTGGTGACAGAAGGATGACCTTGATGTCAGTTCGTGGATTTGTTCTGGTGTGGCATCAGGGTACAGGATGGAGTGCTTGTTCTTCTCTGGGTCTGGCTGTCCAGTCACTGTCAGCTTGAAGGGCACACCTGGCTCTTCAACAGGAATCTATCAAAACAATTCACAAAATTTGGTTTTCTTACTTGGTATTAAAAAATTTAGTTATACACTCTGTACATGTATTATCAAAATTGATTTGGATGACACCATAAATGTATTAAAAAAAAACAAAGGAACTCCAACCTCAGTGATGCCAATTCTTTCATTGGTTTTGAAGTCGCAGTAGGCCGGGAATAGAGGCACTCCACCTGCACCGTCGGGGTCTATAGCGTACAGGTTGTTCCTCAGTGGATTCTTGTCCATCTTGGCAAGTTTGATTTCATTACAATCAGGATACACATCTGCAGCAATATGACAAAAAAATATATTTGCAGGTCCTCTTTCATATGATTGAAAATATACCAGATATATATATATAGGGTATACAGGGAGATAACTCTGTCTTGCTACAATTCACCCAGTCTTAAATTAACCTTCGAACAATAAGGGCAAAAGGGGTGAAAATAAAATTGGGGAGGGGGGGATATTTCTCTGCATACAGTATTTGAAACATGATTTTTCTGACACTTTTGAACTATTAATATTATAGTAAAATAAACATTCTTGAAATTTGATAAAACGTTAATTACAATCATAAACGAACTACTCGTATGCTATAAAGAATCTACAGTATCGGTCCTACCGTAACATTTCATTGCGCCTGTGACAAGTTTTCTCTGCTGTGTGGACTGGGGGAGGTTGATCCAGGAGACCGGGAGGAGGTCCTTGACCGTGATGAAGCCTCCGTACACCTCCGTTCCCTGCTGAGTACAGATACAGCTGCCCGCCTTACACTGGATTCCTCCTCCTACAAATACAGAGAAATAAACATCTTACTGACCCCAGGTGTCTAAATATAACTTACGGGTACAGTTACCGGCCTTACCCTGGATGGCTCCTCCTATGGATATAGAATAAAAGTCTTACTGATCCCAATAACCCGACAAATAACTTACAGATACTGACCTAATACTAAGTACTGGATTCCACTTCCTATCGATACAGAGAAATAAACATATTACTGACCCCATGTCCCTACAATAACTATCAGATTGGCTAGTGGCTCATTCATATACAATATTTGAGGATGGTCAGATTGTCAAGTTTTCTCCTCACTGCATATACACAGCCAACTGTGCTTTATGTGGATTTCAGGTGAAAACAGTACTTGCATGAATTTAACACATAAATTCACTTCATATAAATATTTTTCAAATGCATTTCAGTTTTATCTATATACAAGATAAGACAAAAATATTCCATAAGGACAATTAACATAAAATCCAATTTACCGGTATGTGAATTTAACAAAAGTGCTTTTTTCACTTAAATTTTTTTATTTGAAATTCATGTCGACAAGATGACCATTCCCTGAGCTGCAAAGTACATATCCACAGGATTACCAATTCCTTACAGTACCAACCCACAGGATTACCAATTCCTTACAGTACCTACCCACAGGATTACCAATTCCTTACCATACCTACCCACAGGATTACTAATTCCTTACAGTACCTTCCCACAGGATTACCAATTCCTTACAGTACCTACCCTCGGCCTGTGGTTCCCAGTCGTTCATCTTGCGCCCGGTTTGTTCACTGGGCTGGGGCGCTCCGTTACACAGGACATAGATTTCCTGTTCACAGTACTGAGACTTCTCCACCAGACTGTGAACCATGGTAATGTTAAAGAGGTAGTATAAAATTTCTATCTCTCCTGGAATATACTCTACGATAATCTCTGGTTCCTTTGGTCGAATTTCCTATTTGCCAAAGAGAAACAATCCAAATCAGATTGTTACAGAGAGTAAAGCACATAACACAGAACTATGGATTAATAAATTAGAAACAAAGCTTTGCAGTTAAAGTTAGTGAAATGAAGAAATACATTAAAAAATATCTTACTGTGAATCCAACTGGAGGATGTGGAATATAAGAGCAGTATACTGGGAATCCAGGCTCTCCGGACCACAGTCCATCTGGATCTACATACGTTGTTACATTCTTCAGTTCTCCGGTGTTCCTTCTGGCCTGACACGAACCATACATTCCTGTGAATTTTCAGAACAAGGCTTATCTATACATCTTTTACCTTCCTTAAACATCAGAAACAATGTGCAATAGTCTCTATTTTCATCACATTTAGTAAAGTTTTGGTATCTTTTAATATCATTTCTGATCAATTAAAGTCAGCTTTATTTATAGGTACCGGTACTTATTAATAAAATGAATTTAACGAGCATACAGTACCAAATAGTTTCATAGAAGTTACCATAAATTACTATGATAATCAATAATGAAATAATATTATACAGTCTCATTCTACTTTTTAGACAAAGAACAAAAGAGCAGAATACCAATGCCCGTATCTCACCAATTGGTCCACTGTTGCAGTGAAGGTTAGACACCACATAGGCCGCTGTACGACTGGTCATCACCGGAGTGGTGGGGTCCAGGGTGATACACACCTCACACACAGGGAGGCGGGTCTTGTCGTAGATCCACCCGTCGTCGCTGCGACTCTGACCGTCCTCGAGGTCACAGTTACACTTGGCCCCTGCCGGTCCCTCACAGGTGCCACTGGTTCCGCAGGCACATGCATCTATCCCACCCGATCCTCCCCAACCTGATGACAAACAAACCAAGGAACAGTCAGGAACAGTCACTTAAGTATATCTCTAACACTCAAGAATGCTTCAATGTCAGCTTTGATATCAAAATCTGCATGCATATATGATTGTTTGAAATTTTTAAAACACTGATGTCTTTTCATTATACGGAAAATGTTGACTTGAATTTTTTTAAAACCCACACACACTAACCTTTCTTGAGAGTTCCATCACATGTACTGTATGTAACTTTGCCAGTTTTGGGGGCATTTTTACAGGTATACCTCAAGTGTTGTGTACAATGACTACTTTTCTCAACCAAAGCCTATAAAAAGTTAACAAGGGTTAAGCACAAAAATTGAGCACAATCCGTGACATGTTCAACAGACAAAAGGTGAATCTTCTGCTTGCATAAAGCTATACCAACAACCAACCTGTATCTGTTCTTTGGAAATATCTGGCTCGTAATCGATTTGAAAACATTTGGTCACTGGAGAATCCCCTGGCTGGCCATATGTGTAGTTAAAGTAGCCTGAGACAAGGAAAACAGGAATTTCAAAACAAGTACATGTACTACTGTATACAGGGAAATAATACTTCCTGTGTTATTTTCGATTGTCTTGCTTGCAAACGGTTTCATCCCGTCTTGAATTGGCCCAAACAAAGTTTTGACATAAAAATTAGCCAAGTCTTAAATTCGCCCGCTCACAACGAAGGCAAAAGGAGCAAAAATAAAACGAGGGCTAATATTTCTCTGTATACAGTATATATGCATGAAAAAAAAAATTATGTAAACGTAAATTTTGAAAATCAAAATATTTTGCACTTTTCTAATGCAAGCAAAATATATCTAGGACTTATTCGGAGACACTGACCTGGACCAATTTTGATGACAGTCATCGGGAACTGACAGCTGACCACAAAAGGATCCACTCCCTCTGCTCCGTCCGGATCTACCGTGTAGTCACGGTTACTGTCCAACATCTTCTCGCTCTCAAACCTCTTGCCAATCATAAAGTTGTAAAGATCTGCACAAGTAGGGAACACCTCTGCAAAGACAAAACATATGTAATCACAGATTACAAAGCTCACCGAGACGAGACATCACCCTTATGAGACTTCAACTTTAAGAGACCACCTTTATCATATTAAATGAAAATCATACTTTATGATCTTGGATATTCATGGATTCTGTTTTGACACAATATCGTATATCATCTGTTAAAAAATTGTATGACAATCATATGTTCATTTGTTAATCAATACAATAATATAACATTAAATATTGCATCCTATCATATTTACAACATATATCATAAAATACAATAAAATACCATAATAAACGATGATGAGATATGATATTGTAACGTATGATATGACATTGTATTGTGTTATATGTTATTGTATTTTATCAAATAATACAATATCATTTTATATATAAACAATATAGTATTATATTACAATATCATATTACATAATACATCATAACATTGAAACATATGATATTATATTGTATAATATAGTATGATATTGTATGATACTATATCATTTTTAATACATAATATGATATTGTATCATATGATACAATATAATTTGATACAACATTGTATCATATCAAATGATACAATATTATGTAATAAATTAAAATATTATATAATACAATATTATATTATACATATTGTATCATATGATACAACAATATGTTTTACAATATCATACAATACAATTTTATGTGATGTGATAATATATCATATTATAAACCAATATCAAATTATATAATATCGTGTGATACAATATTATATAATATAACAGTATCATATTATACAATTTCATGTGATATAATTCTATATTACAGAAACTAATATCATATCATACAATATCGTATGATACAATATTATAGAATATACAATATTGTATCATATGATACAATATTAGATTTTGCAATATCTTATGTAATAGTATCATGTGATAGAATAATAAATTAATAATACAATATAATATTATACAATATTGTATCATATTATACAAAACTATACATAACGATATCATGATACAATATCATAACATAAAATATGAAAAAAAATTGACACAATATCATATTGTATCATATAACTTTTTATAATATTATATGATATTATATTGTGTCATATTAAACAATATTGTTTCATACCAAACAATACTATATCAAAGGAATCATGTTATATTATTTATCAACAAACACATCTATCTATCGAGCAGGTTTGAGTGAGGTACCGTAGATTTCTTTAGCATCCTTGATAATGGAGATCAAGCTCTGCATCTGAAGCAACCTCTGCGTTTCATTTATAATAAAGTTAAATCAACTATGCAAGCTATTATCTATAAAACATGTGACCTGTTCCAAAAAAACTAAACCTCATCCAGCATCCGAAACTTTGGCTCAGATTCAGCATTCAAGCTTGTCAGGTGCATCAGTATACATAAGACACATCTCCATGCAAGTTTGGTGAAGTTCAGACCAGTAATAAATAAGATATCATCATCAGAGGGCACTAACAATTAAAACCTTAACCTGCTCCAGCATCCGCAAACTATGGCTCAGATTCAACATCTATGCCTGTCAGGTGCATCAGTATCATATGACACACCATCCATTCAAGTTTGGTGAAGTTAAGACCTTTAATAACTATGATATATTTTTTAGCATCCTTGATAATGGAGATCAAGCTGTGCATCTGAAGCTTCCTCTGTGATTTATTTATACTACAGTTTAATCAACTATGCAAGTTTGAAATAGTACTATTATCTATCAAACATGTGACCTGTTCCAAAAAACTTAACCATATCCAGCATCTGAAACCTATGGCTCAGACTCAGCATTCAAACCTGTCAGGTGCATCAGTATCATAAGACGCACCATCCATGGAAGTCTGGTGAAGTTAGGACAAGTAATAACTATGATATAATCATCAGAAACTTTAACCAGCTATAAAAACCTTAACCTCCTCCAGCATACAAAACCTATGGCTCAGATTCAGCATTCAAGCCTGTCTGGTGCATCAGTATCATAAGACGCACCATCCATTGAAGTCTGGTGAAGTTAATACAAGTAGTAACTAAGATATAATCATCAGAGGGCACCTGCAACAAAAACTTTAACCAGCTCTAAAAACCTTAACCTCCTCCAGCATACGAAACCTATGGCTCAGATTCAGCACCCAAGCCTGCCTGGTGCATCAGTATCATAAGACACACCATCAATGCAAGTTTGGTGAAGTACGGACCAGCAGTAACTTAGATATTGCTATCAAAGGGCACATGCAACAAAAACTTTAACCTGGTCCAACAACCTTAACCTCCTCCAGCATCTGAAATTTAGGACTCAGATTCAGCATCCAAGTCTTAAAGTCCATAAGTAGGTCCAGATGCATTATCCATGCTGGTTTGGTGAAGATAGGACAAGTAATAGCTTAGATACAGGACCTGCAACAAAAACTTTAACCAGGTCCGGACGCCGACGCCAACACTGACGCCGACGCCGAGGGTATAGCATAAGCTCCCCCTGACTTCGTCTCAGTGAGCTAAAAACACCTGTGTGTCCTATACAAGTCAATTTTAGCTGTGAAAGGAGTTTTATGAGAATAAAATGCCTCTAATGGACAAATAATTTCAGAAGCTGACCTAAACATCTGAGTGGACCAATGTCGACAGTAGACGTTCCAGTGACACTGAAAACCATTTTCTTGACTGGCAACACCTCTTTGTCCACCAAAGTCCCTGTGTCATTTCTAAAAGGATATAATAAGACTATTTTAGCACTAACAGATATATTCCAGGTATAAAACTCTGAAGCACAATGAATCGAATATGAAGATCATCAGGCCATTCCAGCCCACTGACCTGAGTGTGCTGTCATTGATGTCGCAGTTACATTTGGTGGTGGATCCCCCCGCACAGCTCTGGGTCAAACTACAGGCACACCCCTCTCCCTCCTTACCGGTGTAATAGTAGTGCTTGGTACCACTTAGGTCCTCCCAGTAACCAATCGAGGTCCCATCTACAAAACCAACATGATAAATTAAATTTAAAATACAAGACACATAAAATAACTGTAGGAATAAAAATTTGGAATCATTGAAATGGATTCTTTCCACTTTTTGATTTTTATAATTGCTTTGTGACGGAACAGTCAGAATTTGATAATTCATTACTCAATTAGTGCTGAGTTGAAATATGTTTTTTATGTGGAATAAATTTTTACAGGGATTGTACAGGCCAGAATTCATTGATGTTTATCAATTAGTATACCCCTTATCTGAGAAATTATATTTCTAAAATAACAGCAATCAGTTGGTTGGCTCTTGTTTCTACACTGAAAATTCAAACTATGTTTTAAATTTCTGAAAGAAATATTGACCTACCTTGTGCAAACACTGGAGACTTGACACAGGAATGGACCACAGACTGAGAACAGTACACTGATCGGACGCGTAGTTTGGCGAGCTGCTCGTCTGTGACATAGCGGTACTTAAATGATAGGCTTCCTCCTATAATTGTTTGCTGGAAAAGAGCATAGAACATTCTGCATTTGTTATATGTAACAGTTCTTATGTTGATTGAACTACCTGTTTCTACAAAAAATGATTTACAAATCTAGTATGATTTTTTAAATCATTCTAAAACAAATTTCACAGGAAACTTTAATAGAACAAGGAAGGCATTGAAATCTTTGAAACAAAATATTGCAGGAATTTGGACAAGAATTTTGGGGTTTGCACAAGAATTTCATGTCCAGACACAATGCTAAAAACCTCAACACTTGTGGTTTGAGATAGTATAATCACCTGTGATTCTTGCTCGTGATGTACAATGGTAATACCAAGTGGGGGCTCCATCTGCATCTGACATTCCACAGGGAAGGGCTCCACATTGGTGGGGTCAGACTTGTCTCTTGGGGAGGGGCCATCAACATCTACCATGTATGTGTAGCTGTAGTTCTGACCTCTGTTGAGGTAGCCTTGACAGTTGACCTCAAACCCTGGAAATAATGAGCAACTATTCTGTCAGGACTTTGTAAGTGAGGTAGAGTCAAGCCAGCATAATACTGTAAACAAATATATTTGCACTCAAAATGTAGGTGAATCTTGAATTCCACTTCAAATGAAAAAGGTAATCATAAAAAAACATTTATGGATCCAAGTGACAAAACGTGTTTGCTGAGCAATTCTAATTTGTGCTGATAAACTAGCTGACAAAAAGGTCAATCAAAAGGCCTTAAGATGCAGTTTTGCAAAATAAATCAAATCAGATTAAAGAAACTGTTGCCTCCTTAAATAGAAGGGATATAAATGGTTCTAGTGGATACAAGCTCGACAATGGTAATGTCAGAATGGTTTACCAAATTCTTGTCTGCTACATTTGAGGGGGGCCACAAAATACTGTCCACTGCTACTGTCCCCAATCTCATTGAAGGTCACAGACCCAACGGGGAGGTCCTCTGGTTTGGTGACAACACCTATGTCTTTCCTGGGTCGGCCGTCCATTGTGTCACAATTACACTACACCAAAAAATTTCTTTGTATATGTTCTATTATTTTTTCTTTACAACAGTATTTAAATATCACAAAACCTCTTGCATTTGACAGTAATCTATTAGAAAATTTAATTTAGTCAAAATTATTTAGTTTTCCTCTTATTAAAAGCATTTATAAACCCTTTCAAAAAATCCTTCAAATTTTTTGACATATTTTTCTGACTATTGTAATGTCTTACATTTTTGTCTGGTTCGGCACAAGTCTTGGTCAGACCACATCCACACATTCCTGCCACCCCATTACCGCCGGGCCAGTAGTCCTTGACCACCCCATTCAGGTCGCTGAAGAATCCCTTCTTGTCCCCTCCGTTCATCAGCCTTGAATCCTGATAACACCATTAGCATTTTGTAAAGCAAATGTTATAAAATCAGTTTTCTCACATGAAAATAAGTATTTCATTCATAAATATAAATTTTAATATGATGTTAAGACCTGTCACTATACATGAGATCTTAATACTGTAAATGGGGAGTGATATCTATTAATTGTCTTATGTTTCTATAGAATTTCCAAACAAACACTCAGAAAAGTTTGGTAATAGTGATCAAATTATTAAGAATTACCTCAACAAAAATGAAAACCCCAAAATTTGCCAAACCTAAACCCACAAAATGATAGTTTTCAGTGATTGACATACAGTGCAGCTGTACTCCACTTCCTGCCGACAGAAGGCCGACTCCTCAATGATCTTCAGTATGGACGGCTTGTCAATGACATAGGTCAAACTGTGTTGTTCTGGGGCTGTGGGGCTGACTGGATCATAGCTAAAAGGCAATCACTAAACTACTGAAACCAATCTGTTTACTGTGGAATCATTAATATAAATTTATGGAGCCTTAATTCTATTAACACAATTACTAAACAATTAAAACTATTGATTCTTGCTCAAATATTCCACTTGGATTATATTTTCTTGTGTCCTTTTTTTAAATTGTTATAAAAATGAGGAACTCGCAAAAGTTTTATTTAAATTATCAATTAACATTTATCAATATGATTTTTAACCAATACTTATGACCATTTTTAATACATATTTTCAACTATAGATATTTCAACTGATGCATCTTAAAAATCATCAATTTTCAATAGATATTTCAATTGATGCATCTTAAAAATCATCCATTAAATAATACTGCAGGGTAGTTTACAAGGAATTGCTATCACTGACTTGTCGTGGGGGATGACGGTTATCCCTACGTGAGGGTAGGACTCCATGTCACAGTGGACTAGGACCGGGTTGGCGGGGCCATCAGGGCCGTCTATATCAATGATCTGAGGGCCATCCTCCTTAACCTTGTACAGAGTGTTAAACTTGGCATCGTCACAGTCAATGGGGAAATCTGTTCAAATACACAACACATGAAAATCAAACTGTTTAACAATATGCTCTGGTAACAAACATTAGCATGAGAAAAGACTCAAGTATAAAAAAAAGAGTTTTACTCAATGTAACAATTATATGATGAACTCAATAACTTTGCTATTCATAGTATCTATCTCTAAATATAACTAATGATATCCACAACATATAAAATATCTTTTTTAAATGGACTGCTTAAGTCATAATTTTACACATTGAAATATGCATGTCATAAGATTAAGTAATGATAATAAATGTGCATGTTCCATAATGCTACAGTCAATATAATTACCAAATGGTTTAGGTCCACACACTACATTTCCAATCTCAACGTCCATCAACTGAGATGAGCTGTCAAGACCAAAGTGAACCTTCTGTATCGGCAGTAGAGCCTTGTCCAGTATCTTCCCTTCGTCCTTGACCCCTGACCTTGTGCCATCACAGTTACAGTTGGCCTGTCTGGTCTCACAGTATCTCATTTGACCACATGAACACTGTTTTCATAGAATGTAATCAGTTTATTTGTGAAGACATGGTTTACAACAATAGAAATTGTATTAATTGTTGTAATATTAAAGTTTTTTTTTATCAGATGTTCAGACCTTGCCCTGGAATGTAGCCCCTCCCCACGTCTTGTGTTGAGTTCCTTTGCCATCGACCCAGTAGTCATTGCCATCCAGAGTTTTAGCATTGTTTCTGCATGTTGTTCTGAATTTAAAAAATAATTGCAGTACTGTATCTATTGAATATACCAAAAAGTATTAGTTTACCATGTATTTAAACTATTATTATAAATAGTAATTTGTTTTTGCTAGAAAACATCTTTTTCAATAAATAAAAGCAGCTCAAATATGCTACTCAAATATCTATCAATGTAACACCGGGACGGGATCAACATTCATCAACAAGTCTCACCCCATGTACTGATAGCAGAAGTTTGAGGTCTCTATGACCTTGATGATCTGAGGGTGGGTGGCGTTGTAGGTGACCGTGACCTCTGGACGACCTTGAGTGATCTGTGTCGTGGGGGCAGTGGTGTTCATGATGGTGATTCCTAGGTTCGGGCGCATATCACAGTAAACCTAAAAAGACACCATAATACAAACACTCATTCACTTCAGATATTTAGCCACTATAATTCACATGTTGCTCAGTTTTCAGACTCAGTTGAGACTTATTGAATATGTACAGGAGCCTGTTTATTCACATATATGTATGATTCTAATGCAAGACTGGGTAAAACTTAAAAAGCAAATAGTTATAGTTGAAGATTATTGAGACTATTGTGTAATAGGACAGTATAAGTTGCAGGAATCCATTCCAGAATCTTATATTTGACACATTGCAAAAAGAGAATCTTATCTAGAGGAAAATACATATCATTATTATTATTATCATATATGCTTATTATTATTATTATATATGCTTATTATAAATTGTCTTTGTTGTGCAGGACAAATAATTTGGCTGGAAAGGTGACCTGGAACTCAGGAATGGGTCCTGTGCCATCAGCATCAATTGTGTACACTCCATCTTTGGACATCTTGTTCTTTTGAAAAATTTCATCACAATTTTTGGGCATTACTGTAAAGTGAAGATAATGACTGTGTTGTACATATGTCATAACAAATTGTTGTCAATCAAGTTGTACAAGTATTTTTTATGTTACAAAAAAATCTATTTCAATATACTTATAGCATATGTACTTCAAAATGCAAAATGCAGAGTATAAAGTATTAATATTATGATTGAAAGTGTTTCTGGGGGTGAAATGCAGCTTGTGGGATTTAATATTTTCAATACTGGAGTTATATCTATTTTCATAACTCATATTTCATAATCAGACGACAATACAAAAACAGAAATTGATAAAACATTAGTGTGTACATATATAGATAACTGATATGAGCTAGATGGTACGTAATCAGTTTCTGATACTGACGCGTGCAGGATTTTCCACTCCCAGTATAGCCAGCGTTACAGATGCAGTAATAGCTTCCCACGATGTTCTCGCACTCCGCATTAGGGTCACATGTGTAGGTCTTCAGATCACACTCATTGACATCTACAAAGTTAAGGTAAGTCATTTTAAATACGAATTAAAGAACCAGGTGTCACATCTACATGTTGTACTATCAGTTGTCTTGGTTCAGATCTGATGCGGGGTTTTTTTGGGTTTTTTTTTTATCTTACCAGCTTCTAAATATTAATATATGCATCCTATCAACATCTGATTATAAAAAAAAATATACGCATATTCTTTTCATCAAATGTTTTATTTGCATATCTTATGGATATCTGATGTGTGTTTTGCATTTACATAACTCAAACAATTTATCAATGTAAAGCATCTTTGACAAAAACAACTTTTATTCCTATATAAATATACATTATCATCCTTGTGTAAAAAAAACTTTACGTAAGGACAAAAGAGTATGCATGTACCAGTAGAGTACTGTAAACTATGGTAAAAATTAGGTCAAATAATAAAATATGTGTAGTTCGATCCCCTCACCAGACTGTCAGAGTTTTAACTGGCCTAATTTCTTACTACGTACTGCAATTCCTGTTCTACCTATACAAAAGGTTCTATACATAAAAGCTTCATATATATAGGTATCTACATTGTCATGTCCTTCCTATAGTGGGTACCTTACATACAAAGCTAAATTTACCTACACATCCTTCCTGTACATATACCATTAAGTGAGTTCTTTACATACTAAGCTAGGTACCTACATAATACATATACCACTCCTCCTTATACTGAGGGTTCTGGTATAGGTCCTGTTACATCAATCAACAAGAAGTTTCACCTACCAGATCTGTCATACCTGTACAATGCGTTCCATTTCCAGAGAAGCCACCATTACACACACATTCTGAGTTCACACAAACAGCATCACTGTGGCATTGTTCGTTATGTGTACAGTAATCTGCAACAGTAATGCAAATTAACATGAAGTTCATAATGAGCAAATATGTTCAACAATGATTTACCGAGTACATGGATACGAAATATTATGGGCAAATGCCTATTTTATAATAACAATGGTACAATGATTTACATGTATACAAAACAATATGGGTGAATATCTTCAACAGTGGTTTACATGGAGTCACATAAATATCAGTCAAATAATCATTTTCATAATGTGTAAAATATAAATTGGGTATAGGTATCCTTACAAGTGCAGTTATAGCCATCTCCTTTGTATCCGGCTTTACATATACACTCAAAGGTTCCCAGCTGATTCTGACAGTTAGCATTGACATGGCATGGATTTAACGTGGCACATTCATCAATGTCTTCAAAAATATATATCAAAGTACGTATAACAATGAAACACATATATACTAGAGGGTACATCTTACCAAAAAAAAATTTTTAATCATCAAGTTATAAATATCAAATCAATTAATATAATAATGATATTGATGACTGTATTAGTTAGCATTATAAAAATTTAAAATGAACATACAGAAAACTAGTTTTAAATTTCGTAAGTAGTTCATTGTAGTTGTCGTAATATTAACTATACATAATTTTGTATTAAAAGACAAATTTGAAGTAAAAATTTAGAACAACCAGTAATAACACAAACCCTAACATTACCTTTGCAGTCATTTTTGCCATCACCCTTGTATCCAGAATTACATTCGCAATATCCGCCTGCTGAACAGAACGCATAGGAGTGGCATTCCTCTGCTGCTGTCTCATTGTTGCACGGATGGTGGTCTCCCGCTAAAGTTAATTCAACAAAAATTTAATGTCAGCATATAATTTGAACTTGTTTTGATAAATCTTGTAAAATAGTGCGTTGTACCAACTATCAAGTGGAGGCAAAAAAATTTATGAACAAGAAAATGAGTGACAAAGCTTATATAATCAATGTTTAAATATAATACCAGTTATTTCACAACTATGATAAGTAAATATTAATTACTGGTTGATAAAGTTTTGGTGCATAATTTAAATATCAGATCTGAGAATCAATGAATTTTAAAAATGGTATGTCCTAATTGTGTTCATTGAAATAAAATTCTTCAATTCATACAATGTTTGCATATAAAAAGTACATATATTCACCATTTCACAATAACCTGTATTACTCTTTAGCAGGGCAATTTGATAAGAGTTTGACCAAGCTTTAGTTGGTTACTCTGTCCCAATTTAATAAGGTCTCTTGAATTCCAATTTGGCTTAATTACTCGGTATTCATAAACAAATGGTTCAAACAATGTTCATTCAAAAGTATGAAAAATTTCCAAGATTTTTCTTCTGAAATTCCCCTCTAGTTTATTTGGTTTCAATACACGGCTAAAAAATATGATGTCTACAGGGATTTTGCATTGCAGCAGACATTGAAAGTACCCGGATGATAATGTTGAAAAATTGGGCACTGAGTGAATTCCAAGTGGAGAAAAGATTTTAACATTTCCAAAAATAAATCTCCGTAAAAGATATGTTTTCAATCCTGTTAAGTTGTCTGAGTGAAAAATGATGATGTGTCAATGAAGATATCTTAGATATTTTCCGTTTCATTAATTTCAATTCACAGATATGTGTATTGTTATCAAAAATCATTGAAATGTGACAATAAAATAACTTGGGACAGCTAGACTATACATGTAGGTAAAAAAAAATTACAATGATACAAAAATATTGCCGTTGCACCATATTCAACAAAAGAGATGTCAGTTTTTGCTGCAACAATGCAATTCCACAGTTACATTACAGGGTTCCATAAAATTATGCAGCAAATGTAAAAATTACAAGAGTACGTGTGTTACCCAGTCTGCAGCCAGTGTGGTTGTCCCCCTTCAGTCCGTCGCCTTGGTAATCTGGTTTACAGGTACAAGTAAACGACCCGTTTACATTGTCCGTACAATCGGCATTGTCATCACAGAGAAAATACTTATCTAAAGAGCAACGGCTTTCTGTCTGGGCTAAGAATTCAAATAAAAAGAAATGATCAGATGATAAGCAAGCTGATCTTAACAGACAAATATAATCATGAATGATAACAGTAGTCTAATCTACATATACATGTACAGACGTCTGTACGTGTATCAAAGAACCATAATATGGGGCTCGTGTATGGTCAGATACAATAAGTTATTTATGTCTCTGGTACGCTGTAGAAACGTCTTACAAATATTTAAAAACGGATATGTCCTCCGTTGCAGTGACTTTGCCTTCTCAACTCAAACTCAAATTCACAAGCTTCGAAGAAATTACATAGATAAGTCAAAAGCACGAGGTATCGATCCTTTCACGATTATAATTGCGTTACCTTAATCCGATTTTCAATGAATGATTATACCTACCGTTTTTGCTTAAACATTTTACATCTCTATAACCAGTGGGAGGCTAGGCTACTTCACAGCAAAAAAAAAATGTTAAAGGCTTTGCAATTTGTTTGTGTAGTATGACAGCTTTGATTTTCGCGCCCAAAAGCGAGTTAACTCGTACAATAGTTTATTCGCAATTTAGACTTCAGACAGATTCGCGTTGAAGTGACATCCCCCTTACTTTATTTTTATACATATATATACATTAATCGTCTTTTATATGAATAATTGGTGTTTAAATTTTGATATGCATTGAAAAGCTCGAAACTAAAATTGCTTTGTTGCAGGATCTGTATCTACAATATGCTAGTAGCACGTAGCATCGGGGTGGGGGAGTAGGGGACTTGCCCCGTCCCCCTTTTCTCAAAAAAGAATTTTTATTTAAATCTACATATAGAAATTGGAATTTGAAGGAGCTGCCCCTCCCCCACTCATATTATGAATTAAAGGGAACATTAACTTTCATATGGTCATTTTGGGATTTTGAAGATTGGCGATGTTTTTATTTTCGCTTTTTCTGAAGATTTCTGGAAAGTTTGTACCCCTCTACTTTAAAAAATGTTGTGTGCCTCGTATGCCATTGAATGTTTTTCCAAACATATTTTTTTCCAATTTGTCTGTAATTTATCATATCAATAACATATATATTGCTCGTATCAGTTGTCACCTACATCTAGGCCTATATATATATTATTTCACTTTTCAATATATAGGTATGTTGACAAATCATTCCTTACCAATACTGACAATATTGTAGGAGTGATGCATGTTTTACCGATTTTAACACGTTCAATGAAACCGATATAGATATACATGTATGTGGGACGTACCGTGGACAGATATTAAGGCAGATATCCACACTGCGGCAGTGACGATGTGGATACTGTTCATGGCAGCTCTGATGTCGACCTCTCACTCTCTACAATATATCGTTAAAAAAAGAGAAGAAACCAAAATTCAGTATAAAACACAAATCTTTATAAAATCATGAGGTCAACATGATGCTTTAACTTAATGATTAATTGGAATGCTTGTGAATGTTCCGCCCCAAATTTTTATTTCAATTTTTCTGGGGAAAAACGAGAAAATGTATTGTTTTATGAAACGGATTTTCCCTAAAAAAAAAAAAAGCTTGCTATGAAAGGGGAAACCAATGATATGATCAGTTTCCTCAGGGTTGCTGGCTATTAAGCCAAATTCCTAGGTAGCATATATAGCCATTAGCCCAATTTTCCAGAGCTTATGGATTGGAGGAAAACTCCTGCACGACTTCGTTTTTCCTCCATGCATTTTAAGTTTTAAAAAAGGTTTGCCACAAAGTGTTAAGGTTGTTACGTACACAATGCCGTTAATACGTATTGTGAGGCATTAGTAGCGTATTAGGCGTAATGTATACAGATATTCTTACTTCAGGGGTCATTTTCCTTTGTCCTTTGTGTATGAAATATAAACCTCCCCCAATCGATGGAAGAAAGAATGTTACAGTGCCTTAATTGAAAGCCAGGCAATATGTTTCCTCAGTTGAAGGTTATATGATTATACGGGGACTTGAAAAAAATGGTCCTGGATGGTTACTCTAATTACAGTTTAATGACGCTAAATCTACGGAAACTGCGGAATTTGAACGTATATCAGTATTATAATCGATAAAAGAAGTTATCTTTTGGAAGTTTTTACGTGAAAACCTTTTCTTTTTACAAGTTTTTACATGAACAGACGATCAACTTAACATATAATTATGTTAGTATATATACGTCCTTGCTAAGAAATACAATAAAATGGTCTAAAAAAAAAATCGGTACACATCCTGCCTAGCTACTATATAGTATAAAAAATGGCAAATGTTACGTGGACAGTTTTAATTGTGAGGCCTTCCCCCCCCCCCTTCATTTTGTACGAGCCGAACTTTTTTTTTAACCCTATAGAAACTATGTTTTTGTGATTGCAACCAATAAAATGACACATAAAAAAGGAAATGTTGCGTGAAAAGGGCAATAAAGGGGACCCAGTCTGCGTGATTTTATTTGGTTACATCGGTGTAGAGCGGCGACTAGATTAATTTTTATGCACACAGGTCGATGGGATATCTGGACAACAAACAAAAAAAGAATGCCCAGATGTCGCTCTGTAATTAACGCACACAAAGACACGCTTTAGAATTGTTTATCTTTTCTATCACTTTATTGGCCGTCGATGCTATTTATGAACGCAATAAAAGGCCACAATGATTATGACAAGTCACATTTCGAAGAACCCCCCCCCCCCCCTTTCTTCAACCCATCCCAAACGTTCAGTGAGCATTAATTGTGAATACTTATACAGAAATCCTTCAGGTCAAAAATAAAATGACCGATTTTTTTTTTCTATTAATCGTAATGATTTTGGTTTTTGGAATACAGAGATACGATAGATATAATAATACGTACGTAATAAAAATGGCGCAAATATCCATTGGTTTAATCGTAAAATACAATTTCATATTCTAAATGTTTTTATTGTTTTATTTAGCTTTGAGAAATCAGTCGTGAAATCAAGCAACAGGAAAACTAATGATATGATCAGTTGGATTTTTTACCAAACATAAATGAATGACAAAAGTTCGAAACTATTGATGGTGTCGAACCCTCAATTGAAAAAGCTCAAATCTTGACTGACTATATTATGTCTATCCACTGATCGAGTTTTGTTTTGTTATTGATTTTTTTTTTAACAACTATTGATTTTAAATGGTACATGTATGAGACTTTCTCCACGAAGACAAGCACTCTTTTCTCAAAACGCTCAAATTTTGTTACAAAATTATATTTTTTAATGGATATTAGTCATTACTTTTTATATACATTTGTGTATTGAAATTGACTTTTATTCATTATACTTAAATTAGATCATCATAAAAATAAAGACACGGCTTAATTCATAAAATTTCACCAAAAAAATCAGAGGAATAAGAAATAAGTAAAACTTTTAACCACCCTTTGTCGTAACCAATAAATAAATATACATGTAGCTTTTATGAAATGTCTATACATTTTATACTTAAGGCAAAATATCACAAAAAGGAAATAAAAAACAGAATAGCTTTTGAAACACTTTTTTGTAGTTATTCATAAATTTGAAGACAGATTTGGAATGTTTCTGTGTTGCATACACATATATAGATTTAACTTCAAATTTAAGTTGACATATGAAAACTATTTAACAAAATGTATTTAATTGTTCGTTTATAAGTATGCCTTCACACGTGCACTGAATATACAATGGAATTCACAGTAAAAAAATACTATTTTAAATAGACTCCTATGTTATTGCAAACACGCGGGAAAAATCACCGGTTTGCAAACAGCATTATGTAATTATCGATTCAAACGCGGGTTGATAAGAACTCTCTAAGCCTCTACCAGGAAGAAGAAAACGAAGAACAAAGCTAGGACTTTTGAGCAATTTTGTGACTGTAACATGTATATTAAACTATTTAATAATATTCTTGAATCCAATGTTAAAACAAACAATGCCAAGTGTTAACACAGTCATAGAACTATACACACAAGAACGTGTGCAGCGTTGACGAAATGATGGCTTGCTTCTTCAGTGGGCTTTCTTCGGTTTCTGAAGGCAAGAGTCTGATAGACTAAGTCCACGAAAAAGGACTATGTGATATAGGACTAAAATGGCCTCCTAATGTGAACATCATCATTTGACTGTAGGTAATTCTTTGTTTTCTTTGTAGAGATATACATATCAAGTTATTTCATAATTTTGATTTTTATAAAAATGCCCACAAATTAGAAGTATGACATCACAAATTTAACCTTTCCCCGCAATTTTCATCTTTTTTTCAGCATATCAGTCGAGAAACAATGTAATTCAAATAAATCAGTGGAAAATATACCTCATTTCAGCTCTTCTAAAAAATAACATACCAAATTAATGTACCTGAAAAACTTTAAATATGTCGAATCAATGGGGTTAAAGACTCGTATCATATACACATGTATAACTGAAAAAAACCCCACTATCAATGCACTGTACTGATGCTATACTATGCTACAGGATTCAGACACCTTCAAGAAGCAATGAAGTCAAAAGGCACATGATGTGCGTGTCTCAGGATAACTCGCCTGATAACTCTGCTCAGGTCTCGGTAACTAAAGTAGACAACTGTGACTTCTCTGTGCAACATCGTGCATCATCTTCACTCAAAAATTTGCTTCACTGAACTTCATATTTCCTAAATTAAAATTCCATCAAATGGTCGCCAATTTAATAAATATAATGGTGTCAGACACGCTTTGGGGAGTTCATGGCGGACCTGGCCCATGCAGGTTATGATGGGTTTAGGGTGATAGAGCACTAAGTTCAATTACACCAAATTGGCCATATACATTCAAAGATAATGATAGATTGGACTGTCACGTCATATTTCTTCTATTCCTTTTGGATGAGGTAATGCCCATTTATACCGATTATATAATTAAAAAAAAATACTATCGAGCGAAAAAATAAGAACAACAAGCCCTAATAGATATTAAAAGCTGAGAAGAAATTCTTATTGACCAAAGCTGAAAGAATAAAAATAATTTCAAATTTTTAGTTTGCCTAAAAAACCATAAAACGCTATTGAGAGAAAACATAATAGCCCCTTCTTCTCTATCTTACCAAGAAATAACCCTTACACTCAGTGAATTATCATGATGAAAGACTTCAAACAAGTGCCAAGGTGTAAATTTTGAATTTACTGGGTGGGTGTAAATATAACATTTATGTCATGAAATAAATTTTGTATTTACACCCGCCCAGTTATTTGAAAATTTACAATATGACACAAGATTATCACATTGCCACGTGAAAACCGCGCAACATTACATTGTTTCAATTACTCAATTTAAAACCCATAATATTTTAGGAAATGCTTTGTGACAAAACTAAAAACAGATACAAAAAGAACATGGTTTGATTAATGGGATTGAACATCATACTATCAATATCTAGTTTAATCAACCCGCGGCTTATGCATTATAATAGATAGCCATGCATTTAGTTCACAAAAATATTCGATTTTGAATAATTAAAAAAGAAACCAAAAGATAGATTTTCATAAAAATCATGAAATAAACGTCTTTTCTCTTGTTTCATTTATTTATAATTTCAGACTGTAAGAACGTCACCTCACATTTGATAATTTTTACCCTTTAAATTTTGATAAAATTGATGAAGTGTAATAACATCACAAAATTAATATTAAAAAAAATATCAATCAATGATTAATAGCGTTGATATCCGTGGTAGCCAGATAAAAGAATACCGTTATTACTGGGCATACAAACTGCAAGTTATATGAATTTAAATTAAAACCATTAGAGTTATTTTTTATGATCATATCATAAATAGTCTTATTTATCTATAAGTCCTCCCCACCATCCATCCCGTCCCCCAAGAAATTTCGTTCAAAATGGCAAGTGATTTCATTTTTAAAAATTACATACGTATTTCAGAGAAAACTGACTATAGGTTTTTGTGATTTGAATAAAATCAGTTACATGTATCATCAATCCTAATTGGGGTTTCATTATATGTCCGTTGTATTGTTAATGCGTTTTCTAAAACTTGTGGTATTGAAGTAACTACGAAACAATTTACATTTTGTTCACAAAATGTGATATACAAATATAGTTTATGATCAAGCTACCGTGGAACTGACAAAAAATTCAACCGTTTTCTTTCCGTAATTTTTAAATTACCTACATTTTTAAACGTTAACGAACACGTACAAATTTCTCCGTATTCGTTTCGAAATTAAAAGAAACAAGACTTATTGAAAATTTCACAACGTTAAGTTGTGGTTAATAATTTCCCCCAATGGTGGACAATGGAAAACTAGCTCAATAGAACGTGTGTCCAAACATAAAGCAACATTTTGATATTGATCACATGACAAAGTTACAAGTTTTATCCACGTTGAATGCAGTCCAGTTTAAATCTTGTTTTCTGTGGTCATGTATTTTTATGTTAAAATTACTTAAATTTGTCAAAAATGTTGCTTTTGAAAAGAAAATTCGCTTAAAGGCATTTTTTGATATAATGTGAAAACTTAATGAAGTTAAGGGATTATGATAAACTATTCATTTGATTGTTGGTAATAATAACTGGAATATTAATTTAATACCTGGAGGTCCCGTGCTCCTTTGGAATTTGCTCGGTTTATCCGGTGAGATTTTAGAAGAACTGCAATATTTATCCCTGTCTTCAGCGCCGGTCAGTAAAAGGTATGATTATTATCTATTATGTTATATATACATACCGACACTGGCTAGAATGCTAGATCAATGAGAGGAATAAAAAGATAAACTACACACAGCTGTTGGGACTCTGTAGCCATGCAAAGCAGAGCTAGTGGTCGATGCCTTAAAATCATTACTGGATATTACCAAATGTACTATCCCACAAATAATTCTACATTATCCATGTACTTAATCTAGAACTTTTAAGATTTATGGGATATCTTTAAGACTCAATCTGATAATCCTCCTTTTGTCCCCCTCCTCATCATTATTATCTTTGATTCATTACCCTTCGCAAATAATCAGCAACGATGACAACAACATTCAATTTAAACAACAACGACTTTATCAATTTTAAAACAACGACGATATCACCTTCAGCAACAATGACATTATCAACTTTAGCAACAAAGAAATAATCAACTTTTGCAACACTGATATTATCAAATTCAGCAATGACGACATACTCAACTTCATCAACAGCGACAGTTTTAACTTTCACAACAACGACATTATCAACTTAATTAAGTAAAAAACAACAGCATTATTTCTGCAACAATGACATAATCAACTCCAAAACAACGATATAATAACTTCAAAAATAATAACATTATCAATTTTTTCAGAATCAGAAACATCATCAATATATCAGCAACAACGACATTATAAACTTCAGTGCCAACAATATCATCAACTTTAGAAACACCAACTTTGTCAACTTTAGCAAAACGACATCATCTTTTACAGCAACAATGACACTATCAACTTAAGCGTAATGACATTGTCAACTTCAGCAAAATGACATTATAAACTGTAGCAACAACGGCATTATCAACTTCAAAAACAACGATATTAACAACTTCAGCAATAACGACATTATCAAAATTGGCAACACCGATATACATGTACTATCAACTTAAGCAATAATGACATTATCAACTTCAGAAATTAGGACATTATCGAAGTTATACTCAGCAATCACCACAACTACGACATAATCAATTTTAGCAACAGTAATACTATTAACTTCCACAACAGAGACATTATCAACTGCAGCAAGAACAACGTTATAAACTGCAGCAGCAACGACGTTATAAACCTAAAAAAAATCGCAAAATCAACCTCAGCATTTATAACATTATCAACTTAAGCAACAACATCATCACATTTAGCAACACTGCAGTATCAACTTTAGCTATAACGATATTTATCAACCTCAAATCAACGTCAATATCAATTTCAGCAACAACGACATTATCAGCTTTTGCAACAACGTGATTATCAACTAAAGGAATACCGACAAAATCAACTTTAAAACAACAACATTATTTATACATCTTCCACAAAGACATTATCAACCATGAAAACAACATCATCAAATTTTCAAACTCAGCAACAGAGACATTATCAATTTTAACAACAACGATATAATCAACTTTAGCAACAATCAAATACAAGACGAGTTTCAGCAATAGCATAGTCATCAACCTTTTTAAAACCATAAATAACCCTACAAAATCCCAGCAACAACCATATTACCCGTTCAATTGATAAAAACAACAATTTCATCCTCTTTTTTGACTTTACATTATTTTTAACAAAAATCTTTTTTACCATATCATCGACAACCTCAGCAAAAGCATTGTTATGGATTACAGAAAGGATGACATCCCATTACTTTCAACATAAACGCGAATTAAAATGGTGATTTATTGACGAAATAAGTGATATAAAAGAATTAAACACAAAGGTCATTTAGGTAACAAAACAGATTATCATACTTTCATGTTAAATACTGAAATCTGATTGGTTTAGACGCAGTTGATAATCCGTTGTATTACCCTCAGCGTTAGCAACACACATAGCAACGGGTAACACAACGAATTGTTACATGCGCGTAAATTATGTGGAATTCAGTCTTTTCTATATAAAAGCAGTAAAAAATCTCTAAAATTAAGACATTCAGTTTAATAAAATAAATAGTGCCTGTTTAGGAGGATAACAGTTGAAATTGACATCCCTCGAAAAACATTGTCAACCTCCGCTTCGCGTCGGTTGACAATGGTTACCCTCCCAAACAGGCACTATTTATATAATGTCATCGACCAAATAGAAAATAAAACAAGTACATTTGCATGTGTACACCTAACCAAGTACGAAGTGTTCATCCAATATATGTATAGGTATACCTTGGTTGGAATAACTTACGCTATGTCTTTTAAAGGGAAATGGTCACAATTTGAGCTTTTTTCTTTTAATTACATGTTTTCCATTTATAATACTTACTTATGGTCAGCAAAGATTTTAATGTATGTGATAGAAATATATTATACTCCAACATTATTTTTGGTCAATATGCGTATATGAATGCAAGATTCGAGCTGTACAACCATCGACTAGTTTAAATTATATGAAAGTCATTGTTAAAACCTAAAACCACAATATTTATCATCTAACAAAACAAAAACAACAACATCTTTTCGATTTATAAAATTAATTTCACCAGTCGATCTCCACAGTATCAGATTATTTGTCCTTTTCAACCTTTAACAGGAAAACAACGTCATAGGTTGATAAGTACAGAACATTTCTTTAAATCCATATTTGCCAGGGGCTGAAGTATACGGCTATTTCATGGTGTGTGACGTCATGTAGTAGTCCTGAAATCAAAGTTATTGATTATAAATAGGATTTGGGAGGGAGAGTAAAAGAAGGAAGAGTAAAACGTCATGGTAACAAATGTGCCAGAGACTTGAGTATCATTTGAATTTTTAAAAAAAAATTTAAATTTTTTTTTCTTTGGGGGGGGGGGGTGGTTGGGTTTCCAAATTGTATCTGTTTTCAAAGGTTTATCCCACAATAAACGATTGATTAGAAATTGACTATTGTGTAAATTATACTAGTAAATATACAAGTATGTATTTTTTGTAAATTGTTACCTGTATAAGTGGATAACAAATCAATGTCAGCACAAAATGCACGGAACACGTCAATCAATGAGTATTATGAATCCGATTTAGTATCATGCACCTTAAAAATGTTTGCCAAACCAAAAGACATTTGGCAAACCCTTATAAAGGAAAAGACAGAGTTCGAATTTAACTTAAAACTTTAAAGATGAAATTACCAACATATAACTATTTATGTTTATTAGGTATTTTTATTCAAAGTTGATTTTTAACTGGGTTTCCGTTGCTAGGGAAAATAAGGTTATTGAAATGGTGGAAATAGCGGACGGGCGGCTGCCAAAAGGGTACCCCTTTCGTATGGATAACTCCAGTTTTAAATAAAGGAAATGTTTGTTTTGCATGCTGATGAGTTGTACAAATATCAGAGATGAGCATTTTACTTGGATTTTGATAATTCATGCAAAAATACCAACAAGAAACTTAATCACTTTTTTTGCATAATAATGCAAATAGGGTATCGCTATTGTACGGATAACTTCTCCTACAGTATTCAAGATAGGAAAGGGTTTTTTTTTGCAGATTAATTGTTCATATATCGGAGATGTCAATATTACTTGGATTTTTATTTCTGATAAACATGAGAAAAGTAAATGGCTGTTAAACTATTTAATAAAATGTTACATACAGGGTACCCCATTGTCCGGATAATTTTTTCTTCAGTTTTTAAGATAAGGAAACTCTTTTGTTTTGTAGTTCAATTGTACTTACATGCATGTGAAAGATGTGTGTATTACTTGTATTTTATTTTTGTGAATTTATAAGAAAAATGCTAGCTATTGAACTCAACGCATTTTCCATAATTTTGCACACATGGTGCATTATTTGTGTAGATTACTCCTCCTACAGTTTCAGGAAGTCATTTGAATTTCAATCTTACAAAATATGCATCATGGAGATAAGCATCGTACTTTGATTTATTTGATTGACAAATGGATTACGGATACTGCTCACATTAAAGAAAGCCCGGTTTGCTGTCTAATTGCTGTCTCATTGACAGCTTTGTTTTGTTTCCTATGGTGTGTTTGTTTGTACGATGAACTGATGAACCATTTCTTTTTATTCTCTTGCATATACATGTACTCTTATAACCTAGACACCTCGCAATTACAAAATTAATAAAAAAAAATTGAGAAAGACGTAAAAAGAGTTTCCAAAGAGATGTTTACATAATCAAACATACAACAGGAAATGTTTGCAATCTTCGCTGGCCTTATTATTCCAGCAAAGACTTTCCAATCCATCAATTTAATGCAGTATTTGGATGTCCATTTCTTTAGGTTAACTTTTGATGACTTGTTTAAAACATAGGCTTATGTATCAATATAAATTCTTATTTAGAAATCTCCAAATTAAAAAAAAAAATCAGCACATCTTAAACAATACAACTTGATCACCAGTACACAAAACTTTTAAAGCTAATTTGTAAATAAGTAAATTACTAATAGCTAGACAATAAAAGCAGAAAAACTAGATAATATTTGTTATCTTGTCTTCATCACGTAGGCAATTGTTCTTTAAAGCCCTCATTTTCTCGATAAATGTCGTTAAAATAGTTTCCCCACCTACATCCTATTTCGGACAGGAAATCATTGAGGCCCCCTATAGATACATGTAACACGATAGTCCTGTGTTGAACATCGTCTTGAGATGACAAGGGGCAGAAGGCGATACTTTGTCTATCTCTTTATCTCTTGACTCAAACTACATCTGCGACATCCCCAAGATCAATGTATCATGCATACGCAAAAAAATAACTTCACATAGTAAATCTTAAAGGTTAAAACTCCTCCATAAACTAAAAACATATATTAGAAATAAAATAAATAAATAAAAAAAACCACTTTTGGTATTTTGTAAACAAACAGAAAATTTTATTATGTTTTTAGTATATATCGAGGCATCAAAATATCAATGATATTGATTGCAGGGTTGTCCCTGTATGATAACTTACAAGCAACTGTTGCTAATACTTTTTCAATTTACTTTACAGGCACCTCCAATCCAACAACGACTGTGGTGCAAAAACAAACAGGTCAAAAAGTTAGTTCTAGTATACCCCTAATCTGTTAAGAAATATCTATCTAGACTCTAAGGTCTGTGATTGGGTAATTTGCATATTACATGTAATTACGATGTGTTACATTGATTTGTAATCGAAATAAATCATAAATACCCAAACTAATGACCTTGTTTTTAACGCGTTAATTGAATGGTTAATTCTATATTATATGAATATTTATTTCCCATTTACGTCACAATGACTGGACACTAAAACAAATCAATCCGCTTGATTGTCATTTTCACATTGTAGAATCGTTGTTTTTTTATGATCTCGTTCACAATTTTTCAATATAACTTAATTAATAGGCTTGGTTGGAACTCTTTAACACTTCTTTTTAGATATAAAGTTCATGAAATGCCATTCAATAGCCATGAAAATCATTTCTTATACATTAATTCTAAAAAAAAAAAAAACCCACAGTTTTTGACGTCCAATGCATGTGCCCATTCACTCGTCTTATGCACATCACATATGGCATACAATATTAAGTATGCTATGACTGATTGTTTCATCAATTTGCTTTCAGAAAAAAAGCCATCAATCTTTTGAATTATGTAAGGATATCTGTTCATTCTGACACCACAAACCAGCTGTGCAAGATCTTCTCAGAACATCACTATTGACAGCTCCAGCCTCTTTGTGCGAACAAACACTGCGCTTTATTGGTTACCGTAATGGAAACCAAGTGCTTATGACCGCTCTTGAAGGGTAACAGTTTGGGGTCCTGGTCGGCTGTCAAGCAACTAAAGTACAGTCATGCATGTAGCGAGGAGCGGACACGGATGCAACAGCAGGGCAACGGTCGTTTTAACCATTTCTATTCTACAAAGATGTCAAAGGTCAAAACTGGTTAAGCTTATATAGTTGCAACTAATACAAGTTGCTGTCCTTTAAAAAAGGACTACAATACGTGGACCATTTGCATGTGTTTCCAACAAAAACGTGAAAGCCTTAAGATTATCAGAGATTCCACCGACTCTAGCCCTCTGCGTTTAACCACTTTTAACCACTAAATTTGTACGGTGTATTACGTATACATGTATGTATAGCCCTGACTTTTTATCTCAGAATTTAAAGGATTCATACTTCTAAACTAATTATGATCTATCTATGAATGAAGTTTGCATGTATAGTTCAGGCATTCAGTGAATTCTACTATTTGCGCTCACATTACGATTCGCACTACTTTGTTAACTATGCAGTGACAGCTTTCATATTTTAATGCATTTTTCTTGAGATTTAAAGTTTCATGCAGTGACATAATTATTCAATTATACTTAAATGCTTAAAAAAATTTAATCGGGAAGTTCTCTAGCCTCGCCTACTATAAAAGTAAAGTTAAGTTACATGTGTATTCGAAAAACAACAAAACATTGCAAGTTATGCTAGTTGATGCATGTTGTAGTTTCGGCATAACATTAACTTATTTCATAATACTGATAGTTCATATCACATGCCAATCAACGTATACTTTGTTTTTGTACTGTTTACCGACAACTTTACAATTACAGCGCCTTTGAACTTATGTGTGCATATGGCACGGAATCCCGATCCCGATTCAGATAAACGTGAGCAGGAACCAGGCTAGCTCATGCGCAGGTTGAATTTTCCCCTTAGCATCCGGTTTAACCTCGCTTATATATTTTCTGCGTGGACCTCAGGGTCCACGCAATAATTTAAACGTCATATCCATTAGAACATATACGTTGTCTTATAGACAATCATAGCCTTATACACTAGGTAATTAATGAATTGATTGCTTGTTAAGGCTACTTTAAGCAGCTAATACTAATATCTTACGAATTTATACAATGTATAAAGTCTCACATATAGGACACACGTATAAGGTTAATTGATCAGATCTGTTGTCACTCCATGCGTTACAGTCAGTAATGGGAGAGAAAAGCTGAAATTTGGATTGCTAAAATTGTTGAAAGGAGGACAGGGTGTTTTGATTTTTTCCTTTAAAAAAACCTTAGTTAAAATGTAATTTGTAAGCTACTTCTTAACAATCAAGACACTACTTCTTAGCAAATTTAAATCATTTGTCTATCATATCGAACACCAATTTCTTTTGAGTTGAGAATTGATTTTTCTACATATTTTCCGTCACTTCAAATAGATTGTCTAATGTATTTATTATCACAAAATAATCGACATTCTTCTATTTAATATTTTACAACACTAGCTCCAGATTAGAATACAGTAAACTAGAGGCGCATGGACCCAATAAACCCCCAATTGTGCACGGAGTACAAGACCGTTGCTACTGAGCAATGAAGATGTCGTGACACTTGAAGATATGTCAGGCTGAATTATGGAAAACAACAAGTAAAGTACGTGCCGCCAATTACGTTCAGAGATTAAATACTGGACAGTAAATCTTACTTAAAAGTCTGCTCATAGCAAAAGCCATAAAACAATGTCAGACGTTATGCAATATTAAAATAAAAATCGATGCGTTTCTTCTTAGCTTCTGTTAATAAAACGAAGCTCTGTCTTCTTCACGAAAGCGCATCAAATAGTGTTTCAGTCATAATTCTTCAAACATTAACATGTCTAAAATAACAAGTGACAGAGAAAAATGTCGATATAATTTTATTATGTTAATTCATATATATAACTGAATTATATCTTTGCTTTTTGTGAATAAAAGTGACAATTATTAATTAAACTTCGATGAAAAGTCATGGTTGCTTGGATACACACATCGCATCCCCTAGTTAGCTCAAAACATAGTTGATCACAACTACCCGAAGTCTCCCAAGCGTGAACTACGACGTCTTCATCCACCAAAGCCTCGTTTTCGTATCTTATCTGGAACTCCTTCAACCCATTTTCAACGTTCTTAATTAAAAGTCTGCTAAATAGGTTCTGGTCTAGACCTTGTTTGCAGACATTCATACAAATCTGAACATAAGCAAGCCAGTTGGTGTGGTTTTGGCTGTCAATGTCCGATGTTTGAATCTTGTAGTGATCTTTTGCCAAGCATATATCGGGTCTGCGTAATTTTTCCATAACAAACGAAGAACCTGTACACATTGGGCCATACTTTTCTCGCCAAGAAGGGTCGAGTTCTAGAGGTTTTCTGGTGACCGGATCGATTCTGATGTTTTGCTGAAACAGTCGTGCAAACCATTGCATATTGTTTTTATTTTTCATTTCAAGCATTTTGCAATGCGAACTTTTCCCAACATAATGCAATGTAGTGTAGCAGTCAAATGGCAGATGCAAACAAGACAACGTGTAAAAACTTTGGTGAATTTCTAGTTTACTTGAGGCAACGTATATAAATTTGTCAGCAAAGGCCGTTTTATTTTCGAGATAGATATTGGGATCTCCTGGCAGAGATGCGTTACTGATTTCCATTGATAGGTCAAACAGTCGAAGAAACCGTAGAAGTGGAATGTGCCTACCTGAAAAAAAAAGAAAATTGAGAGAGAGAGAGAGAGAGAGAGAGAGAGAGAGAGAGAGAGAGAGAGAGAGAGAGAGAGCGCGTCGAGGTATCAATTAATTTGTACATGAAATGTTACAGGCCTGAGATACATACTGCGTGAATGTGGTGAGGGATCATCAAATAGGTCTGAGACACCATCTGGAAAATGAACGATACATGTGGGTCCGTTGATGGTGCGGCTAACTTTTAGTTGAGTTCTGATTTTATGTACACTGAAAAAATGAATAAAATAGAACATATAATATAGAAAGTAAAAGGTCTACAGGTAAGATACTGGTATTCGGAGGATCGATGGCGGTATTTCTGTATCAATTACAGAGATATGTATATATTTCTAAACATCTATGCCTACATTTTTAAAAATAAAAAAAGTTGAAAAACCATTTTTCCATCAAAACATTAAACGTTCACTGACAGAAAAGATGATCATGTGATATTCGGCTCCTCTTTAAAATTTCGAAATTGTTGTTTCATTTTGTATATACGTACTCTCAAATCACTTTTCTAACCAAATAAACAACCACATGGGAAAATGCATCACAACCTATGGAAGATGGACATGTGTACATTCAATTCCCATAGACTCATTGCTCTGCCCCACACTTGGGTACATCTTTCTCTTTCATCTGGTCAGTTTATTTATATCAAAAACTATCTATATGGGAAAGGAGAAAAAATATCTCACAGCGCCCATATTCAAAAATGCAAAAATGATCTACACTATCATAAACTGATGTTATTAGCCTGGCGTGAACTCCCTAAACTTTTCATAATGCAACTCGTCTGCAACACGCGTGTCACGTGACATACATTTCGGTAAACGTGTTCGACATGACTATACATGCCATTAAGGAGGCTGAATGGTTAACAATTTAACCATCAGATCTACCTAAAATAATGCATGGGTTTCCTTTTTAGCTAGAGACTATTATTTAGTAAAGAAAAAAAATATGTTTAACTTTCTCTTCTTAATATTTTAAAAGAAGATCATTATATTCTAAAAATGTCCACGACTATCGAGTCCCCTTAACTTCATTTATACAAACATATTATTTGTCGGCTGTGTTTTAAACGACTGTTATTTTACTGATCGCAATTTTTTCCCTCAATTGCAGGGACTTTGGCGATAGGATAGATTTAATCACGCCCTCCCGTGTTTAATCATCTCATAATATTCAAAGATTGATTCCTTTTAATTATATAAACGTAGTTTTCAGCAAATGTCCAAGGAGTAAATATTAATTTTAAATTGTTATTGATGAAAAATAATATATTGGATTATACATTACAAAATCGAGTCGTAGTTTTATCTCTGACAAATAAAATGGAAAATGTCAATATTTCAAATGAAAACAAAATTTGCTGTTTCATGGTCTAGAAATAGAATATAATTGATACTGCGTCTACATCAAGACTACACAAAGCAATGCAAGCTATTAGCATTAATCAGAATGTGTCATTTTTCTTAACTCGTATCTGAGAAATTATCAAAACCGCGATAAATAATTGTATAAAAGGGACAGGTGACACATGTTTAAGTACATCGTTCATTGAGAGTTTATCGAAAATGACGCATAAAAGAATTTTGAATTAAAATGTTGCATGTTCAAAACAATCAGGAAAATTCGTGAAAAAAAAATACGTTGGAATATACCAGAGCACCTGTCTGTAAGCACGTTGCTGCCGCACTAGTTCAGTCTTTTTAATTTCATGTGGGAGCACTGTGCTTCCATACCATTACAAACAAACCTTTATATTAACCCCGCTCCCTCTTTAGACACCTAGATCACGATTTTAAAAGAAATTATCAATTTCAAAAGAATACCAC
The DNA here is from genome assembly GCF_025612915.1 of Magallana angulata. Taxonomy (NCBI): domain Eukaryota; kingdom Metazoa; phylum Mollusca; class Bivalvia; order Ostreida; family Ostreidae; genus Magallana; species Magallana angulata. The sequence goes on from NC_069111.1 coordinate 11,424,567, forward strand.
ACTCATATGACTTTTTGACTCAAATAATTAAGTTTAATTTCTCCATAGGATAATGATACCTTGCTGTTGATAACTCCCATTCCATTTTGACCCCGGAAAAGTTATTTATAAATAGCTGTATGGCTGACCGAGGCAGTTTAAATTTTTGAACACCCCTTTTCCGTGAAAATTCCTCAATACTCGCTATATTTTATTTTCTAACACAATCCAGTCAAACTATTCTGCAATGCATACCAATAATAAAATATTAGAAACAGTGATCAGCTGTTCAGTGCTAGCTAAAAGTACTGCAATCGTGACTATCACCGACTTTTTAATGCAGCCATGACACATTTTTGATGCATTTGAGTCATAACGTTACATGTGACCAATATAGATAACTAAATACTTAATTTGGATGCATTTTACCTACTTAGATAAGTAAAAGTTATAGTAAACTCCGTTTTCTTTATTGAAAAGGACACGTATACCCTATGTGGAAAACATGCAAACATGTAAACTCATAACGTATAGAATAAATCTCGTAGGTGAGGTGGTTTTCTATAAATTAAAAAAAATATTCGATTTATACAATATATATCGACAACGTTTAAGCACACAGAGACTGTCGATTATCCTATTCTAGAAAGTGGCTATAAAATAATTAACTGACAATAAAGGATCATTAATGTCGATAATGTCTAAGTAAATCTCCTTTCATCTTTTTGTTTGACCATTCAAAGCCGACAAATTGCTGCCCGCCTACATCATGTTTGATATAGAAAATCACTAGGACCGACCTCAGACCATGCATCTCAATAGTCTTGTATTGATAATAGACTTGAGACGACAGGGTACGGAAAGCGATACTTTGTTTATCAGTTTATCTAAACTACATCTGTGACATCCCGCAAAATCAATTATTATCCACGTAAAGACGAAAAAAAACTAAAATTCAAATCTTTACAATATTGCCGAAAAAAGGTATTTCTAAACTATGTTGTATAGATATATTAATGAAAAATGACTAACTTTAAATCATCCAGTACCAGAGGTCAGGGTTGATAATAAAACAAATCTTACTGATTGAAGTACTTGTGTACTTGTATGAACTAACTATTAACCATATGATGATGTGAAATCATTTGGTGCAGTTAGTGATTTTTCTCAGGCCGATGAAGGTTTTGACCAATCGATAAACGTTCTAACATTTTCTACAGAGCTATGAATTACAATGTTAAGATTTGAAAGAAATAGAGGGAATCATACTCGGTGGATGTAAATATATCAAAACTGAAACAATAAAACGAAAAGATGTTAATTAAACTCATGTTTTTTGTTATCTATACGCAAAAATTATATTAAGTACACTTCCCATAGAAGTATTTATTAATTAACTCCATGGTGTTTCAGAAAGATTCAAATCTTTTATAAAAATAAACTAATTTCAATTATTCGCAAAAAATATTACAATGTATCTTTCACAATTGACATAATCGTTACTTCTAATACTAAAACAATATTTTTTACATCACATCTTTTTTTCTGTCTTGTTCACACTAAATCCACACATTACATAACCAATTGTTTCATTACTGGCAGTTTTCTTCTAGAAAAGCAATCAATCTTTTGAATTATGTTTTTGTGCATCTTGACACCACAAACCATCTGTGCAAGATCTGTTTAAAACATCACCATCGACAATCTTAACCTCATTGTGTTAACTACACTCAAAGTGCAAATTAATATTGATTGAAAATCAATTTTATTATTATAAAGTGGATGATTGGGAAAAAAGTCCAAGTGCTCGTGTTCTCTATAAAATAGCGACCGTAGTACGTACAATTTTGGTGTGGTTTAGAATAAAGATACATCATGTTTTGCTGTTTTTTTCTAATGCTGACAACCCTCATACCCGTATGAAGCATAAAAGGAGGCATTTAATTGTTTGAACACTGGCATACGATGAATGTTTTTTTTATCAAAACTGTTTTACATAGCACACCGTCCGTTCAGAGAAAGTGTCCTACTACTGCACCTTATACTTAGTATAAACAAAATACTCTGTAGAACAATGATATTTTTAATCTGTTTTGATATTTTAAAGAAATGCTATTAAGAGCTTTTTTCTCTTGTAAAAAAAAACCGTCATTTTTTAATCCTTCTCATTGCCAATAATTGATTTACAGATCAGGGGCGTAAAATGATCTACTTCTTGGAAGAAAGGCGCAACTCTTAAGACTAAAACAGAAATGCTTGTTGTATTTCACAAAGCATTAAGCTCACCCACAACACAGTCAGGAATAAGCATGTAGTTTGGCATTTTGTTATATAGTTCGAGAAATCAAGAGTAAATTTATCTTGATCTTGAGCAACACAGCAACTGCTCATTATGGGAAATGGGGTCTCAATATATGACACAAGCACCAAAGCTAGTGGTGGTACGATCGAACTTAATATTGCAAGATCATTGTATCCGGTGGTAATCAACATTGTCCCAAACATTTTGAAAATGGCGATTTTAAAATTTATGTATTCCTAAATTATGTGCCAAGTTGTTGTCTCAATTTTTTTTCTTGATTTTTAACATAATTTTACACAATAAAAGAAATTAAATCCAAGATTTCTTCATTGACACATGATCTGTTTTTACCCGGGTACGTCCCAGGATTGAAAATAAGCTTTAGGATAATCTGACATCCTTTGTCATTTAGGAGTCATTCGGAATACCTCGCACAACTTATTTATCATCCGAGTACCTTCAAGTCGCTTGCAATGCAAAATCCCAGTAGACGACTTACTCTTATCGAAATTTGACAAGCTAAAGGGGCGTTTAAAAGGAGAAATTTTGGGATTTTTTCATAGAACTGAATAAACATAGTTTGAACCCTGAATATAGAATAAGACAATGTTCTCCAAAAATATATTATAAAAGCAGTCGATAGTTAATTCATTAGCATGTTTGCTATAATTACACTCTTCGAACAGCTGCACAGCTAAACGAAAATCACCGAATTCATTTCCAGTATCATCCAAGCTGACAAAAAAGTTTTTTAAATTAATGTAACATGGATATGGAAAAACGCTTTTGCTGAAATGTGTATCAGCTTTGGCATTTATTAGAGAAACACTTGCTTAGACTAACAATGATATATCTTTGGGAATTTAATTCAACCTGAAATTTGGACTCTTCAATAAAGTGTTACCAGCTATCTTCAACACTTCTAATCCAGTTAATGCCGAGTTATAGCCTCTGACGAAAATCTTCCTTTGCATCATATCTTCCACAGAACCATATAGCTAGGGCCTTCAGCTTATATCACACAAAGAAGTCTCTGGCAATTTACAAGTTATTCTTGTGTTATCTGGTATCTACAACTTTATTTAAAAAATTAACAATTTCAACTTTCCGAGGCTTTCATAATATTCACAGAGGAAGCTAAGGCGGTTATCAAAAGCAATGGTGTTCACCACGAAAACAGGCCATTTTGTAACAGCAGTTAGATCCTTCCTCAAAGACTATAAGAATACACGAAATATGATGCAAAAGCTTTTACCTATGTATTGAAGTTAAACCTTGAAAGATACCAAACACTGGCCATGGGAGCAAGAAAAAAACTTAAATTTGTTTTCGTGAGCAGAGTTTTTCGAAAAGATGCTTTAAGTCTATTGGAGGATATGGTAATATAAACAAAAATACCATGCTTCATGAAACAAAGGGATAAGCAATTGTCAACAGAGGGTGCTAGTTCTAGCCAATTGGATTGAATTCTAGAGTTTTGATGTTCAAAATTGTTCTTATATAACTTTACCACATAAACTACAGCCTATCACATATTTTTTGCCAATGGCTTTCATATTCCTTATATGTGCAATTATTCATTTGCACATATTTTCGCTCAAAAGCCTTTCTATTATAACATTCTTTTATGCATGTATATTTGAACAAAGCGGTCTTCTGTTTGTATTTGTGTGACTTTTATATTTACAAGAAAAAATATATTGTTTCACAAGAACTACCAAGTTAAAAAAAATATAAATTTCTCTATTTATTTTTTTTTTATTGATTATCATTTGTTATTAACAAATCAAACTGTCTAAAAATCCACTCTTCAATATTAGTCCATAATTCTTTTTACTACAATACATTCATAAAATAAATGTCCAATACTCTCTTTATCTCTTTTTTTCAAAAAGTGCATACAGAAGACCGCCTTTTTAATGTTGAAAAGATATTTATCTGACAGAATAATTCTATGAAAAAATTGGAACTATAACCAATTTAGTTTTTTTTCTTCTGAGATTTTAAAGGGAGTCCAAAAATATTGTTCCAGGTTTCTTGTGCATAATTTTGACCTTTTTCTCTTTATTTTGATATAGATGTACATGTTTCTCTCTTTTTATATAAAACACCCCTGCGAATGTAATTGTCATTTAAATTTTAGACCACATGTTTTTATTTAAGCCTTTCAGTTTCGCAGTAAAATTCGTGCCTCGTGTTCATAGCCCATTTCATATAAAATCTAGGTACTTGTAGTCAAATATAAACTCTAGAGATTTATTGATTTTAGAATATATCTTCATTAATTGATGGATAAAATGTGTTCTAGAAATAAATGTGACAATACAAAAAATAGATTTGGCTGCTGTTGCAACAATTAACAAGCTTGTAGAGATCCCCCTGCAGATTAGTTTTCGATCCGCGCCTGACCTAGTAATAGCATTAATAGTGAAACAGAATATACTTTTTTATGCAGAATGTCTCGATATACCTAGTTTTTTTTTTTTGCAAAACAGACACCCATTATTTTCTTTAAAAAACATGGTATTGCACATAACAAGCTTCAAACATGGCTATGATTTTTTAAAGCTGCTTGGTCCGATTACATATCAAATTTTATGCACGCTTTTAAACAATGGCTATGCTTAGTATATGTATAATAATAGACATTGCAGTAGTTTTACCCGTCAATTATGCCAAATTTCGATGAAGAAAAATACGTACAAAATTTCCTAACAAAACAAACGACATTAAAACATACCGGGTTATTTCGCCTTATGTTAAATTTCACCCCTGACGACGAGACGGGTATGGTTGTATAACGAATTTGACATAGGTTTAAATAAAGGTCGAAATGATCAGACAAATTACAAATAAACTTGTGTACGTTTTGTTCGCTAATATTTATGAAGTCTGCTTTCTTTACAATCGATGCATAGCATGCGGGTTGAATAACCCCAATCATTCGGGGGACGAAACCAAGCGGTTTCATTTTCTAAACATTCCCGTGATGCATTTTGATTTGTTTTTTCGTTTGCTCAAAGAGAAATTATTTTTATTTACTTTGAATATTTCTAACTTTGAAAGGAGACTGATTCTGCTGGTGTAAATAGGAGAAAGTCCATAACTTTCTAAGATAAATGATTTGTATGGAAATTTGTATGGAAAAAAAATCGGACCAAGCAGCTTTAAAGCAACCAAATGTTTATATTTTCAACCACTCTACACGTGGTTGAACACGAACGATAACTATGCTCTGATTATCATAGTTTAATTTAAATAACCCATAGATGGCGAAAAAAACCCCCCAAACATTTTTAATAAATTTTCAAGTTAACGTTTTTAATTAAATCAAAGTATGATATGATATGAAAAACGACCAGAACTTACGTATTTTGAGAATATTATCAGAACACATACTTTCGCTCGGAATTTCACAGGAACTGAACTAATCTCGGCGAAGTCTCGTGAACTTTCATTCGAACACCTCTGGATTTATTATATACTTAGCAACGATAAAGAAAACATTCCGAACACCTTCGCAGGGGTGTAATAATAAGTTTGCAACTATACAATTGTAAGTAAACAGCAGGAAATGTTAGGGATAACAGGTCCATATTCTTTTATCATTTGTAAGTTTGGTACGTATAAATATTGTGTATGCAATCTGGCCCTTATAGCAGTTCTTATATTTGCATTTTCTAAAAGGTTTGTCATTGAAATAAATTGTTTCAGTTTCTCAAATCTTAATAAAGTTCCAACAAAAATAAATCAAGTACTAGGAAAGGTTTTAAAAAATATGGATTTATTTTGTCTACTGTGATATGGGGATTGTACCATATATAATAATTTATAACCTCGCGTTTACTTAACAAATGTTGCTGCTCTGTTTTTAACCAGCAGAGATATACCTCTCTCCAGAAAAAAGTTTCCAAAGTTTCACATAAACTAAATGAATAATATGTGCCATTCCTCAATATTTCTGGGATTTAAATTTTCCAAATGGATTCTAGAAGCCTTACCCATTTTGTCTCAGACCAAGTAAGTCTCTTTATCCAAGTATATATGATCAAATTTATTAAAACAACAAAATATGTATTTTTTATGTTTACCTTAAAAGATACCAATGTGAGTGGAGTCGGAGAAAGGCAGAATAGAGTTAAAAGTATTTCTACATCGATAGAATTCTCCCATCAAAGTTCCATACATCAGAGGCTACACTTGTATATAAAGATTCTATATAACTTATACATACCTCCACTTTCATTAGGTATATTCGAAATCCATAAAATGTTATGTGCATTGCGGACTTAGAATGGACTTTGGAAATTCAGACTTATCAAATTCATATCGAAAATTACGAAAAATAAGCTTAGTCTGAACCCCTTCCCCCACCCCTGGCAAAATTTCTCCATCACCCCTCTAGAACAGTTTCTGGATTTGCGTTTATGCATAAAGCTTGAAAAGGACCTGCTAAAATAAAGACCCACGAATTTGTTAGTTTGCCAGTGCTCAGTTTGCAGTATCTGCAATAAAAACTATTTCAACACATATTTAAATATTTTATTCTGAAATAAAATATGCTTGATTTTTTTAACATATATAAATAAAGTTTTATAAAGAAACAAGTACCAAAGAAAAAGGTTTTGTGTTATACCAGTTATATATAATAACGGTATGTAGCGTATAGTATAGATCATTCAGTTGGCGGGGTAGATTCAAATAAGTGTCATACGTGCATTTGATTAAAAACTCGAAACTGTGTCAAATCTTTGATTTAATTGACTCAATATGTGTGCTTTTAACACAACGCTGATGAAATGCAATGGTTGCTTGAATACACAGATCAGATCCCCTAGTCAGCTCAAAACATAGTTGATCATCTCTACCCGAAGTCTCCCAAGCGTGAACTACGACCTCTTCATCCACCAAAGCCTCGTTTTCGTACCTTATCTGGAACTCCTTCAACCCATTTTTACTGTTCTCAATTAAAAGTCTGCTAAATAGTTCTTTGTCCAAACCTTTTCTGCAGACATTCATACAAATCTGAACATAAACCAGCCAGTTAGTGTGGTTTTGGCTGTCAATATCCGATGTCTGAATCTTGTAGTGGTCTTTAGCCCCACATACATCGGGTCTGCTTAGTTTTTCTATTACAAAGGGGGAACCTGTACACATTGGGCCATACTTTTCTCGCCATGGAGCAGGAAATTCGGAGGGTTTTCTGGTGACCGGGTCAATTCTGATATCTTGCTGAAACAGTCTTGCAAACCATTGCGAATTGTTTCTATTTTTCATTTCAAGCATTTTGGAATGCGAACTATTCCCAACGTAATGTAATGTAGAGTAGCAGTCAAATGGTAGATGCAAACAAGATGACGTATAAAAACTTTTGTGAATTTCTAGTTTACTCGAGGCAACGTATATATGTTTGTCAGCAAAGACCGTTTTATTTTCGAGATAGATATTGGGATCTCCTGGCAAAGATGCATAGCAGATATCCAATATTAGGTCAACCAGTCGAAGAAACCGTACAACTGGAATCTGTTTACCTGATTAAAAAAAGAGAAATTAATTTAAGAGAGAGAGATAGAGATAGAGAGAGAGAGAGAGAAACACAGAGAGACAGTGTCTGTAAGGGACAGAAAGAGAAAGAGAGAATACTTCCATGTATCAATCAATTTGTCCTTGAAATTTAGAGTCCTGAGATGCATACTACTTGAATGTGGTGAGGGTTCATCAAACAGGTCTGATACACCTTCTGGAAAATGAACGATACATGTGGGCCCGTTGATGGTGCGGCTTACTTTCAGTTGAGTCATAATTTTATGTACACTGGAAAAAAAATAAATAAAATGGAACTAGATAGAAAGTAACTATAATACAGTTAAGATATTAAGAGGATATTAGATGATTCAAAATAATTTGGTAGTTCTTCGTCAATTACAGAGATATTCGCAGGATATACATTTCTAACCATAGCGGATTGCGGAATTTAAGTGGGGCGCACCCCTCCCCTAAAATTGCCAAAATGAAGCTGAATCATAATCTCTCTGGCAATTATTTATCAACTTTGTGGAGACCCATAGGATTTCTCTACATTAGACCAATTTCAACGATGTTGTATAAAGAAACCCAGTGAGTTCAATGGTATAATGTTTAGAAAACTCATTTTAGTCACGCTCAACAACCTTTTAGTTACACCTCGTGTAGCTAGTGTTTTTGACGACTCATTCCTCATACAAAGATAAAATGATATATTTCTTATATCTCCGCAAGGCAGGAGCTTTTGATGGGTTTAACTTTAATTCAGGTCTTAAATCAAACCTTTTAAAGTTTTTAATTTTATCATTTTTACATTATAATCACGAGAAAAATGTCGCAAAAGTCTGACTTTGGAGACAAATCTATTGAATCCAGGAGCTTCCGGTGGCTTCGCCACCTAGGCTCCCATTAAGGCTTTCCCCTGGATGATCCACTGGGGGTCCCAAGGCGGCCTCCATACTTTCTGCCTTCCATTGGCGCCCCCTCTAACATATTTTTCATATCCTGGATCCGCCCCTGTCTGAACACCTATAGCATACCTCGCAAAAAGTATAAATGTGTAGGAAGTTAGAAAATCGTTTAAAAAATTGATTACCCAAACTTTCTACCCTAACAATAAACGGTTAGAAATATACTGACAGAAAGAATTATGTGAAATACGGGCCTTCTGTAAATGAACAAGAAATAAATTTCGGAATTTTTTATTCATTTGGTGTGGATTTAATATTTGATATATTCACCCTCAAAAATCCCGTTTTTTATAATTAAAACAACCACATGGAACAAAATGCATCATTATTTACGGAAAGGTATTCACAGTTTACATTCAATTCTCACAGACCTCTAGCTAACCTTTGAAATGCATATGTGCAATTAGGAACATTTTCTATTTAAGCTGATCAGTGTATTTCATAATCCAGCTTGGAAATGATAAAAATTCATCTCACTTTGCCAATATGTTACATTTCTTGAAACGGCTTGTTTCTGCCCACAACTGACCAAAACTGTTCTCAACAGATAAAAAAGCAATAAATATAGAATACGGTTTTACATAATGTTTTGTATGCAAATTATGCAGACAAGAACATGAAAAGTCTTTTTTAATCACTTAGTAATGCGCACATACTGACTTAAATTGACTTAAATTAAAGATTTAAAAATATGAATAAAATTAAAGGAGGTCCACTCTACAGTCGTGTTAGTTTTTGTGTAAAAAAAAAGAATACCCTACTCTTAAAATGAGTCTCGGAAACGATCAGTAGGCATAAGATATATTTGTCTGGGGAAGTGCTTTGAAATAATACTTGCAATAAAAAATATAATATGTATAGCTTTCAAATTTATTTCAAACAATTTTTTGGGGATCCCTAGCCCGCTTTCTTAAAGAATTTACTTTGATTAATACATATAGAACTTTAAAAAACAATAATAAAAACTTGACTGGTATAGAGATGCCTGTCATATTCAACACAAATTGTTTTTTCCAATGAAAGTATAATGTCAATGTGCATCCATAGACATAGAAGTTGGATTTTTCTTCTTCCAAATATAGACATCAGTGCCGACTGATAAAAATAGAGTACCCCATGTTAAGACAAAGTAACAACATTAATGTGAAAGATTCATCAATTTTCTAAAAAAAAAAAATGGTTGAAGAGTGGACATTAATGACCCCCCCCCCCCCTTATATGATTTCAGATTTTCAAGAAAAGTCTACAGCTGCGCAGTTCTAAAGGTGTTCCAAGTGATTAAAATACCACTTACGTACGCAATTTGAAAGCAAAACATCGTGCAAACCTCATAATCGTTGCTTTTTATCGTAAGGAAACAAGTTTGGTCAGTTTTCGGTATAAATAAGACAGGTTGAAAAAATGTTTACATCTTGGTCCACATGTGTAAAAGATTACCGGACACCCCTCTTGTAGTCATTTGAATTTATTAAAAGGACAATGTCACAAACCAGATCGAAATTCGCCGTTTTTTATATAAAAATATCATCAATAAGGCATCTGTCATGACAATAAAATACAATGGAACCTTTTAGCACAAAGTTATTTTTCTTCAATCTCATTTTATCACACTAAATGGTAAATTTTCCTCATTACTCGAACTGTTAAGTACGTTCAGTTGAGAAATATATACAACTTATAAGTTGCATGTCAACATATTTATCTCGCATGTTAAAATAACTAAGTTGCATGTCAACATATTCATCTCGCATGTCAACATAAGTAAGTTGCATGTTGACATTAATAAGTTGCATGTTGACATAAATTAGTTGCATGTCAGCATATTTATCTAGCATGTTAACATAAATTAGTTGCATGTCGACATAAAAAGGTAGCATCTAGCATCTTGGATGTCAAAAGTGGGCGTTATTTGAGAATTTTTGAGATTTTGTATAATTCTTATCTGATTGCAATTTTCTTGCATGTCAACATAGTTATGTTGCATGTTGACATAATTATCTTGCATGTCAACATATTTATCTTGCATGTCGACATATTTGATGGAAAAATAACTTGCACACAAGGGGCAGAGATATGCCACCATATATTTCACTTGCCCTGCCCTAATAATATGAATCAAAAGAAGTGAGTTCGAGAAATGAGGCAATGTCGTTCATTGAATAAAATCGACCCTTTCGGTGACAGAAACCTTTGTTTACAAGCAACCTACGGTATGCAGATCATTTCGATTAAAAAAAACTATTCGTGCGGAAAAGTATACACAATTTTTTTTCTCAAACGGATGTATTATTATGAAGAAAAACCGTTGGTTTACTCGATGCGCTTCAGAATCTTCAGAAAACGCGTGCGTCATCCGAGATGAACGAAAAATGAGTCCCATTTGGTAGGTAAAATAAGCATTTACCACCAAATGGGACACAAACCACCATACAGGGGTTGTGTCCAACCTGTTCATTGTAAAAAAAAAAATGGGCCGATGAAATACATGTATACATGATTTACAAATACCATCCCTTTGAGCGTTTATCGAAAATAATGTATAGGAAATTGAAGTAGAAAGATGCATGTTCATACCAATTCAAGAAAGTCTTAAAGGAAAACTACGTTTCCATTTGCAATATGCATATGCATGGTAATAACATAAACGCAGCTGTTGTAATTCATGTTAGAAAAGATGAAAGAATAGTGTATCAGAGAAAAATTGATTCTAGTACAAGTGGAGTTTTGTCCAGCATGTACTTGTGGCATTTTCTATTGATCAACTGTAACAAGCACAACAAATTCCATAAATTCCACAACCGCTTTCCAGTGAACATGTATCACCTAATTGTTTTAATACCAGACTACATCCAGTATGTACGCACTGTGTCTCCGTACTATTACAAACCGACCTTATAATTATAAACCCCACCCCCTATTTAGGCACCGAAATATCGACTTATGATTAATATATAATTATATATTTTTAAGTTTGCAATTGTAAAAAAGAATATCACACTCATATTGCTCCGTGGCTTAATTGAAATTGATTTCTTCATAAAATAATGATACCTTGATGATGATAATTCCCATTCAATCATGAACCCGAAATAGTTAGATCTATCTAGTAGTAGATAAGTATAGTCACGTTCAACCAAATCTCTCTATATCTTTCTAGATATAAGTTTAGCCACGTTCAACCAGACGCTTGGCTTTCTCCGTAAATCCCCAACGAGCGTTCAGTTTGCAGCGTCGGTTTCCTTTTTAGTGTATGGCTGACCGAGCGAGTTTTAACTTTGGAACAACTTTTTCAATTGAACATACGTCATTGGAGGTGGTATGGCACCCTTTCATATTGTACGTAATATGTATCGAAATAAAAATTAAAATCAAGTTTAAATTTTTTGAATAGTAGTTTCCTTCCAAAAATTGTCATCTAATAGCTTAGCGCCGTCGGTTAGAGAGATTACCACGCATCTGTAAGTTATGAGTTTAAATATTGCGCTTTGGTATTCAAATGTTTACCTTTTCGAAAATTTTTAAAATGCATTTTTTGGTTAGAAAATGTATAATTTGAAAATTCCAAACCGGTCAAAGTATTTTAAATATAATGTACTTTAATCCACATTGATATTGACAGAGGTCCCATTCCACCTTAACACCATCTAGTCGTACTATTGTACACTACTTACTAATAATAAACCACTAAAACCAGTGATCCGCTGTTTGATGCTTAAAAAGTACTGCAACCTTAACTATCACCTACTTTTTCATGCACTCATAACATATATTAGATATGCGAAGATTATAGTCAGCTCCGTTTTTTTAATTGGAAATGACAAATATATACCTATGTGCAAAATTAGCTACAACCATGTAAACTCATAACGTGTAGAATGAATCTTGTATGTGATATCCATATGATTTTCTACAAATTAAAAACTCCAACAAATATATTTGACGTATACAATATATAGTGACATCGTTTAAGCAAACAGAGAAAAGCAAAATGGCTGATTTGGGTTGTCGATTATCTTATTCTAGAAGTGGTTATAACAGGCACGATGCATCATTTTTGAAAGTTGGGGGGGGGGGGAGGGAGGGGGACGACTCATTTTCTTTCATATATTTGTTTCATCATTCATAGCCGACAAATTGCTGCCCGCCTTCACCATGTTTAGGATAGAAAATCACTAGGACCAACCGCAGACTGGTGTATTTCGATCGTCTTGTATATAACATACACTCAACAAAACTTCTAAGTGTGCACCCAGCATTATGTATTTTATATATGAAATAAGCACGTTTATTTGTCTTGACGTCAGGGTGACTGTTTTCCACCTAACTTTCAAATTATTAAGAACGATGCATTAACCTTGACCTCAGGTTGCGACCAGAGTTGTTAACCTTTGATAAATATCACTAACACTTCCGGTTTGGTTGAATTTTGCTTATAGCATTTGGATTGTTTTAAGTTGCCAATGAAAATGATATAACGCTTACGAAATAGAAAAAATATATTCAAATAATCTTTTCTTCGGATTGATTGATATTTAAAACAATGTCGAGGTCAAAACAAATAGCAAATTTTTAGTGAATACGATCTGTTGTAGAAACAATGCATGCACCAATATTCCAACGGCTCTGGAAGTGTTTGTAGTGATCGTTTTGGTCTTATTAAGTGGTTTTCTTTTTTAAATATTACCAAAGACTAAAATCAATAAAAAAAAAATGATAATAATATTAGGCATGCGCAGAAAAAACCCCAATTTTTATATTTAACGTTTGGTCTCGGGTAAAATATTTCAGTCTGTGTTGTTTTTAATCTGTGCTATTGGTGAGAAGACATTTCAGTTCTGAAATGTTGAAATTTTCAAATCATTTTCTTTTGTAATTTTAAAATTATTTTATATATTAGGGTAAATACTTCGAGGTTTGTTGAGTGTAGACTTAAGATGGTAAGGGGCAGAAAGCGATATTTCGTTTAATATTTATTTAAACTACATATGTGACATCCACAAAATCAATTAGTATCCCGGTTAAGATGAATAAGTAACGAAAACTCTAATCTTACAATATGAGAAAAAAGAAGTATTTGTCAACTATGTAGTATAGATACATTAATAAAAAATGATTAACTTTCATTTATCCAGTGCCAGAGGTCAAGATTCATAATAATTCAACCTTACCGATTCATGTACTTGTGTACATTGTGTACTTTGTTCCTACTATGAACAGAACACCAAACATATGTAATGTGGAATTGGAATTTTACCTCTTATTAACTGTAGATATTTTTAGAGTGTAATCGTACTTTAGAGTCGGCAGAGTAGATGGATTATAATTTTGAGGCTTCTCAACAGTCTATTTGAAAACCAGTATAAATCGGGCTTCACAGGATTTAATCACGTGACCAACCAAGTTCATATCTCGGTGAACTTTTTAACTCGCTGTTTAGTACATTTCCCCTTAACGTATCTATTAACTCCTTGGTGTTTCAGAAAGATTCAAATCTTTTTTAAAATGAAACTTTTTTCAATATGGTGCAATTGCTCGCAAAACCCATTACAATATATTTTTAAAAATTGACGTAATCATTTTTAATAATACCAAATTATTATAATTTTTTTAACATCATTTCATTTTCCGTTTCGTTCACGTTAAATCCGCATATTATATAACCAATTGTTTCATAAATGCCAATTTTCTTTAAGAATAGCCATCAATCTTTTGAATAATGTAAGGATTTCTGTGTCTTGACACCACAAACCATCTGTGTAAGATCTTTATCAAACATCTCCATCGACAATCTTAGCTTTATTGTGTTAAATACACACAGAGTGCAAATTAATTTTGATTGATTGGGAAAATCCATATTATTTTTATAAATGAAAAATGACAATAACAATCAGTCAACCATCTCAAAAATCCGTACAACGAAATACAAAATCAAGGCAGAGCAACACGGACCTCTAAAATGATAGAGGTATGATCAGGTGCCTAGGAGTAGTGAGCATTCTGACCGGTCACACCCGCCGTGTGCTCTTAACTTTGTTAAGTGAATAAATAAACATAAATTCCAAGTGCTAGTGTCTTCTCTGACAGAAAACTACCTGTGCCATGGGAAATTTTTTGCTGAATTTAACGAAGTGTATGTCTCTTTAATTGGTGCATTTATTATAACTGATAATGAAGGACTTGATCATTTACAAATTCTTTACATATCCAAACCTTCAGGTTCCGATTTTCTTTCGCAATGTGTTTCAAAAAATATTGCATATGTACTAGTAATTCACAAGTTTTTGCTAAATTGTACAATATATTACAACGTAGTGGCACACTTCCTAGCAAGTAGATGGGAGGAATCGCAAAAAGGTACATTTTCTGCAATGCCGGCTACCTTCATAACCCTATGAAGCATAACAGAAGGCATTTTTTGTTTAAATTTACAATATATTTATTTGTATCATACATGTTTTTATAGAGAACATAACCCCTTTCAGAAAAAAGTGCCCTACTTCTACATTTCATAGTATGAATAAAATATTTTGTAGAGCAATGATAAGTTTAACATACGTGTATTTGAATATATTCAAGAAATGCTAGCAAGAGCTTTTTTCTCTTGAAAAACCTCGTTTTTTGCACCCTTCATATTAATAATGATTGATTCACAAATCAAGGGTTTAAAAAATATTTACCTCTTGCAAAAAGTCTGACACTTCAGACAAAAGTAGTTAAAAGAAATGCTTGTTGTATCCCACAAAGTCTTATCCCCACCGAAACACAGTCTTTTGAAGTTATGTTATACATTTCAAAAAATCGAGAGTGAATTACTCGCAGTATCTTGATTATATGATGAAAGAAAAGGGACCGTAATTTCACTTCGAAAGATAGAGAACTTCGAGAGCTCAAAATTCGAATCAATAAGTGTCGCCTGTATTTGTTGACACTTCATATTTCGTGTAACTTTTACTTTAATAACGAGTTATTCATAAAATAAAATCAATGCTCGCAAAACTGTATGAAATATCTGTATGTCCGAATATTTCTTCAATTTGTATGATAATAGTTTTTAATACTGTCAACAACTTTTATTAAAACATTTTCTAATACACTTATACATCGCCGAGTTAAATGAACCCAAACCGAATCCATAAAACCTCATTAGGCCGGTAAGGGAGGAAGACTAACTATATGGTATATTGTTTCCTCTAAGGGAGAAGACTCACTTTATTACCGGTCTTCCATAGGCAAAGTCTCACTGTCGGGAATGGGGTCTCAATATATGACACCAGCATCAAAGCTAGTGGGGGTACCATCGAATTAATATTGCGAAATCATTATACCAGCTGGTAGTCAATATTGTCCCGAACATTTTGAAAATGCCGATTTAAAGTTGATGCATTTTTAACCTATGTCCCAAGTTATAATTTAAATTTTTTCAATTTTTAACAAAAATTACACATACCTGTAAAAAGTCCCATTTGTAACGATAAAAAGGAATAAAATCCAAGTTTTCTTTATTGACACATGATCTTTTTTTAGCCCGGGTAAGTCCATATGATCTAACTTCAGTTTTTAGGAAAATCTGACATCTTATATCATTTAGAATAATTTGGAATACATCGCACAATTTTTTTTAACTTATCAACCGTGTACTTTCGTGTCGCTAGCAAAACAACATCCCAGTAGACTTATTTTTTTAGATGTGTATCAACATTTGAAAAGCTAAAAGGGCGTTTAAAACGAGATTTTTGGGGATATTTTCATAGTATTGAAAAAAATAAGGATGAACTCTGAATATAGAATAAGAAAATATATTCCATAAATAACTTTGGACAAAATACATTATCAAAGCAGCCAATAGCTCATTCATTAGCAGGTTTGCTATTATTTTACTCTACGAACAGCTACACAGCTAAACGAAAATCACCGAATTCATTTCCAGCTTCATCCAAGCTGACAAATAAAGCGTTTTATTGAATGTAACATGAATATGGAAAAGCGCGCTGAAATGTGTATGCTTTGACATTTATTAAAATAACACTTGCTCGGACCACTGCCAATATATCTTTGAAAATTTAATTCAGACTGAAATTAGGACTCTCCAATAAGTGTTATCAGCTGTCTTCACATTTGAAAACCTCACTTGCAGAAATTGAAAAATCAATTATTCTTGTGTTTTCTGGTATCTACAACTTTATTTTTAAAAAAGCTTAACAGCATTTCAATTCTCGAGACGTTCATAATGTTAACTGAGGAAATTAAGGCGACTAGTGAAAGCAATGGTGGTCATCACGGAAACGGGTAATTTTGTATCAGCAGTTAGACGCTTCCTCGCAGACAATAAGAATACATGAAATATTCAAGTCAAACCTTGAAGATACCAAACACTGGGTGCAAGAAAATAGCTTAAATTTGTTTTCGTGAGGAGGTTTTTTCCCGAAGAGATGCTCTAAGACTACTGGAGGATGCGGTAATACAAACAGAAATGCCATGCTTTATGAACCAAAGGAATAAACAATTGTCAACAGAGGGTGCTAGTTCTAGCCGATTGGATAAAAAAGTGATTACTTAGTCAGAGCTTTGATGTTAAGAACTGTTCTTATAATTCAATCCTATTCGTATTCGGGTTTTGTTAAATTTTGATACTTAAGCTTAAATCCATCGTAAAATGGTTTATTTAGTGAATAAAGCTTCCACTGGTTAAAAATTTAACCGTTTAAATATATGATCAAATTTATTAAACAACAAGTGGTATTTTTTTTTTAAAGGTAATCAATTAGAGTGGAGTCGACAAAAGCCAGAATAGAGTTGGAAGTATATGTACCTAGATAGAATCCTCCTGTCAAAGTTCCATACATCAGAGGCTACAATTGTATGTACAGACTCTATATAACTAATACATACCTCCACTTTCATTAGGTATATTCATAAAATGTGTTTGTGCATTGTGCGCGGACAAAGAGGGGACTTCGGAAAATTAGACTTCTTCAATTCACATCATAAGGTACTGAAAATTAGCATAGTCTTGAGTCCCCCCCCCCCACCCATCCCTGGCCAAATTTCTCCATCTCCCCTCTAGAACAGTTTCTGGATATGCGTTATACGTAAAGCTTTAAAAAGGACCCTCTGCTAAAGTAAAGGCTCGCGAATATGGTAGTTTGCCAGCTATTTGCAAGATAGTTCAACACATAATTAATTTTTTCGTTCTTAAAGAAATATGCTTCATTTTTTATTTGAAACATTGTAAATAATTAACGTTTTGAATATAAACAAGAACCAAAGGAAACATAGGTAATCACAGATTACAAATCTCACCGAGACTAGACATCACCCTTATGAGACTTCACCTTTATGAGATCACCTTTATCATATTAAATGAAAATCATACTTTATGATCTTGGATATTCATGAATTCTGTTTTGACACAATATCGTATATCATCTGTTAAAAAATACAATATCATAATATATAAAACAATATAGTTTGATATTGTATGATACTGTATCATTTTTTATACATAATATGATATTGTATCATATGATACAATATAATTTGATACAACATTGTATCATATCAAATGATACAATATTATGTGATAAAGTAAAATATTATATTAAACAATATTATATTATACATATTGTATCATAATACAATATTATATTTTACAATATCATACAATACAATTTCATGTGATGTGATAATATATGATATTATAAATCAATATCATATTATAAAATATCGTATGATACGATATTATATATTATTACAGTATCATATTATACAATTTCATGTGATATAATTCTATATTACAGAATCTAATATCATATCATACAATATCGTATGATACAATATTAAAGAATATACACTATTGTATCATAGGATACAATATTATATTTTGCAATATCTTATGTAAATGTATCATGTGATAAAATAATAAATTAATAATACAATATAATATATTACAATATTGTATCATAGACTACAATACTATACATAACGATATCATGATACAATATCATAGCATAAAATATCAAAAAAATTGATACAATATCATATAGTATCATATAACTTTTTATAATATTAAATATGATATCATATTGTTTCATATTAAACAATATTGTTTCATACCATACAATACTATCAAAGGAATCATGTTATATCATTTATCAACAAACACATCCATCTATCGAGCAGGTTTGAGTGAGATTTCTTTAGGAGATTTCTTTAGCATCCTTGATAATGGAGATCAGGCTCTGCATCTGAAGAAACCTCTGCGTTTCATCTATAATATAGTTAAATCAACTATGCAAGCTATCATCTATAAAACATGTGACCTGTTAAAAAAACTAAACCTCATCCAGCATCCGAAACATATGGCTCAGATTCAGCATTCAAGCCTGTCAGGTGCATCAGTATACATAAGACGCATCTCCATGCACGTTTGGTGAAGTTCAGACCAGTAATAACTAAGATATCATCATCAGAGGGCACTAGCAATTAAAACCTTAACCTGCTCCAGCATCCGCAACCTTTGGCTCAGATTCAACATCCATGCCTGTCAGGTGCATCTGTATCATAAGACACACCATCCATTCAAGTTTGGTGAAGTTAGGACCTGTAATAACTCAGATATATTTTTTAGCATCCTTGATAATGGAGATCAAGCTCTGCATCTGAAGCTTCCTCTGTGATTCATTCATATTACAGTTTAAACAACTATGCAAGTTTGAAATAGTACTATTATCTATTAAACATGTGACCTGTTCCAAAAAACTTCACCATATCCAGCATCTGAAACCTTTAGCTCAGATTCAGCATTCAAGCCTGTCAGGTGCATCAGTATCATAAGACGCACCATCCATGCAAGTTTGGTGAAGTACGGACCAGCAGTAACTTAGATATTGCTATCAAAGGGCACCTGTTTCAAAAACTTTAACCAACTCTAAAAACCTTAAACTCCTCCAGCATCCGAAACCTATGGCTCAGATTCAGCATTCAAGCCTGTCTGGTGCATTAATATCATAAGACGCACCATCCATGGAAGTCTGGTGAAGCTAGGACAAGTAGTAACTAAGATATAATCATCAGAGGGCACCTGCAACAAAAACTTTAACCAGCTCCAAAAACCTTAACCTCCTCCAGCATCCGAAACCTTTAGCTCAGATTCAGCAGTCAAGCCTGTCTGGTGCATCAGTATCATAAGACACACCATCCGTGGAAGTCTGGTGAAGTTAGGACAAGTAGTAACTAAGATATAATCATCAGAGGGCACCTGCAACAAAAACTTTAACCAGCTCTAAAAACCTTAACCCCCTCCAGCATCCGAAACCTTTAGCTCAGATTCAGCGATCAAGCTTGTCAGGTGCATCAGTATCATAAGACACACCATCCATGCAGGTCTGGTGAAGTGCGGACCAGCAGTAACTTAGATATTGCTATCAAAGGGCACCTGCAACAAAAACTTTAACCTGCTCCAAAAACCTTTACCTCCTCCAGCATCCGAAACCTTTAGCTTAGATTCAGCACTCAAGCCTGTCTGGTGCATCAGTATCATAAGACACACCATCCATGCAAGTTTGGTGAAGTACGGACCTGCAGTAACTTAGATATTGCTATCAGAGGGCACCTGCAACAAAAACTTTAACCTGGTCCAACAACCTTAACCTCCTCCAGCATCTGAAATTTAGGACTCAGATTCAGCATACAAGTCTTTCAAGTCCATAAGTAGGTCCAGATGCATCATCCATGCAAGTTTGGTGAAGATAGGACAAGTAATAGCTTAGATACAGGACCTGCAACAAAAACTTTAACCAGGTCCGGACGCCGACGCCGAGGGTATAGCATAAGCTCCCCCTGACTTCGTCTCGGTGAGCTAAAAAGGTTTTGTGCTACACCAGTATATGTACTATATAGCGTATGGTGTAGATCATTTATTTGGCGGGGTAGAATGAAGTAAGTTTCATACGTGCATTTCATTAAATACTCGAAACTGTGTCAAATCTTTGATTTAATTGATTCAGTGTTTGCGCTTTTAACAGAAAACTGATGAAATGCAATGGTTGCTTGAATACACACATCGGATCCCCTAGTCAGCTCAAAACATAGTTGATCATCTCTACTCGAAGTCTCCCAAGCGTGAACTACGACCTCTTCATCCACCAAAGCCTCGTTTACGTATCTTATCTGGAACTCCTTCAACCCATTTTTACTGTTCTGAATTAAAGGTTTGCTAAATAGTTCTTTGTTGAAACCTTTTCTGCAAGCATTCATACAAATTTGAACATAAACGACCCAGTTGGTGTGGTTTTGGATGTCAATATCCGATGCCTGAATCTTGTAGTGGTCTACAGCCATGCACGCGTCTGGGCGGTTTAGTTTTTCCATAACAAACGGTGAACCAGTACACATTGATCCATACTTTTTTCGCCAAGAAGCAGGGAGCTCTAGAGGTTTTCTGGTAACCGGATCGACCATAATGTTCTGCAGACTCAGTCTAGCAAACCACTGCGAATTGTCTCTTTGACATATTTCTTGTACTTTACAATACGAACTTTTCCCAACGTAATCCAATGTGGAAAAGACATCAAATGGAAGATGGAAGTAAGCCGAAACGTAAAGACTTTGATGAATTTCTAGTTTGCATGAACCAGCGTATACAAATTTATCAGCAAACATAGGTTTGTGATCCAGGAAGGTATTCGGGTCGTCTTGTAAGGCCCTGATGCTGATGCCTTCCGCTAGCTCAAACAACCGAAAAAGCCCGGGAATTGATATTTGCTTATCTGAAGAGTAATAACAAGACATTATCATGACACACGATTAACAAATCAAGTAATGCAGGTATCTATTTCTGTTAAAAAGAAATAAAAATAGTAGTTACATGTAAATGACTGGTTAACATGAATTGGAAAATTAATTAACTATCTAAGATCATGGCTTGATTTATATCTGATACTCCATCATTTGACGACTTTAAGTAAAATTGACCACGTGTAATATCAAATGCTAAAGCAAATCATCCGCTCACAAAAAATCCTTTCCCAGTTTTCCCTATAGATGAAGGATTTCCAACCCAATCGCTTAATTTTAGATCATCCAGTCGATCTCTAATATTTGTCGATAATTTACTTATACCAGATTACGAAAGATTAATTTGATACAATATGCCAATTGGTAATGAATGCAACCTATACAGGGGGATATTGACAATACCGTGTCTACTTAACTCTGAAGGGCATGATCACGATTTGAGCTTAGATATTGTTTGGGTGTGCGGTGTTCTGGCTAGGAAGCTAAAACACTTTAAAAAGGAACTATCTTCTGATTTCCGTCTCATTTTCTCATTATAAATATATTGCGGAAAGATCGGCAATCACACAGTATGCATGTAAAGAACATGTACTGTCTAAGTAAACGTACCTAAGTGTGTTGAGAATGCATCAAACAGGCTTGAAACACCCTCAGGAAAGCGAACGATACAGCGCACCCCCTTGATTGTTCGGCTTATATTCAGTTCAGTGATGGCTCTGTGAAAAAATAGAGACATTTTGACACTTTCATTTTTGATAGCTTCTTAATTATTTAATTAGACCTTATGGCTTTTAGTTACGGAATTCTCTTGATGTTGCTCGATTTTTTTTAAGCAGCTGGAGATTAGTGAGGGTGTTATAATTGTTTGAAAGATACGATATTTTTTAAGTTATTTAAAACTGAGTAAACAAGAAAGTTAAGATACACGTCTTTTTCATACCCTAAACAGGATAACAGAGTTAGGTCGAAGATAGATTAATAAAACGTTAAATTTGCCGTTGTTTGTAATATTTCCTAAATGACCAAAAAATAAAAAGAATAAATACATCATAGAAATAGATCTAGAATCTACCTACAGACCCTGATATGCTACTACACCTGTAGGACGAACCGTACCGTTCCATGCAAGAAACGATCCGCGAACCGTACCGTTCATAAAACGAACTGTATCGTTCACTAAGATAACAGAATTAGGTCGAATATAGCTTTAAATAACGTTTAATTTGCCGTACTTTGTAATATTTTCTGAATATAACCAAAAAATAAATAAATAAATGACAAAAATAGAGCTAGAATGATCTTACACGTACATGTACCTCAAATCCTAGCAATATAAGTATTTTGCAACCACCGAGCTTCCATATAAATCGTGATGGCCTTTGTGGCTTTAAAATGGATAGTATATTACACCGTGAATGATAAAGAGTTTCGAAATCTGTAAACAAAAAGAATTTCCGAATAATTTCAAACCTTGAGAGTGGAGATACTAAACATATTACCACTTTTTATCTTATGTGCATCACACTATATTGATTCGAATACATGTATGAAACGGCACTTTATTCCCTTTACATCGTATTTGCTTCCCCAAAACATATATGATTTAAAATACATGTACCTCAATATTGACATCTCTTCCATCCTCAAATTACTTTAAAACGCTAATCTCTTGAAAAGCAAGTCACCTGTTCCTTAATGGCAAGCCGTAAGTGTCAAAACTACATTATATATAATCATAGAGAAAGTCTACTTCCGGGAAAACGTCACAAATTTCAATCGGTAAAAGTTTGCGTGCACGATAGCTATTCACTATTATACAATTATTTAATGCTTGAGCAGTCAATAGACCAGAATATTTTTCCCGAGGTGCAGGGAACAGCTCAGTATGATCTATTGCCCGAGGCCAACGGCCAAGTCTATTGACTGCTCAAGCATTAAATAATTGTTTTATTACCTAATTTCTTTTTAGTTTTCCGGGTTTACAATTTGTATATTGCAGATGGATTTCCTGCCATTATGCAATACACTAAGATTTTTTTTCATCTTTTACATGCACCAAACTTGTTGCATGCATTACAACATCTCAATTTAACATTAGTTTACACAAAGACGAAGGAGTCTTCAACCCATTAGATTTTAAATAGTCTATTACCTTATATGAGGCTTTAAAACTGTTGATTATTTGATACTCCATTTTGATAACATTGAATTTGGTTTCACCAAGTACTAAAAACAGCGTCTATGTAAAGGAATATACATTCCCTTAGAAAGGATGTAACATTATAATATACACGCATTCTGATATACGTTGCCTGTCCAATAGATCACAGTCTATTGACCGGCGGTCCAATAGATCGCACTCTATTGACCGGCGGTCTAATAGATCGCAGTCTATTGACCGGCAGTTCAAAATAGACGCAAATATTTAATTTGTAATAAAACAACAAAATCCCTTTGATTAGGTAATAAATGAATATACAATAAACACTGTTTTCAAACAGTATTTTGCTTATGTTCATATTCATAGTCCATATTCATTAAAGTTGATTAAGAAGCAATATTAAATTTAAAACTTTAAAGTTTAATTTGATATTCTACAGATTTCATAACATATGATGTTTAGAAATTACAAAAAATCATTACCTGTTCACATTTTTTAGATATGCGTGCACAATAACATTAATTTATTTATACAGGTTTCAATACTTAAGATGTTGCGCGTATGAAAATTGTTTTACTTGTTTATATTTTTTTTTTTAGATAAAACAAATTAACCATATTATTCAATAAGGTTTTTGGTTTCTAAGTACCCTTGAATTGTTGTACGAACGATGTCAATTAGATTTAAAGGCATGTTCCAGATTTTTAAACACGGAAATCGTTCATGCCAATGCATGTTTTCTTTTTATCAGGTAACCCATTTAAACATGACCCATGGAAAGGTAAGTTTGATATAGAGGACATCCGCATGTTTAGTACATCGTACAGGTAGCACGACACGGATTTATGTTAGTGCATACAAGGTTCATAATATTAAAAATAACTTGTATTGATACATGTAAATGTATTACCATTAAAAGATTACTCTTTTGGGTAAAGTGTTGTGTGTTCGACTAGTATATTGTGTATTTCCTATTATAATTCTATTTTTAAATCCTCGATTGAGACCTGAAGTTACTGCCAGTTGAAAATAAGCGTTAACAGCTATAAAATTAACCCGTTTTCAACACACCATACTGAAAAATATAGTAATTTTGTTCGTAATATAGCAATGATCAATATTTTTTTTGGTTGATAAAGTTGGCGATAATTCAAAAATCTTAAGTTTTTCTATTTAAAAATCTCTCAATTATAGAGACAGAATTACAGTTTATTATATACTTCTTCAGATTACTTTTTATGTCACTGTTTCTGAAGTTCCCAGAGGGAATTTGAATGGAATAAAAGGTTGATTATTTCGATCTACTTCTTCAAGATTCTGTTGGAGCCAGTTTGGCGGTATGAAGCTTCACTTGTAATATGGCACACTAAGGAACCTACAGTCCACTTGTTTGATTCCACAATTCTATATGATAGGCGTATTTATTTTAAAGAAATTTGCAAAATCACGAAAACAGTGAAGATACACCATACAAAATATTAATGTCGCATCCTTGCTCCAAGGCAATCACAATTCATTTTGAAATCGATATATCTCATAAAACAAGTACCCAAGCATAAGAAAAATGATAAAAGGTTTCTTCAGCTGCAAACAAATTCAGATTATTTTGTTGAACACAATATTTGCCCTGCTTCTCAAATGGAAGCTAATACGTTCCTTTCCTTTAAGTGTGCATTTACAATAATGTAGATGTACATGTATACATTGTATTCAGACGAGGTTACTTTAACGGGTCATGATTTTTCGGTTTTTAGTTTTTACAATGCTTCAATAAGTCATTTCTGATAGTTAACCAAATTTAGAGTGTCAGTTAATGAGTTTTAAGCGAGATACAGGGCTCCCGATTTTTTGTTATGTAAACAAAGCTGAGGTAATGTTTTTGTTTACAATTTGAATGTTTAAAAGAAAACTCATGGTTTATACCAAAATTAACGTGACAAACGCTAGAAACTGCTTAGTAATGTTCATAAACGAATAAGCAAATAAAAAATCCACTTTTAAAAGAACTTTTACCCGTCTATTGAACCAATGATGTTAACAAAAATATGACACGAGCTTTGTTTACACAACAAAGAGATTTGTAGAAATGCATTACTAAAGCATTATAAAAAATAAAATTTGACCAAAATCTTGATCATGTCACTTTAATCTTCAATAAAAAAAGAAATCATTATTTATTTATTGAAATTATTTCATACACAAAATTATTGTAAACCCCATCGCTCACCTGACCAAATTAGCGCTTTTCTAGTCATTTCCAGTGTAAATAACATGAAGAGGTAAAAAACAAGATTGGCCGTTTATTACTGAAAAGAACATTTCACAATGCAATTGTTCTTAAATTGCTCAAGCCATATTTTCTTTACCCTCCCCAATAGAAAATCAGTGTATTAATGTAATTTTCCACTATCTTTTATAAACCTATACTCAGAGTAAAGGTAATGTTTAATATGTGATTATTATTATTATTATCAAATTATCAATATTTTAAATAACAAGTTATTCCTGCCATCCTCTTCGGTATTTATTTCATTTAACCTAACTCCCCTTTAATATTTCATGGGATTTATAGTTTTAACAAATATTAAACTTCTTTTTTTTTAGCTTGCTATGCAATCAAAGCCATAAACAAACCTTCCTTTTTCTATAACGAATTCATCTATACCTTCCACTTAATACCTCCATCTAATATTAAAAAATATGACCTCTGACCTCATGGTATACGATATAAATGAACAAAATTGAAATTTATCCAAACAAATTTAGACCAATATAGAGTTTATAAATTAGTACATAGGGCCTATAAGAATAATGAGAATGAGAATTAAGAATAGTTATACGAAAAACTAAGTTGATAATTCTTGTTAAAGTGCTTATCCTTTCTATTCTTTGCATCATTTGAATCTTGCGCCCAAATACAATCTTAATTATTTTTTACTTGATAAAAATTGCACAGTTTGAATAATTTAGATATAACCGTCAAGTTAAACTCTTAAAACAAATCATTTTTAATAATACGAAATTATTGTATATTTTTTTTATACATCATTTGATTTTTTCTTTTTGTTCACATTAATTCCACATATAATATAACCAATTGTTTCATAAATATGGCAATCTTCTTTTAGAATAGGCGTCAATCTTTTGAATTATGTAAGGACTTTTGTGCGTCTTGACACCAAACCAACTGTGCAAGATCTTTTTATTACATCTCCTTCGACAATCTTAGACTCATTTTGTTAAATACACCCAGAGTGCAAATTCATATTGATTTATTGGGAGTGCTAGTTTCCTCTCTGAAATCCGTAACACAATTTTCGTTTAGTGGAGAATAAGGTTACAACATGTTTTGTACTGGTGGACCACTCCTATCATTTGTGACAGAAACTACAGGGGGAATTCTTGCTGGATTTAATGAAGTGTATGTCTCTGAAAACTACAGGGGAAATTCTTGCTGGATTTAATGAAGTGTATGTCTCTATAATTGGTGCATTTATTATAACTGATGATAAAAGACTTGATCATTTACAAACTCTTAACATATCCAAACCTCCAAGTCCCGATTTTGTTTCGCCAAGTGTTTAAACAAATATGTACTAGTAATTCATACGTTTTCGCCAAATTTTACAATATATTACGAGGTAATGGCACACTTCCTAACTAGTAGACAGGAAGAATCGCTAAAAAGGAACATGTTTTCTGCAATGTTGGCTACCTTCATACCCTTATGAAAAACAACAGAAGACATTATTAACAAAAAATTACAATATATTTATTTGTATCATACAATAATTTTTAGAGAACATAACCGCTTTCAGAAATAGTGTCCTACTCGTACATATCATAGTATAAATAAAATACTTTGTAGAGCGATGAAAAGTTTTACTTATTTGAATATAGTTAAGAAAAGCTAACATGAGCTTTTTTCTCATGAAAAACCTCGTTTTTTGCATCCTTCATATTAATAATGATTGATTCACAAATCAAGGGTTTAAAAATATTTACCTCTTGCAAGAGAGGTGCGACTCTTAAGACTAAAGTTGAAATAAAATGATTGTTGTATTCCACAAAGCATTATCCTCACCGAAACACAGTCTGTTAACATTCTAATTGAAGTTTTAGAATTTGGAATGCCTCGCACAACTTTTTCAACTGATCATCCGTGTACTCTCATGTCGCTTGCAATGCTAATTCCCAGTAGACTTTTAATTTCTAGCCGTTTATCGAAATTTGACAAGCTAAAGGGGGGTTTAAAAGGAGATATTTTAGGATTTTTTCATAATATTAAACAAATATAGTTGAACCCTGAATAAAGAATAAGAAATTGAGTTCCATTAATAACTTTGGACAAATTGCATTATAAAAGCAGCCAATAGCTCATTCATTAGCAGGTTTGCTATTATTGTACTCGGTCTACGAACAGCTGCACAGCTAAACGAAAATCACGTAATTTATTTCCAGCATCATCCAAGCTTTTCTTAATGTAACAGGAATATGAAAAAGCGCGCTGAAATGTGTATGCTTTGACATTTATTAAAGAAACACTTGCTCCGACCACTACCAATATATCTTTGAAAATTTAATTCAAACTGAAATATGGACTCTCCAGTAAGTGTTATCAGCTATCTTTACATTTCTAGACCTCACTTGCAGAAATTCACAATTCATTCCTGTGTTTTCTGGTATCTACAAATTCATTTTGAAGAAAGGGTACCAATTTCAATTTCCTGAGGCGTTCATAATGTTAACTGAGGAAATTAAGGCGACTAGTGAAAGGAATGGTGGTCATCACGGAGACGGGTAATTTTGTATCAGCAGTTAGACCCTTCCTCGCAGACAATTAGAATACATGAAATATTCAAGTCAAACCTTGAAGATACCAAACACTGGATGCAAGAAAATAGCTTCAATTTGTTTTTGAGAGCAGGGTTTTTCGAAGAGATGGTAGACATATCAAGAATGTCAAATTAACCAAATCTTTGGAGCGGCCCTAGGGGATATGGTAATACAAACAGAAATGCCATGCTTCATGAAACAAAGGGATAAGCAATTGTTAACAGAGGATGTTAGCGCTGGCCGATTGGATAAAAAAGGGATTACAAGAGCTTTGATGTTAAAAACTGTTCTTATAATTCAATCCTATTCGTATTCGGGTTTTGTTAAACTTTGATACTTAAATCCAAAATGGTTTGTTTAGTGGATAAAGCATCCGCTGGTTAAAAATAAAACCGGTTTCAAATACATGATCAAATTTATTAAACAACAAAAGTGGTATTTTTATTCTTTTTTAAAGAAAATAAATTAGAGTGGAGTCGGCCGGCAAAAGCCAAAATAGAGTTGGAAGTATATGTATCTAGAAAGAATTCTCTCGTCAAAGTTCCATACATCAGAGATACAGTTGTATTTACAGATTCTATATAACAAATACATACCTCCACTTTCATTAGGAATATTCATAAAATGTTTTTGTGCATTTTGCGCGGACTTAGAAGGGACTTGAGAAAAATCAGACATGTTCAGTTCACAACATGAGGTACTGAAAATAAGCTTAGTCTGGACCCCCTCCCCGGCAAAAATTCTCCATCACCCCTCTAGTACAGTTTCTGGATATGCGTTATACGTAAAGCTTTAAAAAGGACCCTTTGCTAAAGTAAAGACTCGCAAATATGGTAGTCTGCCAGTTATTTGCAAGATAGTTCAACACATAATAAATTTTTTCGTTCTGAAATAAAATATGCTTCATTTTTTATTTGAAACATTCTAAATAATTAACGTTTTGAATATAAACAAGAACCAAAGGAAAAAGGATTTGTGTTACACCAGTATATGTACTATATAGCGTATGGTGTAAATCATTTAGTTGGCGGGGTGGAGTTAAATAAGTTTCATACGTGCATTTCATTAGATACTCGAGACTGTGTCAGATCTTTGATTTAATTGATTCAATGTTTGCGCTTTTAACACAAAACTGATGAAATGCAATGGTTGCTTGAATACACACATCGGATCCCCTAGTCAGCTCAAAACATAGTTGATCATCTCTACCCGAAGTCTCCCAAGCGTGAACTACGACCTCTTCATCCACCAAAGCCTCGTTTACGTATCTTATCTGGAACTCCTTCAACCCATTTTTACTGTTCTGAATTAAAGGTTTGCTAAATAGTTCTTGGTCCAAACCTTTTCTGCAAGCATTCATACAAATTTGAACATAAACGACCCAGTTGGTGTGGTTTTGGCTGTCAATATCCGATGTCTGAATCTTGTAGTGGTCTACAGCCATGCACGCGTCTGGGCGGTTTAGTGTTTCCATAACAAACGGTGAACCAGTACACATTGGGCCATACTTTTTTCGCCAAGAAGCAGGGAGCTCTAGAGGTTTTCTGGTAACCGGATGGACCATAATGTTCTGCTGACTCAGTCTAGCAAACCACTGCGAATTGTCTCTTTGACACATTTCTTGTACTTTACAATACGAACTTTTCCCAACGTAATCCAATGTGGAAAAGACATCAAATGGAAGATGGAAGTAAGCCGAAGCGTAAACACTTTGATGAATTTCTAGTTTACATGAACCAACGTATACAAATTTATCAGCAAAAATAGGTTTGTGATCCAGGAAGGTGTTCGGGTCGTCTTGTAAAGCCCTGTTGCTGATGCCTATCGCTAGCTCAAACAACCGAAAAAGCCCGGGAATTGATATTTGCCTATCTGAAGAGTAATAACAAAACATTATTATGACACACGATTAACAAATCAAGTAATGCAGATATTTATTTCTGTTAAAAAGAAATAAAAATAGTAGTTACATGTAAATGACTGGTTAACATGAATTCCAAAATTAATTAACTATCTAAGATCATGGTTTGATTTATATCTGATATTCCATCATTTGACGACTTTAAGTAAAACTGACCACGTGTAATATCAAATGCTAAAGCAAATCATCCGCTCACAAAAAATCCTTTCCCAGTTTTCCCTATGAGTGAAGGATTTCCAACCCAATCGCTTAATTTTAGATCCTCCAATCGATCTCTTATATTCGTCGATAATTTACTTATACCAGATTACGAAAGATTAAGTTGATACAATATGCCAATTGGTAATGAATGTAACCAATACAGGTGGATATTGACAATACCGTTGCTACGTAACTTTGGAGGGCATGATCACGATTTGAGCTTAAATATTGTTTGGGCGTGAGGGGTTCTGGCTAGGAAGCTAAAACACTTAAAGCTGCTTGGTCCGATTTATTTGTTATTACAGTATCAAACTATTTTCCTTACAAACCATTTATCTTAGAAAGTTATGGAATTTCTCCTATTTACACCAGCAGAATCAGTCTCCTTTCAAAGTTAGAAATATTCAAAGTAAATAAAAATAATTTCTTTTTGGGCAAACGAAAAAACAAACCAAAATGCATCACGGGAATGTTTAGAAAAAGAAACCGTTTGGTTTCGTTCCCCGAATGTTTGAGGTCATTCAACCCGCATGCTATGCATCGATTGTAAAGAAAGCAAACTTCAGAAATATTAGCGAACAAAACGTACACATTTTTATTAGCTCACCTGAGCCAAAGGCTCAAGTGAGCTTTTCTGATCACAATCTGTCCGTTCTCTGTCGTTGTCTGTCGTTGTCGTTGTTGTCATCGTCGTTGTTGTAAACTTTTCATATTTTCATCTTCTTCTCAAGAACCACTGGGCAGATTTCAACCAAATTTAGCACAAAGCACCACTAGGTGAAGGGAATTCAAGTTTGTTCAAATGAAGGGCCACGCCCTCTTTAAAGGGGAGATAATTGAGAATTATTGAAAATTTGTTGGTATTTTTCAAAAATCTTCTTCTCAAAACTATTCAGCCTGAAAAGCTTAAACTTCTTTGGAGGCATCCTCAGGTAGTGAAGATTCAAGTTTGTTCAAATCATGGTCCCCGGGGGTAGGGAGGGGCCACAAGAGGGGGATCAAGTTTTACATAGGAATATATAGAGAAAATCTTTAAAAATCTTCTTCTCAAAAACTATTAGGCCAGGAAAGCTCAAATTTGAGTGAAAGCATCCTCAGGTAGTTTAGATTCAAGTTTTATCAAATCATAGTCCCTGGGGGTAGGGTGGGGCCACAATTGGGGGATCAAGTTTAACATAGGAATATATAGAGAAAATCTTTAAAAATCTTCTTCTCAAAAACTATTAGGCCAGGAAAGCTCAAATTAAATTGGAAGCATCCTCAGGTAGTGTAGATTCAAGTTTGTTCAAATCATAGTCCCTGGGGGTAGGGTTGGGCCACAAGGGGGGGGGGGTCAAGTTTAACATAGAAATATATAGAGAAAATCTTTAAAAATCTTCTTCTCAAAACCTATTAGGCCAGGAAAGCTCAAAATTTGAGTGGAAGCATCCTCAGATAGTGTAGATTCAAGTTTGTTCAAATCATGGTCCCCGGGGTAGGTAGGGGCCACAATTGGGGGATCAAGTTTAACATAGGAATATATAGAGAAAATCTTTAAAAATCTTCTTCTCAAAAACTATTAGGCCAGGAAAGCTCAAATGTGAGTGAAAGCATCCTCAGGTAGTGTAAATTCAAGTTTGTTCAAATTATATAGTCTCCGGGGGTAGGGTGGGGCCACAATGGGGGGGATCAAGTTTTACATTGGAATATATAGAGAAAATCTTTAAAAATCTTCTTCTCAAAACTATTAGGCCAGGAAAGCCCAAACTTGAGTGGAAGCATCCCCAGATCATATAGATTCAAGTTTGTTTAAATAATAGTCCAGGGGTAGGGTGAGGCCACAATTGGGGATAAATTTTTACATATAGGAATATATAGAGAAAATCTTAAAAATCTTCTTTTTAAAGACTATTTGGCCAGAAAAGCTCAAACTTGTGTAGAGGCATCCTTTGGTAGTGTAAATTCAAGTTTGCAAAATCACAGTCCATAGTGGTAGGGTGGGGCCGTGATGGCGGTTTGAATTTTTACATAGGAATATATAGAGAAAATCTTTAAAAATATTCTGGGAAAGATTTCAGTCCAAAACTCAGTACTTAGTGTGAAAGCACAGGTTATGCAGATTTATGTTTGATGAAACCATGATTCCCTAGAGAAAAGTGGGGCCACGAAATGGGGGGTAGGGGTATATAGGATAGAGAAAAATCTTCTTACAGGCACAACAACAAAAGGGGCTTGGTATTTACCAAAAAAAGAGAGGTGGATAAAAATTGGCAGATTTTTTTTAGCAAGATCTACTGTACTTAGTTGTCAAGATATTTTGATACAGTAATGCTAATTTGATCAGAATTTTAATAGGCAATTGTTGCTCAGGTGAGCGATGTGGCCCCTGGGCCTCTTGTTTGTAATTTGTCTGATCATTTCGACCTTTATTCAAAGTGATAACAAAGTCGTAATACAATCATACCCGTCTCCTCGTCAGGGGTGAAATTTAACATGAGGCGAAATAACGCGTTACCCTGAGCCTCTTATGTCGTTTGTTTTGTTAGCAAATTTTGTACGTATTTTTCTTCATTGTAATTTGGCTTAATTGACTGGGAAAACTACTGCAATGTCTATTATTATACATATACTTAGCATAACCATCGTTTAAAAGCGTGTATAAAATTTGATACAAAATCGGACCAAGCAGCTTTAAAAAAGGAACTTTCTTCTGATTTCCGTCTCATTTTCTCATTATAAATATATTGCAGAAAGATCGGCAATCACACAGTATGCATGTACAGAACATGTATACTGTTTAAGTAAACGTACCTAAGTGTGTTGAGAAAGCATCAAACAGGCTTGAAACACCCTCAGGAAAACGAACGATACAGCGCACCCCCTTGATTGTTCGGCTTATATTCAGTTCAGTGATGGCTCTGTGAAGAAATAGAGACATTTTGTCACTTTCATTTTTGATATCTTCTTAATTATTATTTAATTAGACCTTATGGCTCTTAGTTACGAAATTTTTTTGATGTTGCTCGATTTTTTTTAGCAGCTGGAGATTAGTGAGGGTGTTATAATTGTTTGAAAGATACGATATTTTTTAAGTTATTTAAAACTGAGTAAACAAGAAAGTTAAGATACACGTTTTTTTCATACCCTAAACAGGATAACAGAGTTAGGTCGAAGATAGATTAATAAAACGTTAAATTTGCCGTTGTTTGTAATATTTCCTAAATGACCAAAAAATAAAAAGAATAAATACATGATAGAAATAGATCTCGAATCTACCTACAGACCCTGATATTGTACTACACCTCTAAGACGAACCGTACCGTTCCATGCAAGAAACGATCCGCGAACCGTACCGTTCATAAAACGAACTGTATCGTTCACTAAGATAACAGAATTAGGTCCAATATAGCTTTAAATAACGTTTAATTTGCGGTACTTTGTAATATTTTCTGAATATAACCAAAAAATAAATAAATGAATGACAAAAATAGAGCTAGCATTATCTTACACGTTCCTCAAATCCTAGTAATATAAACATTTTGCAACCACCGAGCTTCCATATAAATCGCGATGGCCCTTTGTGGCTTTAAAATGGATAGTATTACACCGTGAATGATAAAGAGTTTCGAAATCTGTAAACAAAAAGAATTACCGAATAATTTCAAACCTTGAGAGTCGAGATACTAAACATATTTCCACTATTTATCTGTAATGCAATAATGATATCTAAATTATGTGCATCACACTATATTGAATCGAATACATGTATGGAACGGCACTTTATTCCCTTAACATCGTATTTGCTTCCCGAAAACATATATGATTTAAAATACATGTACCTCGATATTGACATCTCTTCCATCCTCAAATTACTTTAAAACGCAAATCTCTTGAAAAGCAAGTCACCTGTTCCTTAATGGCAAGCCGTAAGTGTCAAAACTACATTATATATAATCATAGAGAAAGTCGACTTCCGGGAAAACTTCACAATATTCAATAGATAAAAGTTTGCGTGCGCGATAGCTATTCACTATATGAATATACAATAAACACTGTTTTCAAACAGTATTTTGCTTATGTTCATATTCATAGTCCATATTCATTAAAGTTGATTAAGAAGCAATATTAAATTTAATACTTTAAAGTTTAATTTGATATTCTACAGATTTCATAAGATATGATGTTTAGAAATTACAAAAAAATTATTACCTGTTTACATTTTTTAGATATGCATGCACAATAACATTAATTTATTTATACAGGTTTCAATACATAAGATGTTGCGCGTATGAAAATTGTATTACTTGTTTATATTTTTTTTCTTCGGTAAAACAAATTAACCATATTATTCAATACGGTTCTTGGTTTCGAAGTACCCTTGAATTGTTCTACGAACGATGTCAATTAGATTTAAAGGCATGTTCCAGATTTTTAAACACCGAAATCGTTCATGCCAATGCATGTTTTCTTTTTATCAGGTAACCCATTTAAACATGACCCATGGAAAGGTAAGTTTGATATATAGGACATCCGCATGTTTGGTACATCGTACAGGTAGCATAACAGGGATTTATGTAAGTGCATACAAGGTTCATGCTATCAATAAATACTTGTACGAGGGTTGATCCAAAAGTAATGTCACAGATGCGATAAAATCGTGAAAAATCCGCGTAAAGTGACAAAAATTCGTGCTTTAAGATATTATATAACTAATTCAATTCAGACCTAAACATTCTGATACATTGTGATAATTATTTCCGAAGATAATATATTTTGTAGAGCATGAGGTAACGATAGTCGCCGCATGCTAGCGACGTCATTTCTAGATCTTTGGCGTTCTGGTAGAATCTCGTAATTTAGTACACTATGTAAATTCGCCACGATGCTCTCCTTTACATTTTTTTTTATCAATTTTTTTCATTAAGTAACAAATTAATCTTTTTGTATTAATACATGTTCATGCATTACCATTATAAAGATTACTCTTTCGGGTAAAGTGTTCGACTTGTATATTGTGTATTTCCTATTATAATTCTATTTTTAATCATCGATTGAGACCTGAAGTTTCTGCCAGTTGTAAATAAGCGTTAACAGCTATAAAATTAACCCGTTTTCAACACACCATACTGACAGATATCGTATTAATTCAATTTTTCTCCTCGATCGAATTGTTAACATTCAATATTTTATATGACATGTACCAATATAATTAGTAAGCTTCGAAGCAAAGATTTTGCTCGTAAAAGTAGCAATGATCAATATTTTTTTTCTTTCTTTCTTTCTTTTTTTTTTTTTGGTTGATAAAGTTGTCGATAATTAAAAAATCTTAAGTTTTTTTTATTTAAAAATCCCTAAATTATAGAGACAGAATTACAGTTTATTATATACATCTTCGGGTTACTTTTTATGTCACTGTTTCTGAAGTTCCCAGAGGGAATTTGAATGGAATAAAATGTTGATTATTTCGATCTACTTTTTAGACGGGGTCACGTAACCCCGTCTATTGGTTTTTTGTCAACTCTTAACTCTGAATGTTTCTGCTTTGTTTGATTTTAAATTGATGAACTAAAACACATAATTGAATCGAAATTGGTCATTTAATAACAAAATGACGATAAACTTTATCACATATATACAAATTATATACAACATGTAAATAATATAAAAAACAATGCTTACTACTTGAACATAGTTAAAATTTTTCCTTTAAAATCGAAGGTGAGGGATCAACTTTTGCCATATTTGACAATAACATTGGTAAACAGTTTTTGGCACGACAAATATGGAAAATCCAGACAATGAAGACACAGTAGACCAATCAACACGCAATGTTTGACTAGAACAAATTTTGGCCAGACAATAAAATAGTAAATTCATACAATAAGAAAAAAGAGACATTTACCGGCATCTATAAGTGACTAAAGGAATAAAAACATATTCCTAAAATTCAGGCAAGTAAAAACTCATGATAAACAAATTGATTAAACTGATGACGTAAATGACCAATACATGTGTACCTATACCGATACATAATAAACGAATTACGGTTGATTAGGGAGGGAGGTGGGATTTACAGATTGAACATCTTTTTAAACTTTCATTTTAGGTGCGTTGTTTTGATTCAAGCTGCCACCTAGCGGTGAAATGGGCAGACAACTCTACCCGTACAAATTACTACAACATTGCCACCTACCGGTTAAAAAGGTTAAAGGGAGATAATTCATGATTGCCAAAAATGTATTTATTTGCATAAATGTAATTTTTTGTCAACTCTTAACTCTGAATGTTTCTGCTTTGTTTGATTTTAAATTGATGAACTAAAACACATAATTGAATCGAAATTGGTCATTTAATAACAAAATGACGATAAACTTTATCACATATATACAAATTATATACAACATGTAAATAATATAAAAAACAATGCTTACTACTTGAACATAGTTAAAATTTTTCCTTTAAAATCAAAGGTGAGGGATCAACTTTTGCCAAAGTATTACTTAACAAGTAATATCCCCCACCCAGAAATCATTGTCTATTGGTTTTCTGTCAGCCGAAGTCTCCAACCGGATGGCACGCGTAGAACACATGAATTGAGTCTACGCGTAAGAAAATAGTGCAGAAAGTTTTCATGCATTTCAGTAAATATGAATCATAAAAACACGAATTAAATCTTTTTAAGCCCTCTGTGTATAAACAAAATTCTATTTAGAAAATAAACAAATAGTTTCAGTGATCAAAATATTCTTGCTCGGGTTCAAATGTGGAATGAGTTACGTAAATGAATGCACAGCGCCGTTGACGATTCAGTTGGTGTACGAGCTCATTAATCAATAGAAGAGGTTGATAGTGGAATCGAAATTAAAGTTCCCAAACGCAATGCGCCATTTTTGAAAAGTTGTGAATTTTATTTTGACAATCTTTCACCTGAATATTACCAAACTTCATGCGCAAGCCGAAGTTAAAATCGGGACGGGTTATACAAAGATGTTTTACAAATAAAATAGGTGTTTCATTGGCTTCCAGTCTATTTGTGGTATGACTGCTGTTCGTCTCTAAAGGAATTTTGTACAAAGAAAATAAAAACAAGTCTGAATTTGCCTTCTCTTTCGTCGGCTCTTTAGTTGATTAAACTGAACAATGCATTGTAAGCAAAATCTGTAATAGATTATACATTTTGGAAGACTTATACATCATATAATATATACAATCTTATCGATTAAAGAACCAAGTTAAATGTTAATGTTCATGTTTTCCGGCTTAGTTGGAATCAGGCTTGGGGTGAATTACTTTGAAAAATAATGCATTACATAACCATTACTTCATAAATTAGGGCATTAAATTACCATTACCATTACTTAATCTCCTTGAAGTAATGCAATACATTACCATTACATGAGTAAAGTAATGCATTACCATTATTTTGTGAAAAGTCAATAAGTTTTAAAAAAGTAATTTAAAAACTAAATAAAGAGTTTTTGTAAATATTTCATAAGTAAAACATGCTTAAAATATTTACAGGTTCATGTTCATGTTCACTATCAGGTTCAAATTTAATGACTTATACAAGATTGCTGTTGCACTTGTAGTTCTCAAACTTCAGTAAGGTTGTTCCCGTAACAATTACACGTTAATAACAATCTCTTTTATTTATGTCTCTGATTTTCGGAGTATGATTTTTAATGAAAGGAACGGTTGTATCGTAATTCGTGTAGGTGATGCACGAGTTTACACAAAAAAGTAGTTAGTGGCGAACGGATTTATTTTTACCTATTAATTTTGCATGAATCACAAATGAAGAAAATCGTGTCAGATAAGTCGGTCTTAAAAATCAAAATGGCGACGTGACAAATCTTTTTATTGTCAAAGTTCTTATTGTAAAAAATATTTTTAACGTCAGATGCCTGTGTTTGTTATCGGTATACAAATGTTCACTTTGATAATTCAGCAGTTTTATAGTTTTCGGGGTTTTCATATAATTTTTATTACGGATACCGTCCGACTTGTGGATTTTCCCTTGGATCACAAAATTGATAAATCTAATGATAAAAATTATCTACTTTGATATAGTTGTTTGATTTACCCGGTTAGCAGTAGTTTTTAAAATTTTTCCTTGGGGTCTTATTTTACATAATATACCGTTGTGTCAATTTTCTAGAATTATGAAGGCCGGGATTGAGTAAAATTTAGACAAAGTATCAGACAATTACAAAAAAGCCGAATTAACATAGATTGTAACAACTAATTCAAACTCATAAATTATGGAAGCATATTCGAGGAAATCCAGGACAATTACAAATTCAAACTTTCAAGACCCCGTCTTTCAGTACTCTCAGTACTTTGATTCAAGATTCTGTTTGAGCCAGTTTGGCGGCATGGAGCTTCACTTGTAATAAGGCACACTAAGGAACCGACAGTCCACTTGGTTGATTTCACAATTCTATATGATAGGAGTGTTTATTTGAAAGAAATTTGCGAAATCATAAAAACAGTGAAGATACACCATACAAAATATTGATGTCGCATCCTTGCTCCAAGGCAATCACAGTTCATTTTGAAATCGATATATTTCATAAAAAAGTACCCAAGCATAAGAAAAATGATATAAGTTTCTTCAGCTGCAAACAAATTCAGATTATTTTGTAGAACACAATATTTGCTTTGCTTCTCAAATGGAGGCTAATACGTTCCTTTCCTATAAGTGTGCGTTTAGATGTACAGGTATACATTCTATCGGATGAGGTTTCTTTAAGAAGCAAGGTCATGATTTTTCTGTTTTTAGTTTTTACAATGCTTCAATAAGTCATTTCTGATAGTTTACAACGTTTAGAGTGTCAGTTAATGAGTTTTAAGCGGGATACAAGGCTTCCGATTTTTTGGAGTTGATTTTAATCAACTCTCCTATGCAGTTACTAAGACAAACCGAAAGTGAAACAGTGTTTGGACCTCAGCACAAATCATGCTGCTGACAAGACTTAGTTCTTGAAAATAATTGATTAATTCGATGTAATGTATGCTAAAGCATTGTTTTTCAAGGAAACTTATTTATAAATACTTTGAAAATAATCAAATTTTAAATGGTACGAACAATTTAAAATATTTTTGTAGTCGTATGTATTCCTACCCCAGAGTTCAATATAGTCTCGTTCAACTCGACGCTCGGCTGTCTCCGTAAATCCTTGTCGGAGATTTATGGTGTCAGCCGAGCGTTTGGTTGAACAAGATTAGAGTTCAAATTTGCTTGGATCCATACAATTTTCGAGAAATATTTCTATTACTGATACATAGTTTGATTGAATTAATTTTATCTTTAAATATTATTTAACACGACTCATATGGGGGTTTCTCGACATTCTTGTCGAAAAAGTCCAAAAATTCATATTATGAAAATGCGCGTAGGTCCTAATTCAAATTAGAAACTACATGTACTTGTCATGCAAAAAAACATATCATTGATTTTAAAATAAATAAACATCGACAAAATCAACTCCCGTCAGTTCTTTAGTACTTTGATTTTATTATGTAAACAAACCTGAGGTAATGTTTTTGTTTACATTTTGAATGTTGAAAAGAAAACTCAATGTTTATACCAAAATTAACGTGACAAACGCTAGAAACTGTTTAGTAATGTTCATAAACGAATAAGCAAATAAAAAATCCGCTTTTAAAGAACTTTAACCCGTCTATTGAATCAATGATGTTAACAAAAATATGACACGAGCTTTGGTTACACAACAAAGAGATTTGTATCTTGCTTAAAAATCTAGAATTTTGTTGATCATTAGAAATGCATTACTAAAGCATTATAAAAAATAAATTTGACCAAAATCGTGAACGTGTCACTTTAATCTTCAATAAAAAAAGAAATCATCATTACTTTAGTGAAATTATTTCATACACAAAATTCTTGTGAACCCCATCGCTCATCTGACCCAATTAGCGCTTTTCTAGTCATTTCCAGTGTAAATAACATGAAGATGTAAAAAAACAAGATTAGCCATTTATTACTGAAAAGAACATTTCACAATGCAATTGTTCTTAAATTGCTCAAGCCATATTTTCTTTAACCCCCCCCCCCCTCCCAATAGAAAATCAGTGTATTAATGTAATTTTCCACTATCTTTTATAAATCTATACCCAGAGTAAAGGTAATGTTTAATTTGTGATTATTATTATTATTTTTATTATTATTATTATTCAAATTATCAATATTTTAAATACCAAGTTATTGCTGCCATCCTCTTCGGTTGTTATTTCATTTAACCTAACTCCCCTTTAATATTTCATGGGATTTATAGTTTTAACAAGTATTAAACTTCTTTTTTTTAGCTTGCTATGCAATCAAAGTCATTAAAAAAATCTTCTTTTCTTATAACGAATTCAACTATTCCCTCCACTTAATGCCTCCATCTAATATTATATAAATAGTGCCTGTTTGGGAGGGTAACAGTTGAAATTGACACCCCAAGGAAACCATTGTCAACCGACGCGAAGCGGAGGTTGACAATGGCTTTCGAGGGTTGTGAATTTCAACTGTTATCCTCCCAAACAGGCACTATTTATTTTATTATACTGAATGTCTTAATATTAGAGAATTTTTTACTGCTTTAAAGTAGAAATGACGTGAATTCTACGCCGAACAGTACGCGCATAATTTACGCACACGCAACAATTCGTTGTGTTACCCGTTGCGAAGTGTGTTGCTAACGCTGAGGGTAATAGAACGGATTATCAACTGTGTCTTAATTAATCAGATTTTAGTATTTAACATGAAAGTATAATAATAAAAAATATGATCTCTGACCTCATGGTATACGATATAAATAAACAAAATTGAAATTTATCCAAACAAATTTAGGCCAATATAGAGTTTATGAATTAGTACATAGGGCCTATAAGAATAATGAGAATGAGAATTAAGAATAATTATACGAAAAACTAAGTTGATAATTCTGGTTTAAAGTGCCTATCCTTTCATTTCTTTTCATCATTTGAATCTTGCGCCAAAATACAATCTTAATTATTTTTTACTTACTACTGGTATTAAATAAATAATAATCAAATTTAGAATTGTGAGACCTTACCAAAGATTGTAGAACATAACTTTGAAATCAATGTGAAATAGGGTTTGGATATTGCAAAACATACCACACCCTGCTAAAAGGAACCGATAGTCTTAAAGCAGTAATCCAAATATACAATATACTAGGAATTTCGATAGAACCTGTAAATAATACATCACTTTTGGTATTAAAATAACATGGATTGAGTATTATAAAATAAAAATATTTCATTCAATAATGAAAACAATATGCAATATCCAATTTTTCATTAATGATTTATTATCAATCACATACCATACTTTGATATAATAAGTCAGTAAATCTTTAGTCAAAAGTTTGATATCATAATGTGGAACCAAATAATATTAATACATGGCTTATACATTTTGAAAATTCTAACTAAGATCATTTTGCATCCATTTTATCTTTTATCTAATTTTGAACTTTCAAAAGACAAAAAATGACAAATGTAATAACATATTAATTCATGAATGCACATCGCAAAACTGAAATGAAGAAAACTGAATAATTTTTTGATTGAATACTGGAAAAGTTTCGTTACATTAACCTGCATGTTTACTATACCAGAAACCCCAATTTCACCAGACTGGTTTTCCCCTTTCAAGGTTAACCATCTAGTTACTTCCAAGAGACGTATTAAGGGGCACCGCTGTGCTGTTATGTTCAATAGAAACATCTACAGTTATATTAAATTGTGCTCCCTGATATCCCCCTTCTCCAGACATCGGATTT
The DNA here is from genome assembly GCF_025612915.1 of Magallana angulata. Taxonomy (NCBI): domain Eukaryota; kingdom Metazoa; phylum Mollusca; class Bivalvia; order Ostreida; family Ostreidae; genus Magallana; species Magallana angulata. The sequence goes on from NC_069111.1 coordinate 11,467,051, forward strand.
GTCGCATTGAAGACATCCGGTTCTGTTGAAGACAATGTGGTTGATGTGTCTTTAATACAATATGGAGATTGCGCGCGCGTGTATCCGAAGTAAGTCCCCCGGATATTCACATCGACGTCATAACCCATTTGAGTGCAGTTGTAATCGGGGCAAACGTTCTTGAGGAAGTCTTCTTTTGTACAAGGACAAAACAGAAACTTGCAGTCGGATAAAATGGATTCTGTATATAATCGGATGGAACGTTCATGGCTGCATGGAAAAAGCCTGTGTAGTTCTGAGAATTATAATAAATAAATATAATAATAATAGGGAAAAAGAAACCGAACGAAAACAATAAGGTCTTCCGTAAACGGAAGACATTAAGAATGTTTTTAATGACTTAAAAAATCAGTCTTCTGAACCCAAAAATTAATAATTTTTTAACACTACCACTTACTAGTGCAATCTTTTTACAAAGCTATACTTTTAAAGGGGAGTAATACGGTCAAAAATGGCAACCGTTTAAACCTATTGAGAATCACATTGGAAGCGTAAAATTGGAAATAATTTTCAAAATTCGTACAGAAATATGATGTGGTCATAATTTCTTGATGGAAGCAATACCCCCTTTTTATAAATAAAGACATATGCGCTGTCTGCAAAAAATTCGGAAGTCATAGGATTTCAGGGATTAAAAATTATTGCAGTGGTTTTAATTTTGCAGAGCACTTGATTGAAAAATCGATGCCATTGGAAATCAACGCTACGTAGATATTGCATTCTCCTGTGTTCCTTTTTGCCTTCTCTCTTAACCATGAAACAACTGTCCTAAAATAACTAGCATCAATTACACTAGCATACCTTCTACTTTCAGTTTGACAATGTTGTCAGCAATTGTCAGGGCGGACTGGTTACACCCCGGCTGTACTTCTCCGCCATTAGGAAAGAAATCAACATCTCCGCACAGATTACTCATCCCAAGACCTTATAATACACAACCAACGTCTAATTTTAAATGTCTTTTATAACCATATATACATTGAATTTAATTTTTCAAAATTCAGATTGAGGCGTTATCAAAATGCAAAATATTTATCGACAAGCACTTACGGCCACCACAGTCTCATTTTGATACTCTAACTGTATCAATGTTTCTCAGTGGAATCGCTATCTCGGCCTCATAATAAACATTACTAAAGGCCACAAGAAAGATCCGTAAAATAAAAAGCAATACAACCAAGAGCCTTTAATTGATTCTAGAATTACAGCTTTCTATATACGTCAAACTAGAGGCGGTGTTCACTAAATTGCTTATATCTCTAAAAGAACCATTTTAACATGAGCTTGGACTTTAGGTAGTTGTGTCAAACGGCAATGTGGCGTAGACCTGTCTGTTTCATTGTAGACCACTCAGATAAGGCATGTTTCTTTGAAATCAACAGGATTTGTCTGGCTTTTGAGCGAAGACTATGCAATCGGTGTATATTTCGCTTGAAACCAGCGTCATTTTCACTTGTTTTGACGCAAGAAATAGATCGTTATATCCTACTGAAAGTCCAGGGTCTTGTTAAAATGGCTCCAATATCTTACTAGGAGAAAGACGGGAAACGACCTAGTATATGTACGTCTCTTTTGTTCTCGTCAAACTAATATAAAAGAGGCATGGTCATGACTTTGATTAAATTCTATATTTCTGTTTTAATTATTTACAATGCTTTAGGAATGCATTTCTAGCGATCAAATGAAATTTGAGAGCCAGTCGTAGAGTTGTAAGCAAGATACATGCAGGGCTCACGATTCTTTGTCAAGTAATCAATGCTCGTGTCCTGTTTTTTGCTTACATAGGTTCAATACACCAGTAAACAAAATTTCAAGCTGATTTGTATATTTCCTTATTTATTTTAAGCATGAATACGTAAACAGTTCTTAAAGTTTAACACGTTAATTTTAGATCTAAAACTGAAATTTTTAGTTCTACAATTAGATGTAAACAAAAGCCTTGTTAACATAGCAAACAATTGTAAGCTCTGTAACCCGCTTATAGCTCAACGAATGACACTCAAATGTTGGTTGCCTTTTAAAAATGCCTTAGCGAAGCATTGTAGACATTTAGATCGGAAAAATATTTTTTGACCAAAATCGTTGCCATGCCCCTTGTCCGACTTGAGAGGTTAAAGACACTGTCGAGTAATTTTTCAAGTGAATGAATAACTCGATTTAACAAACCAGATAGTACTGACAGCTCTCTTATTGGAGGAGTCACGACGGAAGAGTGTTTCTTGTTTATGTTGACAGCTTTATTTTTCTTTGTTAATGAATCATCAAATCAATGAGTATCTCCATGTTCTGTGAATATCCGACTCTGATTTTTTCAAGGCTCTCGAATCAGAATCGATTTCGCATAAATAAAAAAAGTTATTACCAACATCCATATAATATGCTTGATTTAATGGCTCAGTCGCAGGCAAATCAACCTCTTACCTAAATTAAAATCACCGTCCGTGTCTGTGTGTATGACATCAACGAACACTGCGTCACTAGGGTCAAGTCGTGCCCGAGGGTGGTACTTATCAAACAGTGGCCCCGCGGGGTCTAAACCTTTAATTTCAATCAAACAAATTGATGCTATTTGACTTCATTTATATGTATATAGCATTACAATTGCACAAATTGAGAAACATTCTTAGTAAACACAACTGTTCACAATTCATGAAATTGTAGCTATAATTAAGATGCAGTATTAAATGATGAGGTGATTATATATAGAATCGTATTTATTTTCTGTTATCAAACAAAAAGATGCTTTACCTTTAAACAATCAAACAATCTTGATTACTTTTTTCTGTTATGGTGTTTGCTTTCGATTTTAAATTTAATGACAAGATGAAACGTTTGCGCTACTCTAAGAATAATTTATAAAATATTTTATAGTCATACAAATTGATTTCCCTTACGCAATAGATTTTTTTTAAGATCGTTGATTCATATCTGTCTAGAAGCCTATGACATCGAAGACGTACACACTTCAAACTATTATTGCAATATAATCATATTCTTTGAAAATCAATGAAAAAATCTATTAAGTTTCGTGTAAATTAGGACAAAAAACTGACTCGGTTTTCAGTAGCGTATTGACCGAAACGCACATCTTTAAACTTTTTTCGTAAGATTGATATGATAATGCTGTCACTAATAACATGCAATCTTTTCGCATTTTTATCAAGAACAAACTTTGAAATCAGTATGCTTGAACTATAGATTAAAAGGAGTATTTCCAATACATCAAAAGTAAATAGAGTCTTATCTATAACAACAGGTGGAGTTAATTCCCGCTGTTCAAATGTTGCCGTTGAGATGTTTTTTTAATCAAGTTCAATTTCAAAGCCAACAATTTTTTTTTGCAATGTTGCAATTAAAAATGAGAAATTCTTCAACAGTATTGTCATTTATAGTTGAAGTTGTTCTATCAGTCAATCTGGGTTTTTTTTTAATGTAAATGTCTTTTTCATAAAACATATGAATGAAACAGAATTGAGATGTACATGAGCGTATATTTCTTGTGAAATTTCTGGAGTAGCGTAGATATATAAATTGATAATAAACATATTACAACGTAGATATTCTTTTTCTAAATTCCTCTAAACATTCTAAATAAACTCTGTTTTAACCGACCTTGCAGTCAATCATTGATATTACCCAATTTAGAAAATGTTAAAGGAGTTATAACCATGGGATTAACTGCATTGACACGATTTATGAATACATATGCTGTAATAATTTTTTTCATCATATTAAAAAATATTTAAAGAAATCATGATTTCTTGCGCCGTGATATGCATTTATATTCAAACTAGTAGGCTAATTGTTCTCGAACAATTAGAGGTCTTTCCACCTTAATATTTTTAATGAATTGCTAGATAGCTCAATAAGGTATACAAAAAATTATTATACCTATGATACATGTTGTACTATAAAATGGGAAAACCACAAAGCCATAAAATGATAAATGATTTTTAAATAGACTTTTTTTTTAAATTTTCAAGCCATTTCTTTAAGAATTCCATTTTGTATATATCGTTAACATTTATTGAATTTCTTTACTTTTCTGAATTTTTTCCACTATGAACAAAACTGAGCCAAGGTAATATTCTTTACACAATCATATAAACAGTAAAGCTAACAATAGAAGAGAGTGTTCTACAGGCTAGCTGTCTTTTACAAAATGAATGGGTTGACTGTAAAAACAATTCCAAGTGGTCAGAACTCTCTATGATAGATAGTAAAAAAGTTGGAAGTGATTATATTAAAGTTTCAATACTTTCAGGGGCAATAACTGCTAGAAGGAGGCCTTAGATCTTTTCGGTATGATAGATTGAATAACCCTCTAAGTGTACTGAAGACAATGGTAAAAGTTCCATATCTCTATCTCTTATGGTTTCAGAGGAGTAGCAATAACAAACATTTCGTACAATAGGGGCTACAACTCTGTAATTATTCAAACGTATGAGCCAAGGGGCTATATTTTAAAATGTCTTAAGATGTCCTACTATATCCATAAAAAAGTTTTTCTCTACCACCCTAAACAAAAGAAATATAAAAACGTATTAATTACAGCTTCTAAAATGACCTTGACCTTTGACCTATAGTTATTTTGTTCGGCCAAGGTAGACGCTTCAATCCCAAGTGGTCCGAAGTCTCTATGATAAATAGTAAAAAAGTTGGGAGTGATTTTATGGAAATTTAAATACTTTCAGGGGCAATAACTACTACAAGGGGACCTCAGATCCTTTTGGTATGAGTAAATTGAAGAACCCTGTAAGTGTAATGAAGACATTGGTAAAGGTTCCAAATCTCTATCTCTTATGGTTTCAGAGGAGTAGCGATAACAAGCATTTCCTTTTCAAAGGGCAATAACTCTGTAAGTTCTGGGAGTTCATTGACACAGGGTCAATTGGTATCATAACTTTTAATGAGCAATTACATAAAGTTTAAATTGTTTGGATAACTATAATAATAAAAAAGTCACCCAGAGCTAAACAGAAAAAAAGAAGAAGAAAAAACATAAAGAAATCAAGAGGTCTTTCACCTGAAAGGTGGAAAGACCTAATAAGCATTATGCCTAATTTAATGGGAATAAAAAGGGGAATGTTTACCTGTTATCCGACCTATTTTTCCTTCAGTCCACGCCCCAACAAAGCCGGCTATTTGAGCGCCTAAGCTGTGTCCTATGACGTGAACCGATGGGAGGTCAGGTACCATTGCTGTAATAAGGCGACCCGTGTAGGCCCCCACTGTTCGTGTGTTGGAGGCGGCAATCACATAGTTCATGTGTTTGGCTCCGACACCCCAATCGACAATTACTACATTGGCATTTTCCTGAGGAGAAAAGATAATTATATCAATAATATCGCAACTCAAACTAATAGAAAAGTCCTAGATATTTTTTTTCTAAAAAAGAAATATTCATAACTTTTTTAAATTATAAATTATGTCTATGTATTTCAGTATTTTGATTAATTGCAAAGTTGATGTTACCTTTTCCAATATGCTATCTTTTATTTTCAGTATCCATTGCATTTCTCCATTATCATTAAAACCATGGATCAAAAGGGTTGTTTTGACAGCCTTATCGAAGTGCGAAGGAACCCAGTCCACCTTTAGCAGAACGTTATTCAACAATTCTGCCTTGTTTTTGTTCTGTCTGGTGTACAGTTTAAACTTAACATCCATTCCGAAAGGACCCGGCGAATTGGGAAGAATATCAAAATGATCGAACGGTTCCTCTTTGTCGTAGCATCCTATTTGGTCGTTTTCGTAGCATACATCTGGGAACACGAGACCTAACGAACGGATACATCAGGTAACTAAAAACCCTTACAAGACTTTTGAACAATGCCTCCCCATTTTTTACAATTTTCAGTGAAAGATCATTCTACGTAGAACGCTGTGTCGGATAATTATTCCAGTTACATGGATATTCTTTAAACCCATCCAAGTCATAGTTTTGAAACAAACTGGTTATGTACTCTTTAAGCAAGTGACGATCATTTCGTATACATGAATATGAAAACTTTACGTTAGACTGGCGCAAAAAAGGCCATATTGACACTGAAATAATTATCTGCCACCGTTTTGTAGATTATAGGGATTTTTTTTTGAAAATATGAAACACTGAGATTACTTACGCAAAGCACTGTAAGCCCACCAAAATTTCCCATACCACATTTTCAAGAGCCTTAGACGACGGTCAAGTCAAGAGTGAATACGCTGTATGAAAGGGTTAACGATATTCACGGTGTATGGCTTGTTGCATCGAAAAATATTATACCTGTTTGACACAACATGCTCTAGCCTCTAGGTTTTCTTCCTTTTTTCATCTCCAAATCACGCCGAACTCAAACCGATTTCCCCCTCTAACAAGAAATGTGTATATGAGATACTATCATCGTTATCTCTTACGAGTCGACCACCATAAAACAGACGGTGCACATTTCATCTTCAGGCCATTAAAACAAAGAAAAGTTTGATATTTTGATATGTAAATGGGCGAAATATCTGTATTCAATACAGTGTTTTGTTTTTCAATTTTTCTTGTCTACGCTGTCGAGTAAAAATAATTTTATTTTTACAAAACACGCAAAGTACTAGTAAACTATTTGATAAGCTTTCTGTTGTAATACTCTCTTGCAGCGAAAACAAGAGTCTCCTTTTTTGTAACAGCAGAAAAAACATGGTCGAATTTGGTTTGATAAACATTTTGTAAATTTACACTGTCAAGAAAAAAGAACTCTATAGTTTCCCAAACTTGCAGAGTACAAGTTCATCATTTGTTTTGCTATCTATCCAAATAATAATATCTTGCAGCGAATTTTTTTTCTCTAACAGCAGAAGATACATTTTCTCGACTTTGATTGAAGTAAACGAGGGCCGTAATAACTAGATTACACAGGAGACTCGAGTTAAAGCTCTTTAAGGATGGATCTTCCCTCTATCTAGGCAGTTCCCTGCAGTGTATGCTACAGAGTTCATCTCTAATCATTAAAATGCATCATTAAATCCTCGCCATTGCTTAGAAAGCACTATTCAAAACTGACTGTTATTGTACATTATATGATCCGAAGATTTCGTATAAAACGAACGAGAGTGTTCCTGGCAAGTTTATTAATAAAGGATTAGCATGTAAGTTACTCGATAAAAACATGGTATTGAAAGTTCTCGTTAATGTAATGTAGCTTACACGTAAATACAGAAGATTTCATATAATGGTGCATATGGTTCACGCTGATAAGTCAAATACATCTGAAACATTTATTTTTTTAAACTATGAAACGATTCTATAATGAGTACACACAGTTTCACTAAACATTTCCCGTTAAATAAAACGCAAATTCCAGCCATCATTCTTCATTCAACCAACTCAGGTAATGTTAGTACCTTGATTTTCCATGGTTATTTATCTACTAGAATGAAAACAAGTTCTAGTTATTGCTTGTTTAATGGAACATGCAGGTTTTATTGCTTGATTTTCGGGGGGTTTTTTTGTTTTCTGCTGTGCGTATGGGAAAAAACCATATATATATTTTTCTGAAGTCCATTAGTATACGCGCATGCTATGAAGCAAAGCCATAATTCATTTTCATTCGATAATTTTGTCGCAGCTGGTTTATTAGATTTTTTCCTGGATATTTCTCATTTATTAACTTATAGATGACCATGCATCACGATTTCTATGCAACCAGATGAATTTTTCTTACGGGCGTTAATTGCATATTATTTTGCAAAAGATATTTTCACAAATATCATTCATTTCTGTATGGCTTACGGTATCAGTCATTATATAAATTGGATTATCATCTCTTTGATTTATCTTAAAGTCGTAATTAGTAATGAGTGGCTTAAAAAATTAAATTGTCTAATAAGAGCAACTCTAATATCTTTATTCCTCAAAATGGTGATTTTTCATCCTTCAAATCGCTATTCGTTTAAATAGCAAAAAAGTGTTCTGTATAATAATGTTCAACGCTACGCAAGAAGATAAAGGAATTGAAACACCGTATTGACCTGAAATTTGTCGTAAAAATTCGTAAAACAACTAAATTGTGTATATCGTATCGTATGACAATCATCGAAAAAAAAAATAAAGTACTATTAGTGAAACTATCATACTATCGTGTAATGATCACTATGATGTGCACGTTTTATACTATCGTGTAATGATCAATATGTTGTGCACGTTTTATACTATCGTGTAATGATCAATATGTTGTGCACGTGTTGTCTTGATATCTTGTTGAAGCTATTCATTTTCTTCTATCAAATTCGTTTCGGCAAAGATATATATGTAACAAATCAATAAGTACATTTAAACATTATAGTTTTACAGCGCTCATTCATCATTAATTAAATTATTAGTTCTGTAAACAGAGAGCCATGCTATGACCTTGAATTGCTAGTATTACATATTGGTCACTATGATACTAATGTGTACCTAGGTACTGCGCACTGAATAGTATTAATGATAATTAACAGAATGAACTCTGTGAATTTTGTAGCACTGCGTAGTATTCCTAAATGATGTTATAAAACCAGGCGAATAATACGGGCATAATAATATCCAAATTGAGAGTTTAACAACAAGTGACATATTTGGCGATTCTGTGTCTGCAACGATAGCTCTGGTACTCTATATTGAGTCATGTATTGTGTATTCTATATATTAACCTTTGTAACCTTTTATGCCATGTATAAATGAACATATTATGAGTAAGTGATGCCTCATACTAGGTGGGGGACTCCGAGACCCAGGACTCGGAGACTCAAATCCTGCATCCAGACTCCTTGATTGGCAGTTTTGACGGTTTTGTTACTTTATTTAGGAATAAACTATTAATCTTAATTTTGAACACTAAATGTTCACTCATGATCGTCGTAAATGGGCCGAACTAGTCAGAACTGTCCATCATATGTAAAATCGTCTATATACCCATGTAAAATGATGTTGAGCAGATAGATTCTTAGACTCTTGATTTGGGCTGCTTTTAATTGTTGTAACTATACGATCACGCTTAATAAAACCGCTTGAGAAAGAAATACTGTACTTGTGATCACTAAGTTTGAGCTGACCCTCAATTGGATCCGTAAGACAGAAGGCTTACAGTTCTAGATCCGTTTTGATAATCATTATGGATTGTACGAATATCAAAGTGTGACAGATATACTTTTCTATTAAATAGTACTTGTTAATGACTTCAGTGACTTTATAAAGATGTATCCTTGTCACAATCATGTTCCGGTACACTTGAACTTAAAGACTCGCATCCGTCACTAGAGAGTCGCGAAAATCTATTACCAACTTTCTGCTCGTCGGGCAGCGAAAGCCTGTACTTAATAAACCGGTTCGTAGCTCGAGTTCGCAATTCATTTTCCTCTAGGATACCGTGATTTGCTATAATAAAATTAGTGTCATGATACAGGCTTTGCCTCTTAAAAAATTTTAGTCCACATTGAAGCTTGTAGAACCGCCTCTTATCCACTGTGCGTTGTCTAGCTATCTCATTTCGAATTGATTTGCGGTACTTGATTCTGGAACGAAGTCGTTTAACGTGTTCCCATCGTAGTGCAAAAATACCATACAAAACAGGGTTTAAAGCACTATGCACCATGAAAATTATTTCCGAAACAGACAGCGCGTCGTTGAGTTTTAATTTGTAATCACTGTAAATCCGTAAAAATGATATAATGAAGTACGGAGTCAAACAGACCAAGAAACCAACGATCACCGTAAGGGTCATCTTAATTACTTTCTGTTTGGAAGCAGACACCAAACTCACTCGAACAGAAACTCTGGGAGAGGATTTCGCGTGACATTTTCCATCGAAATCGTCGTGAGACCGCTGATGGGAGCTTGCTCTAGCCCAGACCACTTGAGCAATTTTATAATAACAATACAGCATAACTATTGACGGAACAATCAAAACGTAAGTCATGAGAAAGAAAAAATACACTTTACGCTGCCATTGTGCGGTATAGCCGTGACTCCAGCACATTTTCACTGACTTTCCATTCTTAATATGTATTTCTTCTACGAATATGGCGAGTTGTGGTAAAGCAAATAGGAAGGCAAGGACCCACGCACTTACAACTTTGGTCCAGATTTTGGGTCGCTTGGCCAGTGACTGCATTGGTTTAACAATGACTTGATAGCGATCGACACTCATTCCAGTCAACAGAAATGTTGCACTTGACAGCGTAACACACTGAAGATACACCGCGAACTTACACAAGAATGGACCGAGGACCCACTCGTTAAAGGCTATGAATACAATTTCCGTTGACATCGTAATAAAAGCCACGGCTAAATCTCCAACGGCCAAATTGATGATAAAGATGTTTACCCGTTTCTTTCGACGAGATGGTTTGTATGTCAGCAGAGCAATTAAAAGAAAATTTCCAATTAGAGTGAAAATCATCACCGCCATTACCGAGGCCACGCGTACGATGACCTCTGCAGTCCATTTCTCAGCGGTTTCGATTTCATTCTGAGCACATTCGTAGGTCTGGTTAAGGCTAACTAGCACTATAGACAGAGAGTCATTCCAGGTCTTCGGGCACTCCATCTTATTAATCCATACGACTTGTTGGTTTTATTCACCTAATAAGAAAAATATTTTTGTAAAAAAAAAAATTACTTGAATCATTTGTTTTCATTGAATCTTTCTACCGTAAAGACCTTTCCAAAACAGTTTACAAAAAATGCATAAAGGATAGGCAACCTAAAACAATACGCGCCGAACCTAAGGTATTCTAAAATACAAATTAAAAAAAAAAAACCTACGGACACACACACACAGGAGAGGGCTGGATACAATATACGAAATATAACCCACAATCAACGTTTTTCTTTTTAAATTTAGTATTACTTAGGAACAAAATGAGTCGTGACAAAGAATATTCAAAGAATTGATTAGATTGTCTAGTACTGAATAGTAAGAACACTTTTGAACAATATTGGACGATCGCGAAGAATGAGCTGCTGTAATCAACTGCACTGTATACAGTGGACGTCTGTCGTACGTATAGGCTTAAAAAGACATTAGTTAGGGGATTTAATATTAACGGTCCCCGATTTTTATTATTTTTTTTTTTTTTACAAAAAAAAATCCTTGTTCCGATTTTTGTTTACTTCAAGACATAAAAGCTGCAATCGTGAACAAATCAAAAAGATTTTATTTAAATCTTACATATATTGTTATTTCATTTCACAATTTGCCTAGTTTTCAAATAATAACAATTTCTTTATCATTAAGCAAATGTAAATGAATAAATGGATCCGCAATCTGTTCGTTTGAATACTTTGCATCTATTTTGTATATTTAAATGGCAGGAGAAGTAAAAGCGAATCCAGAAAACAAAACGAAGACCAAAAAATAAAACTGATAAAGTTTTTCTTAGAAGATGGAGTTCATGTGACTCTAGCTATTGAGAGCATGTGAGCAAATGCGGTTATTCCAGAATATATCAGTAACAGAGTGAGTAGGATGCATGAACAAGTCATTTTGTGACAAAGTTTAGGTGGGTAGGTACCTTATGAATTGTAAAAATTGTTGTGAATCAAATTAACACTATAAGGACGGCTACTTGTGGAAAAATGATAAGTGTGTTTGTATAGCCCACAGGCGCTCGAATTAGGATTTTTATGAACAAAGCCATTTAAAATACAGTTTAAATATTTGAACTCTAATTGGAATTGGAATTGTTATGTTTGTAAACAAGAAGCAATTGCTTATTTTTTGCATATAGGTAACCTAGGTTGACAATAAATTATTTTCTTTTAATTCCTGAATGAAATAATAACACAGATTTAGCATTTGATATTAAAAAAAATTGAGTTTATCAGAAACTCCTCATTTGTATTATGAAAAATGATATTTTTTAGGTATATTTTTTCAATTCACATGGAAGGAAATTTGTACATGTATTACCTATGCAAATTGTGATGATATAATTATCTAACTGAAACTTCCATATCTTAGGAGGATGCAAAAGTATCACTTTGATACTTGAATGAGACAGTATCCGATATTGTGTTCCTGGTTCCTACCAGATTAAACATGTCACTGATGATACTTAAAGGCCTTTTCACAATTGACGCATGAGCACTTTGCAACACTTTGCGATCGGGATGTTTATGCTTTGCACTATCTCTCGCATACGTTGCATGCGTCTCTTCATAATAGTGGACATGCACACTATTCAGACGCGACCGAGGGCGATCTAAATCTAAATTTGTCGGATATTGTACGAATATTTTGTCGTGTCTGCTCGTGCGCCAATTGTGAAATAGCTTTTAGGACTAAACATTACCGATCCGAATAAATATAAACAGAAGTATTTTTCTTTAAGGTCAAGATTTATAGTTAATGAAAGGTGCCAACAGGTTTATGATATTAAAGAAATAAGCTCTTTTAATGATCCTTCATAACAATATCTTTGTTTCATAGGGTGTACCTGGGCTAAAATTTTTGGTAAATACACAGAAAAATCATGTTTTATACAACTATTTTCTATGAAATATGAAGGATAAAAGAAACAAATCTAGGAGTTTTGTCCATATTTGACTAATGAAATATATCTAGAATGCCTACAGTCGCTCCAAAAACGGCATTAAAAAAGCTCTTGATCTCATCTTTAAAATGATGTCAAATTGAATATAGGTACCGGGATGACTTTTCCCGTGATTAAATATAGAATGTCAAAACATTAATTTATTTTCTACATAATTCCTTTATAGCCGTAAAATACGGGAAAAGATTCATCAAGTGAATTGTGACGTCATAATGGTTCTAGCACCAAAAAGACAGTCTGAAATCATTTACTAGATCTTGACCTTAAAAAGATATCTGCATGTAATACTTCCTGAAACTTTTGTTTGTAACAAGAGAATATTAAAAAAAATTCTGTTGTGTTCATGATTTTTTACCAAATGAATCCAATAAAAGGGACGTTTAGAGAGAACACGCCGAGAATGTATCGATTTAACAAAGTCTCAAAATTTGAAAAAAAAACCGTATTGTAAAACAATTAACAACCGACGACCAAAGTTGTAAATGCTAAATAAATGTTTTATTGCAACCTTTATATTTCAACTTGCATTTAGCATCAAAATGGTGGATATTTCAGAATTAAGGTAAATTTTAATGCAGTGAGGAAAATTTTTAACGTGTAAATTGATTACATTAAGAACGATTCTACTGTCGACAAGATGTCAATTTCTACCGTCAAACCAGTCAAGAAACAAAAGAACAATTTCTGTGAAGTAGAATAATTTCCAAGCTCAATCCAAAAGATTTAGAAGATATAATCCTTTAAGTAGCAACTTCAATCAATACAAGAAACCTTACTGTTAAAATAGTTGAGGGAAAATAATAGGATTTCGCTCATAAAAATAGATATGAATTGTACCATTCTCAGAGCATATTTTTTGTCTTGTAAAAATGCCTAGTTAACCATGATGTAGATATAATGACATGGTACTAAAGATAATTACATTTTGTCTGACCTTTATATAAAAAAATTATTATTATTTATTTCAGCTTTGAGCAATAAGCTCATCAGCATTTAACAAAAGTACATGTATAAACATATGCGAGGCACGCAAAAGGCGAAGCCAGTTGGCTTCAGAGTCTCTGCAGAGCGTGCACTTTCGCTTTGGAGAACAACATACAACTTTTATATATGTTTACATCATATAAAATATTGTGAGATACAATATAAAAAAAATGTCGTCAACACTCTGGAGGAGTTACAGTCAACATTGACACAAGCAAATGAGACACATTATGTTACATGTATGTAAACTGAATACAGAATTAATATTTTTTAATTGAAAGTTCTAAATAAAACATTGTACTGTTCACAAATTAATGCAACTTTAAATAACATACAAAATGAATATGTTTCTTCTGTCAGCAATGAATTTGAAATGATAAGCGTAATACAAAAGAAATGTTTTGAAGTTTTCTTAGATAAAAAACAAAACCAAGTCAAAAACTTATTTAAAAAAAACAACCACTCAAACTATCCAAAACAAACAACAAAACAAAAACAGGAAAACTGTGTTACATTTAACTTGATTTCAACATATCCACTATGTTTACTAGATGCACTGAGAAAATGGGAAACGAATTTCATGTTGGTTGTATTTTATGAAAGCAATTTATTTAACTTAACTAAATAAGGCAGAGAAGCACACAAAACACAACTAATCACAATTTGAGAAATGATTCTGGGAATACAAAACTCAATAGCATAAGCCGATCCCATGGATTAAGAAGAAGACGATGATTTTAGTCATACACAGCTAGTACCAATAACTTGGCTTAAATGTCACTACAAAAAAAATACAATGATAATCTATTATTGGTAGTCACTAGTTATCGTATTTGGCTTTCGATGAGGCAAAGTTAATGAATATCTTATAATATATACGAAAAAAGCAATACAGGAAATTGAGAAAATACCGGTGGCTATTATTCGAAATAAAAAAGAGAGGCCAGACACGTTTTCGATAACCGTTTGGTAAAAATTAATTGGAGAGAGAGAAAAAATGAGAATAAAAGAGAAATATGAATCTATTTAATTAATATCATAACAACTACCTTTGCAGCTTCATCATCTAGAAGTCGTAAATCAGACATAATTTTAATCAATGTAAACTACAATGTACATGTGGTTAATGAAAAAAAGGTAATTACTAATATATAGCCGATATCATCAAACTTTCTCTTTGTGTTACTTATTATAGAACCATTGCTGTTCAAATGGCACAGAAGTAAAGCTTACTTTTTTAATTGATATCATATTAGCCTTCTTTTCAGGTATTTTAAAAAGATTATCAATATTTTGTTTGTATTTGTTTGATAATCAAGAATTCGTTGTGTATGCATCATACTCTAATATTTACATCTCCCGTGTATTTTTCCTCTATTTCTAACGAAAACCGATTGTGATTCATAGCTCTAGAGAAACTGACAGGGATGATATCTACACGATCCAGTTCTCACAAGTGTATCAATCGTCCAAACCGTCAGAAACCTAAGGAAAAATACGGACTACACGAAATAATCATAATGATGCCAGACTCAAATTCCAAATATAAGACGACAAGGCTATTTCTTTTATCTAATGTACTGATGCACGTAAACAATAATTGAGTTTTGACTTTTACTTATTCTTTATAACCAATTCATAAATTTTGTTAAAAGAAAGATGTAAATATAAACAATGTTTTCTTTAATGATTCATTTGGGCTATGAAGTAACAATTTTTGCAGGAAAAAAATACATATATTTGTTTTTTGTAATGTTGCTACTTTCATATCCCGTGTGAATCACAAAAAACATTTTATTGTTTGATTAAATAGAAGGTGTACTGAATGATTTTCAAAAGAAGGCATCAATGATAAGTTGAAGGATGTTTTAGAATTCATGGAATAGGTTACAGTGTACATAAGTGGACAAATTGATTTCTATTGACAGTTTAGGGACAACTTTGTTCTTTAGAAAAGAACTCTGTGAATGTATATACTAAATTATTAATATTCGTACACAAACAAGGTTACAAGATAAAGGGATTGCATCTTACCTCCAATAATTGTGTTCTTGTTTAAAACGAACAAGAATAACTAAAGAAAAAAAAACAGAAAAAATTCAATCACAGAGAAAACCACAAGGGGCTGGTAGTTTTTACTCTCTCATTCAACGCCAGAAGTTTGAACAAAGGTTATAATAACACAACTGACGCACAGTGAAAAAATAATAAAAGTGCCTTTGAAAAAAATCATATATCATTGATTAACTGTAATGTAACCTCTTTTATAATAATAGATCATTTGTAGGAACTAAATTATATTCTATCAACTGAAAATAATGTGTAGGCACATAACGATCGATAAGGGTACCAAGCTTAAAATACCAAAAACCAAATACCAAAAAGACTTATTTACGTAGGCAAAGAGAATCATTTTTTGTAATTAAATCAACAGAAAGGTTAGTAACACTTGATTTAATGAAGTTTGATGAATGAAACATTATTATGTGCATGAAATTAGTAGTTATGGCCATTTGCGAGTGATTTCTTTTTTCCAAACATCATTAAATGTTAAATAACATCCAATTCAATATCTAGCGGTGTTTTTCATAATACTGTTTTATGATATGAATATGATAATATGACAAATTGTACATTCACCATTGTTTACAGAAAGCACAAAATCTTACAAGTCATGTTTAAGCTTCATTTGCACATTTTCATAACTGATATAAAAAAACAAACAAATTTAATGGAATTGACATCGAATAGCATGGAAAATAATAATATAATGATAAAGAAGCATTTGTTTTAGTTGAATACTGATACAAATCAAAGGTTAGTTTGTGATACAGAATGGCATGAGTATGATTTCTCTTAATCAACAACATATAAATTTTAACAATTAAGAAATCCGATTTCTAGGAAAATCAGTTTAGCAATAACACAAAAAAAATTTAAGAATGCTCGTATCGTTTACAGAAAATGAAATTAGACAGAACTAACCTGTAATTTAGAGGAATCAAAGTCTTAACCGCCTGGTTCTTTCCTCGTGTCTCATTGCTACACTACTGAAACACGTTGAGAGCTGTCGACTGATCAATATACGATCCAGAGAACCAACAAATTATATGACAGTATACGACTAAGACAGAGATCATTTCTTATCGTTAGAATATAAAACTACATTCTTATTTCGAATAACATGATTTGACCATCGGAAATGGATGCCCAGGTGTAGCGACAATAAACCAATTATTTGCGTGATAACACCATTACTGTACATTACAGATTTGTCAAGTAGATTCAGATTTCAGGAATCGGTTGATTAAGAAATCTCTCATAAAAAGTTTATACTATTGACAGTGGTTCAAATCATTCTGGCATGAATGATGTTATTCCGATTTCCAATTTTTCAGCAAATTGGAGTAGAATTTTCTCTGACATAGGGTGAAGCCATTACTTCAATAATTTCATTTGTCATTCACACACACAAATCACTGGACTGCAAATATATGGATGATACATTTTGTGGGCTTTGAAATCGCTTGATAACAGATCGCAGTGGCGAGATCATACAGAGGGTATAATTAATGACTAGGGTGTCAGAAACAACCTCTGTCACCAAGCGCTATATATTTCTTCGGTTCTCGTATATCATTCTGAAGAAAGCTTTTACATCAGATACTCAATAACTAATCCAAATACTACACGTTTTTTTCATCCTAGCAAGCGCTTGTAAATGCGCTGGCCTGCTTTATTCACAACACAGCAATGCTGCATCTTCTAGACTTTAAATTAAAAGATGAGTACATGCACTGGTATTGATTAAAATCAAATTTTATTTATTTTTCCTTTTCTGTTTTCCTCCGACGATGTATCACAGTTTACAGTTTTCAAAACGATCAGTTTGGTATCATAAGTGCATGTATAATTATACAAGCGAACAGTAAGGTTCTGTATGTCTAATTTTAATCAGTATGTACATATTAATACAAATAACTAAAGTTTTAATCTTTATATGTGTCATGGGTAAAACAGTTGTACCAGAATGTTCATAATGACGGGAATATCCACCTTTAATTGTACCTTTTTAAAAATTTATCTTTAATCATTTGAATAGATCTTTTCTTTTGCAAATCGTATTTTACCATTTCATTTGTTAGGAATTTTCTAAGTGCTTGAGAGCCTGTTTGTAAGTTAATAACAAATATGATGTATGGAATCTTGTCTTACTTCCAGAATACTGTAGTAAATCAATATTGTTAGCACGTGAGAACTACGAGTCTTGGACAAATTAAGGGACATCGTATGGAACTAATGATATTGAAAGAACATATATGATGAATTAAACATATGCTATAGATTTGGGGGACAAAATATATATTTATCCCTTTATAAAAGTTTTTAACAACGGATCATGATTATTCGGTATGGTTATTAGTGAATTATAAAATGATATCGTTAATTTACAAATAATTCTGATAATAATAATAGTCTGAGATAAATACCAATATGCTGGTTTACACGCAATGGGCACCAGTTTCACGGTGTATATAGAGAATCTAGAGACATGCAGTCTAACACATTTCAGGCTAATATAAGTGTGCTTACGAGATACACTAAAGCTTCTGTTCTTGTCATATTGATGGGATCTCCCTCGGGGTAGGCCCACAGACTTGAGTACGATGCAAAAGACAATCAGGTCAGCATCATCTTTATCTTTCTGACACAAAGTAGTTTCCAGAAAATTTGGTATTATCGAAACAGTCTGATTGGTGTTTATTGATTAATTCATCATTATAACACTAGTTTTTTTTTTGCCTTAGTGATTATCTTCATTATGTTCACAATAATCTTTGTAATCCCAAAAAAGTCTGATACATAATTCAAATTAACAGGAAATCAGTCATATGTTTGAAAAGTCAACTACTACCGAGCTACTGCACCACATCCCCGAGTTTTCCAGGGGGTCAAATATCCTGTCAGATTTTTTAGTGCTTTTGGATAGGAAAACCACGAAAAGCGTCATAAAGTGTAAAAAACATTATTCTGGGGGGGGGGGGGTATTAAACAAAAATGTTACAGCTGAAATTTAAAAAAAAGCCCCCCCCCCCCCCTCCCTTTCCAAAAAAGAAACTAAAAAAGGAAAAAAGGTAACACGTCAATGTATTGTGATGGTATTCATAGTTTAAAGCAATGTTATTAGTAAAAAAATGTTTTGCTAACATATCAGTGCTACCAGATTATCGGTTCTGTGCGTTACTGACAAATCTACTTGTTTATTCTATTCGAACATTTAAACTGTTGACATCAGCCACTGGTTTACGATCATCAATGGCTACATATACCAACAGATATTATGATATTATGGTTTTTTGTTTTGAGAGAGAGAGAGAGAGAGAGGTGTTCAATTACACTATCGCTATCCTAATAGACCACTCATTAGAATATTAGTTCCACTTCCATGCATACCAGTATTTATGAATTTTATCTTCAACTACGGGCTGGCAAGTCTAAATTCAAGATATTTGAAGAGTAGTTAGGGTATTTAGAAAACAACGAGATATTTTATTGCAACACAGTTTATGCCAATAAATTACGATCATCAATGGCTACATATACCAACCGATATTTTAATATTATGGTTTTTTGTTTTGTTTTGAGAGAGAGAGAGAGAGAGAGAGAGAGAGAGAGAGAGGTGTTCAATTACACTATCGCTATCCTAATTGTAGACCACTCATTAGAATATTAGTTCAAACACAGTTTATGCCAATAAATCTCTGATGGAAATTGGAAAAACTACATGCACATTTGTATATAATTAATAAATGACTTGAAGTAAAATAAGGTGAGGAATAAATGTTAATAGTGACCAAAAAAGAACCGAAAATAAAGCGTTTAGTGCAGTCATGCTTTCCTCACTGGAGGCAAAAGCTGATGTAGAGACTTCACATTAGCCGACAAGCAAACTTGTTAAAATAAATCGGATCAAATGAAGCGCATCAGAAAATTTAAAAATATATCAATAACAAACACAGAGAGAGAGAGAGAGAGAGAGAGAGAGAGAGAGAGAGAGAGAGAGAGAGAGAGAGAGAGAGAAGGTACAGCGTCTGATGATTTTGCTGGATTAATTCGCTTTTATTTTGTATATCTAAGATACGAATTGTACATTCAAAATTTAAAAATCTTCACGGGAAATATCAAAGATGTCGAAATCTTGTATCTTCCAGTCAGTCTCTTAAGATGCATGAATAAATTGTTTGGATGAAAAGATGGTTTCTTATGATTGTTCACAATAACGTTCTTTTCTTTATTCTGATCAAAGGCATACATGTAGATACTAGTTATCAGAGGAGCGGAAATACAATATTGATGTATGATAATATGCGAAATCTGTCTAGAAAAAATATGTAAATAAGCTGTACAATGGTAATGATGTATAATACAATCATGCACTGATATACAGATATTACATGTGTTTAAAAAGAACTGGTTAATAACTATATCGGTATTTTGCTGACTGTAAGAAATACAACTTGAAAAAAATTTGTAAAGAAACGGTTACAATAGAATAAGGATTTATTAAACTGAAACAGTTTAAATAAAAAGTGCATGTACCTGATAAATAAAGTATCAAGAAAATCAAGGGTCGTAAAAGTCATATTTCATTTGTAATCAATAGATAGTTGAAACTTAAGTCATTATAGATTTAGAAAAAATTAGAAAATAATGATGATTCACTTTTGTAAGTTTCAAAACTGCAATTAACTTATTTTATCTCCTATTCATAGGCGTCGGAACCGGGGGGGGGGGGGGGGGGGGCTAGGGGGGGGCTAAGCCCCCCCCCCCCCCCCCCACTTTTAATGCAAAGTTATACCTAACCATTAGAAACATAGCATGATAGAGGGTTCAGCCCCCCACTTTTTCTCGGAGAAAAGATTATTGTTCCTAAATTCACCTTGAAAGATTGAGAAGTTGGAGTCAGAAGCATACTAGCCCTCCCCCCCCCCCCCCGGATTAGGAATTTCATGATTTTGGAAAAAAAAATTTGGGTAATTAATTTTTTTTTTTGGAAGTAAAGAAGTATAGGTAGACTCCCCCCTGATTAGGATTTCCATGATTTTCGGAATTACTTTTTTCTCAATATTTCTGAGGTTTAGTCTAGCCCCCCCCCCCCCCCCCACTTTCAATTTGCTTCCGACGCCAGTGCTATTTAAGTTAAAGGTATATATCCCGTTTTTAATAGCATTTCTGCAATGTTGAAAACCAGACCAACATTTTGTCAGCATGACTGAATGTATGAAAAAGAGGCATTTTTTCCCTAAGCATATTCATAAACGATTAACGTTTGAGGTGGATTTGCATATGCGCGGGAATAGTAATTTAGAAAAGCAGCATGTAGAACGAGGTAATACGTCAGGTTTGTTTGCATTTGTTTGAATTCAAATAAACATGTTTATGTGCTATAAATAGAAAATAATCAGATATTGTCATTTTATGAGGATGGCAGTGTATCGGTGTCGAGGACAATCGATGAGAGCTCTTTTGCAATTTATCAGTATTTTCATACATCGACAACATGTATTTTCATAATAGAACTCAAAATTATCCCGTCTGGGGCCACTCGACTCAAAACATATACAATTTATAGATTTTAAGAATTCGAGTTTTAGCTATACAAGTTTTATGATATCCAGACAAGGAATATCGTACCATATACACAAGCTTCTTTTCCTTTATGAATAAATACATGTATCTTTATAAACAAAGAAAACACACCACTGTGTGACTCACCTGTCTATAGCAAGAAACCGGCAAGCCCATAGTTAAACACGAAGTTTTTAACTCGTGTCCACCGCTCAAAGTGGTCCTCAATATAGATTTTCATTTACAACGTTTTCTGTCAAACTGTTTCTTTCTTTCTTTTCTCTTCGAACGCGTTATTAAACTGTCAACGGACCGACCACGTTTCCGCGTCGACCTCTTGTGTACGTTCTAAAATTAGCTTGTCACATCACGTGCTAATAGATATTTTAAAGTTGGGCATTTACTGACTGGGACGATCAAATAAAAATTGAATTCACATTAACTACTTTTAAATGCGTTTGATTTAAACTGTATAATTTGCAGAAAGTTAATAACTTTTGTAGCTTAATGGAAAAATGAAAACATTTCTTTCTTTTAAAATTTTCATTTAAAACGGCATATATACCTTTAACAGTTAGGAAAATGGGAAAACTTCTGCAAATATTTTCTTAGTGTTCTGTGTTCTTTTGTTATTTTCTTATATATTAATTTTTTAACAAGTCTGAATAAATACATGCATTAGCTTTCATTTTTAGATGTCCCACAAATTCAGAACCCGCTGTTCATGTTTGTAGAAAATGGCTTTTTAAATTTTTTTTTATAATGAAGGACAGAGAACGTTTTTAAAAAGTTCAAGTTCAATGGGTTTGGTTTGTTGAATACAAACAGTTTCCTGAGTTTGGTTTATATCTTCTCACAATGGTTTGACAGTCTTTAAACATAAAAAAAATGCTTGGTTAAAACACAAAGTCTAGTGTTTTAAAAACACAAATGCCTCGAAAAAGTACATAAGATAATCTAATAGAAAACAAAATAAATTATAGAGATGTAAGCGGTTTTAGCACCATGTAAGATCTTTTTGAAAGTATCTGCATTTCATCATACTAAGACAAGTATCTCTTGTATGGATTTCTTATCTTTTTAGAAAACAATTGTACCTTGAACTGTTGCAGCAGTTTGTTGCTTAAAGTCTTCATGTGTACGAGGGTTGTTCGGAAATTATTGATACAACACAAATATGTTTCTTTCTAAGTGACCAATTTTAGTGAAATTTTGCATTGATATGAACCTAAACAAATAATTGAGCAAAGTACTATTACAAAAATAATTCATAGTTTGTTTACGATGGTACTTAAACAAGTTGGTGGCCGGGGTACCCGTCACATGCACAAACTCGGAATTTAAAAAAATTTAACATCTTCATTTTAATTGTTAGAAAATTCTTGATGAAAAAATCAAATTATATTTAATCTTCGTTCTATTGACAAGATCTACGCATTTAAAGTAAACAATTGACAGGACCTTGGTATTTTGAACAAACATTCTGGGAGTATTGCATAAGCAATACAAGTCACCTTATGGCACCCATAATTTGTAACAATTGTCGTTTGTTTTATGTGCTAAATAGGTCTGAAGAAATTCCAGTTAAGATTTTTTAAAAGGACATTCCGTAAAACCCAATTTCTTCATTATCTTTGGATCCATCTAGATCCATCCAGGTAAATAGATATACCGGCTTCAAGAAAAATCAACTTAATGTTTTAAAGAGGCATGGTCACGATTTTGGTCAAAAATTATTTTACCGATTTTAATATTTACAATGCTTCAGTAAGGCATTTTTAATAGGCAACCAAAATTTGAGTGTCATTCGTTGCGATATAAGCGAGTTGCAGAGCTAACAATTCATTGCTATATAAACAAAGCTTTTGTTTACATTTTGAATGTTGAAGTGAAAAATCTAGTTTTAGACCTAAAAAGAATGTGTTAAACGTTAGGAACTGTTTATTTATGCTTAAAATGAATTAGAAAATAGACGTGTCAGCTTGAAAAATATTTTTACTGGTATATTGAACCTATGAAAACAATAACAGGGCACGAGCCTTGTTTACACGACAAAAAATTGTGAGCGCTGAATCTTGCTTATAACTCTACGACTCACTCTCAAATTTTATTTGATCATTAGAAATGCATACCTTAATCATTGTAAATAATAAAAACAGAAAAATGAATTTGACCAAAATCATGACCATGCCCCTTTAAAGAAAGAAAACCAGGTACCCAGTCAAATATCCCAATTTACACATACACTGTACCTGGTACGATTATGTTACTATATCGTTTATTTACTTAATCAACTAACAGATAAGATACAAGATATGGTCCATAATGTTAGACCAACATAACGATATGAATGCAGTTTATGAGGTGTAGCGATGGCGATCTACTACCGTCTATTTATTTCAGGACCCAGGTTTCGACGGTAAGTACCCGGAATTATAATTTAACTATTCAAAGCATTCAACAACGTTATCTGCCGTTCATACACTCCTTCTCACATCTTTTTTTCATTCCCCTAGATGCTGGATATTCTTGTTTGTTATTGCTAAAGTACTCTGAATTCTATTTTAACTTTTCAAATCATTTAACATTACAAGTATTTGCTGTTTCACAACTTTCTTTCGACTCTTTTTCTCATTCCCCTAGATGCTGGATATTCCTGATTATTGTCACCACCGTAGTCTTGCTTTTATTTATCGTTGTTCCCTGGACTAATAAATGTCAGAACACGCAAACTATAATCAGAGATTGGAGTATCTTTTCGATAGACAATTCCACAGAATATCAACAGGCTCACAGCGTACTTTCGGACTCATCTTTCAGACGTCAGTTTAGAGGCGAAGAAATTCGGCACTTGGCATTTCTTAAAGTTCATAAAGCTGCAAGTTCTACTGTCACCAGTATAATTCAAAGGTTTGGATGGGAAAGGAACTTGAATTTTTTACTTCCAGCGCGAAGTCCAAATCTTATCAGCCAAAACGAAAGCATTAATGTCAACAACATTATAAGTGACAAAGATGCGACATTTGATCTCCTTTGTAACCATGTTATCTATGACAAAGAACAGTTTACAAAATATCTACCCAAAGATACAGTATTTATTGGAATTGTTCGAGAACCATTCGATCAATTTGTGTCGTCCGTTTATTACTACAAATATAGGTGGAGCGTCCCTTACCTTGCTCGCCTGCCTTCTATCAACCCAGTGAAATACCTACTAGAAAGCCCAAATCAATACGAACCTAAAAAAAGACATGATTCCTACACAAGAAACAGAATGTCTGTTGACTTCGGTTTGCCTGAAGAACTCTTACATACTACAGATAAACGAAAGATTTTGCCATATCTTCAGGAACTGAATTCTGAGTTTAAACTCGTATTAATTAAAGAATATTTCGACGAATCTATAATACTTCTCCGAAGAATGTTGAATTGGAATCTGCGAGACGTGCTCTATGTAAGCAAGAACCCCTTGAAATACGTTCCAAAGATAAACGTTCGTGACAGACATCGACATAAGCAGCATTCTTTCCTGGACTACTGTTTGTACAACTTCTTCCTGAGAGTTTTCTGGAAGAAGGTGAGGCAACAGGGAGAGGACTTTCACATGGAGGTTGCGTATTTTCGACAGTTGAGATCAGCTGTAGAAGACTTTTGTAACGAGGAGAAAAGAAATCCTGCATTTAAAAGGAGAGTATTTGAGGCAGAGGCGAACGAATTTCATCCAGATATTGCCATCAATAAAGACTTGTGTGAACTCATGACTCTTAACGAAGTTGATTTTACAAATAAGCTGAAATGGCGACAGTTTCCGAATCTTCGACCGTAGTATACTTGAAACATGTCACTTTTTGATGGGATTTTAAAGGAGTGTGCAAGTTAACTAACAACTTTATATAATCATAATTTTATTGAAAAATATAATGATATTATTAACAAATAATGATTTTGCGCTTACTGCTAATTTGTTGACATTAGTATTTTGCTTGGGTAATTTGATTTTTATAACATAATCCAAAACGCTGCATTTTTACAGTAGAAAAAGTAAAAGGTAGCTAGTGGTTTGTTTTTTTAATATTAAGGGTAAATGGAAGCTCCAGTAAGAAATATGAACAGTTACTATATTTTCGCGTGGGCACCATTGAGGAACAGAATATACTTGGAAATACTGATTTAAAACATAATATTGACAAGTTCACACATTTCTTTTCAAATATCAATCAGACTCGAGGTTGCTAGTAGCATAATGTTTTCTCAGTGATAAAGCCTACATAAAAAATCATTTACCCCCTACTAAAATAAAATTGCTAGCCTGACAAAGGCAACGAGTTTTTAAATATTTATGCCTGATCGGTTTATTATTCATAGATATGCCTAGATTATCTAATCAATAAGGAATTCTCGAGATATGTGAATACTACTGTTTTCAGCAATTTTTTCACCACGATAGAAAAATAATCGGAAAGCGTCCAAATGAACTGGACAAGCAAATAGATTAATGAAAATAATTAATAAATAAAAATAGATTATGAGCCGTTATCGCCGAGTTTTAAATGTTATCACAAGCGTACCTTTGGAAGTAGATAATAAAGCTAGCGCACTTTGGTTATTATAATGATAGGAAAACAAGACATCATTTTCTTTTTTTTTTCTAAGTCAGACATTGTAACGATACACATCGCAAAAAATGGTAAGCAAACCATATTCTTAAATACTGGGAAAGCTTTTACAGTATTTCGTCATTTCTGTCATTCATTTATCAAATAGAATAGAATTCTTCTAAGATATTTCAAGATTGGTTTTGGTAATCCAATTTACCTTATTTGTTTATATGATGTCCAAAAATAACTAGTGTATTAATTTGAAACAATATAAAGAAATTGTTGTCAATTTAATGAAAAAATTGTTGTCAAAGAGCAAGATAAAGAATTATAGCAATGCGGATACGCTGTCAAACGGTTAAATGGATAAAAATAATCATTAAAATGTTTCATTTTATGATGATTTATTAAGAATTTAGGTTTTAAAAAAGTATGTGTGTAAAGGACTATATATGATATGGGCCTAAAATGGCCCCCTAAAATGACCATCATCATTCTACTGTTATTCTTTGTTTTCTTTATACAGATATTTATGTGATGTTTTTACATTATGTTCATTTTGATTCAAGTGCCCACAATTTAGAAATATGATATCATAAAGACAACCTTTTCCCGCCATTTTTGCAATCTTAGCATAAAACGGCTTGTTTTCAAGCAGTTTTTCTTTCAGAAAACTTAGAGCGCATGCTCGAACAAACAAAATATTTTAATCAGAGATGTAACTAGCCAAGACTTATAACTGACACAAAAATTGTTCAAGCATGCGCTCTATATTTCCCATTCGTTAAAAGATGGGGGAAAATGTCAATTTTTGACTGATTTTGATTAAATTATAGAAATAGCGTCACTTCTGACGTCACATACTGCAAGTGAGTGCAAATAAATCAAACAAATAGGCGAAAAATATATTTTATGTCAACTCTTCTAAAAAATAGCACAACATTTTATAGTTCCCCAAACACTTTAAAAAATGGCGAATTATGGGGCCAAATTCAACTCATATCATCTAAAGTTCTTTGGTTTCTTTCCTAATTGAAATCGGAGTTTTCCTGTATGCCACGTACTTTCTGTTCTTGGTAATACTTACTTTGTAAACACAAACCCCCAATACAATGTATTATCTTGTCACAATTTTGTCAAAACATGTTCTGAGTCAAGCGGAAAAAAAAATATAATCTCTTGTTTAAGCCAAAACTATCTCTTAATTAACCCATTTTCTAATCCCTTCCTATTTTCTTGTTGAAAAAAATAGAGGAAGTAGGAATAAATTTTGTAGAAATAATAAACCTGCTAGACAGTATTACCCAGACCAATGAAGACGTTGGGCTTAGAATGAGTACCTTGTTATATTTATTACATGTTTAAAATTTGATACGCTTCGCAGATTTTCCCTTCACTATAATAACTCCCCTGTAGTCGCTAATTCGACTTCGGATCCAAGGAACTACCAAATGATTTATAAGATTTCACTGTGATAAAACAATCACTATTCTGTGTTTAGAATAATTTTCAGATGCAGTATTAATCAAGAAAAAGGCGTTACGCATTTATGTCTGTAAATGTTCTAGCTGCAGCACTGTAGCTCTAATAGAAATTCGGGTTGACAGACCGCAGAAGTACAGTTTCACACATACAAAAAATGTATATTAATTGCGCTGAAAAAATTTTCCGCAACATATTTGCGCAAATAATAAACAAGTTTTTCATGAACAGTGGTGTAGCTCTACTGTCAGTCAACCCGAATTTCCTGTAGAGCTACAGCTCTGCGGCTAGATATGTTCGAATTTCATCATTATTGCTTGTATTATGAAGTATATCACTAGAATTTATCTTATGGAAATAAGACGTTTTGCGTCTGAATATATTTGAAATCTGTCAAGACATTAATATCGTTTTTAACAACTTTTTATGGCATCAACCTAGGTAAAAAAAAAAAACCCTATGGAATTAATAAAATTTGCAAATACAATATGTATTTGGAAAAAGTTACATGTTTGAATCATCAAAGAAAATACATAAATGACACCAATCAATGTGTTAATTCTAATCACCTGGAGCATTAAAAGTTTACCATACGCTGGTAATTGTTTTATACATCACGACCTACTAGATTTTATCTATTAACTTTATAGATCTTGCAACCTCCGATGGCAACATGTTTTTAAAAATGCAAAGGTAAAACAAGTTTCCAACAACGTTAACATCATTTAGAGAACGTTGTATCAGAAACTGTAATTGCTCTCTGGAAGTGTATCAAGATACCACGATACATTGACGCTAACGTGCATCACGTGAAACGCCAGCAGTCGCAGTTCAAAACCCCGTGATCACTGAAAACGTTGGTTTTTGCTCTGATAAATATTTTTTTTTTTCATTGATAAGCGTCTAATGGCATTAGTATGTCTTAAATGAGACTCTAATTTTTTGCTAGTAATTTGTAGAAGCATGGATACTAAAACACAAAATATCATCTTTATTCAATGGGATGAAATTTAAATACAGATACGCAGGTCAATGCTTTTTTATTATTAAACATGTATATTTTATTTATTCCTGGCAGTTAAGCTGAACATAATTGTTCATTTTTTTCAAATTATTGAATACCTCCCAAAAGGGTTACAAGAAATCACAATGATTGACTGGCTCATGTAGCTGCCAGTAGACAAAAGTAGCAAATTTTAGCAATAAGCAAAATTATGAAATAAAATAGACTTCGTATGATCATATAATTTTGTCGTTTGATAATAATCACTTTCTTCGAGATCGAAACAAATGAAGCGTGTGTTTAAATAAATATGAGTATATTGAACGACAATATCGCAACGACTGTTTATAGAGGAAGTTTCCTTTTTCTGTCTGTCCTTGCCAAATACTGTTCTTGATTACATGGCGCATGTCACCTATAAAACATAAACAAAGAACCCGTCCAGAGAAGAGAAGCCAGGAAAATATATTTTTTTATTCATTCATCACCAGAATAAAACAGATTTCATAGAGTTATCAACAACACCGGTCGTTAAGATAAAGAATGAGATGACATTCTTGTAAAAGGTCGTCCATCAAGAAGACTTCATCGCAAAATGCAAATGTAGTATAGCGTAATATTATGCAAGAATTATTATGCAGGTATCTGGATTTCAGAAAATATATATGAAGAATGGCGCTCCATGCAACGTGCCAAACAGCATTTTAGTATAAATTACGATGAAATTTGGCAATTTTTTCTTTAAATGAATACTAGTATGTCCTGAATACAGGTAAAGCATAACACCATCTTATTCATCTTACAGAACATGTATTTTGTCTGTTAGGGTGAAAGCTAAAATTCAAGCTGTGTGTTTCGCAACTTCGGGTTAGTCGATAAATATACAAGAAAATAATTTCTGGATAAAAATATAATTACTGTAAACACTAACACCAAATTTTAATACTGATAAGCACTGTATGGTGAAGTTAAAATAATGAGTGTTTTTGTTAAGAGGGGGTTAATATGAGGTTACATAAAGTTTCCTCATTAAATCTACATTTTGTCCTGTTGTTAAAATGGCCCGTTCACTCTCCATTTGATCAGGGCCGAGTGCTTGTCTGAGCATACAAACACCTGGAAAAAGAAGAGAAGATCCAACTATACCCGAGGTGCTCCACAACCTGAATTTCACCGCTCGAGATCGATTTCGTCATTTATTTGACACTTTCCCAAATTCAGACCAACTTTGCTAAACATGGAGCGCCATTTTTTATCACGTGACAAATCTAACGTTCTCTGTAACTCTTAAGAAAACTGTTACGCTAGAAAAGGTGTGCAATTTCTGTTGATTAAAAACTACAGCTTACCCCGTGGCACTTTCCTGGACAGAAGCGTAATCTAGACTTGAATAACAGTGGTTCTCCAGGGAGCAAAATAAAAGCTCTCATTGCAACTCTCGCCACCCAGGAGGTTCCCTGTCTGTTCATCTCTGAGTAATTTCGGATCGGAATTTCCAAATGCTGCTGTGCTGTTCTCAGTACACATCTGGAAAGCATGGTTGAAATATAGATACTGTTATTACCTTAGGTTTGAGGAAATGCATAACAATTTCTTGGTATCATTCAAAAAGTATTTAATGACTACATTTGTTCTAGAAAATAAATCACAATTCTTGTCTATTGAATCTATAGTTGCAAAACTGACCCAGTCTTGTAAAAGACCATTTTCTTCATCAAACTGTTAAGCTTTTTCTCTACCTCTTACAGACTTTAAAAACTTTTTACATTTTCAACAACTACTTTTTGTTCTCTTGTAGTTTTGAATAAGTCCCTTTTCATGTGCCAAATTGTGTGACTTTTTTTTAATGCACACATTGACTGAAAACAGAATATGTCAAAACATATAATTTAGTACTTTTTTTATCTTTCATCAAATGCAATGTTATAAAGATGAATTACTCTTGCCTAAGGACCAACACTTGAATGATTATTTGGGACTCTATCCAATCTGATGTATTTAGTCTAAAACATTATTATGACAAGACATATTTTAGTCTAGTCATAACAAAGTACCCAAAAATTGTGGAATCTATTATACATTTTGCTGTCAAGGTCTGATTTACACACGATTGTCTTTCAAACATAATTTTAGATTATTAAGTTTAACAAAGTTTCGTTAAAATCTTTTGAAAAGCTTTATTTGGGATTGAGATATTCCATAACATTGATTCATACTTTTATGATTGAATACACTCGACTCCTAAATTGAATTTTGTAATAAAGAAAACTTTGAATATGGTCTTTATCTTTACTAGTTATACATCTTGGAAATTGCTTATAAGACTTTGGTTAAGGCAATAATTTTACAATTAAATAATTAAAGCATTTTTGCCTTTAAGTTGAGCAGCGTTGAGCAATAGTTGTAATGTTAGGTGGTGTGGATTGCTCTTGGACACTTGAAAACTCACCCGTTTTCTATGATAGTTTTGCTGACAACCTCGTTGGAATTAGCGTTGATACTGTAGACTTCCAAATACTCAACCATAACGCCACGAACATCTGGAGAAAAGAAAAAATGAGGTCCATCACTGAATAATAGCGGTATACTGGGATCTACATTTACATGTACCATAAAGTGAACAAACAGGTAAAACTAGCTATTGAGAAAACTGAAACCTCAAAAGAAAATAATAAGAAATCTTTAACACGACATACTATCTACATTTGTAGGTCAAGGTATAACAAAATTAAATCTTACTGATGTATTAATATGTTCTACGGTGCTACCGTTGTGGCGAGCGCAGCAAAAATTACACATACCTTGCATCATTGCCAACTTAGTGTTATTTAGGTATCAACGAACGTCAAAGAATTTTTGAGAGATTATTTCTCTACAATAAGGATGCCGGGGCAAATGTATTTTAATGGTCATGATACATACAGCGCAACCCTCTACCCCTCACCAGAGAGAGAGAGAGAGAGAGAGAGAGAGAGAGAGAGAGAGAGAGAGAGAGAGAGAGAGAGAGAGAGAGAGAGAGAGAGAGCCCTGTTCCTGTTTGCAAATTTAATGGTTTGACTATATGCAATATCTACATAAATTTTTTAACTGTTTATTTTTTCTCTTTATTCCTTTTTATTTAGTTCAAAATATCCTACTGTTTATTTCCTCCCTACTCATATACTCGTATACTTACCTGCCTACTGCATGCACATTTAGCTTAAAAATGAATCGATATGACAGTAAAGTATGGCTCTAGCTAGTATATATTTAAATAATCTCTATATTAAAAAAAAACAAATCATATGTCAATGAGACAGGTATCGCAGTCTATACTGAAATAGTTAGTACACACATTACAGATGTTTGATCCACCTCTCCACCTCTAAATTTATCGCGGGAATTATAGCGCGAGAGCACTGTGACATCATCCATAAATTTGTTCGTCTTTGATTACGTATCTCGACTCAATACGAAGGTATAGAAGCAACTAACAAATCTCTTGAGTCTCGCCAAAGCATATGCGGTACCCTAAACGTGTCTTTAAACCTTAAGACCAGGCACGTAGCATCAGGGGGGGCCAGGGGGGCCTGGCGCCCCCACTTTTTTCTCGCAGCAACCAATTTTTTTAAAATTTACATATAAAAAAAATGGATTATAACGGAGTCCCCCCCCCACTTTTTTTAGAAGTAAGGAAAAAATTGATATGAAAAAAAGGAAATGAGGAGTCAAATTGAAGTTATTTCCCCCCCCCCCCCCCCCCCCGATTAGGAATTTCATGATTTGAAGGGAAAAAAAATTTTGGTAGGGAAGAATTTTTTTTTCGAAGTTTAGTTTAGAGTTAAGTTTACCCCCCCCCCCCCGGATTAGGATTTTGAAGATTTTTGGAAACTTTAAATTTCCTTTTTTTTTTTTTTTTGCTTGTCAAGATTTTTTTTGGATGGGTCTGGCCCCCCCACTTTCAAAAATTAATACCGAGCGCAGCGAGAGGCGGACGAAGCCCGCCTCGCGAAGCGAGGATTAATGGTAACACGTATATATAAGAAAATCAGTGAAAAATGAAAGTTGAATCAGGGGTACTAAGGCCCAAAAAAATTTCTTCCAGCCATGGGCGCCGCCATATTGGCCGCCATTTTGTTTTTGAAAAGTTAGTTCGATCATTGATCGACTGGTACTTATCGATGTTTATTGCCCCTAAACTCGATTTAATAAGTTCCAATGTTTCAATAGAAGGTAATTTGAATTAAAAGAAATTAAAAAAGAAAACAAATAAGTTTTAATAGTGCTTCAATCAAGAAACACGACTTGTTCTATGTATGTCTTATCAAATTATCAGATGGAAAATGAAAACATTAACGCCAAGGAACTGATCTTTAAGATTCTGAATAAAGTATTCAATTTTATTACATTGGCATTCATATGAATTAAATTGATGAACAATGAAAGAAGTATTAAAAACAAATTCCGAATCACGTAAGTCTCTTCCGAAGACGTTTTACGTCTGAATTATGACGTCATAATGTAGACTGAGCACGCGACATTTAGTTTAACTCTGACGAATGATTTGAGAAGGCAATCATGCTGGCGGATCCTACTGTGTGCGTTTTAAATAGATCTTATTATACAAAAATCAAACTGCACTGTGTTAAATCTGCGCTCGGTCCAACGGTCACACCGTTTACATATTATCATTATTGAAACAACGTTTCTTATTGGATCATGCAAACTTGTATGACACCAATCAGCGTGCGAGGTTTCTAACGCCGTCAAAATCTGCCTATTCAAATCAAGGGTTTATGTAGAGCAGAGCGGATCAGAAACCCTTGACTTGGGAAGATGCCAAAGCATATGCAGTACTCAAAACGTGTCTTCAAACCTCAAGACATCGTGAATTACGAGTAAAATGTCGGCCATTTTTGGTATAGCACCACGGATGAAAACATTAGAGAGCATTATGGGACGTAGACAAAAAATTTTGTTTGATGAATCCGTCGGTTTAGCTCGTTCTTTTTCCCACGCACACTGGTTCTTAGAGCTCGCTTCTCTTGCTATTATAAGCCAGTAATAATTTAATTCCGTGCATTCAGTTTGGTTTTCTGTTTTCTTGAATTTGCTCATTTGAAACGTGTTTCATGCAAACGTTATATCTCTAATATATATAATAGTTACCTGGAATTCCAACCGGTTCAAATTGCAGTATAATGCTCTCATTGGCAGCGAGTGCTTGAACGGGTTCACCATTCATATCCAAAGCAACCATACGGAACGGGAAAGCTGTTTCTGTGATTTCCTTTGTTGATCCTTGGAAACTGTTTTAATAGAAAAAAAACATATTGAAGCTAAGATGCTAAGATAATTACAAAACTGTAAAAACTTTTTTATTCAGGACAGTTATTTCTTACCTATTAGTGTGTACACAAGAGACGTCCATGATACTATCACGTGGTCCAAATTGATTGTAGTTGTGTGTACTAACAACAGTTGTCTTCATAGTAACATCCCCTAACTAGTAAAACATTAAGTAACATGTATTTCGCAATGTTAACATTCCTTTTTAAGGTTAAATATATGTTTTTTTTTCGATGAAGCACAAGTCCTAAGAGTAACATATTGCAAGATGTTCTATTCATCATGATTTATTTTTTCTCTGACATTTTACAGCAGAATATAACAAAAACGATTTCTAAAATATGGCTTTTAGTAGTTATGTAATAAAAGAGTGACCTTAGGAACTCCAGAAGCAGAGTCTTGTGTGAGCAACATTTACAAATGTAATATTGTTTTGTCATATAAGATTTGATTTATCATTTATTTCAATATGAATAATACATGACTGGCAAAGGATTTTATGTTTTTAGATGTAACCACTTTTACTTATAAAACTTCCAAGATATTTGAAATCAAACAACTGTTTCAGTGTATCGATAACAAACTGCGTTATAAATTAGAAGTTACCCATAAGTCAAAAGAACCTAAAACGTTGCTATTGCTTTTAGTTATGATAATCTCTTGTTTGTTTGCAAATGTAAATGAGGACATGAATGTAGCTTTTAGCAGTCTACCTTGGGTATGTCGGGGGTACGTGTAAGGGTTTTAGCAGTCTACCTTGGGTGTGTCGGGGGTACGTGTAAGGGCACACTCCGTCTTGTCACTGTGTAGCACCACTCTCTCCAGTTTCATCATGTCCCTGATATCTGAAGGAACCTGTTTCAGGGCGCAAGATTTTCTGTTCTTGAACATGTAAACCTCTCCCACGAATCCAAGGGGTCTGTAAGCCTCAATGATCATCCTGTCGGGGGCGCACCTAGCCACAGCTTTAAAAATGTGAAAAAAGAACTTTGTAATTACATATATATTGTGTATATTCCAGTTTGTTCTCCAAATTTTTGTAAAAATTTCTGCTTTGAATTCCGGCACTTGATGTAATTTTTTTTTCATTTTTTATAGAAATATACCCCCTACCAATTAGGTATGGAGCTTATCAAAAGAAAAAATGATAACGTCAGATGCCTTTGGCTTTGATTTTCATAGTAGGTGGAAAAATAAAGTATAATGATGTTATTACTGTCTGGGATTTCGCACAGATCTCCGATGAATCCATGGGGGCAATAACACCTGTCGCTTTCGTAGCATGTGCCTCCATTTTTGCACTCTGCTGTACAGTTGGCGGCTGTTGAAATGAGCTCTAAAAGCAAACCAATAATTGATTGAGAAAAATGAATTGCTATTCAAACCTAACATTTCTATTTGAACCAAGTTTTTTAGAACTGTATTTATTCTGTTTAATTTTACCAGTCTTTAATCCACAGTCATCGCCTTGGAATCCTTTTGGGCAAATACAGAAGCCATAGAAGTGGCACGTTCCGCCATATTTACAACCATATCCGCCATTGTTTGTGCAGTCATACTTCGCGAAAACTAATAAAAGGAGTAAAGTTATAAAACATGTATTATTAATAAATCAAGGGCAACGTTTGAATGATGAATGCAAGGGCTACCGTACTTGAAGATGGATATGAACTACAAAAACTTGACAACTGTTATACTGATATTAATGCTAACATAATATACGAACCTGTGGTTGCCAGGCAACAGAGAGCAAGGACGTACAGTGGGGACATTCTGGAAGAAACCAAAATAAGGATATGACACTCTCCACCACGTGAATTAATATACATGTATCAGAATACGTACTGATCAACGTCATGTGAATAAGAATACAGGTTTGATACTCTAGATCATGTGAATATAAATATATCAAGAGAACTGGCGTCAAGATCCCATGATTTTTGAAGGTCGCTATACCTAATTTCAAAACATTTGGCATAACGGTGTTTTTTTAGTGTGGCATTAAAATGCAACTCTTTTGACATCATATCTCCTCTTCAAAAGACAGAAGGGGATTAAATTATTAACTTTTTTCAGAGGACGACAATCGTTCTACTGTTAGAATTGTTTTAGGAAACAATTTCGAAGATATCCCGTTGAATAAAGAAATTAGACCTTTTATATTGAAATTTCAAAAAATTTAGTCAAGTCTTAAAGAACTTCCAGAATAAGCAGGATCATATTGGAAATCCTTCAATGAAGAAGAAATTCTCTTAGAAATATTATAGGATCTAAACATACCTGAACTATTTTTATTTAAGATATGATACTGTTTTGAGTTTTGACAAAATCAAATACATATTTGTACATACCTTATGTATATTTCAATGTTTGTATACAAAAAATAACACCTGTAACATTGGTTTCTTTAAAGATTATAAATAACGAAAGGATTCATGTGTTATTAATAATTCATACTGTATGTAGACATATAGTCGAATCAAAGAGTTCATGGACTAAATTAGAATTTTCCAATTAGAATTCTGATTAATATTTTTTTTCGTTCTAAAGAAGAGTTTAAAAATTAAGTACTTTATTATTCATAAGTATATGAAATCGTGATATAAAAAAAGATGGAATGTGTACCTATGGCACTGAATTCAAGAGGTTCTCTATCGATGTTGCAGATACATTGTAATTGCGATTATTCTTAATTCTTTCATAAGGCTTGTACTTGTGGTCTTGTTTATGTAAAAGTATTATTTTATGAAAAATTATTCAAGCTCCTAAAATTCTTCAGTGACCATAGTTTTAAATGGCTTGAACCTCACATTGATTTATTTATGTTGTAAATAACAACAAAAGATTTTGAGCAAGTGAACAAATCATTTACATTCTGATCCGCTTCAATACTTGCATTGAAAATAAAGTAAAACCGTCCCTTTGCCTAGGTTTTAAGTATTTTATCATAAAAATGTTTTATACACTCTTTTAGTTGTTTTGTTTCATAAATTAACCTCGAAATAATGTGCATAACCTTTTATGGAGTTTCGCAGTAGGTTTCATGAAAAAAAATTAAGAAAAACGACACACAGCTCTTTGGCATTTGCCCTCGAAAACAGGAAGTCGATGACATTGTCATTTTTTTTCAAGATATTAATAAAATTCATCTTAAAAGTATAATTTCAATTTACCCCATCCCACCGTTTCCTACCCTAAAAATGTTGGCCGTCACTGCTTGTCACCATGCATAAGGAATAAAAATCTTATTCAAGCAACAACATGCAAAGCGCCTGCACGTGTTTACTTTATCATTGCAATGGTTAATGTCAATGAGTATAGAGACATCAAAATGTTCTCTCATTCTGATAATTCTGTGTAATAATTAAGTATGCATTTATCCTTTGACCAATAGTCTTCTTGATTACAAGTAACGACTGTTATATAAATAACGGACATATAGCCCATGTGGTGAAAAGTTTAATGAATTGCACGTATAATTGACGCATTTTGCTTCTAAAAAGGATGTGAATATAATTCATGTGCGTTTTAATTAGATAAAAACTAAAGAAAACCCAAAAAGACCAGTACTGTACAATACTGCGTCCATTTATTTTTAATTTCTTTAATGACTACAACTAGATAAAGATTGTCATTCACTCGAAAGAAGTGGTTCTAAATATAGATTTATAGTTTATAAAAGACATTTCTTTTTTTTTACCCATGATATGACGTTCAAAACCAAAACGGTTGCTGTGCCCTTTTACCAAACAAGCATTTTAAGTACTGTTGACGAACACCTGACGTAATTTGTGTATGTACACATCTATTAATAACAAGCTTGATATTGTATGTGTTTATTACGCAAACGCCTTCATATTATAACAAATATCCCTCTTTTTTAGGTCATTGTTAGCATGACGTCATCACTGTTATATTACTATATGGTCAAAATAGGCCAAAATTTATTTTTTTTGCAGATAGCCATGCAAAGTGAGTCCTGATCATGATCATTATGATAAGCGAATACATATTTAAAAAAGAAACAAATGAAACCAAATACAAAGAAAGTTAAACAGCCCTACGAAACTAACAGGAAAAATAATATTGTAGGGATGATATTTAAAATCTGTAGGTTTTTAAAACAGTTGTTGAGTAGCTGGTATTTGGTTGTGCAGTGTAAAAAGAATTTAGAATTTTACAGATTCAGTGAATTCCGAATTAAGTAACTTCTTTTATCAAAAGTACATGTATGTGTCTTCGATGAGATATCGATATTTAATAAGTGTCATTAATTGTTTTCATTATTTTAAAATTTGTTACCCAGACTTAAATTACTGTATTTTAAATAGCATGAAATTAAATACAATGAAAGCTTTTTCATTTTCATAGGGCATGACCTAAGCGTCATTAAAGTAATGTTTTATTATCTGTCAAGGAAACAAAAATTGTACACAACCCTTAAAAAACGATGTCCTAAAAAGAACGTTTATATCAGTCGAACAATTACGAGAAGCACGTACGCTGTCGTCGATGCCCTACAAACTCATCGAAGCTTGCAAGCCAATGCTTAACTTGACCCGCATTATACTCGGAGAAGTGAATACTCTGTGTGCATGACAGAACAAGATTCAGTTTCATATATCAATTATTATCATGGAAACCACACCCTTTAAAAAAGAGATACGCTCAGCTCTTACGAATAAAAAAAAAACATCAGTGAAATGCCTCAAGAGCTCGAAAAATAAACAAATAACTGAGACGTGTTGTAGGTTGAAGATTTTTTTTGTCTTTGACAAATAAATGGCTTAAATTATTAGTCATGTGACTACATACAACTGTAGTACTGCTGAAAACTCGAAAAAGCTATTGCAAAACAAAAATAAAAATGTTTACAGCAGCGTATAAAAAACAAGATCATCTGAAGTTTATAGAAAAGAGATTAGTCTGGCGATATACACCATATCGAATCATCAGTTAAAAGTCGCAATATTGTTCATTTTTGTGATACATATAGAATCGATTCAAGGATTCAAATACCTTTAGAACTAACAAAAGTCACCTTAACAAAAATAAGGGGCAATCTAAACAATTATTCCAAAACAAGTGTATTTTTTTTCTGAAACGGATAAACATATCAAATTGATATCGATACACACATATCAACTTACTTGTTCATTCTCTGGCAACAGCAAGAATCCAAAATCTTTCCCCTTAATGAATTACAAGACTTCTCATCAAAATTATGCGCACGGCTATATTCCCATATGTAATGTTTTAAAAAATAATTAATACAATTTCCTCACAAACCTTCAACCACAAGATACTTGTTAATTCTAAATATGCAAATGAGCCTTCAAGAAATTCATAGGCCATTTTGGTTGCTCTAACAACAATAGAGGAGCCCAAAGAATTGTAAGTACCGTTTCTATATCTTATAATAACTTTTTATTTAAAACAAACAATAGTATGTACCGCATGTTATCTACTAATTTCTCAACTTGACCAGAGTAACAAAGTCGGTCTTAGTATTGCAATAGTAATTATTTATTATTAATACTAATTAAGGTATCGCAAGTTTTACACTGATTAAGGTATCGGGACTTGTATTGTCCAAAACATGCATGTTTTCATTTTATTTCCTAACTGAAATAACACAAAAATATCAACATGTTTATAAGAAAAAAACCTAATCCATTCACATTGAATGGTTGAAGGCAAGATATAAAGGAAAACTGCTTATTGCAAAGCTTTGAGGAATATGCCTGCAAACTGTGTTCTTATTAACGTGAAATCGAGAGACTTGGTAGCGGTAGTTTTATACAAAAGACGTTTATGGTGAAATATTCCTTGATTGGGGAGATGGAACCATGGAGATGTCCATTGCTATACGCTGTGTATGGTGGTAACTCATAATTATTGATTATTGATTTTAATAAGCAATCTTTCCTTTCTTAATATATCTTTTAAAGGATTATATATCAGCCAGATAAAGTTTTTCTTTTGATTTTTGGATTAACAAAAAATAAAATAATAATAATGAAAACGCACGATATAAACAGCATTGTCATAGACTATTCAATCTCAATAAGTGGCGTATGTCTGAAGAAAAAAACATTCATTCCCGATCTTAGAACAATATAGATATCCTGGTACATCTACAACGAGGTGTTGTTCTCTCTCTGAACAGATTTACGACTTGTCAGGGAGATAGGTTGCAGTGACAGTCAGATAGCTTAAACTAATTAAATTGCAGCTGCGGTGAATTAATCGAGCAAGTTTATCATTGCAAACCCAAATCTGCTTTTAATTCACATTTACTTTAGTATAAACACATTAAAGAAGTTCCCTCAGACGACAAACTTATTTTTTAATGGTTTAAATGAGTTTTATTTTGAGTTGCACTACACTGACATTGTTTTTAGTTTTGAAGACGATCTAGTCTCGCATGTAGATAATTGAAATGACAAGTATTAAGCCAAATATCGAAATTAAATTCTTTTGGTGAACTTAATGTCATTCCATGCAAGCAAAAGTTTAATGAAACTTCATTAATTATTCACAATACTTAACATTTAAGTAACTGTCCTTTTTCATGATTTTTTGTGGCATAAACTACCAAGATCTTGACACCTGGAATTATTTTTGTTCTCTTTTTAAGAATTGTCTCACGATTTTTTCTGGTCATATAATTTTTTTACCAGTTATGTAAATTAAGAGCGTGTTAATTAATTTAAAAATGGCATAAAAAACACAGCTATTCTATATGACTACAGCAGTTACGTAACCTTTTTGAGATTTCATGACATTGTATCATGAATTTTATCCAAAATAAGTTGGATATGAAAGCGTTAAAATCCTACATATATTTTTGATTGTTTTAGACAATGTCGCCCCTCTTTCCACTGTTGCTCCTGTCTTATGTCAGTTATGGTAAGTAATAAAGCTATACATTAATAATGTATGATGCACCATAATCAAGAATAGTGCACGTCAAACCGCACGAAATAAGTACCAGTTGTTTTACATATACAAATAAAAGGATTCACATTGCATGACTGAAAATCACATTACATTCGATCACAAAAATCTCAAAATAAATGATGTTTAATAACAAGATGGTAATTTTTGTATGATTAGTGAGCATTTGAGGTGAAAAGTTTAAAAATAAAACCGTAAAAACAAATTAAGAAAATGATTCAAAGAAAAGAATTACCATTAAAGTGTCGAACTAATTTAAACTCTCACTGAAAATATTTTTATTGAATGAAAACACGTTGTCAAAGATTTTGTTAAAATTTTGTAAATAATCCATGACAAAATTGCGCGCGAAAGTGACAGTATTTAATTTTTTAAAAACATTTTGACTAAGTTATTCCAATCTCAGAGGACTCGTCAAATGTCATAAAACATAAATAAATCTAGAAAGCCCCATTAAAGCATCAAAGTCAAATCTATTATTTCAATTTGATTTTACAGGGTTGAGTTACAACTGTTTGAACACAGGGTATGACTGTAAAAACGGGGGAGCTTGTGACTACTTTGGCAGGTGTAAATGTCCCCCCGGTTACACCGAGGTAGACTGCGGCTTAGACACAGGTAAGATGGAGGCCCGCGAAAATATGGACGTAACAGTCGAATACCACCCTATTAAAATTAACATTTTTTTCATTTTAATTATCATAATATTGAGTCACTCGCCAGAACACATTTTTTTTATAGCAAAAGCAATAGATTTTGTAGAACTGGATTTTTTCTGTTGAATGTCTTTATTTTTGGCTCAATTTTGATGTATCATCTCAAACGCAAAAAAGACGTTACAATCGCAAAAAGTGTGTTTAAATTCAGTTATAAAATTGCAAAAACTATATATTGATTTACATTTTTAATTAAAACGCAAAAATACCATATGCAAAAATAAAACTTGAATTCTGAATCACAGCTAGCATCACCCCAGCTGGAGCCTGTCGAGCAGCCTGTCTGAACAAAGGGATATGTTTCAATGGCATCAGTTGTTACTGTCCGGAAGACTACATAGGAACAAAGTGTGAAGTTCCTGTCTGTAAGTGTCCAATAATAACATGATTACATGTAGTCATTTAGAGCATGATCAAGACTACAATGACAACATGTAGTCACTTAGAGCAGAATCATGACTACATATAGTCACTTAGAGCAGAATCATGACCACATGTAGTGACT
Source organism: Magallana angulata (assembly GCF_025612915.1). Taxonomy (NCBI): domain Eukaryota; kingdom Metazoa; phylum Mollusca; class Bivalvia; order Ostreida; family Ostreidae; genus Magallana; species Magallana angulata. The sequence continues at coordinate 11,508,859 of NC_069111.1, forward strand.
TAAATTATGACTACATAGGGTAAAAAAAACCTTGAAACATGAATGCATGTACTTACTTAAAACATGACTACTGTGGAATCATTATAATTCGTGGGGGCCAATTTTCGGAGATTGCTGAAATTTTATAGGTTTGTGTGGATGAAATTTCGTGTATTTCCTTATACCCACAAAAGTGAGTATGAATTTATAACCCTATTTGTTAATTCGTGGAGGGTGTTAATTCGTGGTTGAGAAGAACACACGAATTCCACAAAAATTGAGCCACCACGAAATTTAATGATTCCACAGTATACATTCATTGATTTAGAACATGAATACATGTAGTAACTAATAGCATGGATACATCTAGTCACTTAAAACATTTATATGACTGTACATGCAGACGTTTAGAACATGTTAACAAAGGGTATAAACATAAATATATAAATTCTTTTATTACATTACAATGAATATATATGTAGTCACTTAGAACATGAATATGAAACATGTAGTCACTAGGAACATGAACATAGATGCACGTACTCTCTTAGATAATTATATTTGATATAAATGTAGTCACTTAGAACTTACGTGTAGGACATGACAATGGATACACATAGAATCTAACAACTTAAACATTTATACATGTAATCATTTTAAAAGTGACTTATTTGAAATGTCTTGAATGAATAAAATAAATAAGTCTTTCTTTTTTCAAAAGCAATGGTAAACAATTGTTTCTTTTTAACTGAATTATTCTTAGATGAATATAACATTACAATCAGTTTATAAATCAATCAATCAATTCATCATCTATCAGATCAGTAATAAGAATAAATCATTTACCACCCTTTGAAATGTCCTTTTAGTGAGTGCAGAGTGCGGGATGTCGTCAATGAAAATTCGGGCATACAGACCTCTTAACTTTAATGGAGAAATGTTTTTGAAGCAGAGCATGTTCGGCTGTAAGCTCACAGAGATGTTTACTAACGTTCCTGGGTACAAGATGTACGAGCTAGATATTCCTCTGGAAGCCATTGCACCATGCTCATTGAAGAGAACGGAAAACCCAGAGGTAAACCTTTAGTATCTTATAGAAAATATTCAGAGAAGTTGATAATATTTCACAATACATATTGACATTGGCCGCAATAATAAAAAAGGAATTTTAAAGTAACTCTTCCGATATCACAATATTTAAAAAAATATTTATAATACATTTATTAGCTTATTCTAAAACTACTCGTAACGCTAATAAGTCGAAGCTATTTAAATAATGTAATGTATGAATTGCCATTTGGTTACAGACAGGTGACACAACCTATGAAGTGGAGGTGGCCACCGCCCACACAAAAGGACTATTCAGCATGTCAGACACAGTTCACAGTGTCCAGTGTGTTTATGAGGCCAGGTACGAAACGCTTGGGGAAAAAAAACCATATACATACCTACACGTTCTAAAATTTTATCATTCACTTAATAAATATGATCATGGGGAAACAATCTTAATTCCCAAGATATAAGGCATATATTTCTTAGGGAAAATCGCTTATCTATTTTTCAGACGTATGGGCGAAAATCCCGTTGACGTCACAGCTGCAATGAACCCCTTAACCGTTAAAGTTGTTGATTCGAATGAACGACCACTACAACAAGTGCAAAGAAATGACGCCTTCTACATTTTAGCCGAATCCAACGGAAAATTCCCAGGTAAAATTTTATGAATATAAACTCATAGATATCTTTAACTTAATTGTAATCTACAAACAAATTAAAAATTCTAAAATATGATCGCGATTTAAACCACCTTTGTTTTTATTTCAATATCAAACAGGAACTCGAACTTTGAGATGTCTTTTCCGTTAAAAAAGCTCATGTTTGATGTATATTTGTTTTACAAAAAACATATTCAATGGTTTTAATCAATAATCTTAATACTATGTTGCAGATACCACAGGTGCACGTATCCGATACTTGGAGGCCTACAGCCTGGACAGACAGACAAACGAAGTGAAATCTATCAAGTTGATTGAGGACGAGTAAGAAATTTTAATGCAGATTGACTTATGTGATGATTCTTTGTTAAGGTTTGCTTTTTACATTGTTTTATGGTTTTTCAGATGTCCAATTGAAGCAGCTGTAAGCCTACTTGGCTTCACTCCTTCAAATGTGCCTTTTGAATTGAATGGAAAATGGTTGGGACGTGTAGAAATGAAGGGCTTCTTTTTGGTTGACGGGGAACCTTTGCTCATAGACTATCGAGCTAAACTTTGCAGGAGTAAATGTTACGAAGTTAGTATCATTTAATATCGTTGACGATGCACACAAACTCAAATTCGATGATATCATACTGCCACAAAAAGACTTTATGAATTAATTTTAATACTTTAATTTCTTACTTTAAAAATCACTTATTTGCTTTAAATATTATGTTTTTAATTTTGTTTTTAGAAATCCTGCAACTCCCCGCCACCGCTTACTATTCCTAAAACAGCACCATTCAAAGACCTCATAACCCCAATAGAAGTCGTGTAAAGAAAATGAAGTTTTGGACGAACAATTGTCAATATAGTGAAAATTTTATTAGTACATAATCATGATAGTCAAAATGGGAATCGACGCATGATTGTACTGTCAGTAATACCAATGTATTAAAATCTGTAGGGATAATTTACAACTTTTCGTGAAACATACATGTAAATCGTACAAATTTTGCTTTAAAGATAAGCTGGAGTTTTCCTAAAAAAAGAAATGAGAAGTGTGTACTATATATTTGTGTATATCTTATAAACTATTAAAGTTTATTTTTAAAAAAAACACAGAACTTTCCATCATGGCAATAATAATTCGACTTTTTTTCAAGTTGATTTGTTTACAATAAATTACATTCTTTAATTTAATCATTTTAGTAAACTGTCTGCTGAATTTTGCTCACAATAAAATCAAACCAGATTATAAACTTGACTAAAACATCATTATTTACAAAAAACACAAATAATAAAAACGTTTATACATGTGCAAAGAACTATATTCGGTGTTTCGCATTTTTCGCACTAAAGTACACCATATCGCAAAATCTAAGTCATTGGCCGATCAAGCATAATGTGTTCCGCTTGAAAAAGTTTCAGTTTTTACTAAAAAGCGGTCCTACCTTTTGCCACGCAAGAGACTCAAACAAGGAAACTCGTTCATTCTGACAAATGTCATATTCATTAAAGTTACTTTATCTTATGCCTAATTAAGCTAGGCCGCATTATCCTAGCATACAGCGAACTCAGTTTTTGTAAAAGAATGTGAATATCCAAAAATGATTAATTAGCTTTTTTTATGTTAAAGTTCACGGCCACTCTACGGAACCTTCGTATAATCTGGCTAATATCTTAGTGAAAATTTTGAGTTTACTGAGTCGTTGTAAAATTTACATCATAAAGAATTCTTGCTCTCGGGCTGTAATCGTAATCTCTAGCTAGCAATGGTGCCAAAATGCTGTCTTCGATCATGCAAGCTTGAATTTTGTTAGCATTACAGAAACACCCCTGCGAATGTTATTGTCATTTAAATTTTAGACCACGTGGTTTTATTTGACCCTTTCAGTTTCGCAGTAAAAATCGTGCCTCGTGGCTATAGTCAATTTCATAGAATCTAGGTGCTTGTAGTCAAATATAAAATCTAGAGGTTTATTGATTTTAAACTTTGTTTTCATTGATTGGTGGAAAAAATGTGTTCTAGAAATAAATGTAGCAATACAAAAAATAGTTTTTGTCTGCTGTTGCAATAATTAACATGCTTAATAGAGATCCCCCCTGAGGATTAATTGTCGATCCGCGCCTGACGTAGTTATAGCATCAATAGTGAAATAGACTAAACTATTTTATGCAGAATGTTACTTGAAAATGGATCGATATACTAAGTTTTTATGCAAAACAGACACCTATTATTTTTTTTAAAAAACATGGTATTGCACACCACAAGCATCAAACATAGCTATGATTTTATTAAGCAACCCAGTGTTTATCTTTTCAACCACTCAACACGAACGATAACTCTGTTCTGAATATTATCGTTTAGTATAAATAACCGTTAGATGGTGAAATAAGACAAACGTCTTTAAAGAGTTTTATGTTTTAACATAAATAAAGTAGGATATGATATGAAAAACGACCAGTACTTACGTATTTTAAGAATATTATCCAAGCACTTATACTTCCGCTCGAAAATTTACAGGAACTAAACAAATCTCGGTGAAGTCTCGTGAACTTTCATTCGAGCACCTCTGGATTTATTACATACTTAGCAACGATAAAGAAAACATTCCGAACACATTCGCAGGGGTGTCAGTGATCAATTTAACGTGTCAAAGTGGTTTCAGATGCATGTATTAAAACGATTTTCACGAGGAAGGTGGAACACTCCTCGTACTTAACAGTTGAGTTTATCATATGAGAATAACTTCTAAAAAATTCCTATGTAAAATTCGTCCCTCAAATGTCACGACTGTGTGAATTTGAAACTATAATATCTGAGGTTGCTTACACTAAAGTTACAGCTTTTCTGACCGACTGATATTTGATAAGAATAATTTAAAGTTGTTTCTCTATCCATTTGTATTCCTATGTAAAAATTAGACCCCCATTTTGGCCACATCTAACCCCCAGGGATTTTGATTTGAACAAATTCAAATCTGCGCTACCTGAGGATGCTTCCACGCAAGTTTCAATGTTTCTAATTGGTTTTTAGTAGGGATGTCAACGAGTTCTCGAGTACTCGACTATCGCTTCGTCACACCGATCATCGACTATTATTTTTTATTATCGCAGCAGTTTTTTAGCTACAAATGTAAAAAAGTTTTCTTCAGTTTTCTTTTCTCGATATGTTTGATCCGTTAATTACACTCTTTTTAATCGGTGTCCCTGGTGTATTTTGGAAGCGGCTAATAATTGATATCTTTTGATTTACTAAGGCAGACATGTACATGTACTTGTGAACAATCTGTGTTTCTTCTAATCATTTATTGGATTAAATGTTTGCATAATCAAAAATTTAATCTTATCAATAATTATCTCAAGGCGTTTGTTTTTATAAGCAATAATCTTTGACAATTGATTAACGGACAGTTATTTATTAAACATTGAACAAGTCCCATTTGATTTGCCTAAGATGTTATGGAGCTCAATTCAAGGAAAAGCCAGAACATTTTAATAAAATACTTTTCAATTTATTTTAGATCAAATACATTAAGTGTATATTATAATAAGTTTTTCATTTTTCTTTTAGTTTAAAATATTAAGATGTATTTGGCAATAGCTTTATTTCATTTGGAAAGGACACACAGTATTAAATAAATTATCGATTACTCGATTATCGCTCGACTAAAGCCTCTGATTAATCGACGAAATTAAGCTAATCGAGTAATATTGACATCCTTAGTTTTGAGAAGAAGATTTTTTTTAAAGATTTCTCGCTTACGTTTATATATTCTTATTAAAAACTGGACCGCCTTTAATGCCCCCGACCCCTGTTGATGATGAATTGAACAAACCTTAATTTTCAATACCAGAGGATGTGTTCACACAAGTATCAGCTTTTTAGGTCAAATGTTCTTTTAAGAAAACATTTTTGAAAGACAGTTTTCAGACTTCCTAAGTATCTCAGAGAATGCGTGGCACTTCATTTTACCAAACTTGAATTATCTTCTTCTAAGGATGTTTGTCTCAAGTTTAGTTAAAATCGACCCAGTTAGTCTGAAGAATAAGTGGAAAATGTAAATATTTTACAAACTGGCAGATGAACACCGATCAAAAGGTGATCAGAACAGCCCACTGGAGCTTAGATGAACTGAAATAGTTATGTTCAAAGTGCAAGGCTTCATGTGAATCAGGAAATGGGTAGTGATTGGTGAAAAATTTACATAATTTTCCCCCAATTTTATATTATTAGACTAAAAATATTTACGACTTTGTCAAAAGTAAAACACGATGCTGATTTGCTTTGTTTTTAATAATTTGGCAAATTTGTTTATCTCTTTTATGTGTAATCTTGCTTACAATTTACATGACATATATGCACTGAAATTGCAACTTACTTATGAATAGCCTTTTTCTTTTATTTGTTATTGGTTTGAAACCTTAAACCAAATACAATTTTATCCTATTAAAAAGTCTAATTCAGTTCAAAATAGATACAAAAAAGTTTCATATTACATCACCGTAATAGTTTGTTGACCTTTTTGTACGAATAGAATGCGAATGCTACTTTCTGCTTTTAAAATATTCAACAAGCAATAAAAACTGTGTAAATGTTTCAAGGTTTTACTAAAATTAAAAGAGGCTGACTAGAAAATAAATTCATTGAAAAACGTATAATTAAACGCATACATCAATGATATCAATTTTTAGACGTGACATTAAATTAACCTATTTTAGGCAAACATTTCAGTCTTTTAAGCTTTTAAAAGGGTATCGTCGTGAATTGAGCTAAAATTAATTGTCTCTTTTGTAAACATTCTTTATTAAGATATTTTTAACATGTTTATAAAATTTAAATGTCGCCTGTCGCGAAACACAGAAGTTGCGATTTTAAAAAAAAGAAAACACAAAAAAAAACCAAAAAACCAAAAAACAAAGCTTGTGCCATAGTTTTGTTTACATGGGTTGCAAAATATTGAAATCTAATGTATATCAGATTTTATCTAATTGATTCAAGATTTTCTGGCTTTTTTACTGCTTTCAACCGCTCATTTATTTAAAATGTGTGTTATTTTTTATTAAATAACTAAATGGAAAAACAAAAACATAACATGAACCTAGTTTACATAACAAATATTTGGAAGTTTAGCTTGCATTGAAATAAAGAGGCCAATTTTACTTTACTTTAAAATTATTGAAATCCGAAAGTGTTGATTTTCTTCTTTAAAACCATCCGCCACAAATGTAAGCCATTTTCGAACCCCTTTTATTTGTTTTTATTTAATCGAATAAAGTGTAAATTATTAGTTCAGAACTCAAATTAATATATGGTGAAGACTGTTCAAATAAAATGTTAAACAAATATTTTTTCAAGCACAGAGTAACAAACCTCTTTAGATATGCTGCAGTCGGAAAAATAAATAAAATAAGAGAAAGAAACAAAAAATGTCTTTTGAATTATTAGCTGTACCCATATTCCAGATTTCATCATACTTTCAATAAACAATAATGTACAGATGAAATAAATGTAAAGAAAAAAGTATACCTCTTTCTATCTATGTGTCAAGCAATCTTTGAAAATAGCCTCAAACATTATCATTCAAATATTTTTTTTTCAAAATAGCCTAAAACATTATTAATCAAATTGTATGCTTGTTAGAAGGAATTATCAAAAAAAGGAGAAGTGTTTGTCAGCACAAATTTTTTTTAACACAAGGGAGTACCCATGTCCAACTTCAACTTTTTTCACTCTAATCATAGAGTGATCCATGAGAAACGTAAAAAGTATATGTGTTGATATTTATATGGTATGTGGAAAACATTGATTATTTTAGTGCCTGGGTAGCATCTTGTACGACTTTTTCAGTTAAGTGCAAAGAAAGACAATCCAACGAAACCATTTGAAGAACCCGCCATTTTTTAAAGAGTTAATCCAATTATAAGATGTCTAATTAATGAATAACCATGTCATGACACATCATGAATACTAAACTGACAAGTTTCAAGACGGTTTATAGCCCTTTTTCAGGCACACATGATGTTAGCTCTTGACAATATAGAATAAAACAAGTTTCCTATCATGATTATTAGTAAAGCAAAAAGCGAACTCAAAATTTGGAGAAAAGATACCCATAATCCCCTTGCCATGAGTACTGTACCAGCCCTTGGTCCTAAGTAACTGTTATCATGTTGAAATATGAAGATCTACATATGCTTATGGTCACCAGTAACGAGAAGGGTCGATACTTATGACTTAATTATCAGTTGGAAACAGTTTTGGTTTGCTTCGAACAGAAACAAGCCAGTTCAAATGTTTACATTCTTATCCTCAAATATACAAAATGGCCGCACACCCCCTTAAACAACTGCTAACTTAACTTGATTTTTTAAGATTATCCACTTCATTCAACATCACACACAGGTAAGCTTAATAAAAATCTTTTTTTTATCTGAACTTAAAATAGATTGTATTACAATGTCGTGTTGTTGAATTAACTGGTTGCAATGTATACAACATTTACACCATGACATGGCTGACCACGAAAGATTGTTTAGAATTTATGATATGTAATGCAAATTGGAAAGACACGAACGGTCTTCTCGTTTTAAATTCTAATACGTGATCTGTATATTCTTTCAGAGAATGTAGCATTTTGAATTTCGTGTTTCCTATTTTCTATATGTCATTAGCTAAATACCATCTATATCAACATTTAATCATTTTAATGGGGCAAATTACATATATATTAAATTTGTTTTCATTGGTCCATTTGGCTTGCATCATTTGTCAGACTACGTGAGGTAATGCCTCTAGCAATCATATGGTTTCCCGTTTCATGAATAGAATATTGACCTATGTAAATAGTCTGGAGTCTGACCCTAAACATTTATCAACTAGCATAGTAGGTCAATGAATGGATAATTTAGACGATTCATTGCTTACGCTTAATTCTTTTCTTTTTCATATATTGAATAAATCACTGAAATGCTTTCTTTGTGGTTATTGCGGGAATAAAATTTTGTGATGATCAGGACCTTTTTTTATATTTCTAATTTATGACATTTACGTGCAAAATACCTGCAAGCTGTTATTTAACAATGCGTTAGTTTGCTTTCTTTTTACGACGTTTGATATTTGGAAACGCGTGTTACCTATTGTTTTTTATATATACATTTAAGGTCAAGATATGTAAGTAAATGTAATTCTTGATGCTTTCGTTTACCAATTCTTGGATGTTATTCAGAATATCTGAAAATTAATCCTTGGCTATGCTTCCATCATATAAAGATACTTTACTCTAAGTTTTATTCTTTCATCGTCTTAGAATTCGAATGATACATTTACTTTTAGAGTGTGCTCTATAGATGACTGTTGCAGAGACTCTTTGCTAAGATGAAGCGCAGGGACTATGTCAGTTTATTCCTTTTAACTTATTGCAAGATGTATATTCAAGTCTTGGGCTATATATATCAAAATCTATTTTTACTCTGCAGTCAAAAATAAATATTTTAGTGGCAATATAATTATATAATCTTATTTACGAAGTTAAAAAAAAATAATATTAAAGTTTCATAGTATTTATTCCTATTAACGAGGTCATGTGTTGTATAATTTGTCTGGCAGTATAAAAAGAACCTCTCATGCTAAAAGGCATGAGTGCATAACATCTTTTTTAAAGGCTTTATCGCCATAAAATGATGTTTCTTCGTTAATATGAGTTTCCCTGATGCAAAGAGCAACGATGACATGATATATTGACCTACCCTTATCATCCTTTTGAATCAAGAACCTTTTTCATCAAAATTGAGATTTTGCATACTTGCGATCGCAACAATAAACACACGAAACACGTGATGCACATTTTCGGGTCGGTTTTCCAAATAAGTTGTTAAAACTTCTAAAAATAAATATTTGCCTTTAAAATGCACTCTAAGAAGATTTAATGCATGTACATTGAACACTAGAGATATAATTGGACAACCTAGCAAACGTTCATTTCAAACATACAACAAGAGGAAACCACTGAATAAAATGGAGAGAAAATCAAAAACAAAATCCAAGAGATATTCTTAAAAACTATTACAACATAATCCTTAAGTTTATGTTCATTATTCAAAACTACATAGTATTTCCTGACGCATACATAAAATATATGTGGTCACTTACATTTAATATTTACGGCAATACGTCATTAATGAATTAATTTTTATGATACCTTGCCCTCTTTTAGTGAAGTCAGTTTAAACTAAGTTTTTAATTATTTATTAAACTGTCTTGAATTTTTATCTAAATATAGTCTAATAAGGACCCAGTAGAAATAGGCAGAATTTTTGGATGACATTGCATCAAGTATAATCAGATTTCAGATTCGCTTTTGGAATATGCATAAGACGCTTCGCCATATCTTTTTGACACGTACGTTTTCCATCAGTCTTTCTGTCTCTTTAACACAAATAAGTGATTACATGGTAAAAAATGTGCCTTGAAATCAGAGGTGCTTCCCACTGCGGTATAATTACAAATAACGCTTTTATTATATCATTAAGGCATATACATCTCGTGAGCAATTTTTCACTGCTATTATTAAAAGTTTGTGTGCATCTTCGTGCATGTACCTTGTGGCCTTTTTAGTTAAACCTACTGCTAATATACGTGATAATATTTACTACCAATAGCTTTTAGAGTAAAAGTCACATTTGTTAACGAAGTCATAGTTATAGGAAGAAATGCAACTCTCAAATGATATCAACCTTATAAAATTCAGAGGCTCAAGCCACCTGTTGAGACATACTAATAACAATTTTATTTGAGATAAAAAATTCGGTTAATTTTAAGGTTTCTTTTCATAAGATTTTCGAAATTCAATATTTTTAAGGACGATTTTTAGAAAATTTGTTCGATGGAAAAATAGTAAGTCCCACATCTTTCTCTCACTGACATACAGTATAAAATTGCTGACATATATTGATATCACTATCCGTTGTTATCAAAATTTTTGGACAATTTTTGGCAACCGTTTTAAGTTAATATTGGCAGATTTAAAATAGCATCACCTTCGAAAAGCTTAACAATGTGAAGTGAAAGCATTGACTGCGGTGAACCTAGGGGGAAATTAAACTCAAATTTAAGATAGTGAATTAAATTTCATGATGAAAGTGTCAATTTGCGACAAAGGTATTTGATTTGAATTTTACTACTTAAGTTTGTAAATCTCACAGGCATTCTATTTTTTTTCCCAAAATAATGCTTGAAAAATTCATAACGAACAATTTCTACGAATATACCACAAAAACAGAATTGATACATCTCAGGAGTTGACAAATAGTGACAATGACCACACACCTATCAAGTGTTTGATATCTCAAACTCTTTTTTTTATAAGTAATATAATTTTCAAGGGGATTTTTTCTTCAAAAGTTGATAACTCAAAGTCGTTTTCAGTCGAAAATACTTCAAATATCCGTGGTAAAAATGTCACGAAGAGACCCTAAATATGACAAGAAATTAATTAAACTCTTTAGTTGTAGAAAATTAACATTTTAGCAATAAAAGATTCATATCTAAATCTAGATTGCACAGAAATGTACGATTTCATATAAATTTATAATAAATAACTTTATTTAGTCATCAAATAAGGAGTGGGCGACAGTTAAATTAGAATAGAATTATTTTTGGTACTAATATCTAATTGAAATTCATACCTTTTTAGGTCTAAAAACAATCAACTTTCATAAATATTTTAATTCAAAATATATACTTTTGAGAATTGTTCTACAGATATTGCATAACTTAAAATCATTCTGAGAATAAATTGCTCGAGAAATTTTCTGGCTTCATAGCAAGATTCAAACTTTTGTACGAAACGAAAAAATGACCTTTACATACAATACACTATGTATTTTTGTAAAACTATTTGTCTTGCAAAAATCCAATGTCACCAGAAGAAAATATTGTCTTCTGTTAGAAACAAGACTAAGATATATTGAAAGAAATGTGAAAAGTCGTAAATTTTACAATGTATAACATTTGTTAACACCTTCACCAATCTTGTTTCAGTAAAAAAAAAGCAACTGCATCTGTTGCAAAGGCTACTCACATTCATAAGGTAAGATGAAATAGTTTTTTGGGGAATATGATATTGATTCTAGTTTTTAAAAGTTTTATTACCAGCAAATAAACAAAAAGCTTTGTTTTTGTTCATAAGTCAAATTTTTATTTTACCATTTACATGATATCACTAAAAATTTCTTTAAAAAAAAGAAAATTTCCATATAGATCTACTGTCATCTAGGAAAACAAGTTATTTTTTTCTCTTCATTTTTTTCCTTTCGACTCAGTTTACCAAAATGCAAGAAATGTATAAGATTTTCTTATCCTGTTAGTTTGTATAGTTTCTCTCCTCGCTTTATGGCGCATTTATTTCAAAAGTTTTGTTCTTGCAGTTGGAAATGATATATTAGAAAAGCGTGTATCCTCACTAAAAAAAACCCTTACATTTTAGATTAATTACCTTTAATCTTGCAGTTCATTATTTATGTTTATACCTGTTTGGTCATACGAAGAGTTAGAGACAAATTACAAAAACCAAGTAATGCCATAATAACAAAGGGAATTTATACATATTCTTTTCAAAAGATCGCTCTTTAATAATTATTTTTTTGAATATGTACTTTGCGTTTCGCATGTCTTGAAAATGCAGTTTACTATGTCTTAACTGCACCTGAATATTGTATAAGATAATAAAATTGTCTTTAAGTCACTTTAATACAATACTAAGCAACAAAATGTATATTTAGAGTCGCTATCCTGTACACCATTTAGCATAAATTTCTTTGAACATTACGTGCGTCACTTAACACTCCACCTTTCTATTATTGTCAGAAAGGTAAAGGCTAATGCGACAATCTTCATAGTGCATATCATTTTAAACCGAAAATCAAACGACATTTTGACAGTTTGTACACAAACATAATATACTATAACTTACCTTAACTTCCGCTGGGGATGAAATGTAATCTCAAAGAAATAAATTGATACTAGTTTTGGACGCAAATAAAAACTAAATTAAAAAATTCAATGAAAAATAAAAAGTTACTTACGCGGTCATCTGTTGACATGTGCGATGATTCGTTGTTATAATAAGGTGCAGCCGTGGGTCAAATTATGCACAGCGTTCTTTCAACTGTATATTATTGTAATCGCATTTTATTCAATCCAATTTCCATTCTCAAGCTTTAACCGCAACTGAAAATGTTAATGGCGTATATGTAAATGATTCATAAATGAAATTCATTATCCAATTTGGATGCTCCGACACCTTTGCTTTAGCTCTGGACATAGTAGGTATGTTTTTCTTGTTCTTTTTGAAATAGAAGATGAAACATTTACGGTCAAGATGGTGTTTACAACTTTTAAAAAAATATATATAACAGATGTCAAAGCGTATTTTCAAATAAGTTAAATTTTTGCTTTGTTGTTTTAGTATTGTTTTATAATCGTTTTATTTACAGGAAATATTTTGGTCGATGTAATTGATCCCAATTAACATCTATTGATGTAAATTCTTATAACAGAAGAATTTAAATGAGAATCATTTCTTTAGAATTGAAAATAGTAACTTTGATAACTTTTATTTATGAATATTAAAACATAATGTTTGTTAGATCTGATTTTGAATAGACAACAAAGGTGTGGGCCTAAAAGGAAATATTAGTTTGATTTTTTAATTAACTGGCATTCCATGTAACGATATGAACTTGATCATGATATGTTAATTTATGACCGAGGCGTGACTTTTTTAACAGACTTTCAATTTTAAGCTTTTTCCGATGGTTCTCTATGAATAACTTTTGGTCACGATTTGTCTCTCATTATATTGATTAGAGAATTTGTATTCGATTCCATTTTTAATTTATAAGATAACAGTTAGGATTTACATGTATTTTTGTTAATATAAAAAATCATCTCAAGATTTTTCGCTATTTTTATGTATGTTAATTATCAGATATAATATCCATAATTTTCACATAACAATAAATGTTGACTGGATCATTTTTCTGTCAACCAAAGTTGACTAGCTATTTATGATAGCGGTTACATATTTGCCCCCACGAAAAGCTAGCAAATATGGAAATAAAGTCGATTGAAGACAATTATTTATCCCAAAAATATCCGCAAAGAATGTTTTTATGAAGCAAGACAAAATAATTATATAAGGACGTGACTCTGTGTATTCACACGAATGACTGCCCAGTGCAGCTCTCTAGTTATGTAATATTAAATCTTTTTGTACACTTCAATGTCAAACATTAAATCTGTTATTCCTAGTCGGGAAAATAAATGCCACAGGAGAGTAGGGTTTTTCTAGGACATTTCAAACTTTTGTTTGCATTTATTTGAATCACATTAGTGGTAAATATTTTCATATGAATTGTAACCGCTCATATTTTCTACAGAGGTATATCATGCAACGAGCCGCAAAATATAACACGTCGACATATTATATTTTTTCCAATTTCCGGATTTTTCTTTCATTTCTTTTAACGATTGATATTCAATATTCTCATTTTTAAATGTTCATCTTTACATGCATACTTTTGTAGCTTTAGTTATGAAGAATTTTAATAGACATTGTCTAAAGAGTGGTAACTTTTTTATGGAAACGCAGACGTGTTATAATTAAGTAAAAGTTTGTCCATGATAATAAGGTCATAATATGTCACAAAACGAAGAAATTTTAACCGTGAAAAGTGTCTCCTCCATTCAGCAGTATCAAACATTTCATGTGAGACTTTGTGGTGAGGCCAAAATGTACTTTGTCTAAATGAACAAATTGTAATTTGCAAACTAAAATGAATAAAAATGGGATCATGAATTTTTATTGCTTTTTAATTGCTGCAAAACGATGCAGGTTACAATTTGGAATTATTTAAGTGAAAGTGGTTTCACCAACATAGATATTTATACCAATAGGTTGATGTGGCATCTGGCATTTTATGAGCAGCAGTGTGAAATAAATAACTCACACAGGATATTTGATTACATGTTTCAGGATTTTTCCTCATTCATTGAGATGGATATTTTTCGTGACGTTTGGAACTAGTATTTATCCAAATTTCATGGGGTCGACCACTGATTGTTCCCTTTAGTAATTTTTTCTCCATTACAAACTGCTATATTTTTGTTTATCACTTCTTTTTTTTATTCTTTTGATAGTTATTTGTAAATGCATATTTTTATTCCATCCTTGTTAATTAGATTTGTTTGAAGATATAATAGACTTCAATCAGACAGTGAAAAACTCAAAGGAACACATTTTCCAGGACCCTTTTACAAAAGAGTACAGTAAAAAAAAAAAAGCCCAGACATATATTTTAACATACGCATAACATTCCCTTTGTTTGAGAGCAAAGGTACTTTTTTAAATTCTTAAACATGTAAACGAGCTCATCACGTAAACGACCTAAAGAACTTTGACAGAACCCCTCCTTTTTTCACGCTATAAAACTCAACCTTTTATAGAAAGAATTTTGCAAAACGTGTTTTATGAAACAGGCAATTTTGTTATAATTTCTAATTTATAAAGCTCTTAAAAGCCCTCTTACTCAGAGTAAAGAAAAACGGACCTTCAACTTTCTATGTAGACCTAATTGGTCAATGTAAAGCGCTGTTCACTGAAACACAAACCAGCTGTTGAAACTGAAATCGGTTTTGGGACGTTCCTTCGCCATCGTCATAAATGTCATGGCGGTTGTTGAACAAATACAAAGGGGTCGGTGTTTACAAGAATAAACCGTGGAGGCGTCCACATAATACAAACCACCTCTCTAGATATCTCTATTTTTGCTTACATCATAGCACGTTTCACCTAATTTGGTTTTTGGGCTGGTTCTTTTTATAAATTGCGTACATTCATACTTAATATGGGCGCCCATTGTTTTTAACAGTTCATGTGTCTTAAATTTGTAAAGAAACAAAATATACAATTTATACAGATGGTCAATTTTAGTTTTGTTTTTCCGGTATGATAATACACACATATGTCTTTTTTCCCAAAAGATTTGAATTCTCATATTTTTATCATTTTGAAAAACCTTCTGTATTACTAGTATTGAGTGTCACGAATGCTTTTAAATTTTTAATCTCAAATCAATGAGTGTAATATCATTTATAATTTGATAAAAGAATTTAAGAGGGTAAATACTTGTTTATTCAAATATTACATATAAATTCAGAATTTGTTCTCCGTGACAAATGTTTTCTTAATAAGAAAGCTAACGTATCTGTCTCGGGTTCCCGTTTCCACATCTCATTCTTGTTATTCGTAAATGAATAACGTTCATGTATTTGTCAAAATAACATGCATTCGTTTGGAAGAAAAAGACCAAAGAATTATTTTACGCTAGGTTCACGTCTACTTTGCCTCTGCTTGAAGGACATGACTAAAAATAAAAAAAAATCTTCACGGTTTTGCATTACAAACGACATGAAAACACAAAAAATTGGCAAAGTCTCCCGATACTTTCCGAATTGTTAAAATATAATGTGCACTTACATCAAATTTTCCTGGTTAAAAAGGGGTGTCACAGCGAAAACCGTTTTTTTTTTTCCTTATTAATTTCAACTTTTTAAAATTTAATTTCAACTTTTCTTAATTAATTAATGGGTCCCTATATTTACTAACAGAAATTCGAGATTAATTGACAGGAAACAGGATCTTGACACAGACTATAGATGCATTATTTATTTCTGTTGCGACCAGAGTTCCGTAGTTTTTGCTTGATTGTCATCCATCATATCCATTTGTTTTTATGCTGAAGAAATCTATCAATTTACATACGAGATCATTAAAAAGTCAAATAATGAGTGTCAAGATGTCACACATAAATAGAACGTAAAATACTAAAAAAAAAAAAAAATAAACGTGTGACGAAATGACAAATGAATCAATCAATTAAATAGCTGCTACACTAATGGTACATCAATCGCATACTAAACAATACCAATTGACTTTGATATCGAAATCATTGCAATGTTTTGTATATTGTTCATTATGTGAAGATGCATACAAAAAATGCATATAACACCTGAATACACAGTAAAAAAGACTTTTTTCAGGAATCATTTTAAGACATGCAGCTGTAAATTATTACTTAGCTGTCTTCTTTTGTCAAGTTGTACAGTTTTAAATGGAAACAACCATTCATGATCATAAATGACATGTTTTTTGAGTGAGATTCTAGATGCGTTTGTGACAAATGAAAGCAATTAAAAACTTTCTTCCTAATTTCTAATTCTTACATATTTACCCCCCAAAAATTACGCCGATATTCTTGTCTTTGATAGAAAATGTCACAACTGTGCACGTTTGTATTGCTGTCCCTTTTTGGAGTTGGTAAGTACAAAACAATTCACCGTGCTAAACTAACAAGACCATCAGTATCCTATGACATCAAATGTTATTATCCGATTGAAATAAAGACTTCCATCTGTTTATGGTCAAACATACTTTTTTCAGCTCTATATCATATCATACCATACCAAATCAACTTACCCTCTTCACGAAATTCCTTCATCAGTTTTATATACATGTACTAATATATACATTTGTCAGTGTTTTTGTCTGTGATAACACTTCGAATCGATTTTGTAATTATAGTCTATTGAATTTAAATGACATATTGTTGAGGCGCAAGCAAAGTTTGCAAAGTAAAAAAAATATAGTTTTTAATCGTGCAACTGCTGAAAACTATTTAAGGAATAAGGAATCATTCTTTGAGTATTATGAGGTGATACTTTGGTCGGGGCGTGATCAAATCCAATAATGATAGATTTGATCACGCCCCGACCGAAATTATCACCTCATAATATTTAAAGAATGATTCCTTATTACTTATATTTATATAATTTTAAGCCATCGTACGATTAAATATTTAAATATAAATAAGCAAACCCCGCTGGCGCCTCAATTTGGCGTCATTTGAAGTTATGGGTTATATAGTACAAAATCGATACGTAGTGTTATCACAGGCAAAGACACTGGAAAATGTAAATATATAAATATAAGTAATAAGAAACAATTCTTTGAATATCATGAGGTAATAATTTCGGTAGGGCGTGATCAAATCTATTATAAAGCCCAATTTGATCACGCTTCGACCGAAATTATCACCTTATAATACTTAAAGAATGATTTCTTATTCCTTAAGTAAAAGCATTTGCAATAAATAAATAAAATGGAACTTGCAGCCATTTATCAGAAAGAGGGCTCTTTGTTTGTAGCATCGGGGCTTTCTTGCAACTGCCTTGATCTCGTAACCTTCCTTATTAATATTAAGCGACATCGATTGTTTTAATTTACATATATTTTTATTATCATTTTTTTATCATGGATTTGAAAAATAAAAGTGTTTGTATAATTCTGCCTTGGTTTTACTTCTGTTTAAATATAAATAACGAATTTATTCTGAATGTCCATTCAGTGCTTTGGAATCTGCATAAATACGTTTCAAGAAAATTACACCAATTAATACAAAAATATGAAACTTTCTTTTACTGTGTTTAAATGATAGCTTTTGCTATTTGAATTCAATTTTTGAACGATCATGATTAGCTTTTACAAATAAAAAACTTACGTAAACAAAGTATAAAAGTTTTTATTTTGATAAAGGAAAATTAAATATGTTTACTTATTATGACTTCTGCTACTTTATTTGTTTCAGGCCTAGCAAGCTTTAACTGCTTGAACCCCGGCTATGACTGCAAGAACAATGGCCTGTGTGACTATTTTGGCCGCTGTAAATGTCCCCAGGGATACCAAGGTTACGATTGTGGACTAGATTCCTGTAAGTCTCCAGTTTTCTTGGTTTCAGAAAGCAAAAAAATTGTAAAAATTCTGAGACCTTGACGAAATGAAGTAGACAGGCATAAAGATATTGCTCATTTTCGTGATTTTTCAAATGGGTGTTTTCAGCATGCCAGTTTAGGGTAAAGGATTGCAAGTAAAAATAGAGTTTTTTGGCATTATGTTCGGAATAAATGCACCACATGTTCCTATGTGGCATCTGTGAAATATCATATTTATCAATCTTTTTAACATGAGGCATTTCTCAGAAGATTTTATCATCAAGAAAAGGTGTTCATGTGAAAACAGCAACGGAAATGCAGCAAAAATAATATAATATATGGAGTTAGGAGAACGGTTCATACGTGCCGGGTGACTCGTGCACACTTATCACTGTGTAAAGTGTCATCCTTAAGATTTACAAAGATACGCCTTCTCTTAAGAACAATGACTTTAGTTTTGTTGTATAAGACTTGCAAAAGGTTAAACGCGCACATTTCATGCCAAGTTTCCTTATTCCATCGAGTTCAATAAGGTCTCGTTTCTTATTTCGTATTTTTGCACTAATTTTTATGAATTGGGAAAGTCATATAAATCTTAACAAAAAAGAGCCCCTCACGTACATTTCGCATCAACGAGACGCCTGCATTAGTCAGCCCCTGTTTCCTTTTTGTAGCCACCATCTCCAGTTCTGCAGATTGTCGGGCAACATGTGTCAATAAGGGGATCTGCCACAGCAACACTGTGTGTTACTGCACCGACGACTTTGTGGGGCCACAATGTGAAGTCCCAGTCCGTGAGTTTCCATTCAATATCCATTCATTTGCAGGGTTTTAAAAACTTGTTTAATTTCAATTTTGCACTTTTTGGTATAAGGTTTTTGTCTTTAACCTCTTTTATTAAACATTTCTAATTCTTATTTCCAAATTCTGCCAAAACTGATTATCATCTTTTCCATTTAATGTGTAGGTGGGTTTTTTTCCAGAAAATAAAAGGAATCTTACTCTAAAAAATTTTTAACGATTTTTTTGGTCGTAATTCTAGTTAGTGCCCAGTGTGGACTCAACACGGTCAAAGTTCAAGGTTATCAGCCACTGACCTTCCGTGGCGAAATGTACCTTAAGCAGAGCATGTTTAGCTGTCAGCTAAGGGAAATGGTTTCCGATATTCCGGGAATGAGACTCTTTGAATTGGAAATCCCACATCGGGCTATCACACCCTGCGCCCTGACAAAAACTCAAAACAATGAGGTATACTAGTGCTACTTCAACCATTTTACAGTCCTGATTCACTTTCCAAGATATATAAAGCAAAAAAGGATATAAGAACCGTACAGAATTTATTGCAAAACTAA
Organism: Magallana angulata; assembly: GCF_025612915.1. Taxonomy (NCBI): domain Eukaryota; kingdom Metazoa; phylum Mollusca; class Bivalvia; order Ostreida; family Ostreidae; genus Magallana; species Magallana angulata. Next base: position 11,528,721 of record NC_069111.1, read on the forward strand.
ATGAAAAGAAGCCCGTCCAAAAATTATGTAACATCTCACAGTGTCAAATTCGAAGACTGCTAAAAGTCTGGCCTGGCGTGTTGTATGAGTAATTTATATACCTTTCTGATTCCTCTTGTAGACTGGGGACACGATATATGAGGTAGAGGTCGCTACCGCCCACAACAAGGGGTTCTTCAGCATGTCTGACACTGTGCATTCTGTCAACTGTGTCTACGAAGCCAGGTATGTGCAATATCCTCCAAATAATGCATGTTACTTGGTTTTATGGAAGGTAAACCGAGAGATCTAAACAAAATGCTTCATACATCTACAGGCGCATTGGAGAAAACCCGAAGGATGTTACCAAGGCCATGAACCCGTTCAAAGTGACGCTTATGAACGACAATAATGAACCACTTCAGCAGGTTCAGCGCGGGGATCCCTATTTCTTCAATGTTGAAAGTAGCGGTAAATTCCCAGGTAAATGATTCATGATTTGCCATTGATTGTCATGTAACTAAAAGTCTTTCCCCTTTTTTTTGTAAGTAAATCTTAGTACTTGTAATATCATTCAGTGTATTTTTTCAAAAATTGCGGTAAGTATAAAACAACGCAAATGATTTTATATGTTGTATTATAGTTTACAAATACTGTCTGGGATTGAAGGCAATATTGATTATATTAGCCCCAAATTCAAAGGACGAAATATTGACCGACGCGAAACTACAAAGGAAATGCTCATACTTAACATCCTTTATAATTGCAACCTAATTGCCTTTTTGGATCTGTAGTTTGCTAACATTTTTATCTGATAAAACCGTTGCTCAGTTGTAATATTCTATTTTTAGATATGAAAGGTACTCGATTGAGTTATCTGGAAGCTTATTCCGTTGACCAACAGACAGGGAATGTGAAATCTGTAAAACTAATAGAAGACGAGTAAGTGACACTGTTTCATATATTCTACGATTATGAAAAGAGAGGGTCGAGGCCCGTGTGAAATAGAATTTGATGAGTATGTATTCATAACTAGAAAAAAAACCGACTTGTACGTCATTCACTAACAATTACTAGCTTTACCAAAAAAACCATGATGATCAAGACCTCGGAAGGTTGTATGAAAATTTGTTTTGGTTTTGCATTCAAATTCCAAGGAAATGTTGGAGATAACGTTTTGACCAAAAAAGTAAAACATTCTCAAAAACTTCGTAAAGTTATTGGTACATGTATGGATCCTGAAATAATGTATCCATAATCTGACACTCATGCACACAATGTACTCAAATGGAAATGAGTGCTTATTTATTTTGTATTTTAAATATTTGTATTTTAAAATATAATGTTGAATTTTTGTGTTTCCCGATATTTTCCTACTTACATCATAAAGTTAAAATTGTGTTCAACATGAATACTAAAAGAAAACTAGTGATAAGTCGCACGGCATTAATATGTTAAACATTTGTGATTTTGTAACAGGTGCCCGGTAAGAAGTACAATCACAGATTACGCAGTATCCATCTCCAATGAAGAGAATTCCAGGGCCGGTTTCTTCATAGGAAGGGGGAAAATCGAGAGCTTTAACATTCTAGACCAAGATCCAATCCGTTTGGACTACCGTGCCAAAATCTGTAAAGGCCAATGCAGACAGGTGTTTGTCTTTATATGCATAGCCATAATGACATATCAGTATTAACATTATTACTTATTAGTTTTGTTACTAACCGCCTTTGGAAATATATTTTTATAGACAGTAACACAATGAAAAATTGTCTTGTTTTATTGTGGACCAAAACTTTTTGTATCTAAATGAATCTGAGAGAGAGAAAAAAAAACCACGAAAAAGACTTTCGAGCGGTTTTTTTTGCCACCTATAATTTTCTATATGCCGTTATAGAAATAAAAACGGCAATCACGTGACACATTTTATCAAAAGCCGTTGCGTTATTTTAGTCAATTGCTATACCATAAGATTTGATATTTTTTCGATATACCATTGAATGAGAAGTGTACCCCCTGATCGAAAAACCTTAGCCCCCCCCCCTATTTTTTGTTGTTGCAAAGTTAGACCTAACTATTAGGCACAAAGCATCATAGAGGGTTCAGCCCCCCCCCCCCCCCACTTTTTCTCGCAGGAAAGATAATTGTTCCTTTAAATTAAAATTGAAAAGATAGAAATGCTGAGATGTTGGAGTCATAGGTATACTAGCCCCCCCCCTCCCCCCCCCCCCCCCCCCCCCCCCCCCCCGGTTAGGAATTTCAAGATTTGGGAAAAAATATTTGGTAGGTAAGAATTTTTTTTTTTGGAACTATAGGTACCCCCCCCCCCCCCCCCCCCCACGGATTATGATTTTCATGATTTTTGGAATAAGGTTTTTTTTTTTAATTTTTTTTGTTTGTCAAGATTTCTGAGGATTAGTCTAACCCCACCCACCCACCCCCCCCCCCCCCGACTTTCAATTTGCTTTCGACGCCACTGCTTAAAGCAAAGAATCTTTCAGAACTGGTTAATGCTATTTGATTTCCACGTGCTTTTTTTTTATTAGGTTCAGTTTTACTGAAGACGGTTCTTTATTAGGTTTTTTGGTGATGGTAATTGATGTCACAATGAATAATTTAAAATTTATTTTTCATGACCAATAAATGAATTTTTTTTCCTTTTAGGCTGTGTGTAATTCTCCTACACCCATGCGAATACCAAGAAAGACACCATTCGAGCATTTGATGAACCCTATTGACATTGTGTAATTGTGTACCCTTGCAATTCTGTTATTCCAAACTTCATACTCATAAACTCTGTACCCAGGAATGAGCCAGAAGGCTTTTTTCCCCTTTGTTACTATCAAGTCGTGTGGAAATAAAAATTCTAATTTGTTTGAATAACGTTTCATTTAGTAAACTACAAACAAAGAATTTATAATTGAATGTCTGCTTAATAAACAACTTATTGTGGTTCTATATACTTGAACAAAATATGTGGTATAGGTTTAAACAATGTTGTGAATGTTTCTAAATATTTTTAAAAGTGGGATACACGCATCAATTCATTTTAATACTAATAGTGATTTGCATGCGATTAATATAAGTGAGTGTTGGAAAATACAATTCCATCTCTTAATTCTAGATCTATTGGTATATATATGTTTCCTCTCTGGTCGTTATAAACTGGTTTTTGTTTTGTTACATGTCACCAGTGATTTTTTCCTCGCTTTTTCTTTACATTATTTTTACGCATGTTTCGCAAGAATGCCACACAATAGCAATAAATTACTGTGTTTCCACGTGAATGTTTTCAATGTTTTTTAAATTGTTGATAGCATGCGCGTGCATGATTTTCTTGTAAAAATTAATATTATATATATATATTTCATTTATTATATTAAACGTTCAATACAAATCCTTGGTTCGCCTTCCGGATAGCTGCAGGTTGGTTTGTCTCAATGCAATAATGATATTAAAAAGGTGGGTTTTTTTCTATGAAATGCCTTTTCAAACGTTGAATTTCGGCCTTGCAAGCTGTATAAAGCCCACCGGGCTTTTACTGAATTTGATCACGCCCGATCAGCACTCCAACCACAATGATCATCTCATGATACTAGCTCAAAGAACGATTCCTTTTTCCTTAAATATTCTTAGCTAAAAGATTACTCTATATTGGGTATTGAGTAAATGTTTAAACCCTCCACCCTATTTTCATTTTTGGGAGTTGATTTTAATCAACTCTCCTATGCAGTTACTCTGGCAAACCGAAACTGAAACAGTGTTTGGACCTAAGCACAAATCATCACTGCTGACAAGAGTTGGTTCTTGAAAATAATCATTAAATTCGATGTAATGTACGCTGAAGCATTTTTTTTAAAGGAAACTTATTTATAAATACCTAAGAAATATTCAGTTTTTGAATAGTACGAACAATTTAGAAGTTTTTTGCAGTCGTATGTATTCCTACGTCAGAGTTCAATATAGTCTCGTTCAACCATCGGCTGTCTCCGTACGACAGGCAGAGTATCAGTCTATATTTAGAGGTCGCATCATCAAGCTATTACGTGACCTGGTATATCTTACTTGTCGGAGATTAACGGAGACAGCCGAGCATCTGGTTGGACGAGAATAGAGTTCATTATTGGTTGGATCCATACACTTTTTGAAATATTTCGAATACCGATACATAGTTTGATGAAATCAATTCTATTTTTAAATAATACACATGATTCATAAAGATAGGTAAAGTTAGCTACTAGTAACTGGCTACTAGTAACTGGCTACGAGAACTAAGAAAAGCTAGTTACTAGTAACTGGCTACGAGATTAAATAAAAGTTGGCTACTAGTAACTTGCTACTAGTAACTGGCTACTAGTAACTGGCTGAGAGAAGTAAGAAAAGCTAGCTACTAGTAACTGGCTACGAGATGAAAGAAACTTGGCTTCTAGTTACTTCTTACTGTCAATGTAAGAACACATACCAAGGATTTCTATTTGTGTTCTTAAGATGTACATTGCACTATATCACTGCCATTTGTCAATAATATAGATTGTACAATGTATATATAGATTGAAGATATATGTCAGACATGCTAATATCAACATTCTGTCAAGTCATCCACATAATATTGCGACGCAATTACTCAGATATCTCTCATTATGTAGTCAGCTACTTGTGCATTTCGTTATAAATATCTTTATTTTTTGTCTTTTTTGTCTATATATCTCAAGTAGCTGAATATATAGATTGAAGATATATGCCAGACATGCTAATATCAACATTCTGTCAAGTCTTCCACATAATATTACGACACAATTACTCAGATATCTCTCTTTATGTAGTCAGCTACTTGTGCATTTCGTTACAAATATCTTTATTTTTTGTTTGTTTTGTAAATATATCTCAAGTAGCTGTATATATAGACTGAAGATATATGCCAGACATGCTAATATCAACATTCTGTCAAGTCATCCACATAATATTACGACACAATTACTCAGATATCTCTCTTTATGTAGTCAGCTACTTGTGCATTTCGTTATAAATATCTTTATTTTTTGTCTGTTTTTTGTCTATATATCTCAAGTAGCTGTACATATAGATTAAAGATATGTGCCAGACATGCTGATATCAACATTCTGTCAAGTCATCCACATAATATTACGGCACAATTACTCAGATATCTCTCTTTATGTAGTCAGCTACTTGAGCATTTCGTTACAATTATCTTTATTTTTTGTCTGTTTTGTCTATATATCTCAAGTAGCTGTACATATAGATTAAAGATATATGCCAGACATGCTGATATCAATATTCTGTCAAGTCATCCACATAATATTACGGCACAATTACTTTGATATCTCTCTTTATGTAGTCAGCTACTTGTGCATTTTGTTACAAATATCTTTATTTTTGTCTGTTTTGTCTATATATCTCAAGTAGCTGAATATATGGATTGAAGATATATGCCAGACATGCTGATATCAACATTCTGTCAAGTCATCCACATAATATTACGGCACAATTACTCAGATATCTCTCTTTATGTAGTCAGCTACTTGTGCATTTTGTTACAAATATCTTTATTTTTTGTCTGTTTTGTCTATATATCTCAAGTAGCTGAATATATGGATTGAAGATATATGCCAGACATGCTGATATCAACATTCTGTCAAGTCATCCACATAATATTACGGCACAATTACTCAGATAACTCTCTTTATGTAGTCAGCTACTTGTGCATTTTGTTACAAATATCTTTATTTTTTGTCTGTTTTGTCTTTATATCTCAAGTAGCTGAATATATAGATTGAAGATATATGCCGGAATGCTAATATCAACATTCTGTCAAGTCATCCACATAATATTACAACACAATTACTCAGATATCTCTCTTTATGTAGTCAGCTACTTGTGCATTTTGTTACAAATATCTTTATCTTTTTGCTGTTTTGTCTATATATCTCAAGTAGCTGTACATATATATTGAAGATATATGCCAGACATGCTAATACCAACATTCTGTCAAGTCATCCACATAATATTACGATACAATTACTCAGATATCTCTCTTTATATAGTAAGCTACTTGTGCATTTTGTTACAAATATCATTATTTTTTGGCGGTTTTATGAATATATCTTTAGTAGCTGAATATATAGATTGAAGATATATGCCAGACATGCTAATATCAACATTCTGTCAAATCATTCTTATAATATTACGGCACAATTACTCAGATAACTCTCTTTATGTAGTCAGCTACTTGTGCATTTCGTTATAAATATCTTTATTTTTTGTCTGTTTGTCTATATATCTCAAGTAGCTGTACATATAGATTGTAGATATATGCCAGACATGCTAATACCAACATTCTGTCAAGTCATCCACATAATATTACGACACAATTACTCAGATATCTCTCTTGATGTAGTAAGCTACTTGTGCATTTCGTTACAAATATCTTTATTTTTTTGCGGGGTTGTCAATATATCTCAAGTAGATGTATATTTAAATAGAAGATATATGACAGGCATGCTATTATCAACATTCCTTCACGTCATCCACATAATATTACGGCACAATTACTCAGATATCTCTCTTTATGTAGTCAGCTACTTGTGCATTTCGTTACAAATATCTTTATTTTTTGTCTGTTTTGTCTATATATCTCAAGTAGCTGTACATATAGATTAAAGATATATGCCAGAATGCCAGACATGCTATTATCATCATTCCTTCAAGTCATCCACATAATATTACGACACAGTTACTCAGATATCTCTCTTTATGTAATCAGCTACTTGTGCATTTTGTACAAATATCATTTTTTTTGGCGGTTTTGTCAATTTATCTCAAGTAGCTGTATATTTAAATGGACGATATATGCCAGACGTGCTATTATCAACATTTCTTCAAGTCATCCACATAATATTACGACATATTATCTCAGATATTTCTCTTGATGTAGTCCGCTACTTGTGCATTTTGTTACGAATATCCTCATTTTTTGGCGGTTTTGTCAATATATCTCAAGTAGCTGTATATTTAAATTGAAGATATATGCCATACTTGCTAAATTAACATTCCTTCAAGTCATCCACATAATATCACGACACAGGTACTCAGATATCTCTCTTTATGTAGTCAGCTACTTGTGCATTTTGTTACAAATATCTTTATTTCTCCCCATACGTTTTTCGTGTGCATGTAAAAAGATGAAGTGAATGAAAGAAAATAACCAGTGAAATTTAAATTATAAGTAAATTTTGCCCCCCCCCCCCCTCCCCCATCCCCTTACAGATAAGATTTTTACAATCTTTATGATTTTAATTTTTTTTGTTTGTTCTTCAGTATTTAAATTAAAAACTAGATATCTTTAATCTTTATGTACAGAAAGTTGAGTAACATGGAAAGTGTTAAAAATGAAGATATTTGTAAAGAAATGCAGTAGTAGCTGACGAGATTATGAGTGATATCTGAGTAGTTGTGCCGTAATATCATGTGGATGACCTAATGTTGAAATAAGCAAGACTGGTTAATATGAGCAGTCTATACATAAAGCTACTTGAAAAATGTTGACAAAATCCTAAAAAAAAAAAAAAATTTTTTAAAAAATGTTTTAGAAGCTGATGAGATTTAAAGGGATATCTAAGTAATTGTGTCATAATATCATGTTGGTGACCTTATAGAATGTTTAAATCAACCACACTAGTAGATATCTTCATTTTTTTACACAGCTACTTGAGGTTTATCAACTAAACTGTTGAAAATGGATGTTTTTATAACAAAATGCACTTGTAGCTGATGAGATTGAGAAAGATATATAAGTAATTATGTCGTAATATCATGTCAATATCCTAATATAATATCAAAATGAACATGACTTGTATATATCAGCATTCTATATACAGCTACTTGAGATATATTGACAAAACCGCCAAAAAATAAAGATATTTGTAACAAAATGCACAAGTAGCTGACCACATAAAGGGAAATATCTGAGTAATTGTGTCGTTATATTATGTGGATGACTTGAAGCAATGTTGATAATACAATGTCTGGCATATATCTTCAGTTTAAATATACAGCTACTTGCAATACATTGACAAAACCGTCAAAATATAAGGATATTTGTAACAAAATGCACAAGTAGCTGACCACTTAAAGAGCGATATCTGAGGAATTGTGTCTTAATATTATGTGGATGACTTGAAGGAATGTTGATAATAGCATATCTGGCACATATCTTCAATCTAAATATACAGCTACTTGCAATATATTGACAACCCCGCCAAAAAATAAAGATATTTGTAACAAAATGCACAAGTAGCTGACTACATAAAGAGAGATATCTGAGTAATTGTGTCCTAATATTAAGTGGATGACTTGAATAAATGTTGATAATAGCATATCTGGCACATATCTTCAATCTAAATATACAGCTACTTGCAATATATTGACAAAACGGTCAAAATGTAAGGATATTTGTAACAAAATGCGCAAGAAGCTGACCACATAAAGAGCGATATCTGAGTAATTGTGTCGTAATATTATGTGGATGACTTGAAGGAATGTTGATAATAGCATTTCTGGCATATATCTTCAGTTTAGATATACAGCTACTTGCAATATATTGACAACCCCGCCAAAAAATAAAGATGTTTGTAACAAAATGCACAAGTAGCTGACTACATAAAGAGAGATATCTGAGTAATTGTGTCGTAATATTAAGTGGATGACTTGAATAAATGTTGATAATAGCATATCTGGCACATATCTTCAATCTAAATATACAGCTACTTGCAATATATTGACAAAACGGTCAAAATGTAAGGATATTTGTAACAAAATGCGCAAGTAGCTGACCACATAAAGAGCGATATCTGAGTAATTGTGTCGTAATATTATGTGGATGACTTGAAGGAATGTTGATAATAGCATTTCTGGCATATATCTTCAGTTTAAATATACAGCTACTTGCAATATATTGACAACCCCGCCAAAAGATATTTGTAACAAAATGCACAAGTAGCTGACTACATAAAGAGAGATATCTGAGTAATTGTGTCGTAATATTAAGTGGATGACTTCAAATAAATGTTGATAATAGCATGTCTGGCATATTTCTTTAATTTAAATATACAGCTACTTGAGATATATTGACAACCCCGCCACAAAATAAAGATATTTGTAACAAAATGCACAAATAGCTGACTACATAAAGAGAGATATCTGAGTAATTGTGTCGTAATATTATGTGGATGACTTGAATAAATGTTGATAATAGCATATCTGGCACATATCTTCAATCTAAATATACAGCTACTTGCAATATATTGACAAAACGGTCAAAATGTAAGGATATTTGTAACAAAATGCGCAAGTAGCTGACCACATAAAGAGCGATATCTGAGTAATTGTGTCGTAATATTATGTGAATGACTTGATAGAATGTTGATATTAGCATGTCTGGCATATATCTTCAGTTTAAATATACAGCTTCTTGAGATATATTGACAAAACCGCTAAAAACAGACAAAAAATAAAGATATTTGTAACGAAATTCAGAAGTAGCTGACTACATACAGAGGGATATCTGAGTAATTGTGTCGTAATATTAAGTGGATGACTTGAATAAATGTTGATAATAGCATATCTGGCACATATCTTCAATCTAAATATACAGCTACTTGCAATATATTGACAAAACGGTCAAAATGTAAGGATATTTGTAACAAAATGCGCAAGTAGCTGACCACATAAAGAGCGATATCTGAGTAATTGTGTCGTAATATTATGTGGATGACTTGAAAGAATGTTGATAATAGCATTTCTGGCATATATCTTCAGTTTAAATATACAGCTACTTGCAATATATTGACAACCCCGCCAAAAAATAAAGATATTTGTAACAAAATGCACAAGTAGCTGACTACATAAAGAGAGATATCTGAGTTATTGTGTCGTAATATTAAGTGGATGACTTCAAATAAATGTTGATAATAGCATGTCTGGCATATTTCTTTAATTTAAATATACAGCTACTTGAGATATATTGACAACCCCGCCACAAAATAAAGATATTTGTAACAAAATGCACAAATAGCTGACTACATAAAGAGAGATATCTGAGTAATTGTGTCGTAATATTATGTGGATGACTTGACATAATGTTGATATTAACATGTCTGGCATATATCTTCAATTTATATATACAGCTACTTGAGATATATTGACAATTGACAGTGATATAGTGCAATGTACATCTTAAGATCACAAATAAAAATCCTAGGTATGTGTTCTCACATGGACAGTAAGAAGTAACTAGAAGCCAAGTTTCTTTCATCTCGTAGCCAGTTACTAGTAGCTAGCTTCTCTTACTTCTCGAAGCCAGTTACTAGTAGCCAGTTACGAGTAGCCAACTTTGATTTTATCTCGTAGCCAGTTACTAGTAGCTAGGTTTTCTTACTCCTCGTAGCCAGTTACTAGTAGCCAGTTACTAGTAGCTAACTTTACCTATAAGAGGTTTTTTCGAAATTCTTGTCAGAAAAGTCCGAGGATTCATATTATAAAAATGTGTGTAATTCAAATAGAGATTATAAACTACTTGCCAAGCAAAATAACATATCGTTGATTTTAAGATAAATAATTATTATAATCGATAAAATCAATTCCCGTCAGTACTTCAGTACTTTGATTTCCCTTGAAATCTACCTATGGATGGGAGTACGGTCCTTCATGAGATCTATTCACACTGGGATGAATTGTGTTAGATTCTACTGGTGTTGACAAGGAAGTTCCGACGGATAAGTATAAACAAATTGCTGACAAAACTCATAAAATTCAACTTCAGCTTTTTTCTCTGGTGAGCTAAAAAGACGGGTACAAAAATTATTTTGATTCGGGGCCGTTTGTTCACACAAGCACGTAGCATCGTTTTTGAAAGTGGGGGGCCAGACTCATCCAAAAAATCTTGACAAACAAAGAAAAAAACAAAAAAAAAAAAGGGAAATTTAAACTTTTCCAAAATCTTCAAAATCCTAATATGTGTGTGTGTGTTATTTGTTCGCTTGATTATGTGAATATGCATTGCAGTATGATCCGTTACAAATTGTCTAGTGGTTGGAACAAAACATTTCTCCTTTGAACAGTTAAGCAGATGTCAGAGGTTATAGTTGCTGTGACATGCATGCTATATACATTGCACAGATAATAAACACACATCCATAATACACTGAAACCCACACGCTTACTTACTTATCCCCTCAGTGTGTCGGAGGACGCATGAGGCCACTGAAGCCCACATGCATGCATGGCATCTAAAAGTGAATAGCAAATACTGTAGCAAATATCGCAGCCATTATTATGCATCATATCAACCCTGCACCTCCATCCCGCCCTGTCCATACCTTGAATTTGATGCAGGTTTTTGCAATCAGAATATCGAAAGAAAGACAGCCCCCTTTTCCTTTCTATCCTTTACTTAAGCATGAATCTTTTTACAATGTATTTACATATGCTTTGTAGAAATGTATATCTTTAATCCAACTGTAGTTCCCCCTCCCCTCTCTGAATAAAATCCTTTTGCTGAAAAAGTTGAAATCCTTAAAATATCACAATAGAACGGTTTAGGAGGTTTGTAGTCACTATTTTATTTCTTTTCTTTTTAATGGGAGGGGGGGGGGGTTCATATCAGTTTAGGTCTGCCCCACCCCCCGCCCTTAAAAAATGGATACGATCTGCATGATTGGAATGAAATGCTGTGTACAACAATTTCGTAACTAGGCGACCTTCTCAAGAAAGATTTGCACTAAATACCGCATTAATTGAAATGGAAAAAAAAAAATTAATCTCGGAGCTGCATGGAGAGTAAATAAGTACATGTATAAATGAGAGTTATAAAACACTTAATGTGAATGTATGAAACATATGTAAAACAAGGTATATATTATGTATTGCAAAAGTTCCATTCTATTTAAATCATTAAAGATGAACTATACACAGTGAATAGTAAACTATTGACCCCCCCCCCCCCCCTTTCAGAACTACGGGGTACTTGACTCTCCTCTTGATAGAAAAAATTCAGTTTAAAGGCAGGCATAAGAAACATAGGATAGGCCTATTCGATTTTGGGGAAATTTCTATTTTCACAGATTAAGATAGGGTTAACTGTACCTCGGGGGTCAGTCTGACGAGGGCGTGGTTTTAATCAGACTTACTCGGGGGTCTACTGAAATCAAGGGTGGTGACCCTCAAGCAACCATGAGTTGACCAAAAAATACTTTTTGTTACTATATATTTGTTAATTTCTTTATAATTGTTTGTTTAAGGTTTTTTTTTTATTTATCTCAATTAATTGCAAACGATACGTACATGTACCGTAAGATAATGCATGCCCGAATATAACAAAAACTGGCTAGCTTTGAATGATTAGGCATGTTTATCGGCCTTTACAAGCTCTTTAGAAATGAAGGTAGAAACCGCGGGAAGAATAAAATGCAGAAAAGAAAAGGGCATTTTATTTTTGTCTTCAGCGAAGGTAAATCACATTTTTCTAATGATAAGGATAACAAATGAGCTTGATTTGGAATAATGATTGATTTTATCACAGTGTACGTATTTGTTTGGATCATAAGTTCTATTTTGGTATAATTGTAGAAACTTTGCTGAAGCGTCAAGCACAGAAAGTCTTTGATGAAATTAAATTTGGAGAGGATGAAAAAGCACAGACTAACACGTTTGTTTTACCAGTACTCTTAGCAGAGGATAAGGTACGTGTAGATATCTTTGTATTGTTTTGCGACACATTTAATAAACCATTTGTCATTCGCATGAGGAACAGATGACCAGAGGCCAAATTATGTGTATCATCTATCCATCATGTGAATGGCAAATAGTTTCATCGTATATTGTACTCTAAGTCTAAGATTAAACTTAAAGAATAAAGAATGACATTGAATAATATTTACAGCTAGGTTACTTGTGTCAGAGACATATAAACGTCCCTGCTTGTGTATGTCAGTGTTATTATGGCCCTATGCTATATCCTTCATTTATTTTTATGGAGGGTTTGCATTGAAAAGCTACTGCATGTAAAATGTATAAGAATATTATGTTAATGGTTATATCCAGTGCCTTAAACGTTTCAGATTAGCTACAAGTCGAGTTCAACATGGATAGATGTAAATGATAATTTGATGAATGAATTAGATCAGATACAGAATGTCACAAGGTGCGTATCTCATGACCAATTTTTTTTTTGTCTGTGTTTTGGGTTATTCCTGATATGTTGAAGAAAGCCCTTTTATGCAAGATTTCAAAATGTCTGATATGATGCACACTTGTATTTTACTTTTGTAATTATTTCCAGTGATGGAAACGACAGTGCTTCTGAAAGATTACACGAGGCTATGGATTCTCTTCCTTTTACGGGTATGAAGTTTAAAGTGTGATATTTAAACAATGAATTGTTTTTTGGTGATTCATGCCGGTTATAAAGGTAGCAACATTGCAGAAAAAATGTGGGTTGTGTATTTTTTCTGCAATGTTGCTACCTTTATAAACCACATGAATGATCAAAGAAGCTTTTATTGTTTATATTACAACTTTCTTTTAACAATTAATGGAATAATCATGAAAAGTAACTAAATTATTGTTATTTAACATCAGTATGTTAGATAAAAGAAATAGCCAAATCGTTTTCTATGGGACCTTGAGTCTGACATCATTTCCTAGGTGTTAGAAGGTTTCAACCGATTGATTAACTGGTTAGCATTGGGTCATTATCATATAGATTTCAGTCTTGTCAGTTTCTATATAGCTGTGAATTACAGTTAATGTCCGTAAGAAATAGCTGGGATCACATTTAGTTGAAGTAAATATATATTTACACTATACATGTAAGAAAATTGTAAAATTATTACTAATGTGATGTAGGGACTTCATTGATAGAGTGATTAACTGATTTTTAGGTGGTCGTTACCCTTGCAACATTGTGACTCACAATTTGAGTGTTATTTTGTAAGAATATATGGGACTATGGGTTGGTGTAATGTTCCTATAACTAATTGGATAATGCATCAATAGTATAACTTGGGGATCTCAGGTTGACGATGTCTAAGACTCAGCTTTTGCACAGATATTCTCATGTATATATACAGTCTTAACCAAACTACAAATATCATGATTTATGAATTTTAACGTATGGATTTAAAAATGAAAGTAAGCCAGTGAAGTTTTATTATTGGTTGCTCACCACTTTGTTTTACAACAGCTATAGCTAATGATTATAGAAATTAAAAATGAGAACTACTCCTTTACAAAGGATCAAACCACTCATATAAAATATTAACTCTTGTAGGTAATGTTATTGATGTCTACATCGAGTTCAGTGTCTTGGATTCTCTAAGGTAGGGTATTCTGTAATTGCATGTACATGTATAGTGTGTCATCATTTCAACTTATGAATATTATTCTCGTATAATCACAGCAAGTTTTTTTTTTTTTTTCAAAAGTACATTTATTTACAAAAACTAAAAAATACTTTGCTTTCCATACACAGATGCTTTCTTTACAATTTAAGAAATATGATAAAGTTGTAGGCCAGCTTTGTGAAGTATGAAGTACAGTTGATCCATAGTGTCCTTATGCATCCAATCATCGTCATAAACCCACTGCCAGTCTCGCATACGCTTACTGTAAGCGTATGCCAGTCTGGCCGTGTGTTTCCAACGATGGCATCCAATATGTACCATTATCTTTCTATCTGGTTTTCCTGACTTGTTAATGTTATATAATGGATATCATATTACATGTAAATTGCAATGAGAGCATGTGTATTGTATCTATCCTAGTGTTAATCAAAATTTTCCTGTTTATTATCAATCATTTATCAGCATCAAAGTTTACTTTGTGTATGTATATTCTTGTATGACCATGCATTAATAAAAAGATGTTTTCATGATTTATTCCTTATAATGTTGCATGTATAAATACAGAGATAGTACACATTTTTTGTAGGTCAGAAAATTCTTTACAGCTCTTTGGGGCTCTGAGGAGACTAAAAGATTGGCATAATGCTGTGATAAACTTTGTTCTCTCCGATGGTTGTGACTGTTCGGATGAGGCTAAAGCTGTTGAGAGGTTACTAAATTCGTCTTGTCAGATGGAACATTTATCTCCAGGGGAGGCAACTGCTGTTGTTTGGAGAGGAAAATTGTCCATCATTGATAAAACGGTATACTATTCAAGTTAAAAGTTACCGATTGTTCAAAAAAGTGAACTCTAAATTAGACAATGATAGGTTGCCTGATAATGTAATTGTACAAGTAGATTATTTATCTTTTATGTTGACCTTCTTTGAATACATGTAGTACTAAGCAATCTGGTTTATTTTCTAGATAAATAGAGGATTTATTTTGCCTGGTTTTTCAATATCTCAAAGTCTTTCTAGTAGACAAACAGAGAGGATTTCTTTTATGTGGAAAGACAAGGTTGGTGACACTTTTGTCAGTTTGTGACTTTGTATCTAGATTATTTCTGTGTTAAATTGTTTTTAGATTTTCATTGGATAACTTCAAATCTTTTCTCATTTCTAAGATACTTGGTCGAATGCTTGAAGTCCTGGATGAAGTTTATGTGCCCTCGATTCCTCTCTTCTACTTTACTGGCTGTGAGCTTCAGCTGTATCCTCACATTTTATTACAGCCAAAGAGATGCTTGGCATTTGTAATGGTTAAGTTAGGGTTGAGTAAGGTTTGGTCATCGATGTACACTGTACAATTGTACTTTGGATTTGAATTTAAGTGAAGTACATGATTAGGAAGAATAAGTATAAAATAATGCACTCAACAAATTCTTTGATGAAGTCCTCCTTAACTTCATGTTAGTTTTTTATATGACAAACACCCACAGTCAGAAGCCATTATGGATTTGATTTCAAGCATGGATCAACAGGTACATGTATGCCTGTTTTTGAGTATATGAGTGAAGTATATCCACATACACATTTTACAAGGGGAAATTCAAAATATTTTTTAGAATTTTAGTATTACACCTTATTTCAGAACTGAACAGGATAGCTAAGAAATAGTTTTTGATCAGTTAAAAGATGACAGATATATATTCAAATCAATTTTTAACAGTGTAGTGACATTAAGATAGAAACCAACTTTGTTTAGCTTACCTCAGTATTGGAAACATTAACATTTAGATACCCGTACCAACATGTGAGCTTTTAATTAGCAGAACTTACACATTTTATTAATATTTTTGACCTGTGTGTGTGCCTTCATTCTTTAAACTGCATGTACATTCTTTTTAACATGAAAACAGAGTGGTTATCTGTGCCGATTGGCATGTACATTCTTTTTAACATGAAAACAGAGTGGTTATCTATGCCGATTGGCTTGTTATCATGATGAAAAGGACATTCCCTCGACAGGGGAAAAATATCTCAACACCTCATCATGGAAAGAGAGCATCCTAAATGATATCACCTTTGTGCAAGGTACAGGTCCTTTTTAGTAAATTAATTAACTGATCCATAAATTCTTTGAATTCAAAACCAAAAGGTTATAGAAGCTATTTTAAATATATTGTAATTGTAATACTTATGCATGCAAAATATGATCAATTTACAGAGCCGGAAGAGGAGCTGTTACTGCCATATGATTTCATCTTTTTCCTTCTGACTAGAAGTTCAGATCCTGACACAAATCCTTCCAAGTTCTGTTTGCATGTGATGAAATCAGCCTCAGATATCAGTGGTCACCTTACAAAACACCTGCTGATGAAATCCATTCTACGTCCAAACACCCCAAGTCCAAAGACATCACCAGGCTCTAATAACATGTTCGGTCAGAAGTCCGCAGAGGATCTGTTGAGGGGTCTCCCAGTCCTCAATGACCGAGTCCTGGCAGTTGTCAGTGACTTACTGCAGGAAGAACAGCGGGCTCATCTTATAGGTATTTTGGAACACTGGTTGATTCTTTGTTTTAAAGTTGTCAGGTTGTTTAAAAAAAAAAACTGGTTTCTGTTCAAAATATTTCATATAATGATTTTTGGTGTCTATATTATGTTCTAAATGAAATAATTTTAGTGTGGCATAAACTATTATATAGCAAATTATAGTAGGTCTAACCATCAATTTTCTTCTTTTGTAGAGGATAATCCATTGATTTCAAAAAATCTAGAATCCATTAATTCAACATTGGCAGAAATTCAAGAGAGAGTTCTTGGAGAAGTTAAGAGTTACCTTCCAAAGTATTGCGAAACTTTAGCCAGTGAATCAGGTACAAGTACAAAACGTATATTATTTTCAAAAATGATGCAAATGCTTATTAGATTTTGTTTGGTTCATGTTATTTCTTGACTGTATCAGACAATGATGATTGAGTGTTAATTCAATGTGACAGATTTACAGTCGGGGATTTCTGACTCTTGCCCTGATGAACTGCTGATGGACTCCTCAGAGTGGCCTGAGAAGAAGTATCTCCTGTACCAGGAGAGCCAGAGAAAGTCCATCTCACGCCTCAGGTCCACGGACAGCCTGGTGCTCTCCTCACCCCTACAGCAACAGGAGGGTCGGTAATCTTCTGAAAGTTTTAATATGAATGTTTGATAATCAAGCTGTAAAACGTTTCCAAGAGATACATGTACTCACCATTAAAAGGACCTGGTTCACTTCCCTTAAAAATTGGCCCTCTTTCAAATTATCTAATTTTTTTACAATATCGACTCAAGAACGTGTAGAATAAGAATTTATCAAAATAAATTTAGTCAGACATTTAGTCACCCCACACAAGGTTGTTGAACATAGCATGGTTACGCTATCGTTACGTCGAATATTTGCAACGTCATGACGTCACATATCTTTAAGACCTGGGCAATTTAAGTAGGTGGAATGTTATATTAATCCATACTTAATTTGAAATAGATTCATTTTGTTTCCAAATTAACAGTTCACAGTTTAATTTTTTTATTTCAATAATTTAAATTTTAAAGACTTATCAGTCAAACTTCACAAAATTCTTGATATATATCAATGAGTTTAAGTACTTTTATTTCAAATAAGCCCAAAGCAAGATCAGATAGACAATATATTTACATGCCTTTATGTTTTTTTGAACATGCTCAAAAGAAAAACCAGTACCTATGCCAAAAAGCATTTTAAAGTTTAATTTATATGCTGTATACAGTCTTTTTTTCAATGCGATACATGAGCCAAATAAATATGAAATTCGTACCTCTGGTCAAGATATGAGGTTTGATAGACAAATGGACAAACAGTCGGTCTACATGTATATGTTGCTCTGAAGTCAACAATGTAATATAACAAAATAATCCATGAAATCTAAAAGTGAATATCCTTTAAATATTTCAATACAAAGTGCGGAATGAAAATGAAAGGCTAGGCCCTATGAAGTGTTTAATTTTCTCAGCGCATGTAACATATCCAATGTACCTTTAAAGGTACAATTCTGAGTAAACTGGCACATACAAAATGTGTGATCATGGTGATAGCAAAGATAAATTAAACATACTTCATCTCCCCAAAAACATATTCAATAAAGATGATCAAATCATTTGTAATTTCTAACCAATTGTAAAATAATTTAATTAACATACATACAAAAAAGCTGTCTTGTTGAATTTTAAAAAGTCTAAATAAATTCATATTATTCGATTTCTTCACTGTCTAGCAAAACTACTATGAGGAAACAACCTTGGGGGATGAAATAATTATTTTATGCATAAAACTGAGGATTAAACAAATACAATAAACTGTACAAAGAAAGTTTATACTACTACAATTTTTTTCTCTGTAACACACACAACATTAATTGAAAAAAAAATCATACCTCCATGAAAAATGACAATAACAAACTGTCAGAATGTTAACAAAATTAATTTGGTAATTAAACAGTTTACTTTCAAGAGTAATACCATAATTAGTGCAATTCCAATTTAAATACATGTACTGGGTAACTACATCAGATATTTTGAGTACATGAATTACACAAAAAAAATTAATTGACATTGATTAAACTTATAGCATATCTATACATATGGTTGGCCAATTTCCGCCTTTGACATAAAACCACCCTAGCTAATTTACTTGAAAAAAAAAACTGTTGTTTACATCTGGGGCAGATTATTTCTGCATGCATCCAACATTAAACTCACACAAAAGTTTTCATGTAAATCCGCTTCCCTAAATGAATTAAGGTTAATATTAATTCAGTCTACTTAAACAAAATAGACTGCAGAATATTATAACAATAACTGAATAGATCATAATAAAAATTGAGGCAATTGGCAATGCAGGTAGCATGTATATACATGTATGGTACACATTTATATCTATGAAGAACAGGCAGTCTATTGTTCATTCAAGCACTCTGAGGAATCGTCCTCTGATTCTGATTCATCAATTGCATCTGGAATAACAGCTGCATCATCAATGAACTTGCTCCAGTCCCTTACAGATCTTAAGGACTCCATGTCACATCCTAAACCAATATACCATAAAACTGCGGCAATGTGGGCACACATACCCACTACTCTTGCCCCAGCACGACATCTACAATACCATCCAATCACGCTTCCCTCATCATATCGTATCCAAAGAAGGTAAGACTTTGAGGAAATATGCCGGCTCCTAATCCTGACTCTTATCAAGGACGGGTCTTCTTTATGAACCATGATATCACATCCATTCCCAAAGTGTTCCTCTGCGTAACTACTAGCAAGCTTCACTTGATATGTGCCACAGGTCAACTCTCGAAGTTGATCTTCATCAAGACGAGGAAAATCCTGAAGCTCGTCAGGGTGTTTCCAGATCGCTGAGCGGGTATCCAGTTTCCTTTCTTCTACTTCCTCTTTTAGTTGATTGATTTGTCTGGACAGGTACTGCATCTTAGCTGCTACAAGAGAGTCTTCCTCAGTGCAACCTAAAGATAATTCATGAAATGTAATATACATGTACATGTAACAAAAAACTAAGAGACCCAAGTATCTAACAGCGTGGGTCCTAACAGACACTGAGTATAGCATACTCTACAATTGATACACACAGTTAAAGATGAAACAAAATAAACTGATAGGTGATATATGTTTATACCCAAAACCAAGTAGAATCGGATGATCAGGGATAAACAAAATACTGTAATACACTCATATTTATTCACTAGCATCATGTACACTTAACAATATTATACTTGTTAAATATAAAGAAGTTCCATTATTCATGCCTATCATTTTCAAAGCATATATACATACCAGTTGACAAAGGTGGAAAGTACTTGTTTGATATTCCACACACAATCTTGATGAAGTCACTAATGAATGGCACTTGGGACGAAGGAAGGACACGGTCAAAAAACTTCCATCTCTTTATCCTCGCATTAGCAGATTCTACCACCCAGCGTATCTGTAACATAAATAATAAAAGAGATCAACTCTATGTGAATATACTAATATATAGCAACTCTCTCTTTCTCTCTCTCTTGCTCTGTCTCTCCTCTCTCTCTCTCTCTCTCTCTCTCTCTCTCTCTCTCTCTCTCCTGATTCTTTCTTATTAAATTAGAATAATGCTGTATATAGCATACCTTACCTTGGTCACTAAACGGCTTGTATTTGCATCTGCTGTTGACATTTGCTTTTCACCTTTCTTCATAAATGCAGGCATGGCAGATACTAATCCAAGGTCTTCAAGTAGTGTCAAGGAATCCCGAAAGCCTCTGTCTACAACAAACACATCTCTCTCTTCGATCCACTTCAACACATCTTCTTTGTTAGTCTTCATGATGTGGCTCAAGATTGCAGCATCATTGTTCTTCGCTACATATGGTCCAAGAACAGAGAGGTAATAGCCACTAGTTGTTACAACAATCATTGGCTTCACCAATGGACGACCCTTATGCATGCTATATGATTTCCTTTGAAAGGCAAAGTTCATACTTTTTTGTATATAAATGTATGTGCCGTCTAAAACAAGAATGGCTTGGGTGCCAGTACCACCAAAAAGAGACTCTGCTAATGGCCTGGTATGCTTATTTATAACATCCTCTCTGGAGATGTGCTGAAACCCAACATTGTTTGGTACAAATGTCTCCATCAGTGTTCTCCTCACTACCGAGATTGCGCGACGAATGCTTGACTTTGAAACATTTAATAGTGTTGACAGCATTTCATTGGACAGACCACATCTCATCTTAAGAAGAAAAATTCCAAGGCTGGTTCTAACACTGCGAGTGGATGTGTTCTTTACCTTTCCATCTACAGCTGATAGCAGATCATCAAAGGAGACTTTATTTATTCCAGTGAGGTTGACATACTCTTGGTCACTCAATGCATTTGGATCATCAAAGTCTATTCTTTTCCCTCCATTTAGCAGAGCAATCTCCCTTAGATACATAAGCATATCAACAATAGATGTCCTGTTAAGTGTAGATGTTTCTGAAAATGAAGAAATTTTTTCTAGTGCCTCTTCAGTGAATCTTCCATTGGGAAGATGACGTGTGCAGCATCTTGAACCTGGCGGAATCAATACTCCTTGTTGTAAAAAAACAGAGTGACGTTCATTTGATGACACCACAACCAACTTTGGCCCAGGTTTTCTGCAGATGAAGCAGCTGGAATGACTGGAAGATGTGGAGGGCACTGTCAGGGTTACTGATGGAGGACTGTGAATGGCAGCATTCCTAGCATTAATTTGCTTCCTCTCTGGAGGAGAGAAGGGAGCTGTGTCTCTTAACTCATGCTCCAAGTTTTGTTGTCCACTTTTCCTCCGCTTAAGATGAGAATGTACCTTCACTCGACACAAACTACACAACACCTCATCCTCAGACACATCGCCTACAGTCCACTTCTGGAGAACTAGTCGTTGTGCAGCTGTCACAGTACGTCGATCTCTCTGGTTTGTTCGTTTCTTACAGCAAACACAAGGATATTCTCTTTTCCTCATATGCTATTAAATAAAATAAGCAGTAAATTAATTAATTTGTGCACCACTATAATAAGCAAGTTTACCAACGTCTGTTGACAAATATGTAAGCAGATGTACTAATAATTATATAATGCATTAATTATAATTAATGATACATTGTAAATATTGGCAAGATTGTATATAACCAATGGGCCACAGCAACTCAGTTGGTCATGCAATTTAATTGGCTTGCTGTATTTTTGATACTTTTTCTTCTTATATTCTTATATTTTTTGTCTTCAATAATGGCCTAATTACCCTTTAGATTTTTTTTTTTTTTACAAAAAATAATTATATTAATAATATCCTACCTTAAAGAGTTCTTTTCCCATGCCTAGGTGAAACTATTGTACTCTAATTGTTGTGGCAGTCATATCTTTCTTAGGCCATGGTCATGTATTGAATAAACTTGAATCTACAATACCCAATATTGCCCTTTATAATTCATTATAATAATTATATAATGAACCAAATAAACAGTTTATTAGTTTTTTTTTCCTTTTTTTTTTTTGATCATTGTCAAACTTTCCTTTCATCGCCTTACCTACCAGGGGCCAAGATAAAAGCAAATTTAGATATATTTTTTGAAGTGTCTCATACATTAACATTATGTACATTCACATGTTAAAATGCTCACACAATTAATGTACATGACTCAATATGGGACATCATAGACAATACAATATTAAAACTTCATAATATTTTGTCTTTTCATTCGTTAATACATATAGCTATTAAAAAAATCATTTGTATCAAGTGTTCTAACAGCTACGAACCGGTATACACACGTACAGATATGACATAATATCTTTAGCAAATATATCCAGATATAATTCTAGTTTTAACAGTTTAAAGCTGTAAAATAACTTGTAACCTTAAAAACAAATTATCTATTGGACCATAAACATGAGTATATTTTTCATCACATACCCTATTTTATAAAGTTGGCTACCTAAATTCAATACGCCAAGTAAATCTATTTATAGTAACAGGTACTTTCCAATTGTTTATAGGGAAACACACGGTGCATGTGTGAAATGCGCTATATACCTCTTATAATGAACAAATTATAAAAAATATGACCAAACGTCCATTGATAAACTGTGATCAAGTCCACAAATTCACAACTGACGACGAAAATTGTCCATTATTGTTATAGGCGCATAGGCCTACCCTAAACTGCTACTGGCGTACCAGTACTGTACGAGTGCATATCGATATACATGTACATCTGTAACCTTCAAATTGACCATTAAAAATGCATGTATATGTAAACATACTGAATAAAATGTTCTATTTAATGAGTGTATTAATTTCACAATGTAGGTGGATTACTAAATACTAGTGAAATCGCTTACATAGTGTTAC
Organism: Magallana angulata; assembly: GCF_025612915.1. Taxonomy (NCBI): domain Eukaryota; kingdom Metazoa; phylum Mollusca; class Bivalvia; order Ostreida; family Ostreidae; genus Magallana; species Magallana angulata. Next base: position 11,552,041 of record NC_069111.1, read on the forward strand.
AGTACCAGGAGACGATTTTAATTGTGTGCATTTTGTGTTCAAGTCGTCTCTACATGCAAATGAAGAAGAGGGACAGGTTTAGTTCTTTTTTTTCATGGCAGTTTGACACTGTACAATTCTATGGATTTAAACTTACCTATAAACAAAAGTGGCAGTCTTGGATTTCTCCAAATTAAACTCGGATACCTCGATCATTCGTCTGCGTTTGTCACTACGGTGACGTCACACTGTTTACACAGCGAAAGGGAAAGAACTCAAAAATTTGGTTTTTTTTTTTTAGAAATTAACATAGTGCGCAGAATTTTACCATCGTGATTTTCGGCATGGAAGTCGCTCCTATAGAGTTTTATTTTTTGGCAAAGTAAGAACTTGGTAAATCAATGCGCACACAGTAAAATGCTGAATTATACTGCCGATTTTACCAATTTTTTCCGGAAATTGTAATTCCGCCGGAGAATTTCACGTAAAAAAATCACCTTCGAGGCAATAGCGGCAAAATTTTATTCTATATTTAAATAATACATATATTAAACATATATTTACGGTACAATTTATTTTTCAAGAGTGCAGTTAATTTTTTGGTAAATTTGAGGGCGTAATATCACATCAACTGAATCAAGTTCTTTATCTGGGCTAATGTTAGTGGATTATCAATTTTTTTCAAAGGTTTATGGGGACATGATATCAATATATACTTTTATGATAATAAAATAATGTAACAGCGACTTAAAATCTGTCCTTGTTTTCCATTGATTGATATAACCATTTTTCATTTATAGAGACTCCACCCACCCTAGACATCAAGCACTGTCTGACATTGTTCCAATCAGATGGCACTGCTGTGACTGATGGCCTCTCACCCGTCAGGAAAAAGGTAAGCTTCGTATATATTATATTTACATCTACTGTACAGTAAAACATGGCTACAGCTAACACACTGAAAATTGAATTCATGCTTATGGCAAAAATAGTTTCAATACCCTAATCCTAAATTTGTAGTATTAACTTATTGGATATAATGAGTTTCAGTTATCATGACTCAAAATTGCTCATCATGGCACTTTGCAGTTACCAAGTTTTAATGATCATGCATTGCGTAGTACATTTCTCACTAATTCCCAGCGGAACCTTACCTGGTTTTACATTAGTACATGTACTTGATTTGTTTTTAACTCTCTTATATCTTCTCATTTTATCAACAGAACACCAGTCGGTCTCAAGGTAAACTGTTGAGGGGCGTGTCACCAGGTGTAACAGGGCTTCAGTGGCCGGACTCGCTAGATCAGAGGGCCCCAGACATGTAGTGAGTGTCAATCAGTGACTTCTTCCTCGGGACATTGAACTTCTTCTGCATCATCAGTGTCTTTGTTGAAATATTGGAAACCCTTGGTTGAAAACGTTTCGCTCCTCTCTTCATCCCCAGGTGATGGAGAAAGGAATGAAATGTATTCAGTCAATGGTTTATGACAATATACTTCTTGAAATACCAAAAATTCATTGAACAATATCATTCCTTGGAAATTTATGGTCTTCAATGGTATAAAATTCTTTGCTAAATTCTCTGCTGCGAGAAATTGAGCTATAGCAAATAACAAACACACCACAAAATGGATTGAGATTAATCCCCAACAAATGCATGTATTCTTGCTTTAACTGTATTCTGTTATCTTTTCACTGCTCTATAAATGTCTAGCTGTTAAATACCAAATTAAAACAAGAGGCCAATTGGCCTTAACGGTCACCTGAGTAGCATATATCCCATACACAAACTTGTCATGAAGTCTCATATATGCATCTAATTAATTAGGTTTCATACTGGAGTAGAAAAATTATAAATTTGTAATGCGACCACATTTAATTCAAAAAGATCTGTGAAACCTATAATTCTGGTGAAAAACTAAAAGATCTGGTCTACAAAATAAAGAATTCAGTTTTCCTTTCAGGTGTGTGGGAGTAAAGACGATAATTTTTTAACGTTATATGCATTAACATCTATACATCCATTTTGGCCCTGCCCTAGAGTCAAAACCCATACCCCAGGGGACATGAAAATTAAAATTTCAGTAGAGGACTTCCTGGTAAACATAATTATTAGTCGTTTTTTTTTTATACAGATGTGTGAGAATAGAGAAAAAGATTTTTAAACATTATATGCATTAACAGTATATATTGCCCCCCCCCCCCCCACCTCATGTCCTGATTCCCTGACCCAGAGGCCATGAATTTCACAATTTAGGTAAAGGAGATTGTGGATATCATAACCATGTATTCAGTTTTTTGCCCACATATGTGGGAGTAGAGAAGAAGATTTTTTAAGATTTAAAACATTTTTACTATATGGCCATATTGGCCCCACCCTAGGGCCTGAACCCCTGACCCAGGGGTCATGAATTTCACAATTTAAGTAGAGGGCTTCATGGACATCATAATCATGCTTTTAGTTTTTAACAAATATATATGGGAGTAGAGAAAAAGATTTTTTAAGATTTAAAACATTTTTACTATATGGCCATATTGGCCCCACCTTAGAGCCTGAACCCCTGACCCAGGGGTCATGAATTTCAAAATTTAGGTAGAGGGCTTCATGGACATCATAACCATGCTTTTAGTTTTTAACAAATATTTATGGGAGTAGAGAAGAAGATTTTCTAAGATTTAATACATTTTTACTATATGGCCATATTGGCCCCACCCTAGAGCCAGAACCCCTGACCCAGGGGCCATGAATTTCACAATTTTGGTAGAGGGCCTCATGGACATCACAACCATGACACCAGTTTTTTCCTCACATGCCTGGGAGTAGAGAAAAAGATTTTTGAAAATTTGGCTTTTTTTGCATATTTGGCCCTGCCCGTGGTACCCCAGGGGTGGTAGAGCCATACATTTCACAATTTAGATTCTTCTTACCATAGAGGTGCTTCACACCAAAAATGGTAACGATTGGCCAGGTAGTTTTCAAGAAGAAGTTAAAAATGTAAAATTGTTAACGCACGACGCACAACGCACGACGACGGATGAAGACCAATTGCAATAGGTCACCTGAGTGACTCAGGTGACCTTAAAAAATGATAATATACATGTAACATAAAGATAGTAGAAAATATCTACCGTAATAGATGTCGGCAGAAGTTCAGTGGATCAATAACTATTTATTATGATACAGTTATAACAAGGACAAAAGGACAGAGAAGACCCAGGACCAGTGCAGCCAGCTCTGTGATCGCTATGTTACCAAGGAGACTTACAGCTCCTACTCATCTCCTGTGTTTGTGGTTAATAAAAACCCCAAAGAACTCGCCAAATATGTGGAGGAATTGCTGCCCAAAACTCTCCGCAGATCCCCCAGGAAAGCAGTCAGGAGGACAAATAAAGGGCTCCAGATCCAGACAGTGGGGGTGAGGTCGTCTCCAAGGAAACGAGCCAACAAGATGGCAGAAGGTCAAATAGTAACACAGCAGCCCCCCACTAAAAAGGTCAACAAGCAATTCTCCGGGTAATTTATCTGCCTGTCATCAAAGATAGGATAAAAATATTGAAACAAAGAGTAACTGGTTGATGCAGAGGAAAGATTTCGAGTACTAGAAACTAGTGTTTTTTGCTATATATAAGATAGTTGTGCCTTTAGGTTCTAGACTAAATGAGTAACTAGTTGCTGGAATCTGGAAAATTTATTAAAGAATTTTGAATTTGATCACATTGGTTACACAATTGAGAATATTGGAGATGATAAATTCCATATGCATGTGTAGTGTAACACTGTAGTATGTACGTTTGTATCAGGGTTGTGGCCAGTGACTCTCAGAGAAGACAGTCATTGTCATCTATAGAGGTCAAGAAGCTGCAACAGGCTGACAGTGTCCGCCGTAAATCTCTAACAGCAGTACAGACCACGGGGTCAGACAAGGCGGAGCGACGTGAGTCTCGGTCAGAGAGACACAAAAGGGTATGTACAAATATACAAACTAATTATACATGTTTGTATATAAGTCTGTGCAAAACCTCAGTGTTATGTGTTCAATAAAAAAGCTTGATGTATTTAAAGGCAGCATCATCAATTCTAAAATTTGGTTAGTTTTTGAAACAGCTGAATTGTTTAAAAAAAAAAAGTTGATTAATAATTGATACTTAATAATACAAGAATGGACCATGCAGCATTTGATCTATGAATCTTCTTTTGGCAGAAATTGGAGGAGATTGTGACTGATGTGATACAGAGACATGGCGTGAGCCCTGAAGATCCAATCTACAAGTCCTGTATACAGAAGCTCTTCAAGGTCACCAAAATCTTTGTCATGGTAAGATTGATGACCTTGACCTTGTATTGTTCTGTAGGACAGGGTGATTTGATACGAAATCTTTAAATGCATTGTATGTCGTGTTCTCTACTTTCAAGTAGGTTTTCTGTTCTTTAGTATGTTTTCCATTTTCAATGTAACTTTCCTATTCCATTGTTAATTTACATACAGCTACATTGCAAAATCTTATCCATTACACAATTACATATTCTACAATGATGAAATTTGTGTTAATAACATTGTTTTGTTACAGGATCTGCCAAATTCTCAAAATCTAAGGTCAGAAATGAGAAACATTGCCGAGGGCCAAGTCAAACAAGTGGTGGATTTAGAGAAACGGAAACAGATGAAGTGAAAGTAAAAGAAGAATCTGAGTGATTCTCTTAACAAGTGTCAAATATCAATGGAGAACTTCTTATAAACTGTCAAAGGCTTCCTTCTGGTGCAGAAAGACTTGAGTTGTGACAAAGTATACTAGAGTGCATAAGTGAAAAAATATGTTTGTTGAATTAATGAAAAAAATATGATCAGTGAATGTCTTATCTGATGTTATGTAAAAAGCTGCCTTTAAATTCTTGCTACTATGAAATTAAAGTGTACTGAATCTCATCTTTCTGATTCAGAAATCAAGGCATCCTGGTATGTTGCTTTTAGATTTGTTTGCCCTGACAACAAGTTAAGATATTCTCTTTACTTTTGATTTCTGCAAGATACAGGCTTCAAATTTGCAGACCAAAGAAGTCTATTACAGAACATGATGATTTAATAATCCGAGGTCATTCATTTAGAACATGGTTTTATTGCATACTAAAAATGTATGCACTGATTACGGAGATCATAATTATGCAGAGAGATGTGAATGGAATTTTTTTGTAAGTGAACCTGTAATAATAAGTGAAAGTCAAACATGTATTTTATTTTCAATCAATAAAATAATACTGTATCACATATTCTGAGGTAATTTTTTTTTAAAAAGCACCATTTTTGTTCACCCATCTACTTCTGAATAAAAAACATCTCTCTTTCTATAATACTATATGTTTATTACAACCGTTATCTATGTATTAAACTTGCAGATTGATTTGTATATATGCATTTGCAAATTTCACACAATGATCAGTACTAGACATGCCCAATTAAAATTCAGATAATCTTTACCTACTGTCCAATTCATTAAAAGTTTCCTAAAATGTACATCCACAGTTTTGTACAAAGTCTACCTTTTGATTAAAAATGAAATTACATAGTTTAGATAATCATCTCTAGTGACAATGGTTTTAGAGAGAGAGTCTGATATCTTGTCTATTTCAGTGAGGTTAGAAACTGTGTCTACATCATTGTATGTTATCTCTATGTTGAATCCTAACACAGCACATTTACCAGCACCGACTTTCACAAGAACTGCTGATGGTGAACCACTGTCATGGCTGTTGTATTGACCTATGACCTCTGACTCTGCATCAGGATTAAAGGTCAAAGCACTCCCCATGGTAAGAGCAGTAAAGTTTTTATCACAGAAGTAGACTTCACTCAAAGGACCACTTTGTTCCAATGGTTGAGCTGGCAAAACTAAATTAAAGAACAAATAATTGATATATGCAATTTCAATCTTGATACATAATTCAACTTTTTTAATCTACAAAGTCCTTTGTTTGTGGCCAAGCAATTAAGTAGTGAGTGTTTCACTCTGTTGAAAGAAAAATTGTATGAGATTTACAGTACAGCTTCTTACCTATATTGGGAAATATTTGCTCCGTCTTGCTTTTGATCAACAGTACAGATCCCCCGGAGGCTGTGAATTTTTGAATGGGTGCAAAGTTTTCTACAGCTTTTGATTCCTTTGGGTTTAGCTCTCCAATAACCATCAAAACAGCATCCTTCTGCCATACTCCTAATTCAAAGTTTGATAAATTGCCACTATCATATCATTACTAGGCAGAAAAAATCGTGTACACTGGCTATATTTGTACTTTCTACTACTGGATACCACATGCTGATTTCATAAATTTACTTATCTTGAAAATTACAGAAATTTAAGCTTATTGAAAAATATAAATGTGCTATTCATTTCCTTTCTTCATACATATTTCTATATATGTTGTTAATACAATAAATAAGAAGAATTGATAAAGGTAAAGTGGCGCCTAATTTATCTACATTTATATTTGTATACCGCTTTATCTTTCACAGTTCTTCGTCCATTACATATTTTCACATCTCTTCTGACCTACCCTCTGCCAGTTTTTCGTCGTTAAGGGCATCCACAAAGAACTGTGAGGTATCCACCACAGACTTTAGAGAATTAAGAATAAGGCGCGCCTTCCAGGAATCGGCCATTCTCCCACTGTAGATGTAGATGGCGCTGGATGGCATGGGTCGCAGTGAATGGTCATGGGAATAGCATCTCACCTGTTGTCCATTGGTGTCTGATAACAAAGGTAATGTTAAAACCAAGAGCAACATGAACTATTTAATGGAAATTTATTTACATATGTAAGTAGGTAAATTTTAATTAAATGTTTTTGTTGGGTGTTCAGAGTCTGGTCAAAATTAATTGCATGTAGAGTTAAGTATGTTTAAGAGGACTGGATAGTCATGGCCATATTTAGGCTAAATTGATTTCCTTATGAAGAGGACCTTTGTAAAGAGATATTGGAAGATATTCAAATTTAAAGTGCAGAATATCAAAATTTTCTTAATGAAATAATACTGAAGAATAATCATTTCTAAAAATTTATGGTAACTCTGAAGCTTCCTTAAATTCCTTCAACTTTTTCGACTAAAAAAAACAGATATGAACTTTCTTATAAACTTTGTTGGAATAATAATGAAAATGCTAGATGTGGGGAATTTATTATGCAATTTGGAATCAACCAGACTATTCACTGGGAGAGTAAAAATCCTACTCAATCAACTATATAAGTTAAAAGCGAATAAATCCAAATCAAAAATATGGCAGGCAGTTCAGTTTAGCCATAGCTAGAATTCTACCTTAAAATCCAGCCTATGAATGGATGTAATAAAGAAGGCTACAATAAGCTAATACGATACATCTTGGGCAAATGTTTTGAGTAATTTCAATAACCTCTCACAATGATGCACCAGTCCTCCTGTAATTCCTCTACTGTAGCCGAAAACATCTTCCCGCCCAGAACGGGCTGAACTCTGACCTTCTGCTCGGCCCTAAACAAAAGGAACTTGGAAGCCTCTTGGAATAGGTCTTCATGACTGAGGCCCAGATAAAACTCCACCTTGTTACAGACCTCGGCGAGAACTTTCTCTCGACTTGAAACAACCCCACCATTCTCACAGCGTATACTGGTGGCGATTCCAACGAGATCTGGATTCCGTCGCATGTCGGAATTGACATTGATTCCCATTCCCAAAACAAAAAGGTGCTTGTCCTCTTTGGACCCTTAAAAGGTTAGTTCAGAGCTATTATTAATTCAGAAGTAATAATCATTGCAATTTTTGTAGTTTCCTTATTTGATGCAAGCATATGCATGTACAGTGTACTTCTATCTTGATACCGCTGTGTTGCATCAAATTGTGAGAATTTAAAATCACAAATGCATGACTTTAATAATATTATCTAATATTTCACATACACTTATCCATCAGAAAAATAAATGCGATATATTCTAAAGATCCATAAGGTGTGCATTTTAAGATTTTATGCTGATATTACATGTAATTCATTTTAGTTTAACCATGAATTTACAACAATGTAGCTTGCCAAGTTTTTGGTGGCTAGCCTAATTCTGATCACTGTAAACTTTAAAGTGAAATAAATATGACTTGACTTGCCTTTTAGGAGCATTGTGTGTGTTATTATTAAAGTAAAATCAACTACTGTAATAAAAGCCTTGTCTGTTCTGCTGTAATAGTAAAACTAAGTTCTGTGTTCTGCTGTAATAGTAAAACTAAGTACTGTGTTCTGCTGTAATAGTAAAACTAAGTTCTGTGTTCTGCTGTTATAGTAAAACTAAGTACTGTGTTCTGCTGTAATAGTAACACTAAGTACTGTGTTCTGCTGTAATAGTAAAATTAAGTACTGTGTTCTGCTGTAATAGTAAAATTAAGTACTGTTTTAGACTTACCAGGTAGTGGACCACCATGTTCTGCCAGAAAACCTGCAATTTTATGACCTTTGACCCAGACATCATTTGGCCATTTCAGACAAGCTCCTGGTATTGACATTTCATGTAGTGTGCGTATCAAGGCTAAGGCTCCAACCACCTCCAAATCATATCTCTCTAAATAAGTCTGGGGAGAGGTTAGTTGTATTAATATGTGATTGGGTGTAGACATTTTTATATAAGAAGACACCTTTAAAAAGGGTCCCCCAAACATTTTAGTACAGTTTCTCAGCAATCTATAAGAAAGATACAAGTATTTTGTGAACGCCTTACTTGTACGTTTGATTTGTGGGGGATGGGAGGGGGCAAGTGGATCACCATTGACAGGTAGAGGTTTCCTCTGTTGAGTGCAACCCACTTATGGTCTTTGGTCCCTCGGGCCTTGTTCTGAATTTCTGATATGTAAATGGTTCCTTGGGGATCACCTGTAAAAAGAAAATATAAATTTACTCGTTTTTATGTGCTGCATTATAGGCATAAACATGCACAACATAAGTATAACATGTACCCGGAGTAGTTTGACCTTTGACCTCCCTGAGAAACACCAGTGTACCAAGATATGAAAAACAAGCCAATAATGGTTACATACATTTATGTTTTTAATGGTGATGACAATGTCTAGAGTAGTTCAACCATTGATCTTGAAAATATAAGAAATCCACTCTTTAAGGGTTATCTGCATGTGTACCAAATTTTATAACTGTCCAGCAGAGGGTTTTAAATCTGTTACTAATCAAACAACACCTGTAGTCTACACGGACATCAGTTTTACTCTTTAATCTCCTGACCTCAAAATCAGTAGGGATCATATACCCTTCATGGGTTACCTGTGTACAAAGTACTAAATTTAATGTTCAAAAGTGATCAGACACGATTTACCATGCAAATGACAGAGCTATCAACAAGCATGTGCAAATCAGCCAGTCCCTTTAAAAACGAACAAAACACAAAGATGATCATGAAATCAGTCTGATTAAAATCAGACCTAGCTTCCACTAGCTCCTTTATTTTGATTGTCGCGACCATCAAAATAAAGGAGCTAGTCGCGACCATCAAAATGAAGGAGCTAGACGGGACAATCAAAATAAAGGAGCTACTCGCCACCATCAAAATGAAGGAGCTATAAGTGGAATGTTTGATTTTAATCAGACTGCAGATCATGAAATAAGAAAAAATCACAATCTGTGTTCTTCTTTTAAAGTTTTTTTTCAGATAGATTTTGTGAAATTTTTAACAAAAAAGGAAAATGGTATATCAATTTCTTATAAAACTGCACGATTACCCTGCATTAAAAATGCATTACCCTTTTTATAGTACATCTGTGAACTCCTTAATTAACCTGTGAATTACCTTGCAGTCCCCCAAGTTTGGCATCATCCATCGTAGTATCTGTGACATCCTTATAAATAATCTTCCTCCCTACAAACGAACTTCTCAATAGCCCTGTAAATTCCTCGCAGCTGAAATTCTGCATTGCGGTTAAATCGAAACTGAAAGTAGACCTACATATCGGACGTCTTACTCAACAGTTTACCCAACGTCCCTTATATGTGAACAGGCTTGTAAACTCAAAATAAGATTTCATATTTTTTTTTTCAGATACTTACAATACGACTGCAGTTTATAAAATCATCGGACTACTCCTGCACTTCTTATAATTAAATTTGAAGTCCTTAGTATGGTCTCTCAAAGAATTCGGCCACTGTCGATCACGTGTGTCACACCTGACATTTTGATAAGTCTGACAAATCGAATCGGATGACACGGTCATTTATATTTTAACACTATATAGTGAAAAATAATTATATAATTCATTGATAATTGCATTAAAATCCTAACAAAGCTAATGAAGGCACTAACTATCTCCAAAAAGACCCAAAAACCATTTCGGGGGAAGGGGGGGGTTCGTATCTTAATATGATTACATCAATGTTGTTTTTTTTTTCACAAACCAAAAAAGAACTCACGTTATATTTTTCATTACCTATAATGTAGGTTATTATAACAAATTATAACAATAAAAAAGGTCGGTTGACAAAAAAGAGCAGTTTAATATTTACGCCCCCCCCCCCCCCCCCCATTGTACCTGTAAAGTTAATTGAGTTTCTCATACTGATCGTGGGTTTTCTTTCACTCTTATGAATAAGCTGTACACTATTCCGATTGCATTAATCTTATTAACTAACGGCTACATTTATTTATCCTTATTTCGCTTCGCCAGCTAAGCCTTTCTCCTTGATGGATTGAGAATATTTCATACAGATGAATTTATTAAAATGGAAAGATTCAAAAACCTGAATCATGGTCATGGTCGGCGTGTGCGCAACCACAGACATTGGTTGTTGATTTTAGACGATAAATTGACAAAACGTTTTGAAAAAAGAATTATAGTTCTTCGACTTTTATGGGGATATTATTACATACGGACACGTGATCAAATCAAATGCTGGTAGAACCTGAAGAATTTTTGAAAAATCAAGACAGTAGATGGTTTTTATCACAGACAAAGACACTAGAAAATAGAATTATATCATTTTGATTTATTGTTAAATTGACGTATTGAACATTGATTAGATTCATATTGGATTTTTATTGAATTAATAAATTGAAAGTTTATTTAATGGTTGAATTGACAGTGAATGTGGTTGATCTCGTCGTTGGGCCAGCCGCCCATGGAGCTACACTTGCTGATGAGTTCGTGTTTCCTCGAGCCTGGGTCGATGTCCACGGCAGTGCCCCTGTAGTGGTAGGAGTGGCAGGAATGACACGCCCCCGCGATCTCATTTATCTAGAACCAAAAATAGAAGGAACAAAAATGCATGAAGTTATAACAACAAAAGTTGATTGTTTGAAACCGTCAAAAATTAGTCAAGATTTACACATATCTATATATATTATATGTATCAATAAACAATCTATAACGAAATTATTGATAATTTCAAGGATAGATAACAAGTAGCCTATATCAAAACAACACCTTTATCACCGGTGTCTGAAAACTAGCGCACGTTTGTAAGGCAGGTAAATGTACAAGTAACCTGGTACAATACCAGACATTATCGTAATTTTGTGCCTGTGATTTGTCCACTTGTTGCTTAATGATCAGTGAATTAACAAAAACATATACCCGAATCGATAATGATGGCGGGCATAAGAATACCGGGTATATATAAATGTTTATTATTGCGCACTACAGTTCTGTTTTGTAATAATGCTGCAGTTTGTGAAGATAATCTTGCAAGTACCGTATTATAATAGAGTCAATAAGTTTATCTGTTCCCTAGCTAGGTGTCTGTCGCGTCATTAAAGAATATGTGCAAGGTCAGTTTTATAGAGGAGACTGGATGGTCAACCATCAGATCTGCATTAAAATTTAACATGATAATTATGACCATAAACTAAAATTTATTTGATTTAAGAAAAACCCAAATATGTTAGCTTTAAAATTTGAACATTTTCCTGTTTCATTATGCAAAGCTCATCTTCATAAGGAAGTTAATATGGCCTGAACTGGTCCCAACCATCCATGCAGCCATACTGTGTCTCTGCCATGACAGATCTTGCATGCAATTGGTACATTATATAAATAGTGCCTGTTTGGGAGGGTAACAGTTGAAATTGACACCCCGAGGAAACCATTGTCAACCGACGCGAAGCGGAGGTTGACAATGGTTTTCGAGGGGTGTCAATTTCAACTGTTATCCTCCCAAAAAGGCACTATTTATTTTATTATACTGAATGTCTTAATATTAGAGATTTTTTACTGCTTTAATATAGAAATGACGTGAATTCTACGCCGAACCGTACGCGCATAATTTATGCGCATGTAACAATTCGTTGTGTTACCCGTTGCTAAGTGTGTTGCTAACGCTGAGTGTAATAGAACGGATTATCAACTGTGTCTTAACCAATCAGATTTCAGTATTTAACATGAAAGTATAATTATGCATGATGTTGCCGCAAGATGACGTTGTGCACAAACGTCCAACTTACATGGATGTATCCGTGTGTACCAAGGTCCACCAGATAACGGAGCAGAGTCTCACTCAGGCACACGTGACCACCGGGGGCACCAGGGCTGCGGCACTCAGAACAAGTGTAACTGAAATAGTATGACGCATGCGCTGTGATTTCATCACAAATCTAATGACATAAAACAGGATATCATATTATAAATGCAATGTTCTACTTATCAGTCTAAAATTAAAATTAAAGAGTTTACTGTGATCGTGAAGCTTGGTGGCCATTACAAGTGTCCCTGATGTTGTTCAGAGCGTAGGCGTTGTCATGGACGCCGGAAGGATGGCGGTCCCAGAGATGAACTTTCCCAGAGTTGTGCATCTGCAAGAGTTGACAGGCGAGGCTCTTGGCGGTGGCTGTACATGACCCCGATGACCCACCCGAGCAGGAGGAGGCCGCCGCTTTGTTCAAAAGTGTTCCTGCTACCCACAGGTTCTACAACGTTACAGAATTTACAGTAACAAAGATCCTAGGTGTAATGTTCAAACTCTGTTTTATTTTTAAGGCGTCGAGCTACATTGTAATGCTCGACAGCCTTCTAGCGATCGTCTGGATTGGCAATCGTCCAAATTCATGCTCTGCACCGCCTTTTAAATGCGCATAAGAAATAAGTTCCTTAAAGTATTAAACGTATTACAAGATTTTTATTCCATTTATTGAACTAAATTGTGTACAAAAAACCAACTTTGCCTACCTGGTTATTGACAACTCATTGCATAAGTATAAATTTGCTTAATCAAGAAATGGCGGATGAATACAGTCAGGTGTAAAATTTCACTAAATATTATTTTAGTTTATCGCATACATTTAATTGGAGAGCGTGCCCGATATAGATAAAATTTGCGATGTAAATTTATTTGTTATCGGGCACGGTCTCTAAAATAAATGTAAGCGATAAAGGTATCTAGTGATTTTGTTGCTAAAAATAAACACGATAATGTAGTTGGTCTGGTCGAGCATTTCAGATAGCACGTGTTGTGGATTTGTTTAATGTAAACAACCGTACCATAGGGAATCTTGTTTCAAACGGGAATTGAAATAAATAAAAGTATGTTTTATTATTATTAATAGGGACATACTGTTAATGTATTCAAATCATGAACCTGTGAAAATTGTTTATTTTTGAACTTTGAAATTTCTTCGAATTTTGTAACCATAATGAGTTATTGAATTGTAAAAGCACCAATACCTATTTTATTAAAGCGCTAAGCATAGCTCAGCGCTTTATTGTCGTTAGACTTCAACTCCCGGTGCATCGAATAACCGCCCCCTATAAGCAAAAGTATACATCATTTAAACTGGTTAGGGAACCAGTTTCAGGGGTTTATGCACATAACTGCACGGGCTATTGTGAATCTAATTTACGGGCTATTGTGAAATTAATGTACGGGGCTTACATACATCATTGCAGGGACTGTCATGCAGTGATGAGGAAATATAGTGCGTATACAGAAGCTGAAATGCTATATACATATATCTGTTATATACATACAGAAGCTGGGTTAGCGCTTTTCAGTACTATCAGTACTTTGATTAGAAAATAAACTTATTTTTGTTTTTAAAGCAGCACAAAACATAATTCATATACTTCTCTATTCTATGTCTAAAATTATTTGATATACGACTATTAAATTAACAGAAATTCAAATTATTGATATCATTCTATACAAAAGAAAATGTCACTTCGACGCCTTTGTGGCCGTTCCGGCCTTTGATTGTTTTTTAGTGTCCATAAACTATTTTTTTTCTACGCTTTTCTCTTCGATTCGTCATAAAAATAAAATCGGATAAACACTATCTACTGTTCAAAATCGTTGTAGTTATGTTTTTGTTTTGCTTTGGGTTGTTTGTTTGTTGTTGTTGTTTTTTTTTTTTGGTTTTTTTTTTTTTTTTTGGGGGGGGGGGGGTTGTGTGCGTGATTTTTGTGTGTGTGTGTGTGGTCTTTTTTGGTATGACTTGTTTTGCACTTTGCATAAAAAGCGAGAACATGCAATAAAAAAATGAAAATATAACCGTGTAAGAATGTTGTGCCTTCGGATATTTAGATGTTGTGCTTCTCTCCGACTTTGATTATTTGCTCTTTTTGTAAAATCTTTGAAAGACGTCTATTGCTTTAATAAATTAATTAAGTAACAATTGGTGACTTCTGGACTCCGATGTACCAGTAGATACCTGTACATTACATACCTGTGTCCCAGACACGTGGCTGAGTTGGTACCAGGTATATCCGTCATGGGTAAGGATACCGCCGTGGATCTTGAAGCAGTCCCCCGTATTCAGAACGGCCCCAACTGACGCAGACAGGCTGGCTAAAAACAAATTCCATTCAGTAGAATAAATGAAACAATTGGTGTTCTACTATCACTGATATATTACAATATGTTAGTACTCTTATTTAAAGGATTTCTTTCCCCACAACATCAATAAAGTTGATTAATAGAGTACTGTTTTAATTTCAAACTCATTTAAACATGTTAAAAAAATCTCGGTACGATCCTTGACAATTTCATTGACTTGTCTAGTAAGCTGTCCAAAACATCGACGTTAACTTTAAAGGAGCATGTTCACGATTTTTATCAAAGTTATTTTTTGTTTATAATGCTTCAGTGAGGTATTTATAATGGTCAACCAAATTTTGAGTATCAGTCGTCTTCAAGTTGTTGTAAGGGAGATACAAAGCTCCCAATTCTTTGTTTACGTTTTGAATGTTGAAGTAAAAATTCCAGTTTTAGACCCAAAATGAATATGATAATCGCTAGGAACTATTTATTCATGCTTAAAACGAATTAGAACAGAGAGAAATCAGCTTGAAAAAAAAAAAACTTTTATCGGTATATCGAACCAATCATGAATGTAAACAAAAACAGGGAACGAGCCTTGTTTACATGACAAAGAATTGGAAGGACTGTATCTTACTTATCACTCCGCGACCGCCACTCAAAATTTGATTAATCATTAGAAATGCATTTCTAAATCATCATAAACATTAAAAATTGAAATGAAATTTGACCAAAATCGTGACCATGCCCCTTTAAAACATGTGCGAAATATCCTTGAGTACGACGTTAAACAACTTTCTATCAATCATGCATGGATTGATTGTTCCCGTATACGCAGCAGTATATACCTGACGTGCGGGCGTTCACGTTGGTTCCCGTCACACATACACACTCCCCGGTGGTCACGTGTTGCCCGGTGATGTTTGCCGACACCCCCGCCAAAAAAAGCATAAAAATGCAAAGCGCCGTCTCCATCTTCTTTACTGTTCCCCGGAACAATGTCCTGAACTTAGTATACGTGCATCTTATCTATATCGGCCTGTGTGGTTATCTTTCATGAACTAGAATAGAACTTCCACATGTATGCACTGACCAGAACCAACTGTCAAGGACTCTAAGGATTCCTTATGTAAACATGGTGGCACAACCGTCCCAAAGTGAATACCTAACTATACGCTAGCGCGGATGATGCATTTTTTTCCTGCTCTCTACCTTCATACCCGCATGAAGCTCACGAACGCATTTAATTCATATGTATGCAAAACATTTAATATTGTTACCGTAAAAGTATTACAAAGACTCGGGAATTTTTTTTTTATAGAATAACTTCCTGCTCTATAACAGTCAGGAAATCGTTTCTTAAAATAGTAAAAAAATAAATAAAGTCCGGTGCCGGTGGTTTCGAATGAATTAATTGGAATTCCCCCCCTGTCTTTATCTTTCCTTAAACCACGAGATTTTGATTTAAAAATAAACAAACACTGAATACTATAAAGTCCTATAAAGACAATATATTGCTTTTAGAAGTCTCCGAAATTTATCTTATTTCCTCTTAGATTCTATTTATCTGCTCCTGTTGTCCCGTTACATGTACCTTCTAGCATTTCAATGTTTCCCATGCAAGTTTTTGCCAATAGTATGTACATGTACTCGTGCGAATTAAACAGATATTTAAATAAATCACATGTATCCGTGTAATGGATGGTCAATGTCACCGGAGGTACTGATACCATTACCGGAACAATAATCTAGTATGTCCACGCGATTTGACTTCATCTAACTGATCATGATCTTGAGTATTTTGGCAGTAAAGTGGCTGTAGTAACATCAGTAAATGAACATACATTTTTACATCGTATATCAGTCAGGTTGTGGGGGGGGGGGGGGGGGGGGGTCACAAAGTGTTCATCGGCAGTTAACATTTTCGGGGACTGGATCGGTTCTTTCATTTTTATTTATTATGTATAAAATGGTTTACATGTTGAATGGCTGACCAAAATTTGAATGTTAGAAATCAAGTTATAAGAGTACTACAGAGGCAACATATTTGATTGAAACTTACACCCCCCAAAAATACCGCATATGTACATGTAAACAATCACAATACTCCAGCTTTGTTTACAAAACAAAGAGTTTCAAACTCTGTATCTTGCGTGTAACTCAGTATTTGACTTTCAAATTTTGACGAAGCATTAAGAATACCTAGTATTAATAATTCTTAACATTTAAAGTAAAAAAATAAAACTTAATATTTTGAGCTCGTGTCTTGGTCCCTTTAATATTGAGTACGGTACATGTAGTTCTATTTCACCTATTTCAATACATGTATTAGGTATGACAATTACTATATTTATAACCTAATTTTAAATATAAGTGTACCGTACAACCTTATTACTACGAAGTCATTAAATTGCCATTAATATTTTTGTCATAATTAATCACATTATTGTTTACGGACTTTTCCTATTTTTTTCCTGATTACGACAAAGAGCACATGGCGGGTGTGACCGGTCATCAGAGGATGCTCACTACTCCTAGGCACCTGATCCTACCTCTATCTATTTGGAGGTCTGCTCTGCTTTGAATTTGTATTTCGTTTAATGGATTTTTGAGATGGTTCACGGTTTGTTATTGTCATTTTTGTCATACATGGATACTAGATCTATTATCAAGATACTGGTATTGTATTTTATGTGCATCCAAACAAAATTATCCTAAAAATTACCCCGTCATGAATTTAAAAACAATAAAATTCTTTCTTTAGCAAATCATTCGGGATATATAAAGGTAGCGACATTGCAGAATAAATGCATAACCCGCGTTAGCAAAAAAGATAGGGAATGCTAGATTTTTCCCTTTGGACCTTTAAGCTGACCCCAGAAATGGAAACACAAGTGATCGTTTTGGCCAATTTAAGAGTTTTAATTTTCTATCTACATTACTTTGAAAAAGCGTAAACCCATATTCTGGTTGTTTTTACTACTCGCATGTCACAGGCACTTGACTTATAAATTGTCATAATAAAAATTAATACTTAAACGTCAGGTGCCTCTGTCACATGTCTTTCCTGAAATCTGTTTTTCTTTAGAAATTTTTTCTTGTTTTACTCATAAATTTTTTACTCATAAATTGAACAGAAATTGATCATCATATGATGATTAGATTTAGATTTGTGCACTTGTGTATTTCATTTTTTTTTTCAAAATTGGAATTTACTTTCGGTAATATAATTGGTGTAAATGTATAAGCCGTATAGGAATCTGTGATTAAATAATCATCATTTTTAAGGCATCAAACGATATACATCAAATAAATGATATGTTATCACATCATTGTTTTATTATTGTTGTTGTTGGTTTTTTTTACTGAATAAATATCAAATCTAATTTTAGCAAAATTCTTTCTATTTTGGTCAACCTTTAAATGTTTTATCTAGTACCAACCCAGCTTCATATAAAATTTATGAACGTCGGAATGACGTCAAAATGCCAGAACACACAATTCCATGCTATTTTAAGAGGCTTGTATAAAGAGGACGTCGTTCAACGATTAGAGATAACGACAAAAAGTAAATAACTTCAGAAAGCAAGTATTGTGACCTTCAATCCCACAAAAGATGACACAGATCGGTGATAGGGCCGATTTTCATAGTTTTAGTCCTTTCAGCATCTATAGTTCTATTACCGGTAATAAGAAGTCAACTAATACTTAAGTGACGAAAGTTCTTCCTCTCTTCCCCCAAGCAGGATGTTATTATGTAAGGTTTGAATCATTACAGGTACGAAACTTAAAACAAAAAGACAATTCCATTAGCTAGGCCACATGGCTCATCAACCTTTTATTGTTACCGTGCCTCTAAACTGTATCTTTGTTAGTAAATACAAGAATTATAAAAATACATGATTCAAAAAAATATTTATTGGAATGATATGTTAACTTACATGATTAAAACTGTGTACATAGGTAAATCAAGACATATAGGACATATCCTGTAAACCAAGTTCTATTTGCGACGACTCTTTTTCGCAATTTACCACAGATTTACTGTTTCGCCGCAAATAAAATTTGCGATTAAGGTGTAGAATATAATTTTGAAAATAACCAGAGATGCGAGGATTGGTTCGTGGTGAGTAATATTCGCAACGAAGTGGCTTTTGCGAATCTCGTGAAAAAATCAAGCATGCGAATAAATGTTGGTTTACTGTTAACAAGACTGTAAATACATTCGCAAGACAATTGTTATCAAAAATGTCAAAAATATTAAATCAAAGAATAACAGCAGCCTGTTCAGAAAAGTAGACAAAGCAGACAATCATATTCATTGTATTAGACAACTTTAACAGACAATATGATTCAGTAACCCTTTTTAATACCATGGCCCCTATTCTGTTATATGTCTTTAGTAAAAACAAGAGTTTTAAATCAAGTTTCATTCATACACACATTTCGATAATGTTTAATATAAATGTGATGCTGAACATATAACACCCTGTCTAATTTTTAGAATCAAGGTTGCCTTGTCATCCTAGAAGTTAATTGTTTTATATTCCTGAGACGAATTAAAAAAGCAAAACAAATTCAAAATTAAAAAAGGAAAAATAAATCTGGCTTCACATTTTGCGTGTCTCGCATGTTGATTGTATTTTGTATTAAAATATTTTGTATACAATGCTGTTGAAACATATAATAATATTCATGATACTATCTTAACTTAAAGTATAATTTCTAATGTTGCATAAAAATAAATACATCATTTCATATAACATTTGACATAGAGATTACTAATGCTTTTTTAAATCACATTTTCTTTATGTTTGTACATAATGTACAAGTAGAGTGTGGTAACTATTAGAAATTCAATTTTTTCCACATCATAGCTAGCATTCATCATTATGAGATTTACAATCTCAGTTTTCTATGATTAATACATGTACATGTATATGTTTAATATAATCATGATAATGGTGAATAAACATTAAATATCTACAAAAATACCTGTTTAGATTTACATCATTCATATCTTTAATATTCTTTAGTAGCAGTTACCTCAAAAACTTGCTTACTTAAATCACCAAGAAAATTACCTAATGTTTAAAATAATTTTGAACGAACTTTCTTTGGTTTCATTATATTCATTAATTTTATTCTATTAAAAAAGAAACTTTTTTTTAAAAATTCAAATAGAGCATGTAATGAAAACATATGCTACTGGTGTTTGTATATGATAAGCTAGTATAAGCAACATTGGTATTCATTAGGGTACTGTACATTTTTCTGCAATTTCTTTGGATTTCTATTAAATGGATTATAGATACTCCTGTACATTAAATGTATATATAATAAAATTAGAATATCACATTCAAATAATATAAAACAAACATTCAAGTGTTGGCATAAATTATGAAATACATAAAATACCGTAAATTTTAAATATGAAAAATATTTCAAGAGAAGGCATAATCAAGAGTAAATGCTTATAAATAAATATATAATGGGACTCCTTTTAATGTCACATAATGCTGTTTAAAATGTTCATAATTTAGCATCCAGCTCAAAATTGTCATATGATTAAATGTCACAGTGTTTATTCCATATTTCTTTTAAAAAAGAAGGCCGTTTCTTGAAATTATGCACAACCAGAACAGAATTGCTTTTCAGCTCACATAAATCTGCATGTTCGACTTCATCATAAACAGTGTTAAAACCTTCAATATTCTGCAAAGTGAAATTCAAATGATCTAAACAAAATGCAATATAAACATCCTCTAAGTGAAAAAAAGGAATATTCCTAGAGACCTCTATAACTCGTTTTACAACGTTAATGCTGGTCACATATCCTGTCCCCGAACAATAACCGGGAAACCTTTTTCGTGGGTACTCTACATGCGAGACATAGTACTTTGATTTTATGTCTCTCACAGGTTCAATATCTTTTTTGCAAAATCCTCCAATGGAACTCTGTAAGACATTCTCATGTTTCTTGATCATGTCTAAAACTGCAGGTATGTTGATGAAGACATCGTCGTCAGTTTTGATGATGAACGTATTGTTCGGACAATGTTTCGCAGCCCAATGATAACCCATGAGAGTCTTAATGGTTAATGTGTAGTAGTTTTCAGGAAAATCTCCTTGCAAAATATCCCTGTAAAATTTGTCCTCAGTGTTTATCATTTCCTGTATCCCTTCTTCTGCAATATCACCCAAAAGGAATGCATAGCGAATGTTGGCAGTGTTTTTCTTTGAATAGCTAGCCCATGTGTCCCTGATGATCATACGCTTTTTGAGAGATAATGGCGTTGTTGATATCAAGAACACTAGATGAATATTTTCTTGATTTTGACACGTGGCAGGTTCTTCTTTCAGCATATGGTAACCAAACTTGAAACATCCATTGCAGAATTTTGGTCGCTCCACAGCATCGAACACAAGGGTACCATTCGGTTCATGTCTTGAAAATTTCCATATCTCCTCTTCCTTTACATCTTGCCCGTGTTTGTCTATTTTTGTAACAATTTGCATTATCAATTGATAAAACAAAAATATTGTGAAGACAAAAAATACTTGCAAAAGTATCTTTTTGCGTTTCTTTTTACTCATTCTGAAAAGAAAAAATTATCTGTTATCTAACTTGATATTTATTGTTAGGCTTGATCATGAGGTCGGATATGCATAGAGTGTATATATCACAAAGGTAGGTTTCACAATTTCTTGATTCAGCGATTCAAATTAAGTATGAATTATTAACTGTAATCAAATAGAACACGATAAAAATAATTATTTCACGAAATGCCAAATGAGTCTGATTTAAATTTAGCTCGATGTTGCTTAGTCTACTGACAGACTGGTGGACAGTCAACTAAATAAACAAAAGCAACATGAGGTAGTGGCCAAAAGTGTCTGACTGACTTGAATAAATTCCTAACTTTATCTAATCTAAAAGATAATAAATAAAAGTAAATAATAATACTCATGATAATAACTCAAAAGCTAAGTTATCTCAGAACAATTATATTGACTAATTGGCGATACTTAATTAGTAGAGCAGAGTGACCCTCACTAAATACTTGTCATGTGGCATAAGTAAACTCCTAAACTTAATTGTTAAATAAAATGACACACCATGACATATATATGCCTCAGGTCCCTGTTAGCAAAAGATAAAAACAATTAATAAAATGATTGTCAAAAGTAAGTAAAATCAACTAAACTATTGTTAATGTACATTAGTATGTTAGATAAAAGAAACAGCCAAATTGTCTTCTATTTGAATTTGCATCTGACATCATTATGATTATTTTGTGCAGTCCTTTACTTTTCTTAGGTTGCTGAAAACTTTGACCAATTGATAAAAGGGGCATGTAGATTTCAGTCCTGTCAGTTTCTTCAGAGCTATGAATATACAATAAATATCTCTAAGAAATAGAGGGAATCATACTTGGTGGATGTAAATATAAACAAATAATTTGTTAAAACTTCAAGCAACTGCAATATATTGAGCATTGAAATCATTATATTTTGAAAGATATAGTCTGATAACTGCAGCAGTGTGTGCATACAAATTGCGTAACACGTGTCAGTGCATTATGAAAATTTGTATGCAGACACACCGCTGCAATTATGAGACTACATCTTTAACCTGAGCAACAATAGGCATGATAAAATCAGATTAATGGAGTCATGATAAAAAATATGTGGATAATGTGGTATATTACATAAATAAAAGTCCATGACGATGCTTCCAAAGGAGTATCAGCTTTACTGGTTGATTAGTTTCTGAGAAGAAGATTTTAACACACTGTTCACTATATACTCCTATGTAAAAATTCGACCCCCCATTGTGGCCCCTTCCTACCCCGGGAGTCATGATTTTTACACTACCTGAGGATGCTTCCACATAAGTTCCTGATATATAAGTTTCAGCTTTCCTGGCCAAATGGTTCATGAGAAAAAGATTTTTAAAGATTTACTCTATATATTCCTTTGTTAAATTTGACCCCCCATTGTGGGCCCGCCCTTCCCCTGGGAGTCATGATTTTCACAACTTTAAATCTACACTACTTGAAAATGCTTCCACACAAGTTTCAGCTTTCCTGGCCAAATGGTTCTTGAGAAGAAGATTTTTAAAGATTTCTAAAAAAAAATTAATGATTCCTTATTATCTCCCCTTGTAAAAGGGTGTGATCCTTAATTTTCATAATTTTGAATCCCCTTTGCCTAAAGGTGCATTGTACCAAGTTTGGTTGAAATTGGACCAGCAGTTCTGGAGAAGATGTTGAAAATGTGAAAAGTTTACGGACAGATGGACGGACGGACAAAATGTGATCAAAATAGCTCACTTGAGCTTTCAGCTCACGTGAGCTAAATATAATGATTTAATGCTTATAATATCTACATTTTTTTTTTACTTCTTGCCTTGTCTATATACATGATTTATACCTTTAAAAAAAACTTTATGCTAAGGGTATTAGTTCATATCAGGCTTGGGGTGAATTACATGGTAAAGTAATGCATTACATTACCATTACTTCATGAATTTGGGCATTAAATTACCATTACCATTACTTAATTCTCTTGAAGTAATGCATTACATTACCATTACATGAATAAAGTACCCGGTAATGCATTACCATTACCATTACTTTGTGTGGTTGGCTGTTACTGTGGCTCTTCCGTATATATGAACTTCATATATACGGAAGAGCCACAGTAACAGCCAACCACAAGCGTGAACGTTGATTTTCGCTTGTGACGCTGCATTTTACAGCGATCAACATTTGTGATGTCATAATAAAACTTGTCATTAAAACCTTCCATTACCCTGTGTATGTGTTACAGTGTTATAACTACTGTTGCTTTCAACACACTTTACATGCAAAACATATGTGGAATGCAAATTTTAGTTGCTGAGAAAAATGTTACAGAAAACTGTTATTGACAGAGAGGCACACAAAGACAAAACAGTAAACTGTGGTTTCATTAATATTCGTTGAATACCAACTTTTGTGGATTTTGATGTAATGTTTATCCACAAAATTTAATGTTTGTTGAGGTGCAATTTCTATTAGCATTTTGTATTGATAGGATCCTTGGCTACAAATTTATGCATCGTTGAAACTGAGTTTTCACTTTATCCACAAAAATTTAATATGCCTATATACGAATATTAACGAATGAAACCACAGTTTACCTCCTAGCGCTCTCCTTCAGAGTGGGGGTATAATTAATACTTTTGGATAAATATCTTAATATATATCTCAATGTATAATGTAGCTAATGGTTCAAACATGCTTTGTGATATGGAAGGGTACAATTTAACACTCAAGTAAATTGAAATAGTGATTTAGAGAAATGATACAATGGTGCCACAATTACCTTTTTATAGTATACACTCCCTCAACAGCAACAATCAATTCATGGGGAACATTACCAGCTTTGCAAACTGCTGTTGTGCTTGTGTGGATTAAGATGTGTTGGTCTATGGAAAATCAATGCAACATGTACAGAATACATGTATATCAACTGTATTGCTGTTTGAAACACAGCAACCTGCATTAATCAATCACATTTGAAATACTGCTTCTATAGAGTAATTAAATAGTAAATATATCAGGGTCGTTTTGAAATTGAGATACTGCGGTGCTGGCAGATTTTATTATATAACATTGGTAAAATATTTATGTCATGACATCATTTATTGAGTTCATCCCCGGTAAGCTGACATTTAACTTGCATTTGTCAGTTTATTCGTAGCATCCACAGGTTTATGGCAACTCAATTTTAATGTACATGTTTAACTAAACAAGAATAGAATTCCTGGGTCCCCTGCCGGTCAAGCAGTATACTAGTATCGACAAACGCTGATTTAGGAACTTTACCAAGGTATTAGTGGTATCATAAACATTTGGTATAAATTTCATGTAAATCCCTCAAAATTTGTAGGCATGAGAGCGCTTACAAGGTCAATTTTTGGAGAAAACGGATTCTTTATTGTGGTCAAAGTCCCATAACTCCATCAAAAAGTATCGACCAATGCTGATTTTCAAACTTGACCATGGTATTAGTAGTATAAACATTTGGTATAAATTTCATGTAAATCCGCCAAAATTTATAGGCATGAGAGCGCTTACAAGGTCAATTTTTGGATAAAACAGAGTCTTTATTGTTGTCAAAATCCCATAACTCCAACAAAAATTGTCAACTAAATGCTGATTTTCGAACTTGACCAAAGTAATAGTGGTATAAACATTTGGTATAAATTTCATGTAAATCCGTCAAAATTTGTAGGCATGAGAGCGCTTACAAGGTCAATTTTTGGATAAAACTGATTCTTTATTGTGGTCAAAGTCCCATAACTCCATCAAAAAGTATCGACCAATGCTGATTTTCGAACTCAACCAAGGTATTAGTAGTATAAACATTTGGTATAAATTTCATGTAAATCCGTCAAAATTTATAGGCATGAGAGCGCTTACAAGGTCAATTTTTGGATAAAACGGAGTCTTTATTGTGGTCAAAATCCCATAACTCCAACAAAAGGTGTCAACTAATGCTGATTTTCAAACTTGACCAAAGTATTAGTGGTATAAACATTTGGTATAAATTTCATGTAAATCCGTCAAAATTTGTAGGCATGAGAGCGCTTACAAGGTCAATTTTTGGATAAAATGGAGTCTTTATTGTGGTCATAGTCCCATTACCCCATCAAAAAGTATCGACCAATGCTGATTTTCGAACTTGACGAAGGTATTAGTGGTATAAACATTTCACATAAATTTAATGTAAATCTGTCAAAATTTGTAAGCATGAGAGCGCTTACAAGGTCAATTTTTGGATAAAACAGAGTCTTTATTGTGGTCATAGTCCCATTACCCCATCAAAAAGTATCGACCAATGCTGATTTTCGAACTTGACCAAGGTATTAGTGGTATAAACATTTCGCATAAATTTAATGTAAATCTGTCAAAATTTGTAAGCATGAGAGCGCTTACAAGGTCAATTTTTGGATAAAACAGAGTCTTTATTGTGGTCAAAGTCCCATAACTCCAACAAAAAGTATCGACCAATGCTGATTTTCGAACTTGACCAAAGTAATAGTGGTATAAACATTTGGTATAAATTTAATGAAAATCCGTCAAAATTTGTAGGCATGAGAGCGCTTACAAGGTCAATTTTTGTATAAAATGGAGTCATTATTGTGGTCAAAGTCCCATAACTCCAACAAAAAGTATCGACCAATGCTGATTTTTGAATTTGACCAAGGTAATAGTGATATAAACATTTGGTACAAATTTAATGAAAATTCATCAAAATTTGTAGGCATGAGAGCGCTTACAAAAAAGTGTGACGGATGGAAACACGGACGCACGGGCACACGGACACACGGATAGACGCCCGGCATTTCTATGTCCCCGCTCCGCGTTGCGGCGGGGGACAAAAATACAATTAAATAGACAAAACCATTCATATCATGAATTTCTTATTATTTCTAGATTTTTGCACACTGTTATTTTCAAAATTCAGCAGTTACCATATATAGTAGGTCCCTTTCTTAATTTTTGTGACCACAGTGTATGTAACTGCTAGCCAAATACCAGTAAGTGTGAATTTAAGTCTCTTGCAGTCATTCTGTACTGACATGTATTGACATGTATTGACATGTAGGTCATGATTACGGTCATTAAATGGTTTAATTTTGCTTTCATTCTGCTTGTTTCAACAGTTTGTTGAAAAACTCATTATGTCATTAAAGCTCAAAATTAATTCCTTTTCACTGTACTGTTTTTGATTGAGCAATTTCTTGATTGGTCTGAAAAGGTGTTTTCCTGAGTATTAAAAAGTAACTTAAGTGGAGATGATAGAATATTTAATGAATATATCAAAAGTAAACATGACTGTATGTTGAACTTTATATATGCTGAATTATTTAACAAAATATTTGATTGTGGCATGATACCTATACACAGTGGATTTGTGGTAATATTATTCCAGTGTATAAAAATAAGGGGGATAACACCTGGGATCCAAAGAACTATAGACCTATTACACTATTGAGCTGTTTGGGAAAATTATTTACAGCTATAATCAATGAAAGACTTAATAATTATGCAGATAGAGTTCAACTTATTTTAGAAAATCAGGCTGGTTTTCGTAAAGGTTAAAGCACTGTTGACCATATTTTTTCATTATATTCTCTTATAGAAATTTTTAAAATACACAAAATGAAATTGTATTGGGCTTTAATAGATTTTGAAAAAGCATTTGATTCTGTCTGGCATATTGGCCTATGGAACAAAGTTTATTCTGCCTGGTGCAGGCAGATAGCTAACCATGCACAACGGAAACAAAAGTCACACGGGTTTCATATTTTATTTTGTGTGGAAACATAGCCGTCGTGTAATATATTGGTAAAAAACTACCAGTACAACAAATAGAAAAACAATTTACTAAATAGGAAAATGTAGACCTTACTTTATACCTTTAAACTGTAAATTACTTTAAAGACCATAATGGCGTGCCATACTTTTAAGAATGTTTTATCTGTATAGTAAATTTCCATCTGTAACTATACTTAAAAAATACAATTAACGAGGCCGGGTCTAATTTTTTCTGCCCTAGATTTTTTAATGAAATTTTTTACAAGAATTTCTACTAATAGAATTATTATTTTAAGATAAAAAAATAAGACATTTACCATACCGTTTGTTTAAGGGGTCATCTCAAAGTTTGTTAATATTTAACATAGGACCCTATGGGATTTTGCTTGAAATGTACCAATTTTGCACATTTTTTAAACTTCTGCCCTAGGGATTGCTTTTTCTGTTCTACATATTAAAGTTATAGCTAAAAGGCATCAAATGGTCAAATAAAAAAAACCTTTTACCTCCTGGTTTGTTCCAGGGGTCTTATCAAAGTTATTTTTTGTATGCCAAATTTCCCAGTTTGTCAGATAATGGCTATTTTTTATTTGACAAAGACGGAAATAGTGATCTTTATAGTATTATAAAAACATTCAGACATATTTATTTAATAAATAAATATATAAAATCACAAATTAAGGTTCATTAATATAAAATACATGGTTAATGCCTGGAAATAAATGAATTAAGCAATATTTTGGCGGGTTAAGAAAACGTGACAGAGGGCTAGGCTTGCTGAACCCTCTTCACGTTTTCGACCCGAGCCCGAATATAGCTTATACTTCGATACATTTATGTTGATTCCACAATATAATATCAATTTTACGCATCAAACTAGCTATTTTCAACAAATTCCGCTGAATATCTGCAGTTGAAACCATTACGCCATGGCGTCAACAAAGCAAAAAGATGACGTCACAATACAAATGAAACGCTGCGCGAAAGCGTGCGTACTCGTTCTGTACTCGGCCTCGTTAAATACTGACAAATTTAAGCAGTAACTTCAAAAAAAAGACTCACGAAGTGGCTCGAGGCACGCATCTAACAAGATTGAAGACGATTGACAAAGTGAGACCAGACTGGTCAGTAAGGCTGACAGGAAGTGAGTGATTGACCAGATATAGTTAACTTGTACCAAAAAAGATTACCGGGTATATTAAACTCAGAGTGGTTAGCTTGTACAAAAAATATTTCTGAAGAATTTTAAAATTTAATTACAGAAAACACAAAGTTATATTGAATAATATTGATGGAAAATGTTTTAAAATTATCACAAATATGTATAAAGGTATTAAGTCAAAAATACTGGCCAATGGAAGATGTTCTGACTTTTTTGAATGTACTGTTGGAGTAAGACAAGGAAATTTTGTCACCTTTTTTATTTTCACTGTATTTAAATGACCTAGAAGAATATATCTTTATGTAAATAATGTTAGAGGTTTAACATGTCTCTCCAACAAGATTAGAAAAGATCTTAATCGTTATTTAAGTCTTTTTGTTCTACTGTATGCTGATGATGCCAACTTGTTGTCTGAAAACCCTGAAGAATTCCAATACCCTTTGAATACTTTTTCTGAATACTGCAAAAACTGGCATCTTAAGGTCAATAGTAAAAACCAAAGTTGTCATATTCGGTAGAGGTAAAAGCAGTAGCCAATTTACTTTTGAAGGCTCTCATTTGGAAATAGCTAACAATTTTAAGTATTTTAATAGGTGTTACATTTTGTAAAAACAATTCATTCAATTTAAATTTTAATGATCTATATGAAAAGGCTATTAAATCAATGTATAGTTGTAATGGAAAATATAGAAAGCATAATTTAGCAATTGACTGTAAATTAAACATGTTTGACAAAATTGTCCAGCCAATATTTTTATATGGCTGTGAAGTATGGGGTTTCCAAAAAACAAAGCTTAGTGAGAAACTTCATCTTAAGTTCTGTACATTTACATATTTATTAAATCTGAGTTCCTCAGCACCAAACTACCGGTACATGTATATGGTGTATGGTGAAATTGGAAGATATCCACTTATTATTTATATTAAAGTTAGAATGATTTCATTTTGGGGTAAATTAATTAATTTCCAGAATTCTAAATTATCTTCAAAACTTTTTAATGTATTTTCTTTACACTGTATATAAACACAGTTTATTGAGAATAAAGTTCATTGTCATTGTCATTGAGATCCTCGCCAATTTAATAATTGCCCACTGCATTGCTTTGAAGGCAAAATTGGTTATAGCTTTAAATAATTACACTTTCTCAGTATTTCTCAGCATACTAGCAGGTTTTTGCAACAGAATTAAATTCTAAAGAAATACAGCTCATATTGCTTAATTCAATTAAGGCAGTGATTTGAGTTGAACTCAGATCTGATGCCAAACAATATATTCGACACTTGTCAAAATTTTGTCTCGCCATGCAATTTAAGATGGCTCTATACACCCACAGTTTATTCCAATTTTCAATAGAAGACCACAAAACATATACTTATCAAATATCAAAATGACGATTGGGATACTATAGGTATTTTTAAAGAATTTTTTAATGTATTTTTGTGTTTTTGTAAAATATTTTTTAAAAAGACAGCTATCAACAAATTAAGAGAAATTATTTTGTCATATGATGGATATTTCCTTCAGACACATAAAAAAATATAACACTTCTTAACATTCAAAAACGTTATTATTGCAATTTTTTTTAGTATTTCCCCAAAACATAATTTTTCATATTTTCTTACTCTGTTGACAAATCATCTGAAAAAGTTGCTTGATGTTATAAGAAAATGTATTTTAATAAATGTGACATAAAAAATTGAATGAAAACCGTTGCAAATAAACACAAAAAATATTTTAAATTTTATTTAGTATGAAAGTTCCTCATGTAAGGGTTATCGTTCCTAAGTCCCAAGGCCCAAACACCTTGGGGACTTTTCATTTCTGAGTTGAAGAAAATTTCCTAAATATAATGTTGGAATGATAAATACATACATATTTCATTATAGACTTTGCCCTGTATAAGTGAATATATTTGCCTTAATGCAAAACTAAGTCAAATAAATAAAGGGGAACATTGATCAGGCTAATAGGATTTATGTATCCCAACCTGAGAGAAATTCAAAGCAACCCTCTCATCCCCGTTAGGTGTTGATATTAATGTGCATTAAAGTATATTATAATTGAAATATTTTCACCTGTTTAGAATTTTCTTTCACGGTATTCAACCAAAAAATACGTTTTAGAAATTTTTGGAAAGTTAAAAAATTTATTGTTCTCAACGGGAATCGAACTCATGATCTACTGGTTTGTAGTGAACCCACTGACCCACTGCGCTACGGTGTAACATATCGATGATGCTAAAGAAACTCTTTAAAAATTCATACTTGATTTTATTGTTTATTTCGATAAATAATACCACAAAACGTGAAGGTGTCACATACCACATTACTTGTAAGTAATGAATTTTCCAATTATCAAATTAAATCTATCCATTTAACAAATTTTTCAAAATAGCGGTTCCCATACAATTCACCTCAGTTTAAATCAGCCAGTACCGGAAATGCATGTTTCCAGATTTACTTTTTTGAGTACTGCGTCATCAAAAAGTGGTGTATAGAGCCACCTTAAGCAGGTGTATTAGATCTTTGTTTGCCCAAAAGGCTTTTAGGATGATGAATAAAATTATTTGTGATTTCTTTACTCATGTTTGTAACTGCATTATATAACTGACAATAACTGTCATCTCAAATAATGAACAATAAAATGGACATTTTTTTAATTACAAAAGACAACTTCCCCGATTGGAATGAATAAAATTTCAAGCTGACGTTATGCATAATATATCTATTGGATTTTCAGTTTGTTTTGTTTTTTATCAGTTATTTAATTTTCATTTCAAAAAGCCTCAGCTCATCACCAGGGCTGAATTTTACAAAATACTTATTAAAGATTAAGTATTTATTGTTTGTTTGGAAATGCCTCCCTCCTCATTGAAATACCTTCTGCTGATAAAATTGTGTTACTTGTAGCAAAAAATAAAGAACTTTTTTTTATTGTTTTTTTTTTTTATATGGCGTTTATACATATCATTTCATTCATTAAAATGGTACCCTTTCCCCCCTTTAAATCCAAGTATGCTTTACTTAATGGTTGACCTAATACAGAAATACTTAATTTTTTGAGAGTGTCTGAATTTAAATCAGGTAGTTCACCATGCATGATGGATAGGCAATCACTGGAACTCTGAATATTACTTTAAGGTTAAACATTTCGTCAAATATCCATACATGTAGTAGTTTAAGAACAATTTGAAAGAAAAGGAATTGCTTAAGAAGGGTCATACTTCTAACATACTGAAAAAATTTTACAGACTTTATTTTAAATCTATAACTGACATGTCAAGCATCAAAAATTAATTAAAGTTTATAAAACATTAAATTGCATTTACATCAAAATATTATTCTTATAATAATTAGATAAAACTGCATGCCTACTCTTTTTTTTGCAAAAATATTGGGGCTTGTACTCAACTTACCCCATCCACTTGAACACCGGCAAACGAACAAGAGTTACCTACTCAGTTTTATGCAATTGTCAATTGTGTATTACACAATTTGTACAGAACAAGTCCCAGTATTTCATATTTACTTTAGTTAAGAGTTTCTATCTTATATGAATTCTGTGTAAAATTTACAATACATGTAGCTCAGCCAGTGTCATGAAAAATACACCTCAAATACAAAAAAGATAAGTTTAACTGTGTCTGGGGTAGGGCATACAGTAATCAATATTTATTTACCTGTATTTACCTGGAGTGCAAAGCCTGATCAAGAGTCATAGGGAGCTTATTATTTTACTTAAATACATGTATACAAGTCATGCATGTAGCATTGTATAATTTCAAAAAGGAGAGTACAGACAAAAAGTTGAGGGACAAAAAGCTTGAATAGTTATTTTTCTATAAATGGAATGTGAAGTGTTATCATTCATGTTAGTAAATTGTCAAATTTTTAAGCAAAGGCATTACGGCTGAGGCAAGAACACTCAAAATTATTGTGCCAGTTATTGCCTGATTGCCAAGTTGTTTATCGCCCCATATATCAAGCTTTTCACACTGTCCATTACAGAAACACAAGAAACTGACGAAGGAGTTGTGATTTCTTGCAAATTAAATGTAACATATACATTTATATACAGTGTGAACCATAGGAGATGGAGAAAACTATATAGAAATTTCACAATTTCTGATAATCTGTTTTGCTTGAAAGCAGAGGTCAGTCTGGAATATTGAGCAGGTTGGGACCAATCTCCCAAATGGGATATAGTAGCCCATTTGGGATATAATAGCTCAAATGGGATATAAATTTAAAGTGCAAAAATTAATTTTTTTTAATTTTAAAATTTTTAATATGAATCTGCATTAATGTGAATCAAATGCAACAACTTTTGGCTAAGAAGTTTTTCTATATGTCTATAGTTTGTACATGTAAGATTGATTCCCAAGAAGTTTTGGATATACTGAGGGATCAATCTCCACAATAGTACAGCTATAGAAAAAGTTGTTTACCAAAAGTTGTTGTTTTTCAACTATTCTAATGTGGATTTATATAAAAAATTTCAAATCAAAAATTTTTATTTTTTGCACTTTAAAATTATATCCCATTTGGGCTATTATATCTCAAATGGGCTATCATATCCCATTTGGGAGATTGGTCCCATCATGTTGAATAAATATAATTACTGTATCTGCCATGTCAATACTGATCAGAATAATGGTGTATACATTGTAGTTGATCCTTTAATCTGGCAGAGTTTATTAATGTTACACAAAGTAAACAAACCTCAAGGCTAACAGACAATTGAAATGCATGAGTTTAAAGATTAATCAAATGCCAGTGATATTAAACCAGTCATGTTTTAAATTGTACTATAGCCATTTAAAAACATCTCTGCTTTCAGAACTGTCTATATATAATTTGAAAGTCTGAGCCAAGATTCTGTTGAATGTGAAAAATGTAATACGCAAACATATTTACAAAGATTTTCAATATGAAGTATTTTCTGTTACTCGAGTTGATATTCTTCTGATAATGCGAGAAGAAAAACAAACCTTAAAGTAGTCCGAGTATCGCACTACGTCATAATACGGATTTTACAATATTGGTTCGACTTTTACACAGCGTTTTTGATACCCGGTATTGATTTTGCTCTACATCGCTGTTGTAAACAATGGCAATAATAAGCAATTAGAACGGTAATATATGCATTCTATGAGAGATAGAAATGATTAATGTTGAGAAACTCGATTCTGTTAAAGTAAAATAAAAAACGAAGTTTCTGATTAACCAGGATCTCAGGTATGCTTATATCTTCTTTGTTTTGACCCCCCCCCCCCCCCCCCCGAATTTTTCTTTTTCTTTTACTAAAACCGGTTTAAATTTAGAGACAGAAGCTATTTCGAATTTAATCAATCGTCAATTAATTAATGTTTAAATGATATCTATCATTGTTGACAGATCTAGGCAGAAAACTGTAGCAAAATGTGACTTGGATTTTTTCGTCAGGGTCTACTTGGTTTAGAGCTTATAGCGTGAAAACTAATCCGTCAACATATAATTTAGTTTACTAAAACTTTTTTCTAAGATGTCAATCTATAGAATAAAAACCATGAATTTAAGTTTGAGTCCATAAAATAGTAAAAATATTATCAAACGCGACACTAGCATTGCATTTTTTGTATTCTATTTTGATACATCAGGTCCATAAAGCGTACTTACTTACAAAAACTTGCACAAAATTATTGATGAGATATGACTAAAATAAATATTTATACTCTATTTTGTATGTTCAGTTCTAATTTTCCCAAAATT
The DNA here is from genome assembly GCF_025612915.1 of Magallana angulata. Taxonomy (NCBI): domain Eukaryota; kingdom Metazoa; phylum Mollusca; class Bivalvia; order Ostreida; family Ostreidae; genus Magallana; species Magallana angulata. The sequence continues at coordinate 11,586,061 of NC_069111.1, forward strand.
GGTAATTATTTTTATGAAAAACGGACGTCTGGCAAATTTCATAATTGTCAATTTTTGCAAGGGGGAACACCCGTCTGAGAGGTGATAACAAACAAACTAGCATGTAAACATACATATTTTCTTTTGTATATGTATTGCTAGAATTTATATTTATCATTTAAAGCTAAGCTTTTAATGATTGAGCCCATTAAGTGCCGAGTATAGGACTACCTTAACCTATAAAATTTAGTTGATTAAACTGGTAGCCACTGTTACTTATTTATTTATTTTATAATTTTCAAAGCACATGAGTTTATAAGGTTTATGCAATCACCACAACTGCTTCATCAGGGTGTTTAAGCATTATAAACGTTACATGGTCGAATCTGCTGCCACTGCATTTCATGGCCAAATATATTTATTTAATTTGAAGAAAATAACATAATCAAATTTGGGAATACAACGTTGAAATGCTTCACATACCTTATAATATGTGATATGAGATTGATAACCTTCATTTCTCAACATTCAAGAGTGGCTCGTGGTGTAATTTACAAATCCGCTATTGATCCCGGACACAATCTTCATCATAAATCGCCTCGTATCACTCCTGAGTACACCATGCATTACAGAGGCGTGCTTTTTAATCACTGTACAGATGGAAGTGAAAACAGTTCTGTATCAGCCTCTCTCTGGATTTCAAACACAACGCAAATGACATTAGGCCTAATGCTTTATCTCGATATATCTGTTTATTTCGCAATTTAGCCATTCAATATTATTCGCTGTTCGATTCAACAGTCATGGTGTATTTTTAGTTTAAATTATGGATAAAAATATTCTAAAAATAACTTACGAATAACATCCTGGAGAAAGAGATCCAAAACGTAAGAAAATGCACCGGCGTCTGTCCCACCACTGTGACCACCGGCCGTGCCGTACTGCCGTAGTCGGTGTCAACAACCCAAAATTTGAAAAATGAGAGTAATATAAAAATGAAAACAAAACCAGAACAGTTTAAATAATTCCGGATTTACACTTCTCCTGCCTTGGAAGAACTAACATTTATTAGTTATACATGTAGAACACAGTATATTTCAATTTCAATTTCTTTATTAACCAATTAAGGGCCCTCAAGGGACAACATGAAGACTGTACATACACCATCCAATGTACATAAAACATTCAATAAACATACATGTATACAAGAGGGAAAGAGTTGGATGATTCAAAGAGCTAGGACAGACATGAACATTTAATTAGTATATATATGTATGTTTCTATACATTCAATACAGTGTCTTCTATATATTTATGTGAAACACCATACATAAATATGTCAAAATACAAATGTACCTACAAATTTGAAATAGCTTATCAAATGATTGAAAAGTTAAAAAAAAAAACAATATTTGACTAGGAAATACAAATTAAGGCAATGCCTTTTGTAAAAAATTTACCAAGGGAGTTTAATATATCTATAATTCTTCAGAGTTTATAATCCAAAATAAAATTTGTTTGTCTTGTAAACTAGTAAAATGTTTTGCTTTAGATGAAATTAAATCAAATAGTTCCTCTCTTTCTTTTGTAAATTTTCTGCATTGGATAAGAAAATGTGCTTCATCTTCAATTCTATTAAGTGTACAATTTTTACATATTCTTTCTGTTCTAGGTGTGTTATTATATCTGCCCAATTCAATGAAAAGTCTATGCGCTGATATCCGCAGTCTACATTGGCTTTCTGTATTCAGGTCTTAATATAGTTAAATACTTTTCCAGTCTGAAGTTAGTTTTCAAAAATATATAAGTAACAAGTTAACCATCTTTAAGTGTTTCATTTGAGTATTGCCAATCCATCAAATATTTTTTAGTCTGAGATTGTTTTAAAGAAGTAACAAAGTCCTTTTTAGAACATGTAATAATGTTTTGAATATTAAGAATGGTAGCAGCTTTTCAATAGAGGAATACCAAGTTGTATTTTGGGCGAAATGAAGTTCTTTACTACATAGAAATGCATCTTTTAATAGAGGAAACTCCGTTGTTAAATTTTCTAATCTGTAGCAATATTTTAGTAATTTATTGACAATATCATAATGTAAAGGAAATCTTCTTAGTTCAGAAAGTGAAGCATGGTTCATACTTTTCTTATTAGTATATGAACAGGCATGTAGCATCAGGGAGGGGGGTGGGGTGGGGCCCCCCTGCCCCCCCCCCCCGACTCTTTTGCGCAGCATATTTTTCTGAAATTTACATACAAAAAAGAAAATTAACATGGAGCCCCCCCCCCCACTTTTATGGGACCATGTAAAAAATAATGAAATAAACAGTTTAATTGAAGTTAAAAAGTAAACTTGCCCTGCCCCCCCCCCCCCCCCCCCCATCCCCACGGATTAGGAATTAACAGGATTTGGGATAGTAACATTTTTTTTTTTTTGCTTGTCAAGATTAGATTTTTTGAATGAGTCTCCCCCCCCCCCCCCCACTTTCAAAAATGATGCTACGTGCCTGAATATAATTAGGTGCATTTCTGATAATTCCAACTGAATGCCTTAACTTTTGGTGTAATTCTTATAGTCGTTATGTAACGTTAACAATTGTTCGATCCGAGTCAATTAATTATTTCATCCCACAAAAGGGGCGCCGCACAAAAGCGGGTGGATTGATGCAATCTGTGCATGCTATATTGTATTGTTTATTGGTCAACAGCTGTATAGCTCAAAGACATGTCTTTTTAACGGAACATTGTTATATCTGCCAGTTTCGACGGTAAGATGATAATCTTAATTTACATATAAGTTTATATGCTTTCTTTGGGGTTTCTTGCACAAATAATATCACTTAAAATCGTATTCTCAATTACTTTTTTAATCGTCACTTGCACGCACTTTCATAATTTTACCTGTTCACTTGAACAGTATATGCTATTTCTTAACGGAAGAAAACAAAGCAATAAAGAACAGAGTTAAAAGCAGTGCATATGTACATGTACATAAATGTATAATGCATAGCCACAAGCGTTAAATATTTTTCTCATAATAACTTTAAGAATATATACACTCTACCTAATAGAGTAGAGGATATATAAATTTATTTGTGAGAAAAATATATTGCGTTAGGTGAAGGTGCCCACGGCATATATATATATATATAGGCTTCGGAATTTTTTTTATTTATTTATTTTTTTTGCAAAGATAAATTTTTAGGTATATTTAAATGTACATCAGACATAATCAATGAATCAAGCAATTAATAATTTACAGTAGAGAATGTAAGGGGGGGGGGGGGGTCCACCCCCAAAAATTGTCAAAATATAGTTAAATCATACTCATCCTTGCAAAGAAAATTAGCCATTGAACAACTTCAGTCTTAATTATCAACTTTTTTGAAACCCTTGGGATTTTTTTTAAAATTAGACTGATTTCAACCGTTTATAAAAAGCCGTGTGTTCAATGATGTAATTGTGATGTAAAGATTTTGTAAACCAAATTGTTAAGCGCATCAAATACCTGAATACTGCATTGTAATTAATTGAAAATAGCAAGCTATTGTGTAAATATACATGTATCTTCGTGTTACATTTCAACATTGCCCCCTTTTTGACAAAATAGCTCTTTTTGTTTTTAATGATACATGTACGGCACTTTTTTCCCTCAATGTGTTTTAAAAAATATTGAAAAAATTAAAGAACTAAAAACACATGTTAATTTGTTTAATACTTATTCATTCAAATAGTATCCACAAATATTGTCAAAATAATATAGGGTATAAAATTTGAACACAAACGGTGACTTCAATGTATATCGTTAGACAAGGGTTTCCAATAAGTAAGGAGATTTGTCACTATGCATGGGGCCAAGGCCTGTGTCCGAATTCGAATCGTTTTCGTCCATACTTTTCGTACATACGAAAGAACAACCTCCAATCGGGCTCGACAGCCTTAGAGTAGTCATCATATTTTCGCGGGTTTTGTACGCATTAATCTACTGGTGAATCCGTTCGCTGATTTATTCATCGTTGTCCAGAGTTCGTGGCGGGAAACTGGAAGATAGGATGGTTTTATTGGAACTTCTCTCGGTGGTTGGTTGAACCGAATTGGGAATCATTTGAAGTATTGTCTGTATCCACTGAAAACGAATCTTCGATGTCGAACGATTTTTTTCTTGGCATTCGTTTCTTTCGAGTCTTGTTCACAGCTTCCTTGCAAATCCTTGTCTTGCCATTCCATAATGGCGCCGATGTTGACGTAGTCAGCCTCGCTATCGTTTGCCCGCCTTGCCCAAAGTTTGATTCCTTTGGAATTCCCTATAAAATAAAATGAAAGAAAAATAGGTTCTGAGGCTAACGGTTGTTTTGTGGGCTTTTTAAGAAACAAGAAATTAGGATTACTAATATAAATTGGACAAAAATTTTGAACAAAAGAACGTAGTTATAATGAAACTGAAAACAACTCTTTTTCTACTCACACCTTTCATGTGAGCAATTTTGGTGGCTACTTGTTCTTGGAACATCCATGGGTATGCTAATAAACATAGGCAAAATGGCTAACGTCTTTATAATACATGTACTTTCTATAGATATATGCTGAGCTAATAAACTCCAGGAGATTTGCGAATTTTTCTTTTTAGATTTACTCGCACTTTGTTTTCCTGTATTCCAGAAAATGTATCTACAGTATCTAATAGTTATAATGAATATCAAAAGCATTGCACAAGCCATTTGAGTAAATCTGGCAACAACAGGATTCACATTTCTTGAAATGAATCCAAAAGATGCACAATCTGACAAATTCAAAATCATCCATAATGGAATGCCATATCTCGGAGAAAATTCCTGATGACTCTGTTGGATCTTTTTTCTCGGATTTCCCCAGTTTACTAAATACGATGTTTGACCAGTTTTCTTCTGATTCATCAATTATTAACTTTTGCTGGATGTGATCTGAAAAATAAATCAACAACAATGCGCTTGTTATCAATTACGCAACATATCGAAAACAGGGGAGCGAATGGAAACTCTAATTTTGATTAGATTGATGTTTACTTACTATAAATTAATTTCATATTGTTTTACGTAAAATTTGGACAGTGTACATTATGGTTATATAGTACAATTCTTGGGACTTAAATGGATTCAATATTACAATTATATTTGGGGGTTTGGGGCCATAAAAAACAGAACAACTTTATCATGCAATGATATCAGCAAAATGTAGGTTTGTGTATCTACAACTGGTTAGTTATCAGAGCTTTGACACGTAATTTTCTGATGTAGACATAACACTTCAACATTATCACCATAGTATATAAGGCCTTGTTTTAAGTATTCCAAGAATGTTTGACAAAGACAGCAAGACAATTCAATAACAAAATATTACTTACCGTATTTCCATATCAAGAAGAATGAAATTATGAGTACGAAACCTACTACTGAGACCACTAAAGGGTAATGTACTTCGCTGATTAAGAACTTGTTCCTTTCAATTTGGTTCCTCTAGCCATTTTTGTTTTTACCGCTGTGAATACTGTGAACACGAATAGAATAGACTCCGGGTACCAGACTATTCAATATGATTCGTCCCCAATACAAACCGTACCCCATCAAAAGAAAGCATGAGTGTGTACTCTAAATGAATATACACTACATTTTTTCCCTTAAATATGGACAAAAATATACGTATAGTGATGTCCTTGATAAACCTGTAAAGAAATCTTTACATGAACTGAAAACCATATTTGAAAACCATATTATTGAAAAAAAAATATTCTGTTGGATATTCCAGTTACATGGTATCTATGCGATGCTTTTATAATAATAAAGAAATGAATTTATCTCACACTCACCCTACCACAAAACTCTAGCTCGTTATTCTTTAAAAAAAAGTAACACTTTAAAGATTTTTATTTATAAATTTCATTATATTATTTATTCCAATGTAATATGGGGGTTCTTTTTAAAAGATTTTAATTTTAGAATTAAGGAATCATACACAGGAAACTACGTGATGGAGTTAATGCGAGACCGAATCATCCCCCCCCCCCCCTTTTAAGTTAATTGAGAATATCCTTTATTTATAGCAGCAGGTCTGCAAATCGCGGTCTGAAAAAATTCGGATGAACGATCTGGTTTAAATCCTGCAATAACCAGCTATTATACTACGCCATTAAAAAAAATATATGTATATATCATGTTCATGCAAACTACCTACAAAACAAAATCAAAAGATTACCGAAACAATTCTATATACTAGTATATGAAATGAATGGTATCTGAAATTAAGATACACTGATAATGATAAATCTTTAAAATAATTATCATAACGTCAATAACAAAAATAGGATTCTAACGTTACATGTGTTTTAAAAGTACACACGTAAACTTTTCACATGTTAACATTTCTCCTGGTCTGCGCGCTTAACGACCAAACTGTTACATAAACATAGTCGACCTAAAGGTTACATGTAGTTGACTTTACAGTTACATGTAATTGACAGTTGACCTATTACAGTTACAAGTAGCTGACCTATAACAGTTAATGTGGTGGACCTTACCAGCTGCTTACAGTCACATGTAGTTGACTTACTCCTCCGAGCCCTCGAGCCATCATTCTGTGCTTGATGTCCTTTTTTAATTCAACGTCTTCTTAAGGGGGCCATTGCTCTCCTTAAGAAGTTAACGCCCCTCCTTATCCATGATGTCTACAAATTTACGTACAAATTAATTAATAAATAAGTAAATGGTGGTTGCATTATAAAAAAATACATACAGATGTACTAAAGAAAAAAAAGTATTTGAAGCAGAACCCCCCCCCCCCCCCCCCCCCCCCGAGTACATGAGCACACAGCATGCAGTAGGTATGAATTATATATAAGATACATGTACATGTTTTGTCAATTACTTGAAATGATGACAAACAACAATGAAATTATGTACAAACCTTTTTCTTTTTTGGATATTCTATATTTGTGGCATTGAAAAATGCCGTAACAATATCCCTGTGGGCGATGGGATCAGCCTGAATAAAATTATATCAAAATTAGATTTAAAAAAAATAAGACAGCCTCCATACAACAGCTAGAACCTACCCCGCCATGTGCTACATTGTAGAATTTCTTATACAATATGAAACGAGTATTCTTAATGACTTGTAACACGACCTTTCTGACGATCTCACTAATTTACGTATGCATATTGAAATTACTTCTCAACCAGTGGGATGGTTTTGCAACAGATTGAAATATAAATACGAACCAATTTTCATCAATCGCGGTCTAAACGCTTGATGTGCAGATAGATGTCTTAAAGAAGCGTGGTCACGATTTTGGTCAAAAATCATTTTTCCGATTTTAAATTTACAATGCTTCATTAAAGGTGTATGGTCACTATTTTTGCTCAAATTCTATTTTTCTGTTTTTATCATTTACAATGCTTTAGGAATGTATTTCTAATGATCGAATGAAATTTGAGAGTCAGTCGTTGAGTTATGAAAAAGATACAGGGCTCACAGTTCTTTGTCATGTAAACAAGACTTGTGCATTGTTTTTGTTTACGTAGGTTCAATAAATAAAAAAACTTTTTCAAGCTGATTTTTCTATCTTCTTTTTTCATTTCAAGCATCAATAAACAATTTCTAACGTTTAACACATTCATTTTAGGCCTAAAACTGGAATTTTTACAAAACCTTTGTACAATTTTGTTTTTTACAAAAAATTTGTTTACATAGCAAATAATTGTAAGCTCTGTAACTTGCTTAAAACTCAACGAATGGCACTCAAATTATGGTTGCCTATTAAACATGCCTTGCTGAAGCATTGTAAACATTAAAATCGAAAAAAAAAATTTGACCAAAATCATGACCATGATCCTTTAAGGCCTTTTTGATCGACAACCAAAGTTTGAGAGTCATTCTTTGAGTTGTTAATTAGTTACAGAGCTTACAATTCTTTCCTATGTAAACAAAGCTTTTGTTTACATTTTGAATTTTAAAGTGAAAAATCCAGTTTTAGACTTAAAAACAATGTGTTAAACGTTAAAAATAATCTTTTTCAAGCTGATTTTTCTATCTTCTAATTCATTTTAAGCATAAATAGACAGTCTTTACTGGTATTTTGAACGTATGTAAACAAAAACAGGACACAATACTCGTTTACAGACAAAGAATTGTGAGCCCTGTATCTTTCTTTTAACTCTGCGACTGACTCTCAAATTTCAATTTATCATTAGAAATGCATTCTTAAAGCATTGTAAATAATAAAAACAGAAAATAAAATTTGACCAAAAACGTAACCATGCCCCTTTGAATAATTATTTAAATGAGAAATATGTAACACAGTCATGAGTGTGTTTTATCTAAAATCATTTATTTGTTTTCATTGTTATCCTTTTTTATTCACATTTTTCTTATCTTTTTCTTCAAGTGAGTGAAAAATATTTTGATGCATTGAAATGACGTTGGAATAAACTAGTAATCTACATGCAGTTCGAAGAAAGTGAATGTACATGTACATGAAATACATAGAGATTGATAGTTGAGTGATGTTTTGTCGTAATTTTCCTGGGTCAAAATCAAAAGTGTTGGGGTGGGGTTGGGGATAAATACAAAAAAAAAAAGACATTGCTTCGCCAAAGGGAGGTGGGGTGCCAAGTGAAAGAAAACCCAGGTCTGACTTGTCCAACAAAGGCGCTCTCTGTTTGAATCAGTGAGTATAGAAATGATTTTTTTTTAAAACAACGTTGACTATTTCTTGTAGAGATGACTATTTTTTTCACTGATTTAAATGACAAGCGCCTATGTTTTCAAACCGCATATAATAGATTTATATTCTTACAATAGCTTCGATGACAATTTCCTCCTCTGCTTCATCAAGGATGTCTTCAAACCAATCATCCTGAAAACGATTAAAATTTATAATATAAAACGCCATTTTGAATAAATCAACAAATTAACATGGAAAGTTATTACGAAACTGTATAAACTAACAGGGATTAAAAAACAACTTACCAAATTTGATACGATTAAGAATTCACGAACTGGTCTTGGCTACAAAAAAAAAAACTTGCATTGTACGTCTGTGTATCAGCTGATTTCATTAATATTTCATAGTTTAAAACTAACTGGCGATTAATTGAATAAATAATTGTTCAGAATAAATTAGGTTACTTACTGGCTCGTGAGGGGGGAATTGGGGTCTGGGGCTGATTAAGTACTGTAAAAAAAGTACAGAAAAAACATGTAATCATAATGATTCAAAATCACCACCTAGAATTAGAATTTGAATAAAAATAAATAAAGTCTTTACCATTTCAATCTCGGCAGGAGTGTATTGATGGGGAGGAACGTAGTAACTTACGTCCCAGTATGCCTACAAAGGTAAGATATCGCGTTTAACTTTCTTGCATATAAAGGTATAGTACGATAGTATATTCAGATATACATGGTACCGATCAGACCCAACCTAACACCAGAGTAAACCCCAACTAAACCCCGGGGTTTCTTTCTGGGTTTACTTTGGGTTTACTTTTTGAAAATTTGGGTCCACTCTGGGTTTACTCGAGAATTGCTTTTGGAGTTAACTATACGCACTGAAGGGTGAAGCAGACCTGTATTTTATCTTATCATCATACTGCCTGTAATTCCTGCCCCTTGTATATTCCGAATACACATGTAGCGTCTGCTTTCAGGGTATTCATCTGATCGGGGTTTACTCGCTGTGTCCACTCTGGGTTTACTTGGGGTTTATTCTGGGTTTACTCTGGGTCCACTCTAGTAAACCCAGAGTAAACCCAGAGAGTAAACCCAGGATTTAGTAGGGTTTACTTTCTGTTAGGTTGGGTCTGATCGGTACTGTACGTAGAATATTGTAAACTGAAATACTCACATCGGGATATTGATTTGTATGTCTAATGATAGGCCCAGCCATCGTGGAAATCTGCTAAACTATGAATCTATACAAGAAGTATGACGTCACAACACAACAAAGATCTGACGTCACTATGACAGTTTCATCTATCCAATCAGAAAGAGGGATTTGTCACGTGTCTGAGTAACAGACGCAGAGGACTATGGGTAATACACGCGCGGATCCAACAATTTTTTTAGGGGGTCCGAAGGATATCAAAGTTTGCCAAGAGATGAAATGGGGTGGGGTGAGCTATATTTTGGGTAAATTTATTATGTAAATGTAAGAAATTTAAATTTTCAAGGAGATTAGAGGGAGAGGGAGGCCTGGGACCCCCCTCTAAATCCGCGCTTGTAATAATGCCTTCAAGTTAATTAAATTCAAATTACATGTATATTATCTTAAATAGCCATATTGAACATTTTATTTGAAGTAAAAATTTTATCAAGAAGGAGGGTTATCCAATTCTGTTTAAGTGCAGATATACTAATAAAATAGTATGGGAACATTTTTCGATAACCCACAGAGATACTACAGAACAAGTTTTAGAAGGATATGATTTATATTTATAAGAGTAGCTCTATAATCCAAGTAATACTATATTCAATATCACAGTTAAAGGACGCTGTAAATTAAACAATGTATTTATTCCTTGTTCTAATTTTTTGTAAATACAGATTAAAACAACAATAAAATGACAAGTAGCATGTAAGGGCGATTTTATATCAGAAGTCTTCCTAACCATGTATGCATTATGCTAACACAATTCCCATCTCATTTCTTTCACATATATTTGTCTATAGATATCAGGTCCTGTCTACAAACTCCGTTACCTCCACCGACACACGAAGGCTGACACCACGATACACGATACGTGTACGTTCTGTGTCAAAAATACACGTTTGTTCCTCACAAATTGCTTAATTTGGGTCAATATTTCCAATATAGATATCATATTGCAGTTTTGTACTTCTGTATATTAAAAACACTCTCCATGCGTATGTTCCTACATTGTATATGTCGAACTTTGCATCCCTCATGAGGCATCGTCAAGGCAATACTAGTCTATATAGCTTGAAGATTATTCATTTATACATGTGAAAACCTACACATAAACATCGATAATATTGGCGATTTGGTCTCAGAGAATAGGACAAGGAACCCAATTTTCTGTATATTTTCCTTTTACACTATATTATCTCTTGAAATCCATCATGTTTTGGTTTTAAGGGGGGAAAAACTCGAAATTGAGTATAATGCATAAAATTTGGTTGAAATCGAGCAGGTAATCCTAGAGGAAAGGAATTGGAAATGGCGACATCGACAGCAGTAGGGAGTTTCCTTCCCGGGTGAGCTGAAAACCATTTAAAATATGTAGAACTAGTACTACATACATTTGTATTACAAATAAATTGAATCCACTGGTTTACTAAAAACAGAGAAATTAGTTATCCCTCTTCACTTGTGTTGGCAAACTCGAAGTTACTGTGAGAAGTTACAATTTACTAATAATTAAGACAAATTTAGATTAGCAGTGTTACTTGTGAACTTCATGTGAATTGCACGTAGATATCGTGCTACAATATACATGTACAAATTATTTATTCTAAATCAAAATTCACTCCATATTCTCTTCTTACGTGAAATTATATACTCGTGGCTCAATTTCACGATTCTTAATTTCAACAAAAGACGATAGGAGAATATTAAAGTCTGGTAATGCCTTTAGTTCTAAATATATACGGTAAAACTTTTTTTTTAAAAATGCAAACATACATGTTTATCTAATATTCCTTTCAAAATCGATTTTTAAAGATTTAAATTTACTAAATTAATAAAAAAAAATTGTTGGCCTTAGGAAGATCAGAAATAGAAGTACGTGTAAGGTGGACAATATGCTAAGACTTTAAATTTACATATGGCGTGTTAACTTATATTAAACGTGTTTTACTCTTTTTTTTTTACAGTTATCACAGAGCTGCATGTATTTTACAAGATGGAATTATTTTTAATTTGATATTTAAACTTCAGATAAATAAGATTAATACGATAGCTTAAACACTATTATATAATTGATTTGATAGATCCATAAAGTATCTCTTTTGAATTATATAGGTATATCAATGGTGAAATCATATTTTAAGAGATGTTTCGTGAATAAAGTTATTAAAAATAAAATTTTGATAACGATTCTGAGATTATCTTTCAGCTTAGAATTTGAGGCTACGTGTTCAGTAAGTCTAATTTATAGAATACATACATGTACATGTACATGTATAAGTATGCATGCATGAGGACCAAAGAAATTAGACAATATGATTTTATGCAAAAATTTAGTTAGTAGCGATTTCTTTCATAAAGCTCTACAGGGCACCAAATTGTACTCAGATAAAACTTATAGAAAACCCTTCTTAGTCAGTCACCCACGCATCTGTCACCCCCTTCCCCTTTCCGAGTACTTAAATGTGACTATTTAACCACCTGTATCCTTTGAGTCACTGGTTTTACTATAGTCTGTCCCAAGTAATTGCTTCCATCACTTTTTGGTGATTTTTAATAAAAATATACATGTGAAAGAAATACAGTTGAATTTGATGAAAGGGAAAATTTCCAAGATGACTTCATTCACACATCATCATTTTTCCCTCGTAAAAATTCACAGGAACGAAAACAGTTTCTTATGGAGATTTATAATGGGGAATGTTGAAATCTTTTCTCCATTCGGAAGTCACTCAGAATACCTCGCACAATTTTTCAACATTATCATCCGGGCTTATTAATGGCTGATGTAAATGCAAAATCCCCGTAGACGTTCTATTTTTGGATGTGTATTGAAACTTGAAGCGGTAGAGGGGGCGTAATCTGGACATTTTTCATATTAGTGGATGAACGTAGTTTGAGCACAAAGGTATGTATGATTATCGAAATATCAAGTGAAGTGGTGGAAGCAAAAACTCGGGACAGAGTATAACTAGTGTTTTAACGACTCTTCCATGTTTATTATAGTACAAGTCTGCATGGTTATCCTTTTTAAACTTCATTTACATCGTCCCATTTTCTTCAAGCTGATTAATTCACGTACAGTCATTCCTAAGTAAAAAATGAAATATAAGGAAACATTTATTTCTCCAAGTCAGAGATTTTAATGAGATTACTGCAGGTTTTAAATCTACAAACTTTTAAAATTTGGAACTTTATTAATTTTTAAGTATAATCTCAAAAGAATAAATCACAACAATCTAACTTTAAATACTTCATTTTACCATATCCTGGATCTGTCCCTGATTTAGATTTCACCACAAAGTGAGTTAAGGTATCACACTCCTCAATGTTATTGCATCAAGAATTTCTTGAGAAATATATCATTGATCTGTAGACAAAACATACTTCAAAAATACAAAGATAATGGGGGGGGGGGGGGGGGGGGCAGTATTCATCCCTCTGAGTTATGACCCATTTAATTTGACCTTTTTGCACCTAAAATGCAATTTCAGCCTCATTAGGATTTGTTGTCGACGTATATACTAACTGTTATTATATACGTCCCTGGTATTTTTGATTAAATAAACTTATTTCTTCGGATATTTTAATTATGCACAATGGTCACACTGAATAGAGGGATAACGAAAAAAAAATATGAGCAAAGCTGCATAAATTTTTGTGTGACCTCATCAGTCAATTTTTGGGAATTTCAGTGGATTTTGAATTCAGAAGTGTTCCGTGAAAGTCGATTACCTTTATGATCGGGATCGGTAAACAAATAATATTTTATTCTGCAGCCCGCCAAAACGAAAATTGCACGCAAAAGAAAAGGTTTGTGATCAATATTGTTTTTAAAAATACTGTTATTATAACAGCAAGTTTGTATGTATTTGACTATAGTTGGTGTAACATGACATCATTTACAGTCAAAGATGGATAATATAGAAAGTCATAGTGTCACTGGTAGTTGCTATTGTTTTCAAAACCAATGCAAGAGTGGAAGTATCTAATCCAAGTTCAATTTCTGAACAAATAATTTAATTACATGCAATAATTTAAGTCACGAAGAGATAAAACAATAAAATGTTTGTTGGTTATTCAGTCTGATAGACTGTGCAAAGATTAATCGAATTCATCCAGCAGTCCGAAAGACGTTGGCAGATGAAAAGATTTTCAACACTCTAATGGGTCATAATAAAAAATCTAAATAAGAAAAAAATATAAAATGCAAAAAGTGGATTATTTTGCCAAATTTAGAAACAATTTGCATGGGAATAAATCAACTGTAACCCTACTGTTATGGAGAATGATCCCTAGGTAGACCCAGAGCTGTTGTTGAATCAATTTCACAAACTCGGTAAACAGAATATGAGAAACATTTGCCTACCAAACGTTGTTGCATTTGATATAATTAAAAGAGAAATTTAAAAGAAGAAGGCCTCTTTCGAATTTATAAAAATGTTATGGGCATGTTATGTTTTTCACACTGACTTTTTCCATTTATTCTTAATATAGCAACATGAAGAAAGGAGGTCCTCCAAACAAGAAACCAAGGTAATACCACTGTTTATTTGTTAAGTAGCATTTGAAGAAAACTCTATGACATGTGTTAATAAGTGGAATTTTGTTTTGACAGGTTTAATGATGAAGATGAGCCTTCACATTTTGAGGATGAGCTGGCATTACTGGATGAAATAGAAATGGAGATGCAGGACAATTTTGATGAGCATGATGGAACTGCAGGTGATTATGCATGGAGATTTCCTCTGGTCCATTAAATCTATGAAAACAACATGATTTTTGAAGCTCTCTCTCTTTTTTTAAAAATTCACATGTGCTACTTTTAAAATTAGAAAAAGAAATATAGAAAAATGACTTCCTCAAAAAAGATGATTAATGTCTGGTATATAACTAGCTTTATTGATTATAAGGACTTTATGTCTAGATCAATGTTTTGGTCTAATTACTAACTGGTGCTAGTTTTTTTGACATGTATATTTTCTGTTTTGCTCCAGGTGATAGTCCAGAAGATGTAAATGCTCCTACAAAATGGTGTCGGCCCCCAATCCCAAATATGAAAGCAGACAAAGATAAACTGATATTCCAGCAAATTGATGTAGACCACTACATAGGTAAAATCAATGAAACTGTATTTTTGTTTACATAGGAAATATAACTCACCTTTGGTTCTTGTATTTAGATGTATCACTTATACAGTTTCTATATAGATCAAAATTGTTGTAAATTAAATAGATTATAAGAAATTTAGCCCAAAATTATGATCTTCATCATAAAATCTCCTTGATTCTATAAATTTTACTAAGGAGGCTGGGTGGTCAACAAATTGCCCATCTGACCTGTATTAAATTTTTCGATCTGATTTGTTAAGCTAACTTTCATTAAGTTTAAATTTTTTTTTATAAATTTTAGCTTTTAAATTTGAGTATATTCCTATGTCTTTATATAGAGCATTTCTTCTTTAGGAAATCAAAGCAGTCAAAAAAATGGCCACGACCATCAAGCTCTCTTAAATTGGCAAAACCCGGTGCCTACTTCTGTTACTAATAACGTTCTTACCCATAAATTTGTCCTAAGTTCTAAGATATTTTGTGTAGGGAGACACTTGCCCGGGATGCCTGGAGCCACGCAGGGCCCAGTTCCCGTCATCAGAATGTACGGAGTCACCCTGAATGGCAACAGTGTCCTGGCCCATATCCATGGATTTGCCCCGTACTTCTTTGTGCCAGCACAGCAGGGCTTTAAGAGGGAGCACTGCGAACAGTTTAGGGTAACTTTACAAAGGAATTGATATAGACCCTTGTTAACATATGATGAGAGCCCAGTTATATCATAAATAAAATAATGATTAGTGTCTTTGGCACTGTCTTATTATGTCATGCTGCTGCATTAAATGATATTTATGTATTGCAATTTGAAAAGGGGAATTTTTCAATTTTAAGTTAAAAAAAATGCATGTTGACTTGAGTCATTCTCATTTTAAACATTGCAATTAAAAAACCTCAAGCCACATTATGTTAAAAAATTGTTGGCTGTGAAATGCTACAGCTTTATATTTTGGGCCTAAGCTATATAAGTTGATTATTGTATCTAGAAAACTTTGTATGAACTAAGAAAGGGGAATCTATTTAACAGAAACATCTTGACAGTGTTGTTAGAGGAGACCTTAGATCAAACAGAGAGGAGATCCAGACAGCGGTACTGGCCGTGGACTTTGTCATGAAGGAAAGTAAGTGGAGGGTTAATGATAGTAGGGGTTTTCTAGGACATCAGTTACAAACAAGATACAAATCTGTTGTACACGCTTTGGAAAATAGTATATCAAATTGAAAAGGAAAAAAATGTTACCTTTCATATATGATCATCATTTAAAAAAGGAAATGTATATCTTCCTGTGTTACTTTGCAGGTATTTATGGTTACCATGGAAACAAAAAGATCCCCTTTTTGAAGATTACTGTGGCCATTCCACGCCTTATTGCCCCCGCCAAGCGTCTCTTGGAGCAAGGGTTTACCTGTCCCGGCTATTCCAGTAATGGTTTTCAGGCCTATGAAAGCAACATAGACTTTGAAGTCAGGCAAGAGTGTTATAAATGTTAAAATACATGTACAACCCCTTAAACACTGTTTTTGGTTGTGTTTGCTGTTGATGTTTAACTTCAATAATTGAAATTTCTGAGATATTTTACAGATTTATGGTTGACACGGATGTAGTAGGATGCAGTTGGATCGAAATCCCAGCAGGGAAGTATCGGATTCGTACGAAAGATGACCCTAAATTCCCGGTCAAATCGCGCTGTCAAATGGAGGTGGACGTTTCTTGGGAGGACTTTATATCCCATGTCCCTGAAGGAGAATGGTCAGCCATGGCTCCGTTTAGAATCCTCAGCTATGATATTGAGTGTGCTGGAAGGAAAGGTAAAGTGTTGTGGATAAATTAATTTACTTGGTGTGTAAAATTTGAACCATTCTTTCTGTGCTGGAAGAATGCATTCTGAGGCATTAACTTTCAATCCACAGACAAAGAACGATGATTAATTTTTGTGGTGAGAATGCAAACAAGCCTTCAACAATTTTGGAGTCAATGTTTAGTTATGCATGTAAAACAGCTGTTGTCATTCTGAGCACCAAGAAATCAGAATTCTTCAAGGACATGGACAGTCTTTAATAAAACTGCCAATTATTTGTAGATGTTGGTCACAACTCATTGACATTTTCTAGGTTTTGTAATTATTAATCTTTTTTTCCATCAGTGGGAAATAATGGCATAAGTTGCAATGACATGCACCTCTCTATATATGATTGTATGTTATTACAAAGTGGGAGAAATTTCCTTAAAGAATATGTAAAGAAACCAATCAAAAATGGCGTAAATTTTTCACAAAATTAAGAAAGGTAAAATTGCCTTGCCCACACTGGGTACACATGGATAGAACAGATTCAAAATTCATTTTATCTCTTTTAATGCTAATGTTTAAATTGAGATCTTGTTCTGATTATTTTGTAGGAGTTTTCCCAGAGCCGGACAAGGACCCTGTCATCCAGATCGCAAACATGGTGATCAGACAGGGAGAACGAGATCCGTTCATCCGGAATGTGTTTACGCTGCGTTCCTGTGCTCCAGTCGTGGGCTCACAAGTCATCAGTAACGAAAAGGAGTCAGACCTTCTTAAAGTAACATTGCATGATTATCATATTGACACTGTATAAAGGGTTATTGTTAAAATGCCTTTGACTAGATGTTGTGGTTAAAAAGTGGTGATATTCTCTTTTAAATTGGTCCTATTTAAAATTTGCTTCTTAATATTTATTGAAAATGGGGTGAAATTGAGATGATTGAAAATATACATAGATATTCTATACTGATGGTCATAGCCTTATAAACTTAACATTTAAATGATATTGAATTCCAGGATAATACATCTGTACATGTAATAATTATATTGTAGAAATGGGCGGAGTTTGTCAGAGTGGTGGACCCAGATATTATAACGGGATACAATATACAGAATTTCGATTTCCCGTATGTGATCAACAGAGCCAATCACTTGAAGGTTATGGACTTTACATTTCTTGGACGCCAGAGAGACGTTCGTTCAGTCATCAAGGAGTCCATGTTTCAAAGTAAACAAATGGGAAAGAGAGAGAATAAAGTCATCAACATTGAGGGTCGTGTCCAGTTTGACCTTTTACAGGTAAAGTCAATTCTTTATCTATTTAGTGGATTGGTATTGGTTTGTAGTGAAGTGTAATAGTATAGCAATGCCTGAACACATTAGAGGGGTGCTTTTCAAGCTGTCTATACCCTGAGTGTGTCATCTTAGCTAGGCACTGTCCGAGTTCTTCTTTACCTTGAGTGAATTGTCCAGAGGGTTTGTAGCTTGGCACTGTCTGATCTGTCTTTACCTGGAGTGATGTTGGTAGTTTGGCACTGTCTGATCTGTCTTTACCTGGAGTGAGATGTGGTAGCTTGGCACTGTCTGATCTGTCTTTACCTGGAGTGAGATGTCGTAGCTTGGCACTGTCTGATCTGTCTTTACCTGGAGTGAGGTGTGGTAGCTTGGCACTGTCTGATCTGTCTTTACCAGGAGTGAGATGTGGTAGCTTGGCACTGTCTGATCTGTCTTTACCTGGAGTGAGATGTCGTAGCTACCTGGAGTGAGATGTTGTAGCTTGGCACTGTCTGATCTGTCTTTACCTGGAGTGAGGTGTGGTAGCTTGGCACTGTCTGATCTGTCTTTACCTGAGTGAGATGTCGTAGCTTGGCACTGTCTGATCTGTCTTTACCAGGAGTGAGATGTGGTAGCTTGGCACTGTCTGATCTGTCTTTACCTGGAGTGAGATGTCGTAGCTACCTGGAGTGAGATGTCGTAGCTTGGTAGCTTGGCACGGTCTGATCTGTCTTAACCAGGAGTGAGATGTCGTAGCTTGGCACTGTCTGATCTGTCTTTACCAGGAGTGAGATATGGTAGCTTGGCACTGACTGATCTGTCTTTACCTGGAGTGAGATGTCGTAGCTACCTGGAGTGAGATGTCGTAGCTTGGTAGCTTGGCACTGTCTGATCTGTCTTTACCAGGAGTGAGATGTGGTAGCTTGGCACTGTCTGATCTGTCTTTACCTGGAGTGAGGTGTCGTAGCTTGATAGCTTGGCACTTTCTGATCTGACTTTACCTGGAGTGAGATGTTGTAGCTTGGCACTGTCTGATCTGTCTTTACCAGGAGTGAGGTGTGGTAGCTTGGCATGTCTGATCTGTCTTTACCTGGAGTGAGATGTCATAGCTTGGTAGCTTGGCACTGTCTGATCTGTCTTTACCTGGAGTGAGGTGTGGTAGCTTGGCACTGTCTGATCTGTCTTTACCTGGAGTGAGGTGTCGTAGCTTGGTAGCTTGGCATGGTCTGATCTGTCTTTACCTGGAGTGAGATGTCGTAGCTTGGCACTGTCTGATCTGTCTTTACCTGGAGTGAGGTGTGGTAGCTTGGCACTGTCTGATCTGTCTTTACCTGGAGTGAGGTGTCGTAGCTTGGTAGCTTGGCACTGTCTGATCTGACTTTACCTGGAGTGAGGTGTGGTAGCTTGGTACTGTCTGATCTGTCTTTTCCTGGAGTGAGATGTCGTAGCTTGGCACTGTCTGAGCGCAGGTGTTTACTGACTTACCTGTGTCACTCAGTGTCAAACAATGATTCCTCTAATGCAGCGGTCATTGATGGGACAGCAGAAGTACTCTCAGGTTTATACATGTAAACTGAGCTAATACTATTTTTATGTACATGTTGTTTATATGTATATATTCATGTACAAAATAATAATCTGATATTATCGCATTGGCAGATTTTGTTGCGGGACTACAAGTTGCGATCCTACACACTGAATGCTGTGTCCTTTCACTTCCTTCAAGAACAAAAGGAGGATGTGCAGCATTCTATTATTACAGACCTACAGGTGAGAAAGGGTGACGTTACCTGATGCAAAAAATGGAAAAAGGCATTGGTTCTCTAGTTAAAGATGTTTTATGTTTCAAAGAAATTTCAGGGATAGTATTGCAGGTAATTTTCTATCAGTATATGAACATTAATCTTTGACTTCAGAATGGTAACGATCAGACTCGCCGTCGCCTTGCCGTGTACTGTCTTAAGGACGCCATTCTACCGCTGCGCCTGCTGGATAAGCTGATGTGTGTCATTAACTACATGGAGATGGCCAGGGTCACAGGGGTACCACTTCCCTATCTCCTGTCCAGAGGTCAGCAGGTCAAGGTTGTGTCACAGCTGCTTAGAAAGGTATGAATATTTAATGATTTTTTAATGCATTTCTTAAACTTGTGTTGATTTATTTTGTATGTTAATAACATTTCTAAATTTTTTATTATCAAAAACAGGAATAAAACAGTTTTATTATAAATAATAAGATTCGGTACTTTTAAATAACTGCTTTCTTTTAAACACGCTATAAGTAGGATAGTGTTACATTTATATATGTTCCTTTTGTTCTTGTTTATCAGGCCAAAGAGCAGGACCTGGTCTTACCCACCCACAAAGTGGAGACAGGGGACGAGTATGAGGGTGCTACTGTGATAGAGCCAGTCAAGGGGTTTTATGACAGCCCCATAGCCACCCTGGATTTCTCCTCTCTGTACCCCTCCATTATGATGGCCCACAATCTGTGTTACACCACCTTACTGAGTCAACACTCCATACAGAAGGAAGGGTAGGTCAAGAAGACAACTCAAGTTTAATCAATTCCTGAATTAGGCAGATCTTTGTTTTGCTCCTTTGATTGAATACTGTAAACCAACCTTTATTTGCGTGCGAGATATATTCGCAAGGTTCCCGAGAGCCTTATTATCACGAATATTTCTTGCTATGGACCACTATTAAACATATAGTTGTAATAAAAAAAAACGTGGTTAGGCTTGGTCGCAAAAAATTACCGTAATCCGTTGAATATAATACGCACTTTTTTCCCAGCATTTTTTACCGTGAGAAAGGGGTGCGTATTATACATCCCTATAGGATTTGGACATATTTTTTCCCTAGCTGAAGCACGGGGTATCATTCTGCCGTATTACCTACGCTGTTCACAGACAGGACCGATACCCCGCTATACATCGTAACATTCCTTCATTATCACATATATATTATTATTTAACCCTTAGGAAATTATTGTTATAGCATGTAATTAAAGAAAATGTATACTTGAAGTCTGTTAATAAATAAACTGTTTCAAAATGGCCTTTAAAAATTAATTTGAACTGCCTATTCTTTATCTCCGTGTACGCCGCCATTACAGATGTTATTAATAGCATGCGGACTTGGATGGCCACGTGCTATTTGTAACCAATCTTTGAAAACAGCTTACACATCATTTGGCTCATTTTTAACCATTTTCATTAGCTGCAATAATGTAGCCCTCTCCCGTTTTTTTTTTTTTTTTTTTTTGGGGAGAGGGCTACAACTCCATAGGATCTCCGTAATGGTGCAAGTGCGGGAGTGATTCACTCCCGCAACGCTTTCGTCTCAAATCGTACATAAATGACAATAACATTTGCATTTCTTACCTGAACTCAAACATTGTAGATGTCTATGGTATAGATTAATCCAAAAATATCAAGTATAGTCTATATTTCGGTTATTTTCCGTGTATGTCAACAACGAAAGTTGAATTTGTCCGCCATGTTTACTGACCTTGACCGGTTTTATTTTGGGACAGCCAATGAGAATTCAGGAGCGGATCTTGAACTGAATATAGGAATTCCCCTATTTTAAACATAACTAACGCGGTAAATATGAATTTTCCATTGTATACCATTTCCTTAAATGATGTTTTAGTGATATAACGAGGTAAGATCGATTATTTACACTGACATTCACGTTAACAAGCCCATCAAAACTCCAAGCGTACATCCCATAAAATCACGCGAGAACTGTCATGGCTGCTTTTAAAAAAAGACGACTGGTAAACATGCTGATGTGTTTTATCTGGTTTTGGTTTATACACGGTTAGTTTGTTCAACCTGAATCAAAAAATCATTTTATCTAAAGGAAGTCAAATATAAAATCGATCTTTTTAGACCGAAGTCAGCCGCATTAAAAAATTAATTTTGCACCATTACGGAGATCCTGTGGAATTGTAGCCCTCTCCAGTAAACATCATATATAAAAAATCGGAGAGGGCTACATTATTGCAGCTACATTTTCATGTAATGCTAACTGATTAATTGCAAATAATTATGAAAATAAATAATTCTATAACTTATTCCGTTAATTGAAGCCATGAAACAGTTGTGCTCCCCCACCGCTAACGCTTGACACCTTGGGTATCTCTGACACCCCCCTTAGGCTATGTGTACTATACACAACATAACTATTTGTGCATATATTTTATTATGTTCCAGACCTATAATTGATCACTTTGATCATCATCGGAATCATTTAAGAATTTAATTAGGTCCGTTATCTCTATACCTGTACATCGTCCGTTTTTCACTTCACATGGATTGTAATGACTAAACAACTATATAACGCTTTTTAAAAGCAGTTTATTTACGGTAGAATATTTAATACTAGGTCATTTTAAAACATTGATTATGAATTAAAGATATTACCGCGATGTATTAGTTACAATAAATCCGTATCTAAGAAAATATTGTTTTTCTTATTTCCGGTAGCGTATTCCCGCGATGAAGTTGAGCGTGCATACAAAGTGTAACTGCTTTGTTGATACTCAGGATTACCGTTTGGTCATTTTTTTTTTATGCGTATTATACATCCCAACAAGCTTTTTTTCACCATTTTCAGGCCCAAAGTGGGGGGTGCGTATTGTACACTACTGCGTATTATATTCACCGGATTACAGTACTCGCCAAAAGATAGTTGGTTTACAGTATAAAGCTTCTCTGAATTTTAAATGATTGAATTTGAACTCTGAATTAATTTAAAAATATTGAGATCAATCTCTTTAATAGTTTTGAAATATGCAAAAAATTCTTTCTGTTAGTTTGGAAACTGACATGGAATGGGCACAGATTAGTTTTACTTTCCTTACTTGACTATGAGACTGAATTTTTGTTATGTTTTGATTTGGAATAGATTAACTCCTGACCAGTACATAAAGACTCCCTCTGGAAATTATTTCATCAAAACTCAGCACAGAAAGGGTCTGCTTCCAGAAATCCTTGAACATTTGCTCTCTGCCAGGAAAAAGTAAGAAGTTAATACTTTCAGATTAACCACCTTCATTGAATGAGGAATATGTCAGTAGAATAAAATCACTTTTACTTTTTGTGTAGTTCTGAATCAACTAGAGTTCTTTGTCATTTTGTGTAGGGCAAAAGCTGATTTGAAGAAGGAAACAGATCCATTCAAGAAGAAGGTGTTGGATGGCAGACAGCTTGCTCTGAAGATCAGTGCCAACTCTGTGTACGGCTTCACAGGGGCTCAAGTCGGTAAACTGCCTTGTCTTGAAATATCTCAGGTAAATGGTTAAATCTTGTTTTAGAGATTGATGATAATATTTACTGTTTATACTTCAATATTATCAGATAAATGGAGAATAATAAATTAAATGCTAGTACATGTTTATAAAGTACAGTTTCATGAAAATCGTGAAATTAAAAAAATTATATGAGTAAGAGTTGTATCAGTGAGGCATATTAATACATATACAGTCAAAATTCGTTTCTCGACATGTAGATTGGACTGTTTAAAAACTTTGAAATATCAGAATATTTGAGATATGGAGGGTAAAATACTTTAAAAAATAAGTGGTTTGGATGACATATCCATGGTATTAGAGATATCAGTGTTCGAGATATTGAAGTTCAACTGTAAATTATATTGGAATATTACAGAGTGTAACAGCCTTTGGTAGAATGATGATAGAACAGACCAAAACGTATGTAGAGGAGCATTACACCATAGCAAACGGGTATCAGCATGATGCAAAGGTAGGCTGAAATTCTGTGTCTTTTTTTATCCAAGTGGAAACATCCTGTTTGAATTTTACACTCTATGTATCTAATTGTGCAGGTGATCTATGGAGACACTGATTCTGTCATGTGTAAGTTTGGTGTAGGGACTGTAGCTGAGGCTATGAAGCTTGGACAGGAGGCTGCTGATCTCATCTCAGAAAAGTTCATCAAACCCATCAAGTTAGAGTTTGAGAAGGTAAATTTATGTAAAGACTTGACTTCATTGGTTTGAGACTTGATTGGTTACCACGATATGTGGGTTGTGTCATGAACTTGGACGGACTAATTTATTTGCCATTTCATAATGTTGGCTAAAAGGAGGATTTTTTTTCACTGTTTTTTGTATGTTTTGGTTCTTCAGCTCTTTGGGGAAGAGTTTGCATGCATATTTATTCTTTACGCTCTTTCTGAATGGTAGGAACAGCACTTTCACGGAATGAAATTTATAATTAACCTCTGATTGACAGGTGTATTTTCCGTACTTGTTGATCAACAAGAAAAGGTATGCGGGGTTATACTGGACCAATCCCGAGAAACACGACAAGATGGATTGTAAGGGGATAGAGACGGTCCGTCGAGATAACAGCCCCCTGGTGGCAAATCTGATCAACACCTGTCTACAGCTCATCCTCATCAACAGGTGTTAAGACTGTCTTGTTTGGAATTTTTTCTTTTTGATATTTACAAAGAATAATACTGAAAATAGATGTTTAAAACACCAACTGAATTTTGGGGATTTCGGTCAAGTGTTAGAAATTCCCAAATTAGGATTTCTAGAAAATGAAATTTAAGAATTTTGAAATAATTTCCTGATCATGCCCCTTTAAATGTGTATGGGCTATATATTCTAGTTTTACCTACAAATAATGGACATCATTACTTACACTATATTATTGCTATGCGTTTATACAGGGACCCGCAGGGAGCAGTGGAGTATGCCAAGCAGGCTATATCGGATCTACTGTGTAACAGGATAGACATCTCTCAGCTGGTCATTACCAAGGAACTCACAAAAACTGGCGACGAGTACGCTGGCAAACAGGCTCACGTGGAACTCGCTCACAGGTCTGCTCAGAATAGTTCAAACAAAAAATAGTCCCTAGTTTCTCCGGCCAATGATTTAAAAAATCTAATAAATTGAAAAGGGAAACAACTCAGTCTTTCATTTATAACAGAAAATTTGAGTTGTTCTTCTTTTCAATGTGACCAACAGGTCAGCATTTGAAATAATAGGACTGTGGCTGAGAAACTGAAGAACATTATTTTGATGTTATGATAGTCTTGACTAATTTAAAAATTCTTGCTTGAATTTTTGCTGTTATGCACTGTTTTATATGTTCCATTTCATGTTATGCATTCACATGTAAATGTGTTCATTTTACTTTTATATGAATTCCTTAAAACTGTTTATGTTACATTAGCAGGTTGACAAAGTTACATCTGTTAAGATGACCTTATGATGACTGTAAGATACATGGTAAGATAATCTCCTTTATCATGTTGATAGAATGAAGAAGCGAGACCCTGGTAGTGCTCCCCAGTTAGGTGACAGAGTTCCGTACGTCATTATAGCTGGGACCAAGGGCTCTGCTGCCTACATGAACTCTGAAGACCCTATCTACGTGTTGGAGAACAACATTGCCATTGACACACAATACTATCTGGAGAACCAGCTGTCAAAACCACTTCTCAGGATCTTTGAACCTATTCTGGGGGAGAAGAAGGCAGAGTCTGAACTTCTCAGTAAGTCAGTGGTGCATGAAAAAAGTCAATACACAGAAAATAGTTTTAAATAGGAATGATTAGATGATATTAGAGGTGAGGGGGTAGAATTGAAGCTTAAATGTTTACCTGGAAAACTTCCTAATAGGTTATTTACACTAGATATATTGGAGAAAGTATTTGCAGTAATAACTTCCTGCGTATTTTATCATTTATAGGAAGTATACACATGCTGATGAAATAAATGTCTACCTGTATTGTTTTCAACTTAAATTTAAATCGTTACCAACATTGTGAAATATCCACATTGAGAGTGCATTCTAATCGACATTACATTCAAGAGAGAGAAACAGTAGTTAAAATGCTTTATGCTTGTATAATGATACAATTCTTCAATTATAGGGGGAGACCACACTAGAACTAAGACCAAAGTGGCCTCAAAAGTTGGAGGACTAATGGCGTTTGCCAAGAAGAAGGCGACATGCATAGGATGTCGCACTGTGCTGCAGGAGGATGGTAGGACTTAGGATTATTATCTTCTTAGGAAGATTGTAGGATTGTTATTTTAATACTATTCAGTCATCAATTCCCTCTCCCACCAATAAAAATATATTCATTGTTATCTTTTTTGATAGCATCAGAAAAGATTTTTACAATGTAGCTCTTAAAAGTTCTTTATAATTTTTGATATCAGAGTTTACATATTTAAATTCATTATTGGAAATAGTAAAGTTGTCCAACTATTGGACATGAATTTCCATGGTTTTCCTCCTCAGCTGGTAAATTGTTTATTTGTTGTTGTGAAAACTGTAAGAGTCACTTAGTACAATGTTGATTGGTTGTGGTTGTAGGTATAGCTGTGTGTAAGTACTGTAAACCAAAGGAGTCAGAGATCTATCAGAAGGAGATCTCTCACCTCAACATCCTGGAGGAGAAGTTCTCACGGCTTTGGACCCAGTGCCAGAGGTGTCAGGGGAGTCTACACGAGGATGTCCTGTGTACTAGGTAGGTTTTAGAATGTCCTGTGTACCATACTAGGTAGGTAATCCTCTGCATGTAATACTAATGTTACCTACATTAGTAGGTAAAAGCTAAGGCACAACAGCATGATGGCAAATGCTGTTGCATTGAACCAATAATACTGGCATTTTTAAAAGGGGCATTTAACTTATTTCAAGTAAAATAAAGAGTTTAGTTGTTCCCCTTTTCAAAGTGTGCAGTAAATCAATGAAATAAATTTTCATTATTGGCAAAACAGAATCCCTTGATTAAGGAGTTGAAACATGTTTATTTTTCTGGTTTCAGCCGAGATTGTCCGATCTTCTACATGAGAAAGAAGGTACAGAAGGACCTAGCTGACCAGGACAAGCTACTGCACAGGTTTGGGAGCCCCACCTGGTGATATCCACCCCCAGGGTACAGGTCCATCAGCACCAGCTACTGACCACACCCCAACCCCACCCCACAAATCCTTCAGATGATGTGTTCAGATTCATTAAACATGAGGGTACATGTTAAACTGTTTGAGACTGTTTGTGGTCAGTTTTAAAAACTATCTGGCACCATGGAGAAGGAAAAGTCAACAGGCTCTATGCTGCTTTTGACCTGAAGTGCAGATAATCATTTCAATCAAATATGTTTGCATTGACATTGATTGATTGTGCTAAATGTGATGAAAGTGCTAACACATGTGATATCTTTCCACTTAATTCTGAGTTTTGGTCTAATTTTCAATGATGGAACAGTTGAATCAACTTTTTATCATGAAATTTTGTGATTAAAATGAAATATCTTGTACAATATAGTGATATTTAAAATGATAAAAATTACTTTAATTTGAATGCTAATCTTGGTCATCTCTTGTGGGACCTTTATATTTTCCTCAATTTTAACAGCAGTCACTAAGAATTTGGATGGGTGGGGAAGTGTTCGCAGGAGGTCTGTAAATATGGACTTCACCCTATAGGGTTCTTAGATGACCATATAGAATATTTAATTAATGATAAATAATACACTTGGGTCGGAGAGATTCAACTCCCACACACTAGTCTCAATCATCAGACTAGGGCACCTTGAGGAGGTTCAAGTTCTTTCATTGGCTCATTAAAAAGTGTGCATGAATACAAATGTAGACCACAGAGTTAATGGACGGAATGTATACACTTTGGGGGTCCACAAAAGTTTGCTATTTTCTTGCAAAGTACATGTTTTATCCATACTTCATTAAGATTTCATTCATAATAAGTTTTTTATATGGGTCATAGTGCGTATTGACACAGAAATCTTGAATGTTAAAGAGAAGGGCTTCACGGCCATTAATTGAATTCGGGCGTGAATTTTCCGATTTATTTTCGGAATTAAAAAGCCATTTACGGTCCCGCTCATGTTTGGCGTGTAATTTCGTGGACAAACATTTGAGGGTCCTTACATAAATATTTTAGAAGTGTTTGACTCAGATTAAACAGATGTTAAGATCCCTGCCCAAGCATGACGTCCATGAATAGCAGGTACTCGCTACGTCATAATCACGCTATGAGTCAAATCTTTGATGTATTCAGGAGACTTCAACTTTTCAATTAAATCCTTTTTATCTGGTACAAGAGCGAGAAATGGATTCATTGAGCACTGTAGGACGTAATTTATAATTCTAGTTTTTAGTGTTTATTAATTCCAATTGAATTATCAGTCGTTTACATTTTTGTCGAGCCACGAGGTATTCTAGGTATTTTGAGGCTGAAAAACAATCGGGATCAACTTGTCGCATACTGTAACAAAAAGCGAGACAATCAGGTTGAATTGCGTGACTCGAGTGTGTTGCTATTTGCATTGATTTAGGGAAATGTTTGAATAAAGTTTTAAACACGGGGTCACTAAATTTAAATCCCGCCGCATATAACGTAATGCTCATTGACGAGTTGTTGGAAAGCGAGAGCAACTAGTCGTGAATGTGTCTAATTATAGGCGCAATTGACCCGAACTCAACTCTAAACAAACATTGATATAGTAATTTTGACATAGTGACTGGATATATTTGGAAGTGTTTACAGATTTATCTTGAGAAACGCCCACAATATTCAATTCACTTGTGAAAGGAACAGATCAAGGTAATACATTGACATATTCTCTTTTAATTTTTTTTATTAATTTTTTTTAATTGATCACTAGAAGCTTAAAACGTATAGATATTAATATGATTCTATGTGCAGGTACAATGTCGGATCGTCAATATTTTTTAAGTCTTTCAAAAGAACCATTTTGGCTTTTTATTTGAAAAAAAAAAAAAGAAATTGGAAAACCTGGGAATTTGAAAGTGGGTGTTCTTCTGACGAAGATAAGGAAAAAAAATATCGGTTTGTTTGATTTTGTTGAATTTTACACCGGTCTGAATTTTTATTCAAACAAATGCAGGAAATATTGCAACAGAGGGTTATTCCATGAAGTCTGGTATAGTAATACTTTAATACTGTTTACAATGTACATGTAATTTTTTAAAGACTTTTTTTTAAATCAAAAGCGTGTAGCTGATAAAATCCACCGGTGTAAAACACTTTCCAAAATACTGAAAATAAAATAAGTTTATGTTTATCAAAACATGTTTTACACCGAAATTCTACAGCTTATTTTTCGGGTAAGAGTTCTAAAAACAGAATGTTTTGAATTGGTTGTTTATTTTTTAGGTTTTTAGGTACCACTGTTCAAAACTATATTACCCTACATTTTACTTTCATTCATTGCTACAGTACATATTGAACCAGTACATAGAAATTTTTAATATGAAATTCAATATTTTTCAAGAACATTTAAGTGAAATAGAAAATGTGGAAAAAAAATTTGTTTGACCCCCTCCCCAATTTGTTATGATTATTACGAGATTAAATAATGAACAAATTGAGTTAAAAGGTTAAAAACAAGATTTTGGTACAAAATTGTATCTGTCTGTTTACAGAGTGTGTAGATACAAGTTTTACATGAATGTTTAATTTTTAGTTTTGAGTGTCGGTGCTAGTTCGTTTTTAAAAGAACAAACAGGAGATAAGAGAAGTAAACCAATCCAGCGGAAGTTGGTAGATTGACCCCATAAATCTGATGTATAAAACAGTATTACACCGTCGCAGATTCATTGAAAAAGCGCCTCCATTATCACCGTTAAGTAAATTTTCTGAGATTGAATTTTCTGGTTAAATAAACAGCGCTACTCTGAATGAGATAAAGAAATTCAAATCGATACAGGGCCGATTCCCGGACAAAGCCCCAGGAAGGGGGGAAATAAAGGCCAGAGCCGGGCCTATTGTCACCGCCGGCATTGTCATCCAGCATCCATTGTCCTTCACGGGCACTGGCTTGTTTCAATCTACATCTGACCCTCTTTTCGGTTTACAAATTGTGTGATTTAATAAAAATAAGAAAATGTTTTCCTTGAAGTATTATTGGAGTGTAGATTTTTAACAAGGGACCGAAATGACAGGGCATTTTAGCGGCCAATTTTAGAACATTTTTATATCTGAATATATACGATTCAATTTGGTTTACAGATGCAATCTGTTTAATACACTTTTGTAACCCATTTCGCGACAATAAATTTAGGTTATATAGCGGGGCATAGCTTGTATTCAGCCGCTCGTAAAATTGAAGTAATGATTGTATATCTGAGAAAATAATCCAAAAAGCAAACATCTTATAAAAAAGATGAATAATCAATGGTGATTCCCACAATTTAAGGTGTTCTGCTTCAAAATTCACAAGAGTCTTGAATGCTAAAACGCTAATGCTGGGATCAGAAGTAAATTGCTAGCGATGAACATGCACTGAAAAATAGACATCAATAAATTTAAAAAATTACAAAGTTGTGATGTTTGTTGGGCTTCTTTGATGACCCATCGCTGTTTTTTTCCCGAGACATTGCTTTATATCGTGTGACTCTAGGTACGTTTGAGCGTTACCTTTTGGGAACCCAATCAGATTATTTGAGTCGCTTTAATTCAATCCACGTCTGAGTGTTGCCGATATGGACGCCTTATTAGTAATTAAGACCCGTATTTCGGCTCCTATTTCCGCGTTATTATTCGTCATACTAAGAGCTTTGCGTGCGTGTTTTGTAAAAGAACTCAAACAATAGACCGCAATGATGAAACGCTAGGCCGTGTTGTGATGTTACAACATGAAATTATTGTAACCCGACCCTTGCTACTAATGAAAAGCAAAATTCATTGTCATGTAATATATCTGGGTATGTTTCTGCTAGGGAGGGGAGATGGGGCGAGGGTCATTCAACTTTCCACCAACATGTATACATTATATTTAAAATAATGTAATATAGAATTGTGTATTGTGAGTTAACATTGTAACTATTTCGTGATAATATTAAAACTGTATATCTCGGTAAATTATAAACTTAAAAACGCATATTTGCAACTGCTTGCATGTTGTACTTGAATTACAAATGCAGAATATCGGATCCCTCACTCCTAATAACTTCTATATCAGTTGACACAACTCGGCTGTGAAATTTATAGGAATTAAAGGGACTCAAAATTATGTAAAATCTGAACAACTGTCCCGCTCTGATTCAATGGGTAGATAACCTTTATTTAACGTCTGTATACCTACATAGTCATTGATCCTGGCTCATCCTCCGTTACGCAGCCGATCTGAGCGGATCCCAGGTAGATTAT